>NW_024870814.1:7925000-8525000 GCF_019054845.1 Dipodomys spectabilis
AAAACCAGAAGTAGAGCTGTGACTTAGACAGTAGTGCACCAGCCTTGAGTGAAAAAAGCCAAAAGACAACACCAAGTTGTTTAAGCTCAGTACTAGAGTATGCACATGTACACATACATACACACACACACACACACACATACACACACACACACACACACACACATACACACACACACACACACACACACACACACACACACACACACATACCTTAAAAAGAAATCATTAAACTTCTGAGATATTTCTAACCCCAAAGTCTGAATCAAGTAAGTTTGTTTTTGGTTTTGGTTTTGGTTTATTGCTAATCCTGGGGCTTGAACTCAGAGCCTGGGCATTGTCCCTAAGCCTCTCTGTGCTCAAGACTAGCTTTCTACCACTTGAGCCACTGTGACTCTTCTGGCCTTTTTTGGGGGTGGGGGAGTGGGGTCCGGTTGTGGGGCCTGAACTCTGGGCCTGGTCGCTGTCCCTCAGCTCTTCAGCTTAAGACTAATGCTCTACCACTTAAGCCACAGTGCCATTTCCGGCTTTTTTCTTTTTGCTTATGTGGTGCTGAGGAATCGAACTCAGGGCCTCATGCATGCAAGGCAAGCGCTCTACCACTGAGCCACCTTCCCAGCCCCTCTTCTGGCTTTTTCTGTTTATGTGGTACTAAGGAATTGAACCCAAAGCTTCATACATGCTAGGTAAGCACTCTGCCACTAAGCCACATTCCCAGCCCCTGAAGTGAGTTTTTATGGCTAAGGATACAACTGCATTCAAACTACCACTTCAAGTCCAAGTCGGGATTTTAGTTTTATTTGCAATTGAGCTGCAGATTGGAGTCAGTCCTCAAAAAAGGAGACAGAGAAAGAAAAACAAAATAAAGGGGAAACAATGTAAAAGGTAAGGACACTGGGCTGTCCTTTGATCTGTAGCTGAAGAACTGCAAGCTATAAACAGGGGACTGCAAAGGAAACACACTGTCTCTTATTCCATGACAGTGCTAACCCTGGAATTTCTCATTCAGAAGGTGCTAGGAGATTTGATATCAACTTATGCTCAGGGCAGGAGTACTTTATGTGTGTGTGTGTGTGTGTGTGTGTGTGTGTGTGTGTGTGTGTGTGTGTGTGTGTGTGTGACAATACAGGAGTTTGAACTCAGGGACTCACATACTTGTTAAGCTTTTTGTTGTTGTTGTTTATTGGTTGTTGGTTTGAATTTAGGGTTTGGGCACTGTCCCTGAACTCTTTTTGCTGAAGGTTGGCACTTTACCACTTTGAGCCATAGCTATACTTCCGGTTTTCTGGTGGTTAATTGAAGATAAGAGTCTCAGGAACAGGGTCTAGGGATATGGCTTAGTGGTAGAGTGCTTGCCTAGCATGCATAAAGCCCTGGGTTCGACTCCTCGGTACCACATAAACAGAAAAAGCTGGAAGTAGCACTGTGGCTCAAGTGGTAGAGTGCTAGTCTTGAATCAAAGAAGCTCAGGGACAATGCCAAGGCCCTGAGTTCAAGCCTCAGGACTATTTCCCCTCCACACTCCCCACTCCTCCATCCCCGCAAAAAAAAAAAAAAAAAAAAAAAAAAAAGTTCTCAGAGACTTTCCTGCCTGGGTTGGCTTTGAACCATGATCCTCAGATCTCAGCCTCCTGAGTGGCTAGGATTATAGGCATGAGGCATCAGGATCTGGCTATGCTAAGCTTCTTTGTTCACTGTTGTCACTCTTATCACTTGAGCCATGCCTCTATCCTAGCTCTTTTGCTGGTTGGTTGGAAATAAAAGTCTCTCATATTTGTCATGACTTTGAACTGTGATCTTCAGATCTCAGCCTCTTGAGTAGTTAAGATTATAGGAATAAGCCACTGATGCCCAGCTTAGAAGTGTATTTTTTTATTCCCTGTTGATCCTATACATATGGACAAACAATAATATCTTATGAACAACCTTATGCCAATATACTCAATAACTTATATAAAATTAATTTGTGTGTCCCAGTACTAGAACCCACACACAAGAATCTTTCTTTTTTCTTTTTTTTTTTTTTGGTCCTGGAGCTTGAACTCAGAGCCTGGGCACTGTCTCTGAGCTTCTGTTGCTCAAGGCTAGCACTCTACCACTTTATCCACAGCACCACGTCTGGCTTTTTCTGTGTATGTGGTACTGAGGAATTGAACCCAGGGCTTCATGCATGCAAGGTAAGCACTCTACCACTGAGCCACCTTCCCAGCCTACTAAAGTCTTTCATGTGACTGTTCATAGTAGCTGCTATGATCTAAATGAGTCTATACCTGATACGTGGTCTGTGTGTAACTATTAACTAACAAGGTCTAACCGTGTCTTAAGTTAGCTTCGTTCTAACTGCATTTATCCCCAACATAGCACTGTTGAGAGGTGAGGGATATTTAGAAGAGTTTAAGTTTATGAATGCCATTATAAAAGAAGACAGAAAAATCTGGGTCAATTTTGCCTCTTTGCCTGCTGTCATGTGACTGCCTGATGCTCCTCCATGTGGCAGATACAGAGTTCAAGGTGCCATCTTGAAGAGACACAGCTGCTATTCCACAGTCCAATCTTCTGAATATACTGAAGAAGATAATGAAGATAAGGGGAGAGGAGACCAACCAGGCCTTCTGATTACTCATTTGTAAGTTGTTCTCAAAAGTTTTCCATGTACAAATGATTTCCAAACACATAATCTCCTGAATATTCACAACAACTGAAAGTATCTGCTTTTATCCTCTCCAAAGAAAGAGAGATCCCATAACATTCAGAGCTGTCAGGGTAGCGTACCCAATGGCACATGCCTGTAGTCTCAGTTACTCAGAGGCTGAGGCAGGAGTTCTGGGCTATAATGCCCTTTACCAGTTGGGAGCCCACACTAAGTTAAAAGCCAAATTTCAGAGTGAGATCAAACATGTGAATAGCCACTGTACTCCTCCCTTGGCAATGTATGAAAAACCCATCTATTAATTTGAATGAATGAATGAAAATAAATGACTAAATAAACACATTCAGCGATTTGCTCAGAAACATGGAATAGTCAAGGTCAGAGACTAGAACTTGGAACTCTTGATTCCAAACCATATTTTAGCCCTTGCTCTGGAGGCTTTAGCTAAAGCCCTGGACCATCCCATCCAGACCCAGAGCAACAGCTCTGTGTGAACTTGCCCTGAGATACTTCTCACAGCGGCTCACACCTAGCCACAGATGGCCTTCACCATTCCCCTGCTATTGACCATTTTTTTTTCTTTTGTGTGGTTCTGGGGCTCGAACTCAGGGCCTGGGCACTGTCCCTGAGCTTTTCTATTTGCTCAAGGCTAGTGCTCTATCACTTGAACCACAGGTCCACTTCCACCTTTTTTTGTGGTTAGTAAGGGTCTCACAGACATTCATACCCAGGCTGGCTTGGAACCCTGATCCTCAGCCCTCAGCCTCCCAAGTAGCTAGGATTATAGGCATGAGCCTATAGTACCCAGCTATCATTGACTCTTGCTCTTAAAATTGTCTCCAAAGAGCTGATGCATTCTAAAAAGACATAAACGTTTGAGGTGATGGATATGTCAATTACCACACTATGATCATTATACATTGTATGTATGTATATATTGGAGTATCTCTGGACACTATAAGTATGTACAGTTACTGTGTACATAAATTTAAAAAAAGAGCAAGGGTGTGGCTCAAGTGATAATGCATTGCCTAACAGTGTGAGGCCTGGTTAGTTATTGAAGCTGGGCATGCTGGTGCAAGACTGTAATCCCAACTACTTGGTAAACAGAGGCAGGCAGGAAGATCAGGAGTTCAAAGCCAGACTAGGCAAAGTTAGGGAAATGCTATTTCAAAAATAAAAGCAAGGGGCTGGGAAAGTGGCTCAGTGGTAGAGTGCTTGCCTTGCATGCATGAGGCCCTGGGTTCGATTCCCCAGCACCATATAAGCAAAAAGAAAAAAAAAGCCGGAAGTGGCGCTGTGGCTCAAGTGGTAGAGTGCTAGCCTTGAGCTGAAGAGCTGAGGGACAGCGCCCAGGCCCAGAGTTCAGGCCCCACGACCGGACCCAAAAAATAAATTAATTAATTAAATAAAATAAAAGCAAGAGGGCCTGGGGGAATGATTCAAGTAGTAGAGCACGTGCCTTAGTAGTACAAGAAACAAAAGGGAGGGGGAAAAACTTAAAATAGAAAAAGTAGCTCAGAAGCCAGTGGCTCATGCCTATAATTGTAGCTACTCAGGAGGCTGAGATCTGAAGATCATGGTTCAAAGCCAGCCTGGGCAGGAAAGTCCATGAGATTTTTTTTTTGTCAGTGGTGGGGCCTGAACTCTGGGTCTGGGCACTGTCCCTCAGCTCTTCAGCTCAAGGTTAGCACTCTACTGTTTGAGCTACAGCGCCACTTCTGGCTTTTTCTATGGTGCTGAGGAATCAAACCCAGGGCTTCATGCATGCAAGGCAAGTACTCTACCACTGAACCACCTTCCCAGACCATCCGTGAGATTTTTATCTCCAATTAATCACACAAAAGACGGAAAGTGGCTCTGTGGCTCAAGTGGTTGAGCACCTGCAAAGGTTGAGCCCAGGAACAGTGCCCAAGCCCAGAATTCAAGCTCAAGACTGGCAATAAATAAATAAATAGCTATGGGAGGTGATACATATGCTAATTAGCTTGAAGGGAGTGATATTTCAGTAATACATAGTTATATTTTATTGTATACCTTAAATAAATATCATATTTATTGGTCAATTATTTCTCAATAAGACTAAAAACAATTTACATTATGGAACTTTTCTGACCTAGACTAAGTTTTATTCATCTCCCTTTTCCTCTCTCTTCTTTCCTCTCAATACCCTCAATTTTTATTGATTTCTTAAAATAGTTATGACAGCAATACATGCTTATCATAAAAGCAAAACAAGGAGCTGGGCATGGCAGCACATGTCTGTAATCCCAGCACTCAAAAGGTGTTGGTAAGGAGGAAAGATAGAGATTATCCCAAGCTATCTATTGAGACCTTGTCTCAAAACAAAAGAAAACAACACAAAACCACCCATTCCAGCTCGGAATGTGGCTTAGTTGTAGAGTGTTTGCCTAGCATGCAGGAAGCCTTGGTTTTGATTCCTCAGTACCACAAACAGAAACAGCTGGAAGGGGCGCTGTGGCTCAAGTGGTAGAGTGCTAGCTTTGAGCCCAGAGAAGCTCAAGAACAGAGCCCAGACCCTGAGTTCAGCCCCCAGGATCGGCAAAAATAAATAAAATAAAATAAATATAATCACTCTTTTCCTCAAAAATAAAAAAAAAGTCACTCAAAAGAAATGTAAATTTTTATAATAGGAGCTGGGCACTGGTGGCTCACGCCTGTAATCCTAGCTACTCAGGAGGCTGAGATCTGAGGATCATGGTTAAAAGCCAGCCTGGGCAGGAAAGTCCATGAGACTCTTATCTCCCATTAACCACCAGAAAACCAGAAGTGGTGCTGTGGCTCAAGTGGTAGAGCACTTGCCTTGAACTGAAGAGCTGAGGGTTAGTGCCCAGGCCCAGAGTTCAAGCCTCATCACCAAAAATAAATAAATAAAAGTAAAAATAAATAAAAATTGTAATAGGATCTCTTTTAATGTTTTTTTTTTTACTGTAAAAATAGTGTACAGGGGGATTACAGTTACATGAGTAAGGTAATTAGTATATTTCCTATCGAGCATTGTTACCTTCTCCTTTGTTTTTCCCTTACCACCCTTTCCCTCCCCATCTTCCCCCTCCCCTCCCCAAGTTGTAAAGTTCATTTTCTACATAGTGTATTGTTACAATGGGTCATCCTGTATCCTTGTTTCAGCATTTTGTTATTTCCCTTTTCCTCCCCAAATTACCCCTGTTTTCACTGTATGTGATGTCAGTGCCCTGCATCTTGTAATAGGATTTTCTGGGGGAAAAAGGGCCTCAGATTTCAATATGGCATGTTCTGTCATAGGGGACAAATTAAATGACACTGTCATAAGAAGCTCTGTAGTTGATGCAAAAGTAACACCTTGTCGCCCTCTCACTTAATCATTAGAGCCCTTTGCAGCCAGCCCCTCCTGCCCACCTTTCCTTGGAGAAAATTCCAGCCAACATTTCTTGATACTTGTTATGAACAAAGTACCTTTACGTGCATTTTATTTGATCAGATTCTTTAGGGAACAAGCTTCAGAGATGGACTAGTCTCCCTATTTTACAAATAAGAACTTAAGGAATTGAAGGTCAAGGTAAAGTAGCTTGCTCAACCTAGGAGATGGCCACAAATGCAGAAATCTAATTCTGAGCCAGGAGTTGGTGGTTCATACCTGCAATCCTAGCTACCAGCAGGGTGAGATCCTAGGATGGCAATCCAAAGCCAGCCCAAGAAGACAAAAGTAATAGACTTTTATCTCCAATCAATCACCAAATGGTTAGATGTGGAGTTGTGGCTCAAGTGGTAAATGCTAGCCTTCAGCAGAGTTAGGTGAGAGTGAGAGGCCCTGAGCTCAAGCCCCAGTACCAAAATACATATAGACCCTATGCGTGTAATCAGCCGTACCACCACTCCCCAAAGTGGTAGAAATCCTGCTTCTCAATGACCCTGGCAGGGGGAGGGGAGGTAGGTCCTACAGAGTGGGTAGTCAATACAAAATCCTCCCACAACTATGAGCCAGAGGCCAGGGGGTCCTGGGACATTCTTTTCTTCTTTGTAATCTTCTATGCCAGTACTGGGGCTTGAACCCAGGGCCTTGGTGTTCTCTTTTAGCTTTTTTGCCCAAGGCAGATGCTCTACCACTTGAGCCACAGCTCCACTTCCTCCTGGGGCATTTAGAGTAAGTCTGGCTGTGTGATACAAGGTGGGGGGGGGGGGCTATAGGAAAACAAAGTCTCTTGCACCCTCTAAGGTGACTGTTGAAGGGACTTAGTGACCCTTTTCTTTCTTTCCTTCCTTCTTTCCTTCCTTCCTTCCTTCCTTCCTTCCTTCCTTCCTTCCTTCCTTCCTTCCTTCCTTCCTTCCTTCCTTCCCTCCTCCCTCCCTCCCTCCCTCTTTATCTCCATCTCTCTTCCGTTTTACATCCAGCTGAAACTGGTGGGAAATGCTGGTATCCTCCTGAGCTGAAACTTTTTAAAAACGTTTTAATTTGATTTTAGAGAGGCATGTGTTGATCCTCTCATTGTCTGTGCTGGAACACCATCTCAGACCCGTAATTATCTCTCCTCCTGGCAGGCCTTAAGATGAAACAGACAGGAAGACCCAAGCGGATTCCTCTCAGATGCCACCTCTTAGCACTGGGCTTTGCGAGCCTGTTATTTGGGGCGCTACAGAAGGCAAGGTCCCATCATGCTGAGGATCAATGGGAAAATAAGCAGTTGCTGGTGAATAGGCTGTGGTCTCCTGCCATTGTCAGGCCTCCTGGGTAATGGCTATTTATCCCCACTTAATTGGTACCTGGGTTCCCCTTCATTCTGTGCTGGCTGGCACTTCCCACCACTGCCATCCTGGGCTAATGCAGGGCGGACTGCAGCAGTACAGTGTGCCCACCAACAGCCCCTTCTAGAGTCCAACCATGCCCAAGGCCACCTGGGCAAGTTTATGAGAGAAGGGATTGACTTCACTGCCTTCTCCCTTAGGGGTGTCACTGATCACCAAAGCCTGAGGACCACCAAGATGTCTGAGTCCAGGGTCTCTGCTTGATTGTAGTGCTATGGATCAGGTGTGTGTGGTGGGCCTATGGGCTGCATCTTATGATGACCATAGACAGCCAGAAGCTGGAAAAGTTTCTTGGAAGTAGCAGGTCCCTGAGAAGCTCAGAGGAAGGGAATCTAACCCATCTGTGTCCTGTTATGTAATCCAATAGATAACTCTTGCCTAGCATGTGTGAAGGCCTGGGGAACGTTCCAAGCACTAAGAGACAGACAGAGAGGAGAGAGAGAAAGTGAGGAGAGTTTTAGAGAGAGAAAAAGAGATAAACACATTCCACATAAACAAAAATTCCATACAACATATAATAAACCCAACTAAGTGTTATATAATAAGCACATTATAGCATGAACAAATTTGACAAATGTAAACTAGCTTGAGCTTGGAAAATCAAATTCTATAATGCATAATTTAACACAGTTTAAATGAAAAGCTTGTATTACTTGATGGGCTACTTTTGTTGTTGTTGTCAGTCGTGGGGCCTGAACTCTGGGCCTGGTTGCTGTCCCTCAGCTCTTCAGCTCAAGGCTAGCACTCTACAACTTGAGCCACAGCGCCACTTCCAGCTTTTTTCTGCTTATGTGGTGCTGAGGAATCAAACCCAGGGCCTCATGCATGCAAGGCAAGCACTCTACCACTGAGCCACCTTCCCAGACCCTTGATGGGCTTTCTTAAAGAGCACACATGATATGATTTTCATACCACTTTTAACAAGTTCATTCAACAACTGATACATGGATTATAAAAGGCAATATATATGGGATGTTATATACCCATTAAAAATAAGGGAAATTTATAGATGCAAAAGGTAGATTAGTGGTTCCCAGAGGGCTGAACAAGAGGAAAAAGTGAACTTTCATTTGTTAACAAGATAGAAAACTAGCCAAGGGGCTCACACCTGCAATCCTAGTTACTTAGGAGGCCAGATGTGAGGACTGAAGTTTGAAGCCAGCCCATGCAGAACAGTCCATGAGACTTTTATTTCCAATTCACCAGCAAGAAGCCAAAAGTGGGATTGTGGCTCAAGTGGTAGAATGCAAGTCTTGAGGGGAAAAAAAAGTCAAGCAAGAGCTCAAGGCTCTGAGTTCAAGCCCTATTACTGACACACATAGAAAGAGAAGGAGGAAGCTGGGTGCAAGCCCCACAACCAACAAAAAAATAAAAATAAAACAGAGGAGAAGGAGGAGGAGGGAAACAAGTATAACAACACACTATCACACACTGTGGGACCACTGCTAAGTGAAATAAGGGTTGGACGAACACAAGCACTGTGACATCATTACAGAGGATTTCATAACTGAGATGCTTCTCAGCAGCACACCGGTGAGGGGAAGATTCATGTCCAGGTGGGGTGATACGGGACAGCATGAGATTTTTTTTTTTTACCATGCTACTAAGAATGGCACACAATTAAAAACTTAGAAATTGTTTATTTTTGACATTTTCCACCTCATATTTTCAGACTGTGGTTGGTTACAGCTCACTGAAGTGTGGGAAACAAATGTGGACAAGGAGCTGGGAGAATGTAGCTCAAGAGGGCTTGCTTAGCAGACCCCCAGTTTCCCCCCCCAAAAGAAAAAACTTCTGTATAGAGAGAGGCAACTAATATATAGTAGAAGAGAATATAACTGAGGGAAGTGAAGAAGATGTAATATGTGTGATAACATTTTCATCATATCCATGCTAGATGGTAGTATAGTAACACAGATCATGCCTGCAGAAAAGTAGGTGGAATGTGAATATGAAGGTGTGAATATGGGAAGAAGCATTTGAGAGAACATGGCTATTCATTACGAAGACACTAAGATTAACAGCAACTACACATTAGGCATGGCTTTCATCTCTGATTTCCTTTCCCTCCCTCCCTTTCTTCCCTCCCTCCTTCCCTCCCTTCCTTCCTTCCCTCCCTTCCCTCCTTCCCTTCCTCCCTTCCTTCCTTTCTTCCTTCCTTCCTTCCTTCCTTCCTTCCTTCCTTCCTTCCTTCCTTCCTTCCTTCCTTCCTTCCTTCCTTCCTCCCTTCCTTCCTTTCCTCCCTCCCTCATTTTTGTTTTTTTGAGAAGAGGTCTGGCTGTATAGCCCAGGCTGTCCTCTAACTCACTACTTAGCCCAGATTAGCCTTGACCTTGAGATTCTCCAGCCGCTGCCAAGTGCTGGGATTAAAGGTGTATACCACTGCATCGAACATAGGAATTTACTTTCCTAAGGTATATTTGAAACACTGATCAAAAGTTGACAGATGTATAATATTATACTGTACCCAGGAAAAGGACAGCATATTGATTTTGGTTTG
This sequence comes from Dipodomys spectabilis, assembly GCF_019054845.1. NCBI lineage: Eukaryota > Metazoa > Chordata > Mammalia > Rodentia > Heteromyidae > Dipodomys > Dipodomys spectabilis. Next base: position 7,934,954 of record NW_024870814.1, read on the forward strand.
AATTTATGCTACTCTTTGGTGAGGCTGGAGAAAGTCTCCATTGTTGCTGAGCTATTTCAGATAGTAAATTGTTTACACAGCCTTTTGTTCAGCATAGGAAATCTGCTGCATCCCAGGGAAACAGGTCTATAATCACTAGACTCCATTTTCTGGTCATGACATCTTAACTAAATCTTGGCTGTTGCTGTCTTTATGGTATGGTATACTTCACCATGGGGCTCTACAACCATCAACAGGAAAAACACCATAAGAAGACTTATCATTTCCTTTCTTTTTCAGTGGCCAAAATAAATTAGTGTTATACGATCATAATGGAAGAACTGGGTAGGAGTACAGACTTTGTAAGTACATGAAAAAAATAAATGATACATTTTATAATTGAACCACATTTTTTTATGTGTGTGTGTTGGTCATGAAGCTTGAACTCAGGGCCTGAACACTGTCCCTGAGCTTTTTCACTCAAGGCTAGTGCTCTACTCCTTTGAGCCACAGCCTCACTTGCAGTTTTCTGGTATTTGATTACAGATAAGAGTCTCATAGATCTTCCTGCCTATGCTAGCTTTGAACTGACATCCTAAAATCTGTCTCCTAAGTAGCTAGGATTACAGGTGTGAGCCACTGTTGCCCATCCTGAACCATTTTTAACCTAGTAAGTTTGGCTGGTATTTTCATAAGTGATGATTGTCCCAGTATAGAACATAAACAATGAAACATTGACAATCAGTCAATTTATTTTGGGGATAGATTGGGTATCTATCAGGCTAGATGGATGATAAAAGAAAAATAAGAAAAACCATGGCAGAAAAAGAGTAGAAAGTCATAAGCATGGAAATGTGCAGAACAACTGAAGGAGCATGGTTGGGTTTTTGTTTTTTTTTTTTTTTGGGGGGGGGGGATGGTCCAGTCATGGGGCCTGAACTCTGGGCCTGGGCGCTGTCCCTCAGCTCTTCAGCTCAAGGCTAGCGCTCTACCACTTGAGCCACAGTGCCACTTCCGGCTGTTTTCCTTTTTGCTTATGTGGTGCTGGGGAATTGAACCCAGGGCCTCATGCATGCCAGGCAAGTGCTCTACCACTGAGCCACCTTCCCAGCCCCTGAGCATGGTTGTTATTATAGCACCTAGAAAAGAGAGAGAGATATCCAGGCACTGGTGGTTCATACCTGTAATCCTGAGACAACACTGACAAAAAGCTGGAATTCTAAGTATGGCTTAAGTGCTAGACTGCCAATCTTGAACAAAAAATCTAAGAAGCCAGGTACCAGTGGCTCATAACTGTAATTCTAGCTACTTAGGAGGCTGAAATCTGAAGATCATGATTTGAAGCCAGCCCAAATGGAAAAGCCATTAGATGCTTATCTTCAATTAACCAGTAAAAAGCTGGAAATGAAGATGTGGTTCAACTGGTAGAGTGCTAACTTTGAGCAGAAAAGGCTCAGGGACAGTGCCTAGGCCCTGAATTCAAGTCGCAGGACCAGAAAAAAAAATTATTTTATTCTTTTTTTTGGGGGGGTCCGGTCTTGGGGCCTGAACTCTGAGCCTGGGCACTGTCCCTCAGCTCTTCAGCTCAAGGCTAGTGCTCTACCACTTGAGCCACAGCGCCACTTCCGGCTTTTTTTCTTTTTACTTATGTGGTGCTGTGGAATAGAACTCAGGGCCTCATACATGCAAGGCAAGCGCTCTACCACTGAGCCACCTTCCCAGCCCTAGAAAAAAAAAATTTTAATAATAAGAAAGAAAGAGGGACTGGGAAGTTGGCTTGGTGGTAGAGTGCTTGCCTTGCATGCATGAGACCCTGGGTTCAATTCCTCAGCACCACATAAGCAGAAAAAGCTGGAAATGGTGCTGTGGCTCAAGTAGTAGAGCACTAGCCTTGAGCTGAAGAGCTGAGGGACAGCACCCAGGCCAAGAGTTCAGGCCTCACAACCGACAAAAAAAAAAAAAGAAAGAAAGAAAGAAAGCTAAGCAGAGTATAAGGTCCTGAGTTGAAGTCCCAGTACAAACACCGAGAGAGAGAGAGCGAGAGAGAGAGAAAGAGAGAGAGATAGAGGGAGGAATGAAGGAAGAAAGGAAGGAAAGAAAGATAAAAGAGAGGCAGAGGAAAGAGATATAAGCAAGTACAAAGATTAATAGGTCTAGCTTAGGGGCTAGGAGGGTGGCTCAATGGTAGAGCGCTTGCCTTGCATGCATGAGGCCCTGGGTTCAATTCCCCAGCACTACATAAGCAAAAAGAAAAAAACCAGAGGTGGCACTGTGGCTCAAGTGGTAGAGCGCTAGCCTTGAGCTGAAGAGCTGAGAGACAGCGCCCAGGCCCAGAGTTCAGGCCCCACGACCGGACCCAAAAAAAAAAAAAAAAAAAAAGGTCTAGCTTAGTTGCACAGGTGAGTTGGTAGACAGGTGATCTAATGTGATGTAATAAATATTCAAATAAAACAGTATATTCGTGTGTGTGTGTGTGTGTGTGTGTGTGTGTGTGTGTGTGTGTGTGTATGTATGTGTGTATGTGTGTATGTGTGCTGATCCTGGGGCTTGAATTCAAGGCCTGAGCTTCTTTGCTCAAGACTGACACTCTACCATGTGAGCCACAGTTCTACTTCAGGCTTTTCTGAATTAATCAGAGACAAGGGTCTCATAGACTTTCCTGTCCAGGCTGGCTTCAGACCAGAATCCATAGCTCTCAGCCTCCTGAGTAGCTAGGATTACAGGCATGAGCCACTGGTCCTAGCTACAGTATATTCATTTAATAGAACTTTTTCTCCCTTCTAAAAACTCCCCTCTTCTTAACACAAAGTCCTCCTGCAGCATCTTACTTTTCTCTCTCACACACACATGTGTGCATGCACACAAGGACACACACACATACACACACACACACAACACACATGCACATACACACTGACAAGGGAATAAGAGATCAACCTCCTGGTTTCAACTCTTCTAATCTTTGCCATACCATTGTGTTTAATGAATAGACATGGTGCACACAGGAACCCTGGGCCAGGAGGAGGTGTCTGCACACAAAGCTTACTGTACTGCAGTACCTTGCCCACAAGGGGTGAAGAGAAGGAGGACACTGGGCCTGACCCATGAACTCAGCACAACAACGCACCTAGCTGAGCTTCCGCGTGGCCAAGAACCAACCTCTGTGCCATCTTTCCATTTCCTTTCCTATCCGCACCTTTATTATTTATTTATTTATTTATTTTTGCCAATCCTGGGGCTTGAACTCAGGGTCTAGGTACTGTCCCTGAGCCTCTCTGTGCTCAAGGCTAATATTTTACCACTTGAGCTACAGCACCACTTCTGGCTTTTTCTGTTTATGTGGTACTTGGGAATCGAACCTAAGGCTTTATGCATGCTAGGCAAGCACTCTATCACTAAGCCACATTCTCAGCCCGTGCACCATGATTTTAGGAAGCAGAAGTTACAACCAGTCCTATTTTAAAGGACAGAACATGTTAGTAACTTACCCGAATGGATTAATTGATCGATTAAATCTGTGTTTGAATTCAGGGCCTTGTATTACTTACCAGGCAAGTTGCTCAGCCAACAGAACCATAGCCCTGGCCCTTTTAACTTTATTTTTCAGATAGACTCTCAGGGTTTTGCCTGGGCCAGCATCCAACCATGATCTTCCTGATCTCTGCCTTCTGAGCAGACAGGATTACAGATGTTTGAACTAATTGTGTTGAATCCTGCTTGTCTTGTCATTACCTTCTCTTGTTTTTTTTTTTTGTTTGTTTGTTTTTTTTAATGACTGAAAGGCCATGGGCTGGTGAGTGTCAAAAAGAAGTCTCTGAAAACACAGAGAAGAAGTAACACTGGAACTTGGCCCTAACAATAAGTTACAGTACACCAGGAAGAGCAGGAGAAAAGTGGTTATAGTAGAAGGAACTGCCTGGCCAAGCATGGTCATCTACAACTTGATTGAGAAGCATTTGAGGGCAGAAAGTGGGAACATTTGATAAATATGTTGAATCTCCACTATCTATTCCCTGTAGTTCAAAAATCTAACACAAATAGAAACTAGCTGGGCGCCGGTGGCTCACACCTGTAATCCTAGCTACTCAGGAGGCTGAGATCTGAGGATCGCGGTTCAAAGTTAGCCTAAGCAGGAAAGTCCACGAGACTCTTATCTCCAATTAACCAACAGAAAACCGGAAGTGGCGCTGTGGCTCAAGTAGTAGAGTGCTAGCCTTGAGCTGAAAAGCTGAGGGACAGTGCCCAGGCCTAGAGTTCAAACCCCACAACCAACAAAAAAAAATATAGAAACAATGCCAGTTATAGTAGCACATGCCTATAATCTCCTCACTTGGGATGGCTGTGGAAGGAGGAGGATGAATTCCAAGCCAGACTATGCTAAGCATTGAGACACTGTCTCAAAAATAAACAAACAAGTATAGACAGAGATATATCAACGTTTTAACCATAGCATGTTCTGGCATATAAAGTCTCTTTTGATTGCTTTTTAATTATTTCTATGTAGATTTTATGTCAGCTCAAGTTAACTGGAAAATACACTTCTTGAATGGAGTTGCTGTAGTTTATACACTGCACAATCCACAACCTGTTCCTGCTCATCCTGATTACAATAGGTGTTATATGTGGAGATTAGATGGTTTTGCTGTTGATTATGCTGTTTATTATTTATGCTGTTGAATATTTGTTATTATGGTTAAGTTATCTGATCTGTTTGCTCTTAAGAATAACAAACATCTCACTTCTAAGAAAGACTTAAAGGCATTCTGTTGTGTGTGTGTGCGTGTGAGAGAGAGACAGAAAGACAGAGAGAGAGAAAGAGAGGGAAGGAGGGAGAGGGAGGTCATGGAGTTTGCACTTAGGGCCTGTCCCAGAGATTTTCTGCCCCAGACCATCACTTTACCACTAGAGCCACACCTCTACTTTCTAATTTTTGGTGATTAATAGGTAGATAAGAGTCTCATAGACTTTCCTGCCAGGGCTGGTTTACATCTGCAATCCTCAAACCTCAACCTTCTGATAAGAGATGTGAGCCCCTGACACCTGGCTTTTGTTACCTTTTAAGAAGTTGAATGGTATCAACCATTTAACTTATTAAATAACTAATTTATCAGATATTACTTGAGTGGCAATCATTGACCAGACTCTGCCCAGAGAGCAGAAAGAACAAGAAAAATAAATTAATCAATCAATCAAACTTGAAATTAACTTTAGTGTGGTAGCACACAGCTGTAATACCGTCTCTTAGGAGACTAAGGCAGGAGGATTGAGAGTCAAAAATAATCTGGGCTAAATAGTGAGATCCTATCACAAACAAAACAAAACAAAAAACAAAACCAACGAGGTGCACCTATAATCCTAGCTCCTCAGGAGGCTGAGATCTGAGGATTTCAGTCTAAAGTGCAAGTCCCTTAGGCTCTTATCTCCAATTAACCACCAAAAAACTGGAGCTCTGGGTCAAGTGGTAGAGCACTAGCTTTGAGGAAAAAAAAAAAGGAGACAGTCTGGTACTCACTAGATACTATGTTGCAAGTGAACTATACAACTTGTAAGTGAGATGGGAAGGAAAAACTGGGAGAGAGGTATAGAAGGGGTGACATTGTCTAAAAAGAAATGTAGGGCTGGGAATGTGGCTTAGTGGTAGAGCATGCATGCATGAAGCCCCGCTTTCCATTCCTCAGTACCACATAAACATAAAAGGCTGGAAGTGGGGCTGTGGCTCAAATGGTAGAGTGCTAGCCTTGAGCAAAAAGAAGCTCAAGGACAGTGCCCAGGCCCTGAGTTCAAACCCCAAGACTGGAAAAAAAAAAGAAAGGAAGGAAGGAAGGACTCAACCTGATTTATGCAACTGTAACCCTTCTGTATATCACCTTTATAATAACTTTTTTTTTTGGGGGGGGGGGTCTGGTCCTGGGGCCTGAACTCTAGGCCTGGGCACTGTCCCTCAGCTCTTCAGCTCAAGACTAGCGCTCTACCACTTGAGCTATAGCACCACTTCTGGCTTTTTTTTCTTATGTGGTGCTGGGAAATCGAACCCAGGGCCTCATGCATGCAAGGCAAGTGCTCTACCACTGAGCCATCTTCCCAGCCCCTATAATAACTATTTTTAAAATTAAAAAGAAAAATCTGCAACAGTGCCCAGGCCTTGAGTTTAAGCCCCAGGCCTGGCACAAACAACAACAACAACAAACCAAAAAACTAAACCAAACAAACAAAACACAAACACACATAAAGCCCAGACAGAACAAAATAAAAAACAACCTTGAAATTATTCTCATCAGACATAAAAAAAAAAATCTTTTCATTTCCAGACAGGGTCTCTCTGTGCAGCCTCGGGCAGACCTTGAACTCCCAGTACTCCTTCCTTAGCCTTCTCCGTGCTAAGATTATACCATGTCCAGCTTCTGTATCTGAAATGTGCCACTAGCCTTCTCACTTCAGTTCATCACTACTCCACCTCCTCTCTCTTTTGTCTACAAAATGACAGCACATGTGAATAATCTACAACCATCTGCAACAAAACATGTGTCCATAAACCAAGTGGGGAATTGGAACAATTTATAATCAAATAAATTTGGAAAACATATACATAAAGCCAGGCACCGGTGTCTCATGCCTGGAATCCTAGCTACTCAGGAGCCTAAGATCTGAGGATCATGGTTCAAAGCCAGTCTTGGCAGGAAATGTCTGTGAGATTTTTTTTTTTTCCAGTCCTGGGGCTTGAATTACAGAGCCTGCGCACTGTCCCTGAGCTTCATTTGCTCAAGGCTAGCACTCTACCACTTGAGCCACAGCACCACTTCTGGCTTTTTCTGTTTATGTGGTACTGAGGAATGGAACCAGGGCTTCATGTATGCTAGGCAAACATTCTACCACTTCTACCACATTTCCCAGCCCTGTGCGATTTTTATCTCCAATTAACCATCCTCCCGAAACTGGAAGTGGAGCTGTGGCTCAAGAGGGAAGTGCTAGCCTTGAGCAAAAAGCTAAAGGACAATGCCCTAGCCCTGAGTTCAAGCCCCAGTACTGGTACACACACGCATGCATGCACACACACACACACACTCAAGAGGCATAAACCAATGCCTCTTCCAAAAAAGATAACTACTCCTTTGTTGTTCTGCCCTTCTAAAAGTATACTGGGAAGATTTCTTTGCTCCTCAGAGCTTAGGGCTCAGTGCAGCAAGGGTTAACGTGGGCTTCCGGTCTTTGATGGGGAGTGGGCTGCCTAGGGCTCCCCCCAGGAATGGGCCCAGATGCCACATGCTTTGTTGATTACAATCGCCCACACCCAGGAGGCTCTGACTAGGTTTGACATAATCAGCTCACAGCCTCTGCCTGCACTCTTTCACAAACAGGCCATTTTCACATCTTTTTCATGGAATCCGACAAGCGGAAAAATAATTAATGTTACCTCAGCCCAACAATGACCCTGGCTCTGACTCAAAAAAGAAGGCATGTTGCAGAAACTGCCCTTTAATTGAGGGTGGGGGGGAGACCCCACATGCTCCTGTATGGGCTCTGCCTCCCTGGCCAAGGGTGATTAGGCCTTTCTAAGACTGAGGGCCCATGGTCGCTGAATACTACCCAGTTTCAGGTTCAAAGAGCTTCTGTGAAAGAATTCCGTTCATCATGTATTTGACAAGCACGGACGTATTGTACCTGTCAGAGAATTCCAGAATGTTCTCTTGTTCCCATTTTATTGATTAAAAGAGAGTGAGTTCCTTTTTCAGAAGACACAAAATTAGGAGTCATAATTATTTTTCAACATGTTCTTTTGATTTCTTTTGTCTTTTCTTAAAAAAAAGAAAATACATTTAAATTTTTTTAAGAAATTATAAAAATATACATCAGTCACACTATTGGTTTGAGCCTAAAATGGTGTAGCCACTTCAGAAAATGAACAAGTTTCTCCAATAGATAAGCTTAGAGTTGCTACATGACTCAGCAACTTAGGTATTATACATAACATAAATAAAAACATATATTCATTCAAAAACTTGAATATAGGCTGGGAAGGTGGCTCAGTGGTAGAGTGTTTGCCTCACATGCATGAGGCCCTGGGTTCGATTCCTCAGCACCACATAAACAGAAAAAGCAGGAAGTGGTGTTGTGGCTCAAGTGGTAGAGCGCTAGCCTTGAGCAAAAGCAGTTCAGGGACAGCGCCCAGGCCCTGAGTTCAAGCCCCACGACCAGCTCTCTCTCTCTCTGTATATTTATATATATAGTTTTTTCATTGCAGCATTGTTCAGCCAGGTGCTGGTGGCTCACACCTGTAATCTTAGCTATTAAGGAGACAGATCTGAAGACCAAGGTTTGAAGCCAGCTTAGGCAGAAAAGTCCATGAGAGTCTGCAATGAGCTAGCAAAAAGCTAAAAGTGTAGGTGTGGTTCAAATGGTAGAACATCAGATTTGAGTGAAAAAGCTAAGGCCAAGTAACTTTCAACACACACAAAAACTGCTGTGGGGGTGGGGTGGGGATGGACAAATAGGAAGAAGCATCAAACTCCAGCTCAAATGATAGATTCACAGTCTCTTACCTCTAACTTTTAAATCCAAAATGCTTTCAAACCAGAGAGATTCTGCCCCCAGATCTGGCACAAACATATTGCCCCAAAATCTGACCAGAACTGACATAAAAATCTTTTTACCCTGGGGCTGGGAAGTTGGCTCAGTGGTAGAGTGCTTGCCTTGCATGCCTGAGGCCCTGGGTTTGATTCCTCAGCACCACATAAGCAAAAAGAAAAAAGCTGGAAGTGGCGTTGTGGCTCAAGTGGTAGGGCACTAGCCTTGAGCTGAAGAGCTGAGGGACAGTGCTCAGGCCCAGAGTTCAGGCCCCATGACTGGACCAAAAAAAAAATCTTTTTACCCTGGGTTCGATTCCTCCGTACCACATAAGCAAAAAGAAAAAAAGCCAGAAGTGGCGCTGTGGCTCAAGTGGTAGAGCACTAGCCTTGAGCTGAAGAGCTGAGGGGCAGCACCCAGGCCCAGAGTTCAGGCCCCACGACTGGACCCCCCCCCAAAAAAAAAGAAGAAGAAAAGTGAAAATGAACTATTCAACCTCTTGGGGCTCAGAAGGTGGCTCAGTGGTAGAGCGCTTGCCTTGCATGCATGAGGCCCTGGGTTCGATTCCTCAGCACCACATAAGCAGAAAAAAAAAAAGCCAGAAGTGATGCTATGGCTCAAGTGGTAGCGTGCTAGCCTTGAGCTGAAGAGCTGAGGGACAGCGCCCAGGCCCAGAGTTCAGGCCCCAAGACAGGACCCAAAAAAAAAAATTTTTTTTTTAGATTTTATCTCAATGTGAATATTCATTTACTTTTTTGAGAAAAAAAAAAAAGGAATTGATTATAGGATGCTATGATTGGCCCACTGGGAGTATTATGAGGTATTCAGTAAATGCAGTCAAATATCTTTCTGAAGAGAATTAAAAAACAACAACAACAGATAAAGAATGTGGATCTGGGTGTTCGTTTGCCAGATTTTTGGTTCATGGCACACCTCTCTGCAGAAATAAACTTTGCCTTGCCAAAATAAGCAAAAAACCCACCTGAATTTGTACTACTATAAAACTACCTTTATTAAGTATGAATTACATTTTCATTTGCAGGTGAATGAAGAAAAACATTAGGGTAGATGTCAATGAATTAAAAGGTATACAGATTGGAAATAAAGACGTTAATGGTCTCTATTTGCAAAGGCCATGATCCTCTAAAAAAAATCTCAAGAAATTTGCAAAAAAAAAAAAAATGCTTAGAACTAGTAAGTGAGGGGCTGGGAAGATGGCTCAGTTGTTGAGTGCTTGCCTTGCAATGCATGAGGCCCTGGGTTCGATTCCTCAGCACCACATAAGCAAAAAGAAAAAAAGCTGGAAGTGGCGCTGTGGCTCAAGTGGTAGAGTGCTAGCCTTGAGCTGAAGAGCTGAGGGACAGCACCCAGGCCCAGAGTTCAGGTCCCACAACCGGATCCCCCCCCCCCCAAAAAAAAAGAACTAGTAAGTGAGATCAGCATGCTACTACTTATAACAGCTGTAAAAAATGACATACTGGGTTGGTTGCCTATGGCTCAAGCCTTTAATACTAGCTACTAGGAAACTGAGATCTGAAAATTAATGTTTCCAGGCAGGAAAGTCCTAACACTCTTATCTTTAACCACCAAAAAGAATGGAGGTGAAATTGCGCCTCAAGTGGCAGAGTAAAAAAACTAAGGGACAGCCAGGTGTTGGTAGCTCACACCTGTAATCCTAGCTACTCAGGAGGCTGATATCTGAGGATCAGGGTTCAAAGCCAGCTCGGATGGAGAAGTCTGTGGCGCTGTGGCTCAAGTGGTAGAGCGCTCACCTTGAGCTGAAAAGCTGAGGGACAGCGCCCAGGCCCAGAGTTCAAGCCCCATGACAAAAAAAAAAAAAAAAAGATGAAAAGACAAGCCACAGGCTGTTAAAATGCCTGCAAATTTCACATCTAATAATGAACTTGTATTTAGCAGTATAGAGAATTTGCTAAGCTCAAAATATAGGAAGAAAAGCTGAACATTGGTGACTCACGCCTGTAATCCTAGATATTCAGGAGGCTGAGATCTGAGGATCACAGTTCAAATCTAGCCCAGGCAGAGAAGTCCATGAGACTCTTATCTCCAATAAACCACCAGAAAACCCAAAGTGGTGCTGTGGCTCAAATGGTAGAGTACTCACCTTGAGCTGAAGAGCTCAGGGACAGTGCCCAGGCCCAGAGTTCAAGCCCCATGACCAACAAAATAATAAAAATAAAAATAAAGTAAATATACATAAATGAAGAAAAACAAAAACAAAAACAAATTTAGCTGGGTGTTGATGACTTATTGCCTATAATACTAGCGTCTCAGAAGGCTTAGATCTGAGGATCTTGGTTCAAAGCTCTGGCACGAAAGTCCATGAGACTCTTATCTCCCATTAGCCACCAAAAAACCAGAAGTGGAGCTGTGGTTCAAGTAGTAGAGCTCTAGCTTTGAGCAAAAATGCTCAGGAACAGTACCCAGGCCCTGAATTCAAGCTCCAGGACCGGCAAAATAAAACAAACCAAAAGAAACTACATTACTGAAAAGAATGTATGGATGGCAAATAATATAAACAAGTGTTGAAAACCATGAGCCAGGGGATGGGAAGGTGGCTCAGTGGTAGAGCGCTTGCTTGCATGCATGAGGTCCTGGGTTCGATTCCTCGGCACCACATAGCAAAAATAAAAAAGCTGGAAGTGGCGCTGTGGCTCAAGTGGTAGAGCGCTAGCCTTGAGGTGAAGAGCTGAGGGACAGCGCCCAGGCCCAGAGTTCAGCCCCATGACTGGACCCCCCCCCAAAAAAAAGAAAGAATGAAAACCATGAGCAGGATGTGGCGGTGTGGCTCAAGTGGTAGAGCACTTGCCTTGAGCTGAAGAGCTCAGGGACAGCGCCCAGACCCAGAAGAAAAAAGAAGAAGAAGAAGAAGAAGAAGAAGAAGAAGAAGAAGAAGAAGAAGAAGAAGAAGAAGAAGAAGAAGAGGAAGAGGAAGAGGAAGAGGAAGAGGAAGAGGAAGAGGAAGAGGAAGAGGAAGAAGATCATGAGTCATTTGGGACCTGCAGATTAAAACTGTAATGAGATATTACTACCCACCTGCCCACGTAGCTCAACAGTAAATCCCACCCTTGCTCAGCATGTATGAGAGGAGGCCCTGGGTTCCATCCCTAGCACTATTTTTTTTTAATAGAATCCAGGAGTGGGAAGGTGACTCAGTGGTAGAGTGCTTGACCAGCATGCATAAAGCCTTGGGTTCCATTCCTCAGTACTGCATAAACAGAAAAAGCTGAAAGTGATGCTGTGGCTCAAGTGGTAGAGATTAAGTCTTGAGCAAAAGAAGCTCAGGGACAGTGCCCAGGCCCTGAGTTCAAGCCCCAGGACTAGGGGGAGGGGGGGAAGAGGAGGAGGAGGAGGAGGAGGGAGGAGGAACAGGAAAGAAAAAGGGTACAATGCCCGTGGTTCATGCCTTTAATCCTTTAATCCTAGTTACTCAGGAGATGAAATTTGAGAATGGAAGTTCAAAGCCATCCCACCCAGGAAAGTTGTGAGACTCATGTCTAATTGACCACAAAAAAGTTAGAAATGTGGGCTGGGAAGGTGGCTTAGTGGTAGAGCACTTGCCTAGCATGCATGAAGCCCTGGGTTTGATTCCTCAGTACCACATAAACAGAAAAAGCCAGAAGTGGCTCTGTGGCTCAAGTGGTAGAGTGCTAGCTCAGGGACAGTGCCCAGGCTCTGAGTTCAAGCCCCAGGATTAGCAAAAAAAAAAAAAAAAGTTAGAAATGGAATGGAGCTGTGGCTCAAGTGGTAGAGTACTAGCCCTGATCACAAAAGCTCAGGGATGGTGCCCAGACCCTGAGTTCAAGCCCCAGGACGGGCACAAATAATAATAATAGTAATGTTGCATTTTTAATTTTTTATTTACTTCTCAGACTGGCCTTCAGTTCTCTATATAATGCAATGTGGCCTTGAATTTATGATCCTCCTGCCTCAACCTCATGAATACTGAGATTGAAGGTATGTACCACCATACTTAGCCAGCTATTGGTCTTTTAAAGATCAGTTATATCTTCCATCAACTGACTGACAACACTTGGCAGGGTTAGGGTACTGTGCACTGTCACCACTGAGAGAACCTGTGTGCTGTTTCCCCCACAGCCAGGATCCCAGGTCGGAGTCAGGAGTGGGAATGGGTGTGGCTCCTCTCCCTGTTATCCCTGCTTATCCACAGCCCACCTTTTGCTTCCTGTCTCTACAACTTTAGGCCCTGGTAGTTTTGAGGTCTTAGTCTCTACAGTGAGGGGGACTCTCACTGTAGAGGCTCTGTGGAGGTGGAAGCTGAGACTTGCCTCGCCACATTAGCTTCCCACTCCAGAGAATCAACCAACAAAGGGTCAGAGTGCTGTGACTAAGTCCGCCTTTCAGGGGAAATAAGTCACTTCCACACAGTGAAGGTAGAACAGAGGCTGCAGGGTGGGTGGGGGGCAAGGGGAGGAGGGGGGAAGTGGGTGCTTCGCAGGACTTGTAGACATCGTAATAGAAGTCCATGGAAACCACAATGCAACAGCCCAAGCCCTTCAGGAAACTTTACCAAGTAAGGGATTGGGGACAGCCAAGGCAGTTGCCAACAGTAGTAGTAGATGGTGGAAAGGGCTGGGATAGATAAGAGAAGCTGGAGGAGATCTGGAAGTTGCTGAACCAGCTACCAACTTTATTACTGCAAAATACATTTGCACAAACAAAACAAGACTGCTTGCTGGGCTCTGGTAGCTCATGCCTATACTCCTATATATTCAGGAGGCTGAGATCTGACAGATTGCAGTTCAAAGCCAAGCTAAGCAGAAAAGTCCATGAGACTTTTATCTCCAATTAACTACAAAAAAAAGAAAGAAAGAAAGAAAAAGAAAACACAAAACATAAACCAAAACCAAAAGACTGCAAGCAGAGCTATGGCTCAAGTAGTAGAGAGCTAGCCTTGAGTAAAAAGCTCAAGGACAGAACCCAGGCCCCAAGTTCAAGCCCCAAGACCCAGAACCCAGGCCCCAAGTTCAAGCCCTAAGACCCACCCACTCCCACCACCCCAAAAAAGAAAAATACAACCAAGACCCATCAGAACAGTTGTTCTGAAATTCTACTTTGCAACCTAATTCTTGGAAGAAGCATAGAAAATGTTCTGAAGCTAAACAGCACCCCCAGGGCTCCCCAAATCAGACTTTCTTAAGGAAAGGACATCTCATAAGAGGTTTTTAGATGATTCAGTCACCAACTAAATCTAAGCCCATTGCATTTGCAGACACATACAGAGGCACATGCACAGGAGGCCACCTTGTTCCTGAATTAATTTTATATTCCAATGAGTGGCACCTCCTAAAGTACAATTCCTATACAATAATATACACAGTACTCCCAAATGTTGGGACTCATTTATTTCCCAGTTCAGTCTCCAAGACTTTTGCTTCAAGCCAGGTGTGGTGGCACATTCCTGGAATCCCAGAGGCTGAGTCCAGAGGAGTATGAGGTCTAGATTAGACTAGGCTCTCTGATGAGTTCCAAGCTAGGTAGGCTACATAAATTTATTTTTTTTTTAATTTAATTGCTACTAGAAAGGTGTTGTACAGAGGAGTAACAGAGTCAGGTAATGAGTACATTTCTTTTTGGACAACTAAAAAAACTAATTTGCCAAATTCTAGTAGCTCACACTTGGAATCCTAGCTAATCAGAAGACTGAGATCTGAGGATTGCAGTTCAAAACCAGTCCCAGGGGCTGGGAAGGTGGCTCAGTGGTAGAGCGCTTGCCTTGCATGCCTGAGACCCTGGGTTCGATTCTTCAGTACCACATAAGCAAAAAGAAAAAAGCCAGAAGTGGTGCCGTGGCTCAAGTGGTAGAGCGCTAGCCTTGAGCTGAAGAGCTGAGGGACAGCGCCCAGGCCCAGAGTTCAGGCCCCACGACCTGACCCAAAACAAAACAAAACAAAACCAGTCCCAGCAGGAAAGTCCATGAGACTCCTATCTCTAATTAACTGCCAAGAAAAGAAAGTCCCCCCCCCCCCCTTCAATTAGTAAAATTTAGAAATAGAAAGATTACATAGAAGGATCTCTGTTTCTCCCACTGGTTGTGACATACTTATTTTTATTTGTTTGTTTTTGGTGCCAGTTCTGGGGCTTGAACTCAGTCTCTGAGCTTTTTGCTCAAGGCTCATGCTCTACCACTTGAGCCACAGCTCCACTTGAGGCTTTTTTTAAAAAATTCAACTGGTGAAGTTGTTTTGTTTTGTTTTATTTTGTCCCTCATGGGGCCTGAACTCTGGGTCTGGGCGCTGTCCTTGAGCTCTACCACTTGAGCCACAACGCCACTTCTGACTTTTTCTGCTTATGTGGTGCTGAGGAATCGAACCCAGGGCCTCATGCATACAAGGCAAGCACTCTACCACTGAGCCACCTTCCCAGCCCCTGGTGAAGTTTTTATTAAAGCCACAGGAGTAAAAACCATTTTGTGAGACTGAGGGATGGGACACCAGGGAGGAGATTGGGTCACTTGGGTGGGAAACACTTGTGACTTTTGTTGATCAACTGGAGACAAAAGTCTCCTAGTCTTTCTAGCTCAGCTTGGCTTTGAATGTGAATCTTCAGATCTCAATCCCTTGAGTAGCTAGGATTACAGGCCTGAGGCCCGGCTGGGATGACATTTCTTTCTTTTGTTTTTTGGTCAGTTGTGGGGCCTGAATTCTGTTCCTGGGCGCTGTCCCTCAGCTCTTCAGCTCAAGGCTAGCACTCAACCACTTCAGCCACAGTGCCACTTCTGGCTTTTTCTGCTTATGTGGTACTAAGGAATTGAACCCAAGGCCTCGCACATGCGAGGCAAGCACTCTACCACTGAGCCACCACCTTCCCAGCCCTGAGATGACATTTCTTTATCAAGCACTCTACCACTGAGCCACCTTCCCAGCCCTGGGATGACATTTCTTTACCATGCTTATCTGGGTTGAAAGTGAAAGACATTAGGCCTTTTCAGCAGCTGTTAAAGTCCTAGTTTGACTAATTATTTATCTCCTGAGAGATTTACTTCTGCCTCCCAGGTTGAGATCCCTATAGATGTGCAAATAGAGAAGAGGTTAAACTATTCTTTGTGCTCTCACAACAGCTCTGAGAACCCTGATGTCCTGGTACTCTATCCTGTCCCAAACCAGGTTTCTAAGGATGCAACCACACCCCTGCCTGCAGGCAAGACCTGGATGGATAGTCATTTCTGGTATCCACAGGTTGGTGGGAAGCTGAGTCCTCCTATGGAAAGATATCATTACTCTCAGCCATGGGGTTTGGTTTGCCCAACCATGGTAGTGAATTTATGGTTATTCATTCATACTTCTCTATCTGTCTCTCTGTGTCTCTCTTTCTCTCTTTTGGTGGCAGTCTTGGAGTTTGATCTCAGGGCTGGGGCGCTGTCCCTGAGCTTTTTTGCTGAAGCCTAGTACTCTACCACTTGAACCACATCTTTACTTCCTGCTTTTTTGTGTGTGTGGTTAGTTGGCAATTAACCAGGCTTTTCTGCCTGGGCTGGCTATGAACCATGATCCTGAAATCTCAGCCTCCAGCGTAACTAGGATTAAAGGTATGAGCTACCAATGCCTAGCCACCTCTCTCTCTCTCTTTGGTTTTCTGGTGGCTATATGGAGATAAGAGTCTCAGGGGGGGCTGGGAAGGTGGTTCAGTGGTAGAACACTCACCTTGCATACAAGAGGCCCTGGGTTCGATTCCTCAGCACCATATAAACAAAAAGAAAAAAAAGCCGAAAGTGGCACTGTGGCTCAAGTGGTAGAACACTAGCCTTGAGCTGAAGAGCTGAGGGACAGCGCCCAGGCACAGAGTTCAGGCCCCATGACCAGACCAAAAAAAAAAAAAAGAGTCTCATGGACTTTCCACACCAAGCTGGCTTTGAACTGTAATCCTCAAATCTCAGCCTCCTGGGTGGCTAGGATTACAGGCGTGAGCCACTAGTGCCCAGCTCACTCATCTCTCTTGATCTTTGCCTTTCAAAGAGGTGAGTCTGGGTAGGGTTAGTGTCCACACAAAGCAGCTTTCCAATTGCATAAATTTACACTTGTGAGGGAGGGCTCCTTCATTGTGTCCCCTATTTGAACCTTTTGTCTTCATTGAAAGGCTTCTATCCTTTTTTTTTGTTTTTTTTTGGTCTGTTGTGGAGCTTGAACTCTGGGCCTGGGTGCTGTCCCTCAGCTCTCCAGCTCGAGGCTAGCGCTCTACCCCTTGAGCCACAGGGCCACTTCTGGCTATTACTGTTTATGTGGTGCTGAGGAATCGAATCCAGGGCCTCATGCATGCAAGGCAAGCGCTCTACCACTGAACCACCTTCCCAGCCAAGCTTCTCTCCTTGGCCATACTTTTGACTTTCCCCAGTGAAGGAGAAAATGTAAACCTAGGTAGGAAGTAACCCCAAAGAAGTAACCCAAAAGACCACGCAGACAGAAGTTAAGTAGAAGAAAAGATTTATTGCCAGCAGAGCTGACAAGGCCAAGCTCTCGTGAGGAAAAGGAGAAAATGGTGCAGTCTGGCTCCTTGGAGGCTCCTTTTATATGGGGGGCGGGCTAGAAGTGGGAGGTGCCTCACCTGCACAGGCAAGGGGCCTTCAAGGGTGGAGATTAGGTCTGCGAGGTGGGCATTCCTTACACCCAGGGCCTGACATTCCCTCCAAGGTTACTCTCATTCCTTTGACCCTGTTTGCCGAGTAAGAAATAGTAAATCAATAACCACAATAATGTGCAGACAACACTGGTTTCTATAGAGCTGAGGCTAAGCCTCACAGTACCCTATGGGTGAGTTGGTTTATCTCCATTTTTCTTACTTCAAGACTTTTTTAATTTAATTTTTAAAATTGTTATTACAAAGGTGACTACAAAGTTGTTACAATTACATAAGTCAGGTAAAGAGTACATCTCCTGGACTGCAAGTATGGCTTAGTGTTAGAGTGCTTGTCAAGCATATATGAAGCCCTGGGTTTGATTCTTCAGTACCCACATACACAGAAAAGGCCAGAAGTATCGCTGTGGCTCAGGTGATCGAGTGCTAACCTTTAGCAAAAGAAGCACAGGCACTGTGCCCAAGCCCCAGAACAGTTCAAGCCCCAGAACTGGCACAAAAAAAGAAAAGAAAAGAAAAGAAAAAAGTACATTTCTTTTTGGACAATATCACCCCTTCCCTTTTTCTCTCCCAGTTTTTCCCTCCCATCCCCACCCACAAGTTGTACAGTTCATTTTCAACATAGTGTCTAGTGAGTACCACTGCTGCATTTGTTCACCTTTTGTCCCTCCATTTCTGTGCTTCCCCTTAGACTCCCAAAGACATAAATGAACATACAAGACAAAAAGAAAAGAAAACCCAACAGCAACAAAGAAAAAAAAAAACAAAAACAACTTGTTTCCATTTCCTAGAGTTCATTTTTGTCTCCATTTAAAGACAAGAAAACTGAAGCTAAGAGATTACACAATTTCAAGGCAGAAGAGACAGGACTAGACCCAAGGACAGTCAGCTTGCAAGTCCACATTGTCGTCAAAAGTCCCAGTGAGGTTTTACAGTTTGTTGCAATTCCCACTTGGCTTTCTGCACCATTGCCATCATACTGGTTTTGTATCAGGTACCTCTGGAAAACTTTTTCTTTTTCTTTTGTTGGTCCTGGGGCCTGAACTCTGGGCCTGGGCACTGTCCCTCAGCTCTTCAGCTCAAGGCTAGCAGTCAACCACTTGAGCCACAGCACCACTTCTGGCTTTTTCTGTTTATGTGGCGTTGAGGAATCGAACCCAGGGCCTCATGCATGCAAGGCAAGCACTCTACCTACCACTGAGCCACCTTCCCAGCCCTAGAAAACTTAATTCTTTTTTTTTTCTTTTCTTTTTGTCGGTCTTAGGGCTTGAACTCTGGGCCTGAGCACTGTCCCTGAGCTCTTCAGGTCAAAGAGAGTGCTCTACCACTTGAGCCACAATGCCACTTCTGGTTTTCTAGTGGTTAATTGGAGGTAAGAGTCTCATAGATTTTCCTGCCTGGGCTGGCTTTGAACCACGATTCTCAGCCTCCTGAGAAGCTAAGATTACAGGCATGAGCCACTGGAGCCTGGCACTATTTTCAAATTTTAGCTAATGATAACAATGTATCTACAGATACATTGGAATCCATGGCCAGGAATCCAAGGTAGCTCATATCTATAATCGCAGCTATTCAAGAGGCTGAGATCTGAGAATCATAATTTGAAACTAGACTGGACAAGAAAGTATGTGAGACTCTTATCTTCAGTTAACTATCAAAAAGCCAGAAGTGGAGGTGTGGCTCAAGTGGTAGAGTACTAGCCTTCAGGAAAAAAAAAATCTGAGAGACAGCATCCATGCTAAGTTCAAGTCTCAGCATCAGTTAAAAAAATTTTTTTAAAGGATTAATCTATAGACCAACTTAGAAATACAGGTTATGGGGCCTCAGCCCGAAGTATAGATTACAGGGCCTCAGTCCAAAGCACCGGATTGCATCTTTTTTTTTTTTTTTTAATTTTTTTGTCTGTCATGGGGCTTGAACTCTGGGCCTGAGCACTGTCCCTAAGTTCTTCAACTCAAGGAAATTGCTCTACCACTTGAGCCACAGTGCCACTTGTGGTTTTCTGATGGTTAATTTGACATAAGAGTCTCATGGACTTTCCTGCCTGGGCTGGTTTTGAACCACAACCCTCAGATCTCAGCCTCCTGAGTACCTAGGATTACAGGTATTAGCTACCTGTGCCCAGATTCTGGATTGCATCCTTAGCCCAGAAACCAAGGAAGTCCTCCCTCCCTCCCTCCCTCCCTCCCTTCCTCCTTCCCTCTTTTCTCTGACACAGAGTTGATAAGCACTCCAAAATAGATTCAAACTTGATAGCCTCCAGCTATAGCTCCGCAGGTACTAGAATGATAGGAAAGCACCATCCGTAGGGTCACCATTTGGAAACCCACTGTCTGGATGGAAGGTGTTCCTCATGGGTGAGAATTCTACCAGCTGGAGAGTTAGGTAAGACAGATTATCGAGGAGGGGCCCTGAAGTTCTTAGGAATCTCAACAATCCCATCAGATAAGCTTTTCCACCCACTGGGAAGGGAAGGAATTCGTGGAATAAGGCCCAGAAGTCAGAGCCAAAGGTTCAAGTTTTCCAGCCTGAGGCTTCATCTCTCCTTAAGTTCTACAAATGATTGTGCCAAAATCTTTGAATGAGAATTATAAAGCAAGTTAAGGCTACATCCTGGCATCCCCAGTTTCTAAACTCTGTGGGCTTAACACATTACCTATATTCTCTGTGTCCAGCCTTCCATTTATAAAATAAATATACTTGGGGCTGGGAAGGTGGCTCAGTGGTAGAGTCCTTGCCTTGCATGCATGAGGCCCTGGGTTCGATTACTCAGCACCACATAAGCAGAAAAATCTGGAAGTGGTGCTGTGGCTCAAGCAGTAAGGCGCTTGCCTAGAACTGAAGAGCTGAGGAACAGTGCCCAGGCCCAGAGTTCAGTCCCCATGACTGGCAAAAAAAAAAAAATACAAATAAAAGTAAAATCAATAGGGGCTGGGAAGGCAGCTCAGTGGTAGAGTACTTGCCTTGCATGCCTGAGGCCCTGGGTTCAATTCCTCAGCACCACATAAGCAAAAAGAAAAAAAGCCAGAAGTGGCACTGTGGCTCAAGTGGTAGAGTGCTAGCCTTGAGCTGAAGAGCTGAGGGACAGCGCCCAGGCCCACAGATCAGGCCCCACGACCAGACTTCCCCCCCCCCCAAAAAAATAATAAATGTACTTGTCAAGAATTTCATAAATAATGGCCAACACATAGCAAGTATCCAGCAAATATTATTAGTTATCATGGTGCATCATAATATCAAATGATAAAAACAAAGCTCAAAAGTATGAATATATATATACATGTATATGTATGTACATATACAGATATATGCAGTTGATATGTATATACATACACACATATGTATATATGCATATGTATATACTAAATGTTAGTTTACCTAAACACAGACAAACTCAAGGAATCCAACTAAAGAGAAGAACTACTCTTCAGTTTTGGAGATGGGGAAACGGTAGACAGTGATGAGATAGTTTAAAAAGGAAGAAAAAAAGTCTTCACCATTTTTATTGGTGTATGACTGAAAATTTTAAAAAATGGTCCAAGGTGTCAGGGGCTCACATCTGTAATTCTAGCTACTCAGGAGTCTGAGATAGGAAGATTATGTTTTGAAACCAATCTGGGCAGGAAAGTCCATGAGACTCCAATTAACAACCAGAAAACTAGAAATTGTGCTGTGGTTCAAAGTGGTGATAGAGTGAAAAAGCCTTGAGTGAAAAAGTTCAGGGACAGCACCCAGGCCCTGAATTCATGACCATCCAAAAAGAAACAAAAGGTATATTTGAAAGGGTCATCACATCCATCTCAGGGGGCCACGTGGAGGCAAGCAGGAACCGGAGAAAGATTATTACAAGGTTTATTAGAGGAGCCATAGTTCCCCTGGAAAGAGAGATTCATAGCTGCCTCCACTATCTAGGTAGCAGCAGGGTCTGAGGGTGGGAAGTGAGGTAGATGGGATCTCAGGTGGGTCTGGGGGGTGGGGGTGGGGTGGGGAGTGGGGAGGAGGGTGGGGCCAGCTATATGGCGGGAACTCCAGGGCAGGGAGGAGCTCAGGTCTGGGTGGAGCTGAGGACCAAAGGTGGGCATAATGCTTACAATATTATTCTAAGTACAGATAGGTCATTCCTCTACACCCGAGGCTGAGATCAGAGGATAATGATTTAAAGCCAACTTAGGGAAGAAACTCTCTGGAAATCTCTTTCTTCCTCCTTCCCTTCCTCCCTTCCCTCTCCCCTCTCTCCTTTTGCCAGTCCTGGGGCTTTAACTCAGGGTCTCAGTGCTGTCCCTAAACCTTATTGTGCTCAAGGCTATGGCTCTACCAATTGAGCCACAAAGCCACTTCTGGCTTTTTGAGTAGTTTATTGGAGGTAAGAGTCTCAAAGTCTTTTCTATGCTGGCTGGCTTTGAACTGCAATTCTTGGATCTTAGCCTCCTGAGTAGCCTAGGATTATAGGCGTGAGCCACTGGTGCCCATCAGAAAGAAAGGAAGAAAAGAAGAAAGGAAGGAAGGAAGGAAAGAAGGAAAAATATATATGCCAGTCCTGGGGCTTGAACTCGGGGCCTGAGCACTGTCCTTGAGCTTCTTTTGCTCAAGGATAGCACTCTACCACTAAACCACATTTCCAATCGCTAAAGATAATTTTTTTTTTATGCCAGATATACTCTCTGAGCAAAATTTAAGTATCAGATACAATATAATTAACTATTATTACCATGTTGTAAAAAATATTTTTAAAAAGACCTTCAGCACTTATTCATGTTACAAACCAGGTGCTGGTATCTCATGCCTGTAATCCTAGCTTCTCAAGAGGCTAAGGTCTGAAGATTGTAGTTCAAACCAGCCTGGTCAGGAAAGTCCTGAAACTTATCTCAGTGCCAAAAGCAGAACTGTGACACAAGTGGTAGAGCAACAAACAGCCTTGAGCATAAAAGCTAAGAGCCCAGGCCCTGAGTTCAAGCCCCAGTACCAACACACACACACACACACACACAAACTTATTCACGTTACAATCAAATTTGTAACCATTGACCAACATCTTCCCTTTTCTCCCTCTTTTTTTTCAAGAAGACTTCTTTGGGACTCAGGTTAGAGCAGTCACTTGCATGAGACACATGCACCAAAACAAGAAAAAAAATTAACAAGCCTTCTTTTGTAAAATAATAATTTCAGTTACAAAATGCTTTACCTTGACTGGGCATGGTGGTCCACATTTGCAATCCCAATATACAAGAGGCAGACACAAGAGAATGTGAGTTGTAGGCCAGCATGAGCTATATAGCAAGGCCTTGTCTCAAACATTTAAAGATGAGGAGCTGGGAATGTGGCTTAGTGGTAAAGTACTTGCCTAGCATGCATGAAGCCCTGGGTTTGATTTCTCAGTACCACATAAACAGAAAAAGCTGGAAATGGTGCTGTGGCTCAAGTGGTAGAGCACTAGCCTTGACCAAAAAGAAGCTCAGGGATGGTGCCCAGGCCCAGAGATCAAGTCCCAGGACTGGCAAAAAAAAAAAAAATTAATTAAAGATGAGGGTCTGGGAATGTGGCTTAGTGGTAGAGTGCTTGCCTAGCATGCACAAATCCCTGGGTTCGATTCCTCATCACCATATAAACAGAAAAGGCTGGAAGTGGTGCTGCAGCTCAAGTGCTAGAGTGCTAGCCTTGAGCAAAAAGAAGCTTAGGGATGGGGTGCTCAGGTCCTGAGTTCAAGCCCCAGGACTGGCAAAAAAAAATTTAAAGATTAAAGCAACTTCACCTTTTCAGGTAATAAAAGATCCTAACATATTCAATATTCAATTCCTGAAAATAGCCCTATGAGAAAAAGGGCAGATAATGTAATTATTCTAAGTTAACATGTGATGAAATGATGTTTAGGTAATTTATCTCAAGTCTCAATGGGAGACTCAGATTTGGATATCATTAGAAATGTGCAGGAGCATGATTATACAAACAAGTTTAAGCCAGGCACTGGTGGCTCATGGCAATAATCTTGGATCCTGATTTGAAGACGTCCAGGGCAGACAAATTAAAAAGACTCTTCGATGAGCCAGCAAAAACCACTGAAGTGAAGGTGTGACTCTGGTGGTAGAATGCTTCTCTAGCGGGCTGGGAAGGTGGCTCAGTGGTAGAGCGCTTGCCTTGCATGCATGAGGCCCTGGGTTCGATTCCTCAGCACCACATAAGCAAAAAGAAAAAAGCCGGAAGTGGTGCTGTGGCTCAAGTGGTAGAGTGCTAGCCTTGAGCTGAAGAGCTGAGGGACAGTGCCCAGGCCCAGAGTTCAGGTTCCACGACCGGACCCCCCCCCAAAAAAAAAGAATACTTCTCTAGCAAATGCAAAGCCCTGCATTCAAGCCTCAGAACAACAAAAAAGGAAAAAAAGAACCCTTGGAAGGAGACATGGAAAGCTCATGTGTTCAGTGTTAGAAGGTATATAGTAGCTGGTTCACGCCTATAATCCTAGCTACTCAGGGGGCTAAGATCTGAGGATGTGGTTCAAAGCCGGCCCTGGTAGGAAAGTCTGTGAGACTCTTTTTTTCGATTAAAACAAAAACACAAATCTCAGAAAACTGGAAGTGGTTTGGGGCTGGGAAAGTGGCTCAGCGGTAGAGCACTTGCCTTGCATGCATGAAGCCCTCGGTTTGATTCCTCCACATAAGCAAAAAGAAAAAAGCTGGAAGTGGCACTGTGGCTCAAGTGGTAGAGCACTAGCCTTGAGCTGAAGAGCTCAGGGACAGTGCCCAGGCCAAGTTCAAGCCCCATGGCTGAATGAAAAAAATAAAAGAAGGTATATAGTACAGGAATCACTGGCAAGAAAAATTATGCTGGGCTTTTAGTTATCCAAATACCTCCAAAGAAGCCACCATCCTGGAAATTACAAAAGTGAATTTAACTTTCTTTAAAACCCATGGACCAAATGAGATTTACTGTATGAGTGCAGGAAACTTTACCAAGATTATGAAAACAGAAAAGAATTCAAGATTAACACATACTGTACATTTCAGTACAGGTGGCAGGACAATTAGAAATCTCGTTAAGCTATGGAAAAGCTTCATAAATCTGGGAGGGATTTAGGCCTTGGTGTGCCTTGGTGTAACCCATCATCAGATGCAGGCTGTACCTGGTCTCAGGGCATCCAGACTCCCCAGGTGTGGGAGAGATGAGGTAAAGGGAAAGAATAAAGCAGTGATTTTTCTCTGATCCATCTTTTGTGTGAAGCAAACAATTAGGGGGCCCTGGTGCCTGCAAGGGGAACCAAGGTAGTCTCGGATGCTGTCTTAATCCATGTTTGAAAATGGATTTTTTGTTTTTGTTTTTTTTGCTTTGTATGTGTGCGTGTGTGTGTGTGTGTGTGTGTGTGTGTGTGTGTGTGTGTGTGTGTGTGTGTGTGTATGAGAGAGAGAGAGAGAGATCAATTGGAGATAAGAGTCTCATGGACTTTCCAGATTGGCTTTGAACTGCATTCCTCAGATCTTTGCCTCCTGACTAACTAGGATTACAGGTGTGTGGTAGAGCACTGGCCTTGAGCAAAAGAAGCTCAGCACCCAGGCCCTGAGTTCAAGCCCTAAGACCAGCACAAAAATGAAAATAACAAAATCCAGAAGTAGAGGTATAATTCAAGTGATAGAATACCAGTCTTAAGCTAAATAGCTAAGCAAGATTCAAGGCCCTAAGTTCAAGACCCATGTACACACACACACACACACACACACACACACACACACACACACACACAAATAACATTTGTTTTATTTTGGAATATAGGTCTTGCTATGTTTACAATTCAGGCTAGTCTTAAACTTATGATATCGGCTGCAGCTTCTCAAGTGCTGGGATTACAGGCATGTACCACTACACTGGACTCTCAGCAATTTTTATTTATTTATTTATTTTTTGGGTCCAGTCGTGGGGCCTGAACTCTGGGCCTGGGCGCTGTCCCTCAGCTCTTCAGCTCAAAGCTAGCGCTCTACCACTTGAGCCACAGCGCCACTTCGGGCTTTTTTCTTTTTGCTTATGTGGTGCTGAGGAATCGAACCCAGGGCCTCTGGCTTGCAAGGCAAGTGCTCTACCACTGAGCCACCTTCCCAGCCCTCTCAGCAATTTTTAATCCACCAAGAATTGAGCAAAGCCTCCCCTGTAAAGACTACCCTGTGCAGAAACCTTTTTCTCTATGATCTGGACCCAGTTTTGACATACTTATTCTGCTAGGTATTACAGAATAAACATCTTAAGTATGAAGATCCCATGTTCTTAGTGTCTGAAGTGTTGCTATCAAAGCAGCTGTGGACAATGAGTAAATGAAAGGGAGAGAAGGAAGAGATATGGAAGTTGGAGATAACTAAGACTAGCTAAAGAAGCATATATTTCCATACAGTGAAACTCCTTTGTATCATCAATATATACGAGTTAAAATATAGAGTTGGGTGCCAGTGGCTCATATCTGTAATCCTAGGTACTCAGGAGGCTGAGGTCTGAGGATCACAGTTCAAAGGCAGCCCTGGCAGGAAAGTACATAAGATTCTTATCTCCAATATACCACCAAAAAGCCAGAAATGAAGCTGTGGTTCGGATGGTAGAGTGCCAGCCTTGAGCAAAAAAGCTACAGATAAGACCCAAACCCTGAGATCAAGTCCCAGTACTAGCACTAAAAAGAAAAAGAAAAAATGATACAGAAACTAAAACTAAAAATGAATAAAATTGAGAAAAAAACAAAATTTCAGGACTGAGGGTGAGCTGTTGCCTACCAATTTGTTGAGGCCCTAAATTTAATCTCCAGTATTACTGAAGTAACAAAATTGCAAGGATGGAAAGGAGAAATGGGGAACAAAGGAAGGGTTGGTATTGACTGAGAAGCATTGTAACTCATAACCTGACTTATGGAATAGTAACCCTTTTGTAGGCCTATATAATGTAACAATAAAAAAACAATTGTTCTAGGTGATGGTGGCTCACACCTGTAATCCTAGCTACTCAGGAGGCTGAGATCTGAGGATCACTGTTCAACGCCAGCCTGGGCAGGAAAGTCTGTGAGACTCTTATCTCCAATAAACAACTCAGAAAACAGGGAGTAGGTCTGTGGCTCAAGTGGCTCTTCTCTTTGAGCTGAAGAACTGAGGGATAGCACCAAGGCCCAGAGTTCAAGCCCCACGACTGACCCAAAAAAAAAAAAAAATTGTAAGCTGAACGCTTGGTTCACACCTTTAATCCTTCCTACTCTGGAGGCTGAGATCTGAGAATCATGGTTCTAAGCTAGCTGGGGCAGTAAAGTCCATGTGATTCTTATCTCTAATTAATCTAATTAACTACCAGAAAGCTGGAGCTGTGGCTCAAAGTGGTAGAGTGCTAGCCTTGAATGGGAAAGCTCAGGGACAGCCCCAAGCCCTAAGTTCAAGCTCCACAACCAACCAAACCAAAACAAAACAAAATGCTACTTTAAGAACCAGATGTTTGGGCTGGGAAGGTAGCTCGGTGGTAGAGTGCTTGCCTTGCATGCATGAGGCCCTGGGTTTGATTCCTCAGCACCACATAAGCAAAAAGAAAAAAGCCGGAAGTGGCGCTGTGGCTCAAGTGGTAGAGCGCTAGCCTTGAGCTGAAGAGCTGAGGGACAGTGCCCAGGCCCAGAGTTCAGGCCCCACGACCGACAAAAAAAAAAAATAAAAGAACCAGATGTTGAGCTGGCTTTAGAGCCATGGATCTCCCCATAGGTTATTGGTTGCTCTGAGTTGGCTACTGACAACTAAATTTTACCCAACTAGGATATGTTTGTTGGGGAACAGCTCAGAGAACTAGGTTAGATAAACAGAATTACTTTCTTCATATGGAGAGGAGTGAGGGAAGAAAAATCATTGACCCCTATCAGGGATTTGGTGTGTCTGGAATGAAAGACTGCTTTAGGGTACTTTGGGAGTTGATTTTTATCTCAGCATTTTCCTGAAGGAGAAGCCAGAAAATGTCAAAGAATGGAGTTCTCTGCTGTAGTGTACTGCCAGTCTTTTGAAATTCTAACCAAACTCTGGGGATTTTGCCCAGTATCTTTCCAGTTCTACAGGCTCTAGTGAGTAGCAATCTTCCAGTTGCTCCCCAAGCAAAAGGCAAAGGTAGGAGAGAGAGAAATGTTTGTGCCCTGTGGGTTGATCCAGAGAGATGACAGTGGCTTGGAAGCCTGGATGAGGAGTAAATAAAATCTCAGCATCTCACATCCCAGTCCTTAGAGGAACAAATGGCTACCCAAGCAATTAGGATGCAAATTTTACTGGGACTTATTTCCAGAATTTTAAGTCCAAATTCCTGTGCCTTGGGGTGGAGCTCATATCACATTCCCTCTCTATCTGCAGGCCCAGATCTGAGAGGGTGGAGGCTGGAGAAGGACAGTTCAGGCAGGCCCTGTAGTAGATACTAAGACCAACAGAAATATAGACCCAAGGATGAACTTTCCAGAGAAGACCCCACGTCATGCTTTGGTGCTGGTTCACCCAAGCTCAATCTTTTCTTTTGTCAGTAGCTAGTGGTTTTGTTTGGTTGATTTATATATATATTTCCAGAAGCCAGTCTAGCTTTGTAGTGCTTTTTCCATGTACATGTCTAGTGGCCATGAGAAGCAGGAGCTACTAGTTCTGGTAGGAGCCAATTAGCTCCTATTTTGCAGAGGAAGGGCAAAAGCCCGGAGGGAAAAGGGTTTTCTCTCTCTTGAGGAGGAAAAAAGAAAAACTGAATTCAGAAACTGAAAAGTTACCACCTAAGAAACCTTCTTAATGAGTTGTCAGGTTGAAAGATGAAGCCCTGTGACATTTTACTTTGCAGCTCAAACTGAGGCTTAGTGAGATTTGCCACCATTGCTGGAGGTATAGCTCAAGTGATAGAGCACTCCCCTAGCAAGTGAGAGACCCTGAGTTCAAATACCAGTATGGTATAAATAAAAAAATATATATAAAGGAAGGAAAGAAGGAAGAAAGAAAGGAAAGAAAACAGAAAAGAAAGAGAAAAAACAGACGCCAGAGGCATATCTGTAACCCTAGCTACTCAGGAGGTTGAGATCTGAGGATTATGGCTCAAAACTAGTTATCTCTAAGTAACCACTCAAAAAAGTGGGGCTGGGAATCTGGCTTAGTGATAGAGTGCTTACCTAGCATGGATGAAGCCCTGGGTTTGATTCTTTAGTACCACATAAACAGAAAAAGCCAGAAGTGGTGCTGTGGCTCAAAGTGGTAGAGCTTGAGCCAAAAAAAGCTCAGGAGCCAGGCTCCACTGTCTCACGCCTGTAATCCTAGCTATTCAGGAGGCTGAGATCTGAGGATTGCAGTTCAAAGCCAGCCCGGGCAGGAAAGACCGTAAGACTCCTATCTCCAATAAACCACTAGAAAACCAGAAGTGGCGCTGTGACTCAAGTGGTAGAGCACTTGCCTTGAGCTGAAGAGCTGAGGGACAGCACCCAGGCCCAGAGTTCAAGCTCTACAACCGACCAAAAAAAAAAAAAAAAAGGTCAGGAAGATTCCTAGGCCCTAAGTTCAAGCCCCATAACCAAAAATAAGTAAATAAATAAATAAATAAATGAAATACTATACTTGGTCCAATGCTAGTGGTTCACACCTGTAATCCTAGCTCTACTCAGGAGGCTGAGATCTGAGGATGATGGTTTGAAGCAGCCTAGGGAAAGTCTATGAGACTCATTTCTACTTAATTGCTGATAAGCTGGAAATGGAGATGTGGCTTAAGTGCTTGAATGCCAGCCTTGATTTTTAAAAAACGCAAGCAAAAGTGCAATGCCCAGACTGGGAAGGTGACTCAGCGGTAGAGTGCTTGCCTTGCATGTATAAGGCCCTAGGTTCAATTCCTCAGTACCACATAAGCAGAAAAAGCCAGAAGTGGTGCTGTGGCTCAAGGGGTAGAGCTCTAGCCTTGAGCTTAAGAGCTGAGGGATAGCACCCAGGCCGAGAGTTCAGGCCCCACGACCAATGGAGGAAAAAAAAAGTGCAATGGCCTAAGTTTGAGTCTTAGTACCATCACACACACACACACACACACACACCAAAAAAACAAAAACAAACACAGAAAATAACAAAAAAATTCTGTACTGGTAGGACGAATATTCTCATGAACTCTTGAATTGACAAAGGAAGGTTGGCAGGATAATGGTGCCTATCCTGAGCAGGCAGTGACAGGGGCTGGCTATCACCTGTGGGGGCATGTCTGGCTTCAGAGCAATTCATTCTATAGAAGGACAGGTTTTTAAAGTCTGATTTCCTATCAATCCTTTGTGTCTTTCCATCATTCTACAGCAGCTGCTGGGGGTTTCTTGCCTTAAAACCTGGTACAGATGGAGAACTTGAAAGTCTTTGAAACAAGCTTGAAGGTTGCTAGAGGGTTGCTGATCAAAGGCAGCAGGTGTTTGGTGAAAGAGTCATATCCAGGAGAAGGCAAGGGAGGGAGTGTGGAAATGGAGAAATAGTGAATGGGGACAGGAGACAGTTGGGTTCTAAGTCTAGATGAAACAGCAAAAATTCTTGCCCATCAAAAACTGAAGAAGATTCGCATAATTTTTTGGTACCCAATGATGATGCATATTATAGTTAAAAATCAACTCCCAAAGTACCCTAAAGCAGTCTTTCATTCCAGACACACCAAATCCCTGATAGGGGTCAATGATTTTTCTTCCCTCACTCCTCTCCATCTGAAAAAAAGTAATTGTGTTTATCTAACAATCTGCATTTATCCAATCTGTGACTCAGTTTCTCCAGAAACAACTGTACCTTTCTCATAGATTCAATGAAACAATTCTTTTACTTGGGCATGGGCTTTACTCTTTTTTTAAATTTTTTGTCAGTCATGGGGCTTGAACTCTGGGCCTGGGCACTGTCCCTGAGCTCTTCAGCTCAAGGCCAGTGCTCTACCACTTGAGCCATAGCACCACTTCTGGGTTTTTGGTAGTTTATTGGAGATAGTCTCACAGAGTTTCCTGCTTGGGCTGGATTGGAACTGTGATCCTCAAATCTCAGCTCCTGAGTAGCTAAGATTGCAGGCGTGAGACACTGGCTCCTGGCACGGGCTTTATTCAGAATGAGAGGCACGAATGTGGGTCACCTTTGAGTGTGGCTGGATGACTTCCACCATGTCCGCCTCTGGTCCCTTAGACCTTGTTCTCCACTCATGCTGAGAAATTATAGTACTAATAAAATGCTTTTATTTTGAATCAAAGTTAGTTAAGGCAGCCTGAGGGGAGCTGGTGGAGGTTGGGGAGTTCTGATGCTGAAGGACAGAAGAGTTACACCCAAAAGGGACCTTTGAGGGCTGGGAAGGTGGCTCAGTGGTAGAGCGCTTGCCTTGCATACATGAAGCCCTGGGTTCGATTCCTCAGCACCACATAAGCAGAAAAAATAAAAAAAGCTGGAAGTGGCGCTGTGGCTCATGTGGTAGAGTGCTAGCCTTGAGCTGAAGAGCTGAGGGACAGCGCTCAGGCCCAGAGTTCAGGCCTCACGACCGAACCCCCCCCCCAAAAAAAAAACCCAAAAGGGACCATTGAGAGAAGCTTGAGATGGTCTTAGCAGCTAGACTGTCCTGGCAGGTATTTGTATGTTTGTAACTTTCACAGTGAAATCCACTTATAAATTAACTAATTAATTGATAACAATGCATGCTAAATCTGATCAAGTACCAATCCTTTATTCAGAAAGAAAGAAATTTTCAAGGCAGAAGAAACCAGGACAAGGACCCTAATACAGAAACCTTAAATATATTTGAGAGGCTACAAAACAGCGAGTGGCTGGGAGTATGTGCATCAGGGTTGGAAAGAGGCAGAAGCTTGATTGTGTAAGGGCCCCAGATGAGCTTGAGGGTTTGCTAATAATAAACTTTCCCAATAGGTTCTAAGCAGAAAATGAATATATTTTGTTTGGCATTGGGATTATTTCAGTATCTTTGGATTCAGCTATTGAAGAGCTATGGACTTTTATAGAAGTCATGTTGCCTTGATTTCTTGGATTTCATGTGTTTTTGTTGTTGTTTTTTGTTTTTGCCAGTCTTAGGGCTTGAGCACAGGGCCTGGGCACTGTCCCTGAGCTTCATTTGCTCAAGGTTAGCATTCTACCACTTGTGCCACAACACCACTTCCGACTTTTTCTGTTTATGTGGTACCGAGGAATCGAATCCAGATCTTCATGCATGTTAGGCAAGCATTCAACCATTAGGCCACATTCCCAGCCCCTCATCTGTTTTTCAGTTGCAATTTGCACATCTGTTGAAATGGATATTTCTTCCAGTTTTATATGGGGAGAGGGAGTCTTAGTGTATAGCCTGCTTTTAAGGGCTATATTTTTCTAAATGTTTGAATAGCATGAAAATGCAGTATATATAAGCTATAGAGTATTGCTTAAGTATAAAAAACAAAATTTGTAGGACAATGAATGCAATTGGACATTATTGTTAAAATTAGCCAAACTATAGCAAGGCGCTGGTGGCTCACGCATGTAATCCTAGTTACTTAGGAGGCTGAGATCTGAGGATCATGGTTCAAAGTCAGCCTGGGCAGAAAAGTCCGTGAGAGTCTTTTTTTTTTTTTTTTTTTTCGTGAGAGTCTTATCTCCAATAAACCACTAGAAAACTGGAAGTGGCACTGTGGCTCAAGCGGTAGGGGGCTTGCCTTGAGCTGAAGAGCTGAGGAACAACGCCCAGGCCCAGAGTCCTAGCCCCATGACCAACCAAAAAAAAAAAAAAACCAAACTAAGAAAAACAAATGTCCCATGTTTTCTCTTATGGAAGAGAGAGAGACAGAGACAGAGACAGAGACAGACAGAGAAGAGAGACAGACAGACTGACCGACCTGGAGCTTGAGCTTAGGGCTTTGGCACTATCTCTGAGCTTTTCTTTTTGCTCAAGGTTAGCACTGTACAACTTGAGCCACAGCTTCACTTCTAGCTTTTTTGGCATTAATTGGAGATGAAAGTCTTACAGACTTTCCTTCCTAGGCTGGCTTCTAACTGGGACTCTCAGATCTCAGCCTCCTGAGTAGCTAGGATTATGGGTGTGAGTGACTAGTACCCAACTTGGAATCTAAATTTTAACAAGCAGTTCATGAAAGAAGAAGGGGGACAATTTGGGGAAAGGAAGAAGGCCAGGGAAAAAGAGAGAGAGGAAAAGAGAAGATAATAGGGGGGTGAGTATAATTAAAGTACATTGTATACATGGATGAAAATACAATGAAGCCCATTATTTTATATAATTAACATACACTAATAAAAGCCCATTATTTTGTACAATTAATATACACTAATAAAATATATGCTAATAACAAAAATTAAAAAACTGGGGATCTCCCCAACGCACTTGTAATTTGTGAACCTCCTTTGATGCACCGTACAAAGAAGCATTCCACACACACACCCCAATCTCCCACCCAACCCCAGTTTGTGCTGAAAGCTGGAGCCACGGAAACAGATGCTGATGGGTAAGTTTGGACGACGTGTTCCTCAAGAGTTGGAAGAAAGTGAGGGAACCCACTTCCAGTCAAGCACAAAGCCTGAGATCTTGAATCAAGTTCCTTGGACAGTTCTACTAGTCCATAAGCACTGTGTCTGGTCCATCTCCTCTAGGTCAGGACATGGAGTGTCCTTTCTGGGAGATTAAATCGTTCCATTTCCTTTACTGGGGGCTTATTGCTAGATGTGGGGAATGAGACTCAGTATGGTTTTGTGGATTCCCCTGCCTTGTACCCATCTGTTTTTGTTGTGTTTTTATTTTTTTATTTTTTAAGTTTTTGTTGGTCGTGGGCCTGAACTCTGGGCCTGGGCACTGTCCCTCAGCACTTCAGCTCAAGGCAAGTGCTCTACCATTTGAGCCACAGTTCCACTTCTGGTTTTCTGGTGGTTTATTGGAGATCAGAGTCTCATGGACTTTCCTGCCTGGGCTGGCTTTGAACCTTGATCTTCAGATCTCAGCTTCCTGTGTAGCTAGGATTACAGGCGTCAGCCACCAGCGCTTGGCTGTACCCATCTGTTTTTGACTTCTGTGTTTCCCATTGGGTTTTCCTCCCAGGAGTGAGCAACCGAAGCCAGGGAGGTCATGGGTCTTGGTCATGTTGGTATCCTCAATGCCCAGCACCAGACATGATGTCAAAGGGGATTTGCTGAGTCAGTAGATAGATTTCCTGTGAGTCCAAGGTTCCTAACCATTTTCTCCAATATCTGGCTTTCCTGAGCAGCTTCCGAGCTCAAGACTTCATTCACCAATAGGTAGTAAAAAAGGTGACAGGCAACTGCTGGAGGGCCTATGACCTAGAAGCTGGTTGATTCTGAGGCAGAGGTTATGCAAGGGAAAGTCCCAGGGTTTACCCTCCTGTACTCACAAAAAGGAGCCCCAGACACAAGCCCCAACCCCAGGGAGCAGGCAAGGGAAATGCCTGGAAGGGAACATCAATGAACTGTGGGGTGGGGGGTTGGGCGTGGTTTTCAGGCTCAAGTCAGTGGGCAATCTACAAGCTGTGTGGTCTTGGGAAAGTCCCTTAACATCTTTATGTCTCTCCTTGCTCTTTTTTTTGAAATGAAGAGGTATTGTGCTAGGTTAAGAACAGATGTGCTCTAACATCAGATGGTTTCATTTTAACCTGGATTCAACGACTTTGATCCATATCCATGTCCAGTCACACAGACTTGTGGACCATTCATTTCTCATTGGTGAGATGGAAAATAACTATGCACTTCATGGAGTTTTGTGGAGAGTTGACAGAGTTGTTTGATGTCGTAGGTATTTTAGGATGGTGCTGGCACTTTATAAGTGGGTTGATATTATTGCAATGCTTATCTTCAGAAAAAGAAATGATAAAGGAGTTAGTGCAGTACAGCTGCTTACACCTCTTATCCTAGCTACTCTGGAGGCTGACTGAGATCAGGAGAATCAAGATTGAAGGCCAGCTGGACAACAAGTTTGTGAGATCCAATTTCAACCAATGGACAGTGCAGTGATAGATGCCTGTCATCACAGCTACAGGGGAGACTGAGAATTCGCTCATAATT
Organism: Dipodomys spectabilis; assembly: GCF_019054845.1. Lineage (NCBI taxonomy): Eukaryota > Metazoa > Chordata > Mammalia > Rodentia > Heteromyidae > Dipodomys > Dipodomys spectabilis. Next base: position 7,969,096 of record NW_024870814.1, read on the forward strand.
CCAATTCTAGCCTAGGCAGAGGGAAAAAAAAGTTTGAGAGACTTCACTTCAAGAAAATGCTATGTGGTGTGTGACTAGTATCCCAGTTATGGTCGTAAGCATAAATGGGAGGACTGAGGTGCTAGCTAGCTTAGGCAGAAAGCAGGATGGAAGCACTAAGCACAAAGCACCTACTATTTGTGCTTGCCAGCAAGCACAAAGCAGAGTTCAAGCCCTAGTACAAACAAAAAAAAAAAGAAAAATAAAAAGAAACAAAAAACCAACCAAAACCCATCAACAGTAAAAACACTCTTTTTTTTTTTTTTTTGGGGTCTGGTCGTGGGGCCTGAACTCTGGGCCTGGGCACTGTCCCTCAGCTCTTCAGCTCAAGGCTAGTGCTCTACCACTTGAGCCACAGCACCACTTCTGGCTTTTTTCTTTTTGCTTATGTGGTGCTGAGGAATTGAACCCAGGGCCTCAGGCATGCAAGGCAAGTGCTCTACCGCTGAGCCACCTTCCCAGCCCCTAAAAACACTCTTCTCCATGTCTCTTGGAGAGGAATTTGTAGGTAGGTAGTTTTTTCTGACCATTTTATTATTTTTGCTTTTCAAACTGACAGGAGATCCCTTTTTTCCTTCAATTCCATATGTCCAATGGCTTCTGATGGCAAAGGCAAGGCCGGCTTCCTAGTTTCTATTGCAGAACTAGCAGAAGTCCCATACCAAGATAGTTCCCCCCCACTCCCGCCCCTTTCCATGAACACCTCTAAGCGTTTAGAGAAAGAGAAAGAAAACAACAACTAATCAGACACTGTAGACAGGGGCTTTCCAAATCCTGAGAAATCTCCGAAGGTAGAAAAGCAGTTTGTGAGTCTCTGAAGTTCAAGCACAGTTCCTTGTGGCCAGAGCCTGGCCTCATTTGCCCTAAGATGGACTCGGAAGGGCCCAGCGGGAGGGAGAATGGCAAAGAATATGGGACTCTCTGGGCTCCCAATTACCTTTTAGAAAGTCCAAGAGTGCTACAGAAGCCAAGCACCAGCGGCCTGTAATCCTAGCTATTCAAAAGGCTGGGATTTAGCTGGGTGCTGGAGGCTCTTACCTATAATCCTAGCTACTCCGAAGGCTGAGATCTGAGAATTGTCTTTCAAAGCCAGTCCAGGCAGAAAAATCCAGAGAGACTCTTATCTCCAATTAACCACTCAAAAAAAAAAAAAAAAAAAAAAACCAAAAAAACAAAAAACAGAAGTGGCCCTAGGGCTCAAGGTTGAGCACTAGCCTTGAGCAAAAGAGCTCACGCACAGGGCCCACGCCCTGAGTTCAAGTCTGAACTACCAAAGAGCTAGAAGTGGAACTGTGGCTCAGGTAGTATAGAGTGCCAGCCTTGAGCCAAAAAAGCTTAAGGACAGTGCTAAGCCCTGAGTTTCAAGCCCCAATACTGGGACACAGGGAAAGGAAAGCAAAGAAGGGAATGGAAGGGAAAGGATGATCTAAAATTATAAGGGAAGCCAGAAACCTGTTTCTCAAATTTACCATTGTCCCTGTTGTACTCTGAACAGTACATCAGATCCTAGATGGCTAGAGGGTAGGTGCTTGAAGTCAGGTATGTACCTAGTTGGCCTCCCCCTGGGCTGCACCTCTACTTCAGCTCCCCTCTGCCCCCGCCCCTCCTCCTATATGTCTAGACCTAGGGAATCTCCTAGCTATGTGCCACAGGACCATAGCTGGTCCTCTGCACTGTCCCAAACAATAGAAGGTGCAACTGAGCTCAGTTCGAGAATCTCTGATCTGGTGGTAGAAAATTGTCAGAGATCCAGGAAGTTGTTGGTAATTAGGTGTTGATGAAGACTGACCAGAGGCATCCTGGGCCCAGCTCTCTAAGCTGATGTCTAGCAGGAGCCAGGGCCTGATATATTTGCCACAACATCACTTCTTTAGCTGTAGGAATGGGAACTGAACCCAACTGTTGACCTTTGGCACTGTCCGATGTTGGACAATAGATTCTCTTCACCTTTGTTTTCATAAATGGAACCACTTTCATATCAACTGCCCAGATACAGTACTTTCACATCCAACTTTGTGGTAGTCCTGGTGCTTGAACTTGGCCTGGGCGCTGCCCCAGAGCTGTTTGGCTCAAGGCTAGTGATTTACCACTTGAGCCACAGATCCACTTCTGGCTTTTTTGGTGGTTAATTGGAGATAAGTCTCATGGACTTTCCTGCTCAGCTTTGAACCTGGATCCTCAGATCTCAGCCTCTTGAGTAGCTAAGTGTGATCACTGGACTAGTGCTAGTCACTACTACCTAGTAGTCACTAGTCCACTTTTCAAACTCATTTTAATCATTTTTGTCTTCCCAAGAAATCTCCATGCCTGTTCCCATCCCTCTCCACTAAAAGCTTTAGTCAGAATTATCCCAGCCCGAGGAAGATACCCTATAATCAGGAATGGAATATTGAATTGTACCTCCAATGTGTTGGAGGCAAAGCAGCCCATCTTAGTTCTAAGAAATGTCTTATTGGGTTGTTCCTGCTCACAACTGTTTCCTTTCAAGATTAAAACAAAAACAAAAAAACATAGCATAGCAGAAACCATCTTGCACCGGAAGCTCAAAGGCCAATTTAGTCAGGACTTAACTCGGGCCTAGGATTGTGGGGCAGGGAGAGGGCTCTTTCCTTGTGGGCAAATTGTGGGTGTTAGCCTAGATCTGTGGGTTGGTTTTGTCTTCATCTAAGCACTTATCTTATAGAGAACATCTGGCCATGTATGGCATACTGTGGGTAGAGGTGATATCTACTGGGATATTGCTAAGCATCCTGTGATGCATAAGATGGCCTACACAGTCATCCAACCCCAAAGATCAATAATGCTAAGGCTGAGAAATCCTGGTTGTTATTTGGTTTTTCTAGATTGGGCCAAGTTCAAGTTACTAGCTATTTCCTTAGAAATGATAGGCTGCCTGTGTCCCCATGAGCTCATTAACAGAATAGCTATTATATGCCTGCAGATTCTCTGCAAAGAATGACCATTTCATTCAATTGCTCTCAACAAATTCCCTGCAGTGGCTTCGATGCCCATTTTCTGTTCTTTTAGGACAAAGCAGTTGATGTCAAAAAGACAGTAAGTAATGGTCCAGAGACCAGAAGTCATCCCACTTAAAAGTTTATTTCATGGATTCTTTTTAGCACACACACACAAAATACAACAAAAAACAAAAAATCCTGCTGTCTTTGCTGCCCCAGTTCACATTATAAATTAATATACAAACAGAATTGCATTAGAAACAATATTTATAAAAGCCCATGGTTTTTCATACAAAAATATCCACACAAAATTTTTCTTGTACACAAAGTATCAGGATAAGTAGACTCTTTGGTTTGTTCTGCATAATGTTAAAAAGCATTGGTGATTTAAATACCTTAATAAGCCAGTAAGAAATGGCTTTCCATTTGTATACTTCAAAAGAAAAAATTAAAGCAATGCTACAAGTTCCTTAAAAAGGACATATAAGAAAGTTTTCTTTTAAACAATCTACATGTGATTCTAAAAAAATTAAATCCCCAAACTAACCACGCACATTGGCTCAAAAGCATGGTATAAATGCATCTCCTAGAAGAATACCTTTGTTTTAATGAAGTCAGCTTCCATAAATTCAACAATCATTCCCATTACTAAAAGAAAAATTTGTGCTAATACCTGGACTTGAAGGCAAGGTCTCAAACTCCCTCTCAAACTTGTGGCTCACAACTGGTTCTTGAGCCAGCCATGACTCCAGTTCTGCATCTTGCTGATTAATTGGATATAGTCAAGGATGGGGCTGGCTTTGTTTGAACCAGCCTCCTGAGTAGTTAGGATTACAGGCTTCAGCCACCAGAACCCCTCCATTCCCATATTTAATTAGTACTTTTGGATTAAATTGCCATTCAACAAACTATTAAGTTCTCTGCTGGGTACTGGGTGACCCAAAAAAACTATTCAAATGGGGGTATCTCTGAGAAATAGGAGTGCTAATAAATAAAACTTACATAGTAAAAAAACAAAACTGACCACAAATGGTCTTATTAAAAGCTATAAAATTTCCATTTAAAACTATGCTTAATAAAATTCTAGTATTTTGCTAGAAAATGATACAATCTAAGGAGGACAAGATTCCAGGATCATCATCGTAAACTAAGACAATAATTCTAAACTTTGTCAGCAGGACTAAGAAGGAGATAGCATTGACCTCTGCTGCTCAGAACATCTCAAATGACTTAAAAAAATACATGTAATTTATTAGGGTTTCTAGTTTCCTTGTGGTGCTGGGGATCAAACCCAGGGCCTTGCACTTGCTGGACAAGTGCTCTGCCGCTGAGCTACACTCCCAGCCCTCAAATGACATTTGTGTATGAGTGCCAGTGCTGGGAATTGAACTCAGGGCCTTGGGAGCTGTCCCTGAGCTTTTTGTTTTGCACAAGACTAGCGTTCTACCACTTTAGGTGTAACTCCATTTCTGGCTTTTTTGGTGGTTAACGAGGTCAGAACAAGGACCTGACTCCATTGGCTTTGAACCATAATCCTCAGATCTCAGCTCATGGATAGCTAGGGTTATAGGTGAGAGCCACTGGCACAACTTGTTTTTAGGAGCTAGAACACAAAGATCATAAGCAACAGCTCTGCAGCCAGGCTGCCTGGCTCCACAGTTTCCTCTCCGTGTGACCTAACATCAGAGGGTCTCATTGCCCTCCTGTGGAAAATGAATGAGGGTCATACTTATGTCCCAGGGTTGCTGTGAGGATTAAATGCGAACACAAGGGTCTAGAACAGTTCTTGGCTATTAGTACCTACCAGGTGTCCGGGAAAGGTGACTTGTGAGTTGGATATAGCTCAAGGCTTTGCAGTATTTCTCAGTACTAAGAAAACATAACCAGAGGCTGAAGACAAGAATTGGAGGTTTCTTATAAATAAAAAAGAAAAAACAAAAAAACAAAAAACAGATCATCTGGCTTTTCTAGAAAATTCAGAATGCTGACCTGTCAGAGATAACTAGCTGCTTCAGCAGCCTTCAACTGGACAGTCCTAACTACTCCTTGTGGCTTCAGAAGTCAGCTGTTTAGTTCTCACTTAGTACCTTCATTTCATTGGCTTGTGGCTTTTAGCTGCCTGTTAGACATGTTAAGCATGATATCTGGGTATCCAGTGACATAACAAAAGAGACATGACCTCTGCCCTCAACTTGCAGGCTTCCTTTCTGTCTCAGACAGAGGAATTTCTTTCCAGAGAAACCTGTCAAAGCTGGCTGGGGTGGAAGTTCTCTAGAACACCTTCATTACTTCAAGTGTAGTGAACAGACACAGGATTACATGGGCAGTCCCCTGCTGCTCCAGTCTTCCTGACTCAGAATCTGCATTGGAAACCAGATCTCTCAACTGTGCACTGCAAAGTCTGGACACATGGCCTACACCTCAGAGCCTTCCCGGGAGTAGATGAGGCTGTTGACCATGCTGAAGTTGTAGAAGGGGCTGCTGAAGGGGTTGCTTTGGCCTCCGCTGGTGCTGGCAGGGAAAGGGCTATAGTAGGAAGATCTCTGGCCACTGCCAGGGCTGAGGCCATTGCTTAGCTGCAAAGTATCTGTGTTAGCCTCGGGAAGGCTGGTAGTGGGGTATGTGTTGTTGGAGGGCAGTGGGGCCCCTTGGATCCCGGGGTGGCGGCTGCTGGATGGGACACGCTGGCTGTTCCCACTGCTGCTGCCATTGCCACCATTACTGCTCAAGGTGCTGAGGTTACTAAAGAAGGTGCTGAGGCACGGGGTGGAGGTGAGCGCAGAGGCTCCTGGGGATGAGGCAGTGCTCTTGGTGCCTTCAGGTGGCTCCGGGGACTGTGAAGGATTCAGCAGAGAGGAGGGACTGTCTCCCTCAGGCTTTCCCCCAACCCCAGCTCCCAGTCCTGAGGTCAGCCCTTCTTCCGATTTTGGTGTCCTGGCAGCCACTGTGGAGCTGTTGTTGGCCTCTGTGCGGCGCTTGCGCTTCCTACGGAAGTTCCCATTGTCAAACATTTTCTCACAGTTGGGATCCAGAGTCCAGTAATTACCTTTTCCTGGGAAAGGACAAGTTAGAGAAGTAAGCATTTTAGTCCATGTTTTCCATGTGCCTTGACCTAGGCACAATGAGAGGTTAACAAGTATAAAAACTACATGAACCAAAAAAAAAAAAAAGGTGGGGGGGGGGGTTGGCTCAGTGGTAGAGCGCTTGCCTTGCATGCATAAGGCCCTGGGTTTGATTCCTCAGCACCACATAAGCAGAAAAAGCCGGAAGTGGCTCAAGTGGTAGAGCGCTAGCCTTGAGCTGAAATGCTGAAGGACAGACAGCACCCAGGCCCAGAGTTCAGGCCCATGACGGACAACAAGAAATTAAAAAAAAAAAACAAAAAAAACTACATGAGCGGGGTTGGCTCATGCCTGTAATCCTAGCTACTCAGGAGGCTGAGATCTGAGGATTGCGGTTCAAAGCCAGCCCAGGCAAGAAAGTCGGTGAGACTCTTATCCCCAATAAACCACCAGAAAACCAGAAGTTGCACTATGGCTCAAGTGGTAAGTGGTAGAGCAGCGTTAGCCTTGAGCTGAAGAACTCAGGGACAGTGCCCAGGCCCAGAGCTCAAGCCCCACAACTGATCCCCCCCCCAAAAAAAAAAAAAAAAACCAAAAAACCTACATGAATATGGTCTGCTTATGCCTGGTTTGGGGGGGGGGGGAGTTTTTTTTTGGGGGGGGGGAAGGAGGAATGTGCATCGTGAATATGGTCTGCTTATGTTTTTTTTTTTTTTTTTGCGGGGGGCGAGGGGAGTAAGTGGTATAGGACTTGCATTCAGGGCTTTATGTGCTTCCTCTCCATCACTGAGCCATCCACACATTTAGACCTTTGACTTTAAGTACTTTAAGTACTCCAGAAAGTGACACTAAGGCCCTGGGGACAATGGAGGCAGGAGGACCTCAGCAAAGTTAACGCCCTAAGTGGAAAAATGAGAATAGTAGAGCAGGACAATCTCCAAGAAAGAGAAAGAAAGAAGAAAGGAAAGATAGAAAGGAAAGAAAGCAAGCAAGCAAGCAAGAAAGGAAGGAAGGAGGGAGGGAGGGAGGGAGAGAGAAAAAAAAGAGGAAGGAAGAATGGAAGTATAAGGGAGGATGCTTAAACTTTGCTTTGAAATCTGGGAAATGCAGAGAAAGGTGCTTAACTTTTTTTTTTTTTATCTTGGTTTGCTTTTATCTGCTTGAGAAGGAATCTGGAACAAAGTTGCTCTAGACCCTTCTAACTCCTCCAGGCAGTATCTCCAACTTTAATCTTAACCCTAACTCAATTCCTGAGGCACTTCTAATTAAATCACCTCTCCTCTGATAGATCCAGGCTGCCTGACCTTGCAAAGTCATGGAATTCTGAGGTTACTGAAAACCTCATCACCATTTCTCTTGTAAAACTGGGACAAGTTGGTTGGATGACTGTGAAGCACAAGTGATATCTAGGCATAGTTGCCAGGACACATAGCAAGGAGGGAACACACAGTATTACAATTCTTTTTTTTTTTTTTGTTGTTGGTCGCTGGGCTTGAACTCTGGGTCTGAGCACTGTCCCTCAGCTCTTCAGCTCAAGTAGCGCTCTACCACTAAAGCCACAGCGCCACTTCCAGTTTTCTGGTGGTTAATTGGAGATGAGTCTCAAGGACTTTGCTGCCCTGGCTGGCTTTGAACTCTGATCCTCAGATCTCAGCCTCCCTAGTAGCTAGGATTATAGGTGTGAGCCATGAGTGACCAGCCGGTATTACAATTCTTATTCCCTAAAAATTCACAACTACCACTGTAGAGGAGGAGGATCACAGTAGAATAAGACAACCCCAACATGATGAAAAATTATTAACAATTAAAATGCAATTTTAGCAACTCATGGAACTGCATATATTTGCAATACAAGGAAACTCTTAAGCACCCACATGGTATTCACCTTTTGTCCACTGGGCAAATGTTGGAAACTTATTTCATTCAAGTAATGCTTGACTTCTGTTTAGAAAATGTCCTTCATTATCTACAATTGAGGTAGAAAAGCTGGAAGATTCTATCACCTATTAGCTTTTTTAGCTTCTGGCAATATATATATATATATATATATGTATGTATATATATATTATATATTTTTTTAAGCTTGAAAGTTACTTTAACAAAGCGTATGGAGCTTTCAGATGGGGAAACTCAGATGGTTTCTAAGTCAATATCGGTACCATATTGCAGGTGCCATGCAACCATTACTATGAACAGGCAGCATTTTAGCGGGCTGGTTCTGATCAGCATTCCTAACTAAACATTGTGGGGTTTGTTTGTTTTAGATAAGAACACTCTGTATCTTAGACTGACTTGGAACTAGTGATCCTCCTGCTTCAGCCTCCTGAGGGCTTGGAGTACAAGGGTGCATCTCATGCCTGGCCTCTGACTATTGTTGGATAACTGCCTCCACGAACTAGCATGCACTCACTCTGCAGATAACTGCAGAGAAAAATTATAAACTACCACTTAGGCAATGATACCTGCACCTATCTAGGTATGTATATTGGGAGACCTGAGCTACATTTTGTTTTGTTTTTGATGGTCATGGGGCCTGAACTCTGGGCCTGGGCCCTGTCCCTCAGCTCTTCAGCTCAAGGCTAGCGCTCTACCACTTGAGCCACAGCACCACTTCCGGATTTTTTTTCTGCTTATGTGGTGCTGAGGGTTGAACCCAGGGCCTCATATGCATGCAAGGCAAGCACTCTACCACTGAGCCACTTCCCAGTGGCCCCCTACACAATTTTTTCTTGCTACCAGTATCGATGAATTTTTTTAAACTCAAAGTAGTACATATGACAAGTTACATATAGTCTTGGGTGATTTAGAGCCCAAATCAGGAAGTTATGTCTTCTAGAATGCCATGTCCTACTCACAGAAGACTTGAAATATGTCTCGTTTAGAGGCAGTTGGGATGGCTCATGCCTGTAATCTTAACACTGGGAGGCTGAGGAGAAGGAGGGTTCGGCATGGACACATATCTCATACAAGCAGAGGAAAAAGAACTAGGAAGGAAAGGAGAAAGAAAGGGAGGGAAGAAAGGAGAAAATGGTGTAAAAATACTATTTTGAAGACTTAAAGTGGCGCTGTAGCTCAAGTGGTAGAGCGCTCGCCTTGAGTTGAAGAGCTGAGGGACAGCGCCCAGGCCCAGAGTTCAAGCCCCACGACCGACAAAAAAAAAAAAAAAAAAAAAAAAAAAAAAAATATATATATATATATATATAGAAGACTTAAAACCAATATAATGCAAGAAAAATCCTATAGTAATTTTAACTTGTTATAAATATTTTATTTAGAAATTGTCACCAATATCTTTGTGTGTGTGTGAGATAGAGAGAGAGAGAGAGAGAGAGTGAGCGTGTGTGTGAGCTCAAGAGCAAGCTGTCCTGGGACTTCAACTCAGGACCTGGGTGCTCTCCCAGAGCTTTTCCTGCTGAAGGCTAGCGCTCTACCACTTGAGCCAAAGCTACACTTCCGACTTTTTCTGTTTTCTGTTTTTTGAAGGGAGAGGTAGTTTATCGCAGATAAGAGTCTCACAGACTTTCCAGCCTGGGCTGGCTTTGAACTGTGATCCTCAGACCTCAGCCTCCAGAGTAGGTAGGATTACAAGTGCGAGCCACCAGCAGACGGCTGCCTTTTTAATTTGTGAATGTGGCAACCAGAAAACTTCCGATCCCAAGTGGCTAGACAAGAGGCTGGAGATACAGCTTAGTGTTGAGTGCACACGCACAAGGCTTGGGGTTCCACACTCAAGACAACAATAACAAAATGCAAAAGGACTTCAAGGATATAAAGTCCTTCTATGCTCGAGTATTGCTATCTAGTATTTACATAAAACCTTAGATTTATGCAACGTGAAGTAAAAGTTTCACTTCCCTTCTCATTTTCCTACTGCAACACCCTCCCTTTCCCCGAGTCCAGCGCTCTTTCAGCAAACCTCCAGCAGTAATCGGTTTCTTTTATAGTGAACCTCCCCAGCCAGGTAAGCAACACAGCCCGACCGGCTCCTAAAGTCAGTGGGCTTAGGTCAGAACGTAGGCGAATTCATGGTCTTTAGTTCTAATGAGGGCACACCAACCACAAGTTGGAGAATCCGCCAACGTTCTCCCAGCCTTCTGCCGGGAGATTCGTGGGTTTCATGATGCCCATAACCCCATCGTTGAGTCCCCTCTCTCCAGGTAGTGGGCACAGCACGGCTCCACTCGGGATGCCACAGATTCCTACAAACCTGGAGGTGAGAATGCACCCAGGCGCAGCCTGCCTGGGGCCGACTTGCTCTCAGGTTTTGTGAAAGAGAATCACTTTCTTTATAACAATCTCCCGCTTAAACCTGAACGCTCGTCCCTGTCCTCACTCCTTCCTATCGCCATCTCCCAAGCATAGGTCTGGTCCTCATGTGGCTGGATGAACATCATCCACAGCCGAGGTGGTCCTAACTTCGTCCCTTTTCTCTAACCTAACTGGCTAGCCACCGGGTCCTCCTTCCAAAGATCTGATCGTCTCCTCGGTTCTCTTCCCCTCACCCTGACTGATTGTTCCTGGGAAACTCATCCGATCTGCAAGGAACCACAATCCTCCCTCTCACCCACCCACCCTCCAAGCAGCTCTGGCGCCCCGTTCCCGCCCGCGCGCGCGCGCGCCCTGCTCAGCCCCGGCCGCCCGCACCTGGATCATCCTCGTCGCGGGGCACCTTCTTGAAGCAATCGTTGAGCGACAGGTTGTGGCGGATGGAGTTCTGCCAGCCGGCCTTGCTGCGCTGGTAGAAGGGGAAGCTGTCGGCTACGAACTGGTAGATGTGGCTGAGCGTGAGTTTGCGCTCGGGCGCGTTCTGGATGGCCATGGCGATGAGCGCCGAGTACGAGTAGGGCGGCCGCACCATCTTCATCAGGTCCTCGCGGCTGGCCATGGACAGCCAGCCCAGCTCACCAGGAGCTGCGGGCCCCGCGGGCGAGGCGGGCGCGGCGGGCGCGGGCTGCGCGAAGGGCCGCTGCGCGCAGCCGAAGGTCCCGGGCGCGGCGGAAGGCTGTAAGAAGGGTCCGGCCGCGGCCCCGGGGGGTGGCGGCGGTGGCGGGGCTCCCAAGTAGGCGGCAGCGGCGGCGGCGGCGGCAGCAGCGGCGGAGGAGGTCGGGGCGCTCACGCTGGGCCCGTTGAGCCACAGGTAGGGGTTGGCGGCGGCCGTCGGCGGCGCCGAGTAGTCCGTCAGTCTGTAGGGCGCCCGGGGGACCGCGGACGCGCCGGTGGTGGCGGCGGCGGGCTGCGAGTACACGCCAAAGTTGTCGCCGCAGTAGAGGGCCATGTCGGCGGCCGTGGGCGGGTGCGGCGCGGCGGCGGCACGGGGTGAGCGGGGCTGGTCTCGCCACTCGAGCGAGAGCATCCCTTTGGGGGCCAACCCGGTGGGCCCCGATCAGGATCGCGCTCGAAACCCGGGGATCCGGGCTGGAGTCGGGCAGGTGCATACGTCGTTCGTGCGATCTGGCTTCTTATACCCGTACGCTGGGCACTCCTCCGGAGACGGGACGGGACGGGGCAGGGCTGGGCGGGGGCTGGGCGGCGGCCCGCGGGCCTCGGGCTCTCCACGCCCTTGCCACGCCCCACCTGCCCGCGCGCGGCAGCCGAGCGTGCGGAGCACGCCGAGCCCTTGAGCGGGGCCGGACCCAGGGACCCATCTCAGGCCCGATCCCATCCCGGGACACTTCCCCCCCTCCCCCCTTACCCCCCATACGGACACATACGCGGGAGGCCCGCACCTCCAGTTTACGGAGAGAAGGGCCCCCTATTCTAGCCCAAGCATTGCTACTCTCATAACACAATAAGATAACATATACTAGAACGAGGACCATCCAAACCCTGCAACCCTTTTTCTAAAAAGTCCACACGATCGTTTGAGGTGCCCAACCCCAAAGATCTTTCTGCGCCAAGAACTATAGTCAAACCTTTCGTGATTGAGTTAGGATTTCGTCTTTCCTCTTCCCCGAGTCTCCTACTCCACCCTACTACATGGGATTTACAGCTCGTTCGGGTTTCACGCCCTGGGTGCGACCCTTCTCCTGGATTCCGAGATCCCAGCCCCTGAAATCAGCGTTCGAATTTTTCTAACGAAACTGCGTTTGTTCATATTTGAAAAGCACCGGTTCGTTTGAAGGTCGGTCTGCTCGGACTTTTGGTGAGGTTTTGCTGTCTTTTGTAAATTGGACCCTTTCAAAGACATTTAAGTAAACGGCTTTGGAATTAGCATTTTAAAGTTGAAAGTTTAAGATTATTTAAACTGCTCTGCAGTGTGTGTTTGTGGAGGGAGGGAGGGAGGAAGAGAGAGAGAGGGAGGGGAGAAGAGAAGAGAAGAGGGGAGAGAGAGAAGAGAGGGGAGAGGGAGAGAGAGGGGGGAGGGAGGGAGGGAGGGAAATTTGCTTTCAACTTTTTAAATGTTGTTCCCCCCCCCCACTTTTAATTTGGCTCCCCACCTGGAAAAACCAACCAACCAACAAAACCAGTAAAACCATGCAATTGTGATTTAAAGCATGGTAACAGCAATAAGAAAACCTGCACTTTCACAATGGAAAGCGTTCATAAACATGTTCTTTAAAAGTGGCAAGTCTAAAGTTCTCATTACGATGGGGGGGAAGGGGGGAGAAAAAGGTTCTTTAAAAGCATCTATTTGTTGATTGAAGATTGACAGTTAAAATATTTAATAATTTGGAAACAAATTCCATGAGGGATTTATTTTCTTGGTATTAAGTACTTTAACAACTCACCTCTTTAAAAATAATTTTAGCTAGTAAAAATGGGTATGTAAAATGTAGACCTTTGTTCCAATGTTAAGTATTTGGTCCTCCCCCCCTCCCCCAGGAAGGAGATGCACTCTATTTCTGGAAAAGGCTGAAAAAATGAATCATGTTTGTCTTGATCATATTTTGTTTAAGGAATCTTGTCTATTCTTGGGGCTGGGAAGGTGGCTCAGTGGTTGAGCGCTTGCCTTGCATGCCTGAGGCCCTGGGTTCGATTCCTCAGCACCACATAAGCAAAAAGAAAAAAGCCAGAAGTGGCGCTGTGGCTCAAGTGGTAGAGTGCTAGCCTTGAGCTGAAGAGCTGAGGGACAGTGCCCAGGCCCAGAGTTTAGGCCCCACAACTGGACCCAAAAAAAAAAAAGGAATCTTGTCTATTCTTAATTTAGGTAAACACTGCTTCCCAACTCCCTTCCCAAAAGGCCTAAAAAGTTTTCTGGTTTTGTTTTGAGATTTCTACTGGGGTGTTAGTAAGGACAACTTTGATCCAGGAAACCAGAAAGTAACTTTTAGTATTATAATGTCAAAATTTAATATTTGTTTGTAAATATAAAAGTCTAAGCTAAAAAAAAAAATAAATCCCAAAGAAAAGTTGGACACCTAGACGGTAATAAATTACAAAACAGCAACACAACTTTGAGGCTATCTTCTCCATAGTAATTGACATTATTAAGATTATACTTTCTTCATCCCTTTGCCAATTACCTTCTGGACATACTTTATAAGTTTACAATTTTTCTTTAGGTGCTAATTCTTAAACCAGTAACTCCAATTTTTTTGAGTTAGAGTCCAGGGTTGCAGATAATGATTTGTTATTTTGATTTAAAGTTTTATCGAGTAGGGATAGTTTGTTCCTTTAACCATATTTCTTTCATCTTTGGCTGCCTTTAGTTTTATTTAAAAAGGGCAGAGCCACCTAGCGACTCTTTACCTCTATTACAACCCACATTCTCTAGGGAATTGGAGGTTACAGTTCTCTATTTTCAATGCCATTTTACTTATATAAAGTAAAAACTGAGTATTGTTCATGGCATGGGTTACTTGATGTCAAAATTAAACAATTTTAAATTGCTATTTTAAAACAATCGAACATACTTTAAAAATGTTTGATGCACTTAAAACATGATGAAAAGTGTACTTAGAATGCAAGTGCCTTCGATAACGGTTTTTGCCCTGGTCTTTTCACAAAGTAATATAGCCAACGCAATTGACTGATGCATTTATGACTGAAAAGCAAAGCGAAGCTGTTGCATATTTTCATCACTAGAAAATAAAATACTTGGGGACATCATTAAGCCCAAAGACAGTATCTCACATTTATTTTCCAGTGCCATTTGTAACATTCTGGCTACTTTGAGATGACTGAGCCACAGTGAATTATGATGGATTAGAGTTTGGTTTGGTTTTGCAATGCTGGGATGAAACCCAGCACCTTATGGACTCTAGGCAAACATTCTACTCCCTCAGCCTGAATATAGTCCTTTGGATAAACACTGTCATGGAATGTAGAATACATTTTGCTTATCAACCTGAAGTATCATAGAAACATTATCATGTTAATATTTGCTAGCAGTTTGATTTATTTACATAGAAGAGAACATGTCATATGTGTCTTAAGTGGTTGAGCACTAGCCTTGAGCAAAAAAAGCTCAGAAACAATTCCCAGGCCCTGAGTTCAGTTCCCAGGCCCTGAGTTCAAGCCCCAGGACTGGCACTAAAAAGAAGGAGGAAGAGGGAGGAGAGGAAGAGGAGGAGGAGGAGGAGGAGGAAGAGGAGGAGGAGGAGGAGGAGGGATTGAAAAGGAGATGTAGAAACAGCTTGAAACTCTGATAATGAGTGCACAATCTGGTTTTTTTTTTTTTTTTGGGGTCCGGTCGTGGGGCCTGAACTCTGGGTCTGAGCGCTGTCCCTCAGCTCTTCAGCTCAAGGCTGGCGCTCTACCACTTGAGCCATAGCGCCACTTCCGGCTTTTTTCTTTTTGCTTATGTGGTACTGAGGAATTGAACCCAGGGCCTCAGGCATGCAAGGCAAGCGCTCTACCACTGAGCCACCTTCCCAGCCCATAATATGGGTTTTACTGCTACTTCATGGCTCAATGTTAGAATGAGTTTATGCCCCATGATTTCTGTGAGAGAAAGTGATATAGGTGAGGAAAGGCTTGGAACTTTTGGAGCTGGATCACTACCTGATACCTTACATGTCATTTCTTTTTCAACTTTGATCACTTCTCATTGTAGAGCTAGTAATGTCATCAGAGGTACAACCTAAACTGCTTCTGTCTCTTAAGTTCATTTGTTCAGAAGCTGCCCTTCCCTTTCAATGCCTTCTCCCCCTTCCCTCCAACTCTTCTCCCCCTCTCCTACCCTCCTTTCTACTCCCCCTCCCTCCTTTGCACTCCCCGCCCTTCTCCCTTCCCTTCCCTCCTTCCCTCCCTCCCTCCCTCCCTCTCTCCCTCCCTCCCTCTCTCCTTCCTTCCTTCCTTCTCTCCCTCCCTTCCTCCCTCCCTCCTTCCCTCCCTCCCTCCCTCCCTCCCTCTCTCTCTCCTTCCTTCCTTCCCTCCCTCCCTCCCTCCCTCCCTCCTTCCCTCCTTCCCTCCTTCCCTCCTTCCCTCCCTCTCTCCTTCCCTCGTTCCTTTCATCCTTCTTTCTTTTTATTTTTTCTCTTTGGTGACCTGGGGCTTGAACTCTGGGCCTGGGCACTGTCCCTGGGCTCCTTTTGCTCAAGGCAAGCACTCTACCACTTAAGCCACAGGGCACTTCTGGCTTTTTTCTGTGACTAATTGGAGACAAGAGTCTCATGGACTTTCCTGCCCAGGCTGTCATTGAACTGTGATTCTAGTTCTCAGCCTCCTGAGTATCTAGGATTACAGGTTAGAGCCACCAATGCCCCATCTTTAACAATTATTTATATCTTAACTTTGTGTGTGTGTGAGTTGTGGGGCTTGAACTCTGGGCCTGGGTGCTATCCTTCAGTTCCAGCTCAAGGCAAGAGCTCTACCACTTGAGCCACAGCACCACTTCAGGTTTTCTGAGTAGTTTATTGAAGATAAGAATCTCACAGACTTTCCTGCTTGGGCTTGCTTTGAACCTCGATCCTCAGATGTCAGCCTCCAGAGTAGCTATGATTACAGGCTTGAGCCAACGTGCCTGACTTCAGTAAATGTTAATCAGAACTCCAGGAAGACCTTTTCCTAGATAAAGCAAGCTTTCCAACAACGTGAGATTTATCTTCTGTTCTAGGATTCCCTTTCTCTTCTAAGACATTAATGTTGATATTAGCCAAATCAGCTTACTCAGCCACCTGGGAGTCAGGGAAGACAAGAAAGTTACAAATACAGTGAGGTAAAATCAAGATCAAATCCAAGGAGACTGATGCTTAAGTTGGCTCAGGCATCACCCATCCACATACCAGCTGACTCCCTCAAGAAGCAAATCTTTTCCCACTGCAAACAGGCACTGGAAATCAAACAAAACATCTGCAGGGGTCTATAGGCTAACACATCAGGACTTATGCCTGTAATTCTAGCTACTCAGGAGCCTGAGATTTGAAGATCACATATCAAAGTTAACCTGGGGCTGGGAATGTGGCTCAGTCAGTGATAGAATGCTTGCCTAGCATGCATGAAGCCCTGGGTTCGATTCCTCAGAACCACATAAATAGAAAAAAGCTGGAAGTGGCACTGTGGCTCAAGTGGTAGAGTGTTCAGCTTGAGCAAAAGAAGCTGGGGAAGAAAGGAAGGAAGGAAGGAAGGAAGGAAGGAAGGAAGGAAGGAAGGACTAACCTGCGTGGGAAAGTCTTTGTGATTTTTTTTTTTTTGCCAATTCTGGGGCTTGAACTCAGGACCTGGGCACTGTCCCTGAGCTTTTTTTTTTACTCAAGGCTAGCCCTCTACCACTTGAGCCACAGTGCCACTTCCAGCTTTTTCTGTTTATGTGGTACTGAGGACTCCAGCCTCCGGCTTCATGCATGCTAGGCAAGCACTCTACCACTGAGCCACATTCCCAGCCCTGTGTGACTCTTATCTCCAATTACCCACCAGAATGTGGGGGTGTGGTGCAAGTGGCAGAGCACCAGCCTTGAGCAAAAAACTAAGGACAGTGTCCAGGCTGTGAGTCAAATTTCCAGTACTGGTGTGCACATGTATGTATGTATGTATGCACACACATGAGTGCAGGTAAGTGCATATACACACCCAAAAAACCCTCTAATATATCTGGGGATTCTACAGAAGTTCTGTATACTCAATTTAGGGAAAAAAAAAATAAGAAAAGGGCTGGGAAGGTGGCTCAGTGATATACTGCTTGCCTTGTATGCATGAGGCCCTGTGTTCGATTCCTCAGCACCACATAAGCAGAAAAAGCCAGAAGTGGTGCTGTGGCTCAAGTGGTAGAGCTGAAGAACTGAGGGACAGTGCCCAGGCCCAGAGTTCAGACTCCACAACCTACAAAAAAATAAAAAGAAAAAAGAAGAGAAAAAAGAAAGAAAGAAAGAAAGAAAAAAAATCAGCTCTAAAGGGCTGTGCATCAACAACTCCTTTGACTGAGCAAAGCCTATTACTGTGTGATTCTCATGCTGAGCCCTTAAACCCCATGCCCTTGTTTGTACCACACTGTCCTCCTGTGCTCTGCTTAGAGCCTCTCTCTTGCTAGGGAGGTCCTCTATCGGTTCAGTCAAACCTTCACACTATTTTTTCCTGCTCCAGAAAAGCCTCCCCTTGTGTCTTCAGCACTCCTAGGCATGAAAGGAATCCCTTTGCATGTCCTTCCTGCCAGGACTAGATGGTGGCTTCCCAGGAACCTTCCCTGCTGGGATTGCAACTCCATCCAGCTCAGATAATTGGTTAGTGTGCTATTCTGCAGTGCTTGGAATCAAACCTCAAGCTACAAACTATGCAAGTTCCACCTGGGAACCACATTTCTAGCCCCCTCCCTCTTCTTAAAAAAAAATTCAGGACTTCATCTGTTTTATTTCCTCTCCTTTCTCCTTCATCAGCCCCACCCTCTGAGCCTTGTCCTCTCATCTGCCTTAAACCCTACCAGGAGGGAGGGGGAGAGAGAGAGAGAGAGAGAGAGAGAGAGAGAGAGAGACAGACAGACAGACAGACCGACAGACATGAAAGAAAAGAGGAAAAGGTGTATGCTTAAATGGCAGAGTGCTGCCTAGCAAGCATGAAACTCTGAGTTCAAACATCAGTACTACAAAAAATAAAAATGAAAGAAGAAGGAAGGAAGAATGGAAGAGAAGGAGGAGGGAGGGAGGAACGAAGGAAGGAAGGAAGGAAGGAAGGGAAAGAAAGGAAAGAAGGAAGGAGAAGGAGTTCTATAAACTGTGGTGTCCCAACCTGTGAATTTAAAGGTGTGATATATATATATATATATATATATATATATATACATACATACATACATATATATACACATACATATACACACACATATATATATCAGAACTGGGCACTGGTGGCTTATACCTGTAATCCTAGCTACTCAGGAGGCTGAAATCTGAGAATCACAGTCAATTCAAATCCAGCCTGGGCAAGAAAGTTCATGAGACTCTTATCTCCAAGTAACCCGCCAAAAGCCAGAAGTGGAGCTATGATTGAAGTGGTATAACCTTGAGCACAGAAACTCAGACAATGCCTATACCCTGAATTCAAGCCCTAGGCCTAACACACACACACACTCCAGAGCAAGATACTGATAAGAGTGTATATGTACTTCATACATTCCAAAAACAGGTCTACCTCATTTTGTCCAGCGGGCATCTTCTCTCATGGGCTATCCTATATGCATAATCATTTGCATATGGCCATTCTAATAAGTTTCCTCCATATCTGTTGGGCAGTAATTTTGAGTTTACGCATATATATAGATACAGATATATATTAGATTCTTTCTTTTTCTTTTTTAGAAAGTAAGGTTTAATTTTATGTAGGATGTCCTACATAAAACCAGCTGAGATTTGCTGGGCCAAATAATATTTAGTAAAATAAAGTAATTAGGGTGGACACTAATGCAATCTGATTATTGTCTTTAAAAGAAGAGAAAATTTGAGCCAAACACTGGTGGCCCACACCTGTAATCCTAGCTACCTTGGAGGATGAGATCTGAAGATCTCTGAAAGCCAGCCCCAGGCAGGAAAGTCCATGAGGCTCTCATCACCAATCAACCCCTCCCCGACCCCCCCACCCCCACACCCAGCGCCAGAAGTGGAGGTGGAGGCTCAGGCGGTAGAGTGCTAGCATTGAGCAAAAAAGCTTAGGGACAGCACCCAGGCCCTGAGTTAAAGCCTCAAGACCAGCACACATGTGTGCACATGTGCACACACACAGACACACATAGAAGAGCAAATCTGGACATAGACATATGGGGAGAAAGCTGTGTGGGGACTTAAGAAGGCCACCATCTCTAAGACAAAGATAGAAACTCTTGGCTTTTAAATGATTACCTTATTTTCATGTCTAAACCAACCTTGCCTTGGAGGCTTCTGAACTGTGATGTAATAAATTCCAACATATGAATTGAAGGTCAGAGAGCACATGAGATTTCTTCAGTGGCTTCATCAAGTTACTGGCTGTCATATATAAAATCTGTATATATAAGCATCAGATATATGTTAGTGACCTAATGGACCTCTTTTTTTTTTGTCAGTCATGGGGCTTGAACTCTCGGCCTGGGCACTGTCCCTCAGCTCTTCAGCTCAAGGCTAGCGTTCTACTACTTGAGCCACAGCACCACTTCTGGCTTTTTCTGCTTATGTGGTGCTGAGGAATTGAACCCAGGGCCTCATGCATGCAAGGCAAGCACTCTACCACTAAGCCACTTTCCCAGCCCCCAGCCTATATACTTTTTTAACCTCAGTGATTTTGACAATGTGAATTTGGGATTAATAATCATCTGGTTGGGCAAGGCCAGTTGCTGGAGGCTCATAAGTGTAATCCTAGATGGTGAGGAGGCTGAGATCTGAGCATCATGGTTCAGAATCAGCCCAGGTAGGAAAGTCCATGAGACTCTTATCTCCAGTTAAGCACCAAAACAGCCAGAAGTAGAGCTTTGGCTCAAGTGGTAGAGCACTAGCCTTGAACAAAAAAGCCTAGGGGCAGCATCCAGGCCCTGAGTTCAAGCCCCAGGACCAGCACAAAAAAGGGCAAAACTAATTAGGTGCCCCTGGTAGAAATGTCCAAAATATTCTACCTCTAAAATAATAAACAATGGTCTGGGAAGGTGGCTCAGTGGTAGAGCGCTTGCCTTGCATGCCTGAGGCCCTGGGTTCGATTCCCCAGCACCACATAAGCAAAAAGAAAAAAGCCGGAAGTGGCGCTATGGCTCAAGTGGTAGAGTGCTAGCCTTGAGCTGAAGAGCTGAGGGACAGCACCCAGGCCCAGAGTTCAGGCCCCATGACCGGACCAAAAATAAATAAATAAATAAAATAAAATAAAATAATAAACAAAAAGCTGGGCTGAGCTAGGAACTGGTGGCTCACGCCTGTAATCCTAGCTACTCAGGAGGCTGAGATCTGAGGATTGCAGTTTGAAGCCGGCCCAGGCAGGAAAGTCTGTAAGACTCATTTCCAATTAACCACCAATTAAAGCCAGAGGTGCAGGTATGTATGGCTCAAGTGGTAGAATTCTAGCCTTGAGCAAGAAAGCTCAGGTATAGTGTATAGGTCCCGAGTTCAATGACTGGTGCACACACACACACACACACACACACACACACACACACACACACCCCAATTTATACACACATTTTGGTTCCAAGAACCAGTTCTCACCTGGAGCCTTCAGAGGAAGTCACAACAATCCTTGTCAAGGAAGTACTATACATTTCCCTTCAATCCCATTGGAACCCATTTCCTCCCCTACTTGCAAACAAAGCTAGGTATAATCAGACTCCTCTCCCCAAAACTTTCATACCTTGCAGTTTTTACAGGTGCAGTTTATTATTATTTTTCAAGTTCCTTCATTGGGGATACTTATAAGAAAATACACAAAGTTAGTAAAAGGCAAACTTGCCTTTCAAAAGATTTTGGCTGGATCATCTGGTCAGCCTTTCAGCCTGTTTATTGCTGCTGGGTCCTCTGATGGCAGCTTATACCTCCATTTTCAGAAAGGCATCCTTCCTTTCTCCCTGACACAAGTAGCTGAGGGCTTCAGGATAATCGCCTCCTCTTAATCTTTCTTCACAGCTGGAGGCGCTTTGCACACCTAGTGCTCTGCTCTCTCCCCTGGTATCTGAGTATTTCTAAAAGAAACCTGGAGCCTGACTTGGTGTTTGCTTCTGGACTTGAAGGGTGAATGATGACCAAGTTTCCTGCTTGGCTCTTCATAAAGAGAAGAAGAACATGGCATTAGCCCCACACCTTTGTCAGGTGCATTTTCACCATTGTTCCTAAATAGGAATGGATTAAGATGAGGATGTTAAGGTGGCAATTTTTTTTTTTAAATATATAATTCTCCCTAAGCCAGAAGAGACACTTTTCTTAGAGGGCTGTGGAAAGGAATGCAGGTTGCTGTGTGCTTTGGAAACTTGTTTCAAAACACCTGGAGTGTGTATGCCTAATCCATACTTAACAGTTTCAAAATGATCTGCGTCTAGTTCTGCAATTGGGACAGGTACGTGAATGTGGGCCTTGGGCTTCTAGAGAATCAAGAGATGTGAAATCTCTTGGGCACTGTTACTCTTTATCTCTTTAAGGAAGTCTTATACTATGTGGAAAATGACCTATGTAACTTGTGGGCAAGGATGGGAGGGGGAAACTGCAGAAAAATGAAGGAAGGGGTGACATTGTCAAAAAAAAGAAAGGTAGCCAGGCGCCGGTGGCTCATGTCTGTAATCCTAGCTACTCAAGAGGCTGAGATCTGAGGATCGTGGTTCAAAACCAGCCTGGGCAGGAAAGTCTGTGAAACCCTTATTCCAATAAACCACCAGAAAACTGGAAGTGGCACTGTAGCTCAAGTGGCAGAGTGCTAGCTTTGAGCTGAAGAGCTGAAGGACAGCGCTCAGGCCCAGAGTTCAAGCCCCACGACCGACCGAAAAAAAAAAAAAAAGAAATGTACTTATTACCTGACTTATGAAATAGTTACTGTGTACAACACCTTAATAGCAGTAAAATAATATTTTTAAAATATCTATAGAACCATATTGATGAGTATATAGTATATATTACATTCATAGTGTATCTCTAAATAGTATGTACAACAGTGTATGCTGTATATATAACTATATAGTGCATATGGACACACATACATGATTCATCTATTCACCTACTGATGAACTTGTTATCTGCTTTCATTTGGGGCTATTACATATAAGTTGTCTGTGAAGATGTGTTCATAGATCCTCACAGATCTTAAAAAAAGACTACAAAGGCATCCTTAAACTTGCCATCCAATCATGTAAAATATTTAAATGTGCACAGGAAAAAGTAAATCAGTGAAGGGAGAAAACAAGGTAAAAACAAAGAGGGGTTAGCATCATTGGTCATTAGAGAAATGCAAATTGCAAGCAAAATGGGATAGCACTTTATACCTAACACAAAGGGTTGACATGATCAAGATTGTGTACATAAAATGCTGGTGGGGATGTGGAAGGATGGAACTCTCTGTGCACCTCTGGGAATGGAAATGGTACTGCCATCCTAGAAAAGAATCTGACCGTTTCTTCAATTTAAGTATGCACCTGTTGTACCAATTCCTAGTATTTACTCAAGATAAAAATGGGGCTTCAGCCAGGTGCTGGCAGCTCATGCCTGTATTCCTAGCTATGAAGGCAGCTGAGATCTGAGGATCACGGTTCAAAACCAGCCCAGGCAGGAAAGTCTGTGAGACTCTTATATCCAAGAAATCACCAGAAAACTGGAAATGGTGCTGTGGCTCAAGTGGTAGAGCGTCAGCCTTGAGCTGAAGAGCTGAGGGAAAGTTTCCAAGCCCAGAGTTCAAGCCCCATGACTGACAAAAAAAATGGGGCCAGGGGTTGTAGCTTAAGTAATACAACACCTCTCTAGCAAGTACAAGGCCATGAGTACAAACACTGGTACCACCAAAATATGTTACTGAAAAAAATAATAATAAAAGACAAGCTGTGCTGCTTTGTGTTTAATCAGGCATGTGTGAAGGCATGTGATGAAGAGACAGTTCTCAGGGCAGGGCCCAGCTGGCAAGGGCAGAATCATTTGCTTTGTATTTCCTTTTTCCCTTTTTGTACTAGTCCTGGGGCTTGAACTCAGAGCATGGGTGTTATCCGTGGGCAGACCAGAGCTCTACCACTTGAGTCACAGCTCCACAGTTTTCTTTGGTAGTTAATTAGAGGTAAGAGTCTCACAGACTCTCTTGCCCAGACTGGCTTTGAGCCTTGACCATCAGATCTCAGCATCCTGAGTAGCTAGGGTTACAGGTGTCAACCACCAGCACCTGGCTTGGCAGAGGTATCTTCTGTGTCAGCTTTCAGGCTTGTGAGAGAGCAATGCTACTCTGGCCCCATGAAAATCCAGACTGAACTAGTCAGACTACTTACTCATCAGACCTTCAATCAGGTTCTAGCAACTCATAGATGGGCAGAGAGAGGCTGGATTGCTAAACACATCAAGGAAGATTCTCAGACCAGTAAATGCCTGCTGCCACATACCCCCACTTCATCCCACATCCGCAGCATTTTTAGGGGCAGGGGGCGAGGTGGGGGAAGGTTGTTTTAATTTATTTATTTATTTATTTATGTTTCTCAGTCACAGTCAGTTTCATTTCGAAAACATTAATAAAGTGCTATAAAGACCACAATCATCTAACAACAATTTCTTCTTCCTGCTGCTGCTGCTCCTCCTCCTCCTCCTCCTTCTTCCTTCCTCCCTCCTCCTCCTCCTCCTCCTGCTCCTCCTCCTCCTCCTGCTCCTCCTCCTTCTTCTTCTGTTGGTGAACTCTGGGCCTGGGCTCTGTCCCTCAGTCTTCAGCTCAAGGCTAGCACTCTACCACTTGAACCATAGCACCACTTCCAATTTTCTGGTGCTTAACTGAAGATAAGAGTCTCGACCTTCCTCCCCCATGGTATAATCCCTGCTTTCACTGTACTTGATGTCGGTATAATTTGTGGAGGGTAAGGGGGAAAAAATCGTTTAAATAGGGATACAGGTGGACCCATTGCAACAATGAGATGTACAAGTCATTATGTCGAAAACAAATTTTACAACTTTGGTGCAGGGAGGTGGGGGGAGGAGAGGGGGGAGGGGGGATTAGATGGGGGGTCGGGGGGGGGGGGCGGGGGGGGAGGATGGGAAGGGGAAACAAAGGAGGAGCCTACAATGCTTGATAAGAAATGTACTCATTATCTTGCCCATGTAATGGTAACCCCTCTGTACAGTGTTTTCACAATAAAAAAAAAAAAAAAAAGAGTCTGGACCTTTCCTGCCTGGGCTGGCTTTGAACCTCAATCCTCAGATCTCAGCCTCCTGAGTAGCTAGGATTACAGGCGTAAGCCACTGGCACCCGGCTCATCTAACTTCTATTATACCTTAATAGAGTTGTCCTAACTTATCAGTTATTGTTAATTTCTTACTAGACCTAGTTTATAAGTTAAAATTTGTTTTTCTTTTAAATCATTTTGTGGATTAAGGATTTTAACTTAGTGCCTTGAGTTTGTGCTCCAAGCTATTTGTCTTGTATTGTTTTTACTAGTCCTGGGGCTTGAACTCAGGGCCTGGGCACTGCTTCTGAGCTGCTTTTTGCTCAAGGCTAGCACTCTAGCACTTGAGCCACAGTGCCACTTCCAGCTTTTTCTGTGTATGTGGTACTGAGGAATCAAACTCAGGGTTTCACGCCTGCTAGGCAAGCACTCTACCACTAAGTCACATTCCCAGCCCAAGTTATTTTTTAAAATTTTATTTTATTGTAAAGGTGATGACAAAGAGGTTACAGTTACATAAGTTACTCCCCTCTGCATTTTTCTTCCACTTCCCTCATGAACTGGGTCATGCACAGCTAGGATGATAGGTACATGCTACTGCCCCCCCCCCCCCCCCCCCGTTTCTATTAACTAGGATAAAATCTCATGAACTTTTTGCTCAGATTGGCCTCAAACTGTGATCCTCCCAATCTCTGCTTCCTTAATAGCCATGATTTCAGGCATGACCCACTGTGCCTGGTTTGCTGCTGTTGTTCTTATTGCTCTTGGTCTTTTGTTGTTGTTGTTTGTTTGTTTTTGTTTTATTTTTTGTTTTTTTTGCCAGTCCTGGGGCTTGAACTCAGGTCATGGGCACTGCCCCAAATCTCTCTGTCCTCAAGGCTAGTGCTCTACCACAGTGCCACTTCTAGCCTTTTCTGTTTATGTGGTACTGAGGAATCGAATCCAGGGCTTCACACATGCTTCAGCCACAGTTCCAGTCCTTGCTTTGTTTTTAAACAGGCTGCGAATAATAAAAGCTGGCCTTTATCATCATCATCATCATCATCATCATCATCATCGTCATCATCATCATTATCACCTTTAGTTGTACAAAGGGGTTTAAATTCAATATTTCAGTTTATAAAGTATAATGCATCTTGATGTCACTCTTTCTTGTCTGCCAATCCTATCCACCCTCTCAAATTACCCAGGCTAGCCTTGAATTTACAGTCTTCCTGCATCAGCTTCCAAATGCTGAGATTACAGGTGTCTGCCATCACTCCTGGCAAATTATGCCTCATCATAGGTTTGTATGTAGAGAAAAAAAATACAGTGTATGTAGCCTTCATTATTATCTAAGGCTTCCGCTAGGGAGGACTGAAACAAATCACCATGGATAAAAGAGGAACATTTTATGAAATAAATAAGTAGTTAATCCCAAGGAGATAAAATAAATAGTTAATCCCATAGAAACGGAATGGAATAAATCCTCTGAAGCAATGTTAATCAAAGTAACTGGTCCACAAGCTATTTCTTATTAGTCTGCCCTAAAATAAGGAGATTGTACTGGAAGGTAAGCCAATGGCATGTTCCTTTAATTGAACATCTTGCTTTGAATTGTTTCATAGATATGTGATTTTAACTGAAAGAAGTACTTACTTGCCTGTCTGGTTTTAGCTTCTGAGCTTACTCCTCGTAGACCGATAAGGAAGAGGATGCAGAATCAAGTTGGCAGGCCTCATTTTATGTGGCTCTGCTAACTTTCAGTATGAGTGCAAGAGGGAGCCTGATTAATTCTGAAAGTATATACATGCATTTCCTGGAATTAATGACAACTACTATTTGGCTACAAGGCAAGCCAGTGTATTCCTGGAAATTGCAAAGATGAAAGCACTTTATAAAACACATTCATCTAAAAATTAAAACAAATTTATTAAAATTAACTGCAAAGCATATTGGAAATGATAAAGAATTAACATTTGATTAATAATTGTATAATAAGTATCACAGTGCTGGAGGAATATCAATACCAAACTTCACACTCTACTACAAAACCATAGTAATCAAAACAGCTTGGTACAAGAAGAGACCTCAGGACCAATGGAATAGAATTGAAAACCCAGAAATGAACCCACAGACCTATAGCCACCTAATTTTCGATAAGGGAGCTAAAAAAATAGAATGGAAGAAAGACAGCCTCTTCAGTAAATGGTGCTGGCAAAATTAGTTAAACACCTATAGAAAACTAAAGCTAGATCCTTATATATCACCCTGTACCAGAATCAACTCCAAATGGATCAAAGACCTCGAAGTCAAAGCAAACACCCCGAAAACATTACAGGAAGGAATAAGAGAAACTATAGGGGTCCTTGGCACAGGCCAAAATTTTCTTAATAGAGACCCAGAAACACAACAAATCAAAGAAAGTTTGGACAAATGGGATTGCATGAAACTGCAGAGCTTATGCATGGCAAAGGACATAGCTAGCAAGATCAATAGAAAGCTCATGGATTGTGGGAAGATCTTCACTAGCCATACAACGGATAAGAGTCTCATATCTAAAATATACTTGTAACTCAAAAAATTAAATCCTCCAACAACAAATCTTCAAAGAAACAACTGCCCAATTAATAAATGGGCTAAAGACTTAAAGAGAAACTTCTCTGAAGAGGAACTAAGAATGGCCAATAGACACATGAAGAAATGCTCAACTTCTTTAGCCATAAAAGAAATGCAAATCAAAACAACATTGAGATTCCACCTCACCCCAGTTAGAATGGCTATAATCAAGAACTCTACCCTGGCACTGGTGGCTCATGCCTGTAATTCTAGCTACTCAGGAGGCTGAGGTCTGAGGATCACAGTTCAAAGCTGGCCTGGGCAGGAAGTCTGTGAGACTCTTATCTCCAATTAACCACTCAGAAAACGGGAAGTGCTGCTGTGGTGCAAGCAGTAGAGCACTCGCCCTGAGCTGAAGAGTGCAAGGACAGCTCCCAAGTCCAGAGTTCAAGCCCCAGGACGAAAGAAAGAAAGGAAGAAAGAAAGAAAGGAAGAAAGAAAGGAAGAAAGAAAGAAAGGAAGAAAGAAAGAAAGAAAGAAAGAAAGAAAGAAAGAAAGAAAGAAAGAAAGAAAGAAAGGAAGGAGAAATCTAATAACAACAGATGCTGGAAGGGATGTGGCAAAAAGGGAACCCTACTACATTGTTAGTGGGAGTATAAATTTGTTCAACCACTCTGGAAAGCAGTTTGGAGGTTCCTCAAAAGACTACACGTAGAGCTCCCCTATGACCCAGCAATCCCTCTTCTGGGTATTTATCCAAACAATCACAAACAAGGTCACACTAAAGCTACCAGGACAACTATGTTTATCGCAGCATTATTCACCATAGCTAAGATATGGAACCAACCCAAATGCCCCTCAGTAGATGAATGGATCAAGAAAATGTTATTTATATATATATGTATATATATTCATATATATGTATATATGAATTTTATGTCTCCATCAGAAAGAATGACATTACTTACCCCATTTGTTAGGAAATGAAAAGACTTGGGAAAAATTATATTAAGTGAAGTAAGCCAGACTCAAAGAAACACAGATCCCATGGTTTCCCTTATCTGCAATAACTAGTATATGTCTAGGACAAGCAGAAAAGGTCAAAAGCTATGTATATATGACCATATAACCTGATGCTAAGTGAAATGAACCCAAGATAGGGACACAATAAATTTTATCTTTCTTGTTCTTTTGTTTGTTTGTTTGTTTGTTTGTTTTGGGGTCCG
The DNA here is from genome assembly GCF_019054845.1 of Dipodomys spectabilis. Classification (NCBI taxonomy): domain Eukaryota; kingdom Metazoa; phylum Chordata; class Mammalia; order Rodentia; family Heteromyidae; genus Dipodomys; species Dipodomys spectabilis. The sequence continues at coordinate 7,997,069 of NW_024870814.1, forward strand.
GTTGTGGGGCCTGAACTCTGAGCCTGGGCACTGTCCCTCAGCTCTTCAGCTCAAGGCTAGCACTCTACCACTTGAGCCACAGCACCACTTCCGGCTTTTTTCTTTTTGCTTATGTGGTGCTGAAGAATTGAACCCAGGGCCTCTTGCATGCAAGACAAGCGCTGTACCACTGAGCCACCTTCCCAGCCCCTCTTTCTTGTTCTTTTTAATGTACTTATAATGTACTATGTGATTTTTGTTGTTGTTTCTTTGTATGTTCTTCCCCCATGGTATAACCCCTGTTTTCACTGTATTTGATTCTGGTGTCCTGCATCTTGTCTACACATTTTTCTAATTTGGGAAGTGGAAGCGAAATAACAAAATGCTGAAATAAGGATACAGGATGACCATTGTAACAATAAGATATACAAGACACTATGTTGAAAACAAACTTTACAACTTTGTGGGGCAGAAGTGGATGGGGAAGGGGAGGAGGGGTTGGGGAGGTGGGGAGGTAAGGGATGGTAGGGGAAAAACAAAGGAGGGGATAACAATCCTCAATAGTAAATGGATTCATTACCTTGCTCACGTAACTGTAACCCCTCTGTACAACATTTTTACAATAAAATATATATATATATATTTTTGGGGGGGGTCCGGTCGTGGGGCCTGATATCTGGGCCTGGGCGCTGTCCCTGAGCTCTTCAGCTCAAGGCTAGCGCTCTACCACTTGAACCACAGCACCAGTTCCAGCTTTTTTCTTTTTGCTTAGGTGATGCTGAGGAATCGAACCCAGGGCCTCATGCATGCAAGGCAAGCACTCTACCACTGAACCACCTTCCCAGCCCCCAATAAAATATATTTTTAAAAAGTAAGTGTCACAGTATTTTTACTTATTGGTCTAGAAGAATAAACAAAATTCTAACTGACTTGATTTATATATCAACACTTTCCTTTTCTGAATATTTAAATAAGAATCCAAAAGGAATTTTATGAACACCATTGTCCTATCCTGTGTGTGTGTGTGTACTCTATTTATTAAGCATTGCAGTATCACCTGCTTTGGGGCTATATAACAATCAGAGACAATATTTCCACCAGCCTTGCAAGAGCTCTATGGCAGATAAAATAATGCTTCCCCAAATATATATTCACATCCTTATCTTGAATATGTGGACATGCTATTTCACTTTGCAGTAACCAAATTAAAGATTCTGAGAAAGGCCCATTGTAATCACAAGAGACCTTTGGCGAGGAAGCCAGAAGAATCAAAATCAGAAAAAGGAAATTGGCAGCAGAAGCAGAGATTGGAGGGATGAGATCTGAAAATGGAGGAGGGGGCCATGACCCAATGAATACCATGACCACTAGAAGGCTGGAAAAGGCTGGGAACAGATTCTCACCTGAAGCCTCCAGAAGGAACCTTGATTTTAGGATTTCTGATCCTCAAAGTGTAAGACAACAAACCTGTGGGAGTTTTTTCGTTTTTTTATTGGTGGTGGTGGTTGTGGAGCTTGAACTCTGGGCCTGTGCACTGTCCCTGCACTCTTCAGCTCAAGGCAAGTGCTCTACCACTTAAGCCACAGCGCCACTTCTGGTTTTCTGAGTGGTTTATTAGAGATAAGAGTATCATGGACTTTCCTGCCCGGACTGGCTTTGAACCACGATCCTCAGATCTCAGCCTCCTAAGTAGCTAGGATTACAGGTGTGAGCCACTGGTGCCCAGCTGTGTGTGTGGGGGGTGGGGGGTTAAATTTTCTTTTTTGATACTGGGGATCGAACTTGGGACACTTGCTAGGCAAGTGCTTTGCCACTGAGCTACATTCTAGCTCTCCTGTGCTGTTTTAAGCCACTGATGTGTGTGTGTGTGTGTGTGTGTGTGTGTGTGTGTGTGTGTGTATGTGTATGCCCTTCCTGGGGCTTGAGCTCAGGGCGTGGGCACTGTCCCTAAGCTTTTGTGCTCAAGGCTAGTGATATGCCACTTGAGCTATGGTCCTACTTCTAGCTTTTTGGTGTTTAATTGGAGATACAAGTCTCATAGACTTTCCTGTCTAAGCTGGCTTTGAACTGAAATCCTTAGATCTCAGTCTCCTGAGTAGCTAGGATCACAGTCCTGAGCCACTGGTACCAGGCAAGCCACTGAATTTGTTACAGCAGCAGTAGGAAATGAATTCAAGAGGATAGACATAAACTGGGTGCTGGTGATTGACTCATAACTGTAATCCTAACTGCTTAGGAGGCTAAGATCTGGGGATAATAGTTCGAAGCCAGCATAAAGTTGCTATGAGACTCTTATTTTCAATTAACCACTCAAAAACTGGAAGTGGCGCTGTAGCTCAAAGTGGTAGAGCTCAAGCCTCAAGTGAAAGAGCTTGAACACAGCATCCAGGCCCTGAATTCAAGCCCATGACCAACAAAAAAAGAAAAAGAAAAAGAGAATAGACATAGCAGCTGTACATATTGATTGCTTGACTGGCCCTCTTCTGATTTCTTCACATCAGTACATCTAACTCAAAATTACAAAAATGGCTTCTATTTCTTTTTGCTATTATAGTTGTTAAGGAAATGGTGTCTCATTATGTTGCCAAGCTGGCCTCAAACTTCTGGCCTCAAATCCCTTTTTCTTCAACCTCCACAACAGTTAAGACTTATGCCACCACACCCGGCTTAGAAGTGTCTTCTATTATTAATTGAAGAAACAGAGGCAGAAGACTTTAATAAGGGGTAATAAGAAGTTTAGGAAGTGGCCCGGTGGCTCAAGTGGTACAGTGCTAGCCTTGAGCTGAAGAACTGAGGGACAGCGCCCAGGCCCAGAGTTCAGGCCCCATGACTGACAAAAGAAAAAAAAAAGTTTATAAGGGAGACCCTCTGGCTTCAGATTGTGTGCACTCAATTTGCAGTACATCACTTCTTAGAAAGAATGCAGCGTTTATCAGGAATTATAGGAAATATGACACACTTTTTAGTAGAAATGTTGAATATTAGTACTCTAACTCTCCAATCAAAGACAGAATAGCCAGGCACTGGTGGCTCATGACTGTAATCCTACCTACTCAAGAGACTGAGATCTGAGGATTGTGGTTAGATTGTGGCAAGAAAGTTCCTGAGGCTTTTTTTTTTTTTTTTTTTGTCAGTCTTGGGGCTTGAGCTCTGGGCCTAGGCACTGACCCTCAGCTCTTCAGCTCAAGGTGAGCGCTCTACCACTGTGAGTCACAGCACCACTTCCGATTTTGAGTGGTTTATTGGAGATAAGAGCCTCACAGACTTTCCTGCCCGGGCTGGCTTTGAACCATGATCCTCAGATCTCAGCCTCCTGAGTAGGCAGGATTACAGGTGTGAGCCAGCAGCACCCCACTGGTGAGACTGTTATCTACAATTAACCACCAGAAAGCCAGAAGCGGAGCTGTGACTCAAGTAGTAGAGAGCTATCCTTGAGCAAAGAAAACGCATGGACAAAACCCAGGCCCTGAGTTCACACCCCCAAACTGGCACACACACACACACACACACACCAAATAGACATGTAACCGTAATTTGGATGTAAAAGAAAAACTAGCTGTCATCTATAAGAAACATATGTCACTAACAAGCAGGGTGCCAGTGGCTCACACCTGTAATCCTGGCTATGCAGGATTTGAAAATCCAGTTTGAAGCAAGCCCTGGCAGACAAATCTGAGAAACTCATCTCCAATTAACCAGCAAAAAATCTGAAGTAGGAGTGTAGCTTAAGTGGTAGAGTACCAGCCATGAGCTGAGAGCATGAGGCTCTTAATCCAAGCATCAGTATTGGCACAAAAAATAAAAAAATAAGGAAAAAGAAATGAACTGCTAGCTGGGTGCTGGTGGTTCAAGCCTATAATCCTAGCTACTCAGGAGGCTAAGATCTGAGGGTCACAGTTCAAAACCAGCCCAGGCAGGAAAGTCTGTGAGACTCTTATCTCTAACCAGAAAACCAGAAGTGGGGCTGTGGCTCAAGTGATAGAGTGCTTGCCTTGAGCTGAAGAGCTCAGAGACAGTACCCAGGCCCAGAGTTCAAGCCCTTCCCTCCCCCCCCCCACCCATCCCTCCCCGCCCCCCCCCCCCCCCCCACGCAAAATGAACTGTTGATATGCACTATGAACAAGAATGAACCTTGAAAACCTTTTAGATGCACAGGAGGCTGAGATCTGAAGATTGCAGTTTTAAGCCAAACCAGGTAGATAAATTCAAGAGACTCTTATCTCCAACTAACCAGCAAAAAGCCAGAAGTGGAGATGGCTCCCTTGGTAAAGCACCAACCTCGAATGAAAATGGTAGGAATTTGAGGTCCTGAGTTCAAGCTCTAGTACCATCACCAAAAAAAAAAGTGTGTGTGTGTGTGTGTGTGTGTGTGTGTGTGTGTGTGTGTGTGTGTGTGTGTGTAAGAGAGAGGAGCAATAACAAAGTGCCTCATATCATAGGATTTTATTTAAATGTAATATCCAGAATAAAGAAATCTGTGAATTATTTATTTTTATTTTTTAATCAATGTTGAGGATTATACTCAGGGCCTCATGATTGCAAGGCAGGTAATTTAGCACTTGATCCAGGTCTCCAGCCCCTTCATAAGCAAATCCAAAGAGAGAGAGAGGGAGAGAGAGAAAGAGAGAAACAGACACAGACAGAGAAACAGAAAATGGATTTGTGGTAGCCAGATTGGTAACTATTGGGGATGGCGCAAGGGGTGTGGAGTGGGTAATGACTGCTAATGGTCAGAGAGCTTCTTTCAGGAGTGACAAAATGTTCTAGGTAGATTCCAGGGCCCATTTACTGTCTCCAAATAACACTTCTACTCATTTGACTATTTTAACTTTGATGTTTAGGATGCTAACATGTCTTGTTTATGAACCATCAGAGTAAACAGAAATATCCTTGGAATGGTTATACTTTATCACTAACACATTAATTATAGATAATACTTGCTGGGAACTGACTGGCTGACAATGTGGAAGAAGCTTTCCTGGCCAAGGTTGCAGGGATGCAAATATCTTCCCACCTGTCCTTCAAAGCAAGTGACAGGTCATTGCAACCAATCTTTTCAGGTGACCAAGTGAGGAAGGATGGAAAACATACACCTCTCTCTGCAGCAGAGGTAATAGAGAGGGTAAGCTCTGGTGTTGTGCCTGCAAACATTAATGCACATTCATAAAACCTGAGCTTCCACAAAGAGCAAGGCCCTCAGTCTGTCATCAGCCAGGCTGGGAGATGGGGATCCTACCTGAGCCATCTCTCTTCCTCCTGATGCCTCACCACCATAAATAAAGACTGTTCCCTTCTTGGTCTGACCCTTTAACCTGAAATAAAAATAAAGCTTGGAGAATGTAATCCCAACTGGAGGCTTCTTCATGGCCTTCTCCTTCCCTTACCTGTTGACAGGTGCCTGCCAGACCTCACAGTAACCTTTGATTTAGCTTTAATGGCATCTGCAGCACACTTAGCAGAGGTCTGCCCTATAATCCTTTCTGAAGCCTAAGTCAATTTATATGGTAACCTGAGAGCCATTTCCTGCTTCCCAGTGATGTCACCATCTGTTAACACATATTGGAGTGACCACTCAACTCATGCTTAGGACAGAGCTGTAGGCCACACTCAAACCAGAGCTGCTTTAAAACAAGTGTCCTATGAGTTTTCAAGATCAAAACATTTTATAGATCTCTAAGATATGCCAATACTAGCTTTTAGAGAATCAAGAGTAAATTTTGCTGTGGATAGGGATGGGAGGGGAAAAATGGGGAGAATGAAGTAAGGGGTGACCTTGTCCAGAAGCATTGTAGCCATAACCTCAGTTATGGCATTGTAACCCCTTTATACAATTACTTGATAATAACAATAAAAAATTTTAAAAAGTAAATTTTATAAATAAAAAATCTGCACCTGGTGGGAATGTGGCTTAGTGGTAGAGTGTTTGCCTAGCATGTATGAAGTCTTGGATTCCCCAGTACCACATAAACAGAAAAAGCCAGAGGTGGTGCTGTGGCTCAAGTGGTAGAGTGCTAGCCTTGAGCAAAAGAAGTTCAGAGGCAATGCCCAGGCCCTGAGTTCAAGCTCCAAGACTGGCAAAAACAACACAAAAGTTGTATTAAAGGTACCTTTACAACTCTCTATGTGAGAGCACATTCATGACAATACTAGGGCTTGAACTCAAGCACTACCCCTTAGCTTTTTTTTTTTTTCCCACCTCAAGGCTAGCACTCATCACAAGAGCTACAGCTCCACTCCTAGCATTTTTGTTTTTTGTTTTTTTGTTTTCTGGGTCCGGTCGTGGGGCCTGAGCTCTGGGCCTAGGCGCTGTCCCTCAGCTCTTCAGCTCAAGGCTAGTGCTCTACCACTTGAGCCACAGCGCCACTTCTGGCTTTTTTCTTTTTTTGTTTATGTGGTGCTGAGGAATCGAACCCAGAGCCTCTGGCATACAAGGCAAGCGCTCTACCACTGAGCCACCTTCCCAGCCCCGCATTTTTTTTGATTAATTGGACATAAGAATCTCATGGACTTTCCTGACTTTCCTCAGATCTCCTCAGCCTCCTGAGTAGCTAGTTTATAGACATAATTCAATGGTATCCAGCCTTTGCTCCCTCCCAGTTTTTCCCTCCTGTCCCCACCTACAAGTTGCATAGTTCATTTCAACATAGTTTACAGTGAGTACCATTGCTGCATTTGTTCATCCTTTGTCCCTCTATTTCCTTTTGAGACTTTAATAACATACTTTTATAGCATGATCCATTCAGAGGGTATTTTTTGTTGTTGTTGTTCACAGGATAGGAAGTAAAAAACTAAAGTTTTTGGTTTGTTTGTGGCATTCAGATATTGAAAAGTCTTCTTCTGTTTTTATCTCTTCCATTTGTGTTTTGTGTTTTTGACATGGACATATTACACAATTCAGTCAAACTTTAAACTATTTGATGGATTGATTCTATATCTAAATAGTACTTTAAATTTTTCCAACAGGCGCTGGTGGCTCACGACTGTAATCCTAGCTACTCAGGAGGCTGAGATCTGAGGGTCACAGTTCAAAGCCAGCAGGGGCAGGAAAGTCTGTGAGACTCTATTTTTTTTTGGGGGGGGGTCCGGTTGTGGGGCCTGAACTCTGGGCCTGGGCGCTATCCCTCAGCTCTTCAGGTCAAGGCTAACGCTCTACCACTTGAGCCACAGTGCCACTTCTGGCTTTTTTCTTATGTGATGGTGAAGAATTGAGCCCAGGGCTTCAGGCATGCAAGGCATGCACTCTACCACTGAGCCACCTTCCCCTTCCCAGCCCCTCTGTGAAACTGTTATCTCCAATTAACCACCAGAAAACCAGAAGTGGCTCTGTGGCTCAAGTGGTAGAGCGCTATTTGAGCTGAAGAGCTCAGAGACAGTGCTCAGACCCAGAATTCAAGCTTCATGACTGACAAAAGTAAAGTTCCAGGGGAGGTGGGAGGGAAGGGATGGAAGGAGAAAATCAAAAGAGGAGGAAACAATGCTCGATAGGAAATGGACTCATTACCCTACTCATGTAACTAACACCTCTGTACAGTATTTTTTTTGTTTGGGCTTTTTTTTTTAAACTGTATTTTTTTTGTCTTTTCTTTTTTTTGGTACTAGAGATCAAACCCAGGACTTGCTAGGCAAGCGCTTTGCCACTGAGCTACATCCCAGCCCTCTGTACAGTATTTTTACAATAAAAAATGTATATGGAAAAAGTTCCAATTATTTATTTATTTATTCAATTTTTTATTTTTTGCCAGTCATGGGGCCTGAACTCTGGGCACTGTCCCTCAGCTCTTCAGCTCAAGGCTAGCGCTCTACCACTGGAGCCACAGCACCACTTCCAGCTTTTTCTGCTTATGTGGTGCTGAGGAATCAAACCCAGGGCCTCATGCATGCAAGGCAAGCACTCTACCACTGAGCTACCTTCCCAGCCCCTAAAGTTCCAATTTTTAATTGCTCACTACTAATATATGAAAAGATGATTGATTTTTGTATGTTAGCCTTGCATCCTTTAATCTTGCTAAGCCTACTTTGTTCTAAAAGTTCTATATATTACTGGCATAGGACCTTTAGCCTGATATTAACTCTACATGCCTTAGAAGAAAGCTATATGGACTTGAATCTTTGAAGAACATGCTAACCTTGAATTTCTTGTAGATTCCTATCATGAGTTGAAGATTGTTTATGTTTCTGTTTTATTAAGAACTTAAACAATCATAATGAATGCATATTTGATTTTTTAGAGTGCTATTTCTATACCTATTGAAATTATCATGTTTTTCTTAACCTATTGATATGTAATTTTCTACTTGTATTTGCATTCACAAGAAAGGTTTGTCAAGTCTTAAAATATGTTACACACACACATGTGCTCATGCACATGTGTGTGCGCGCACACACACACACACACACACACACACACACACACACTTCTGTTTTTGTCAGGCTCCAGGCCACAGCGCCACTTCTTGTTTTCTAAGGTTTTTTTGTTTTGTTTTGTTTTCATTGTAGATAAGAGTCTCACTTTCCTGCCTGTGCTGGCTTTGAACCATGATCCTCAGATCTCAGCCTCCAGAGTAGCTAGGATTACAGGCATGAGCCACTGGCACCTGGCTCATACACACTTTTTTTTTTTTTTTTTCAATTTTTTTGGCCAGTTCTGGGGCTTGAACTCTGGGTCTGGAAACTGTCCCTCAGTTTCTTTTGCTCAAGGCTAGCACTCTACCATTTGAGCCACTGTTATGTAATTTTTAGGTTGAATCCTGAAGAATATACAAAAGAGCTCCTAAAATTAGTGTTTCCTCTCTCATTCTTGATAGTTGCCATTTTGAATTTTTTCTCCTTTGTTCTATGTTAGTCTGGCTAGAGATTTATCTATATTATTGATCCTCTCCAAAAATCACAGTTGGTTTCATTGATTCCCCTCCCCCCAAACTTGGGCTGGGAATGTGGCTTAGTGGTAGAGTGCTTTCCTAGCATACATGAAGCCCTGGGTTCAATTCCTCTGTACCACATGAACAGAAAAGCAAGAAGTGGCACTATGGCTCAAGAGGTGGAGTGCTAACTTTGAGCAAAAGAAACTCATGGACAGTGTCAACAGGCCCTGAATTCAAGCCCCAGGACTGGCACGCGTGCACGCATGCACACACAAACACACACACACACACACACACACACACACACACACACACACACACACACAAGGAGGAAAGAGGGAGGAGGAGGAAAAGGAAGAAACAAAGATGAAGAAGAAAAGGAATTTATACTGCTGTTAAGCATGTGTGTAAATATTTTCAGTAAACGTGTGTGTGTGTGTGTGTGTGTGTGTGTGTGTGTTGGTATTGGTTTGAACTCAGGGCCTGCCTAGTAAGGGACAGCTCTCTACAACTTGAATCAAAGTTCCATTTCTGGTCTTTTTGGTGGTTAATTGAAGATAAAAAGTCCCACATACTTTCCTCCTTGGGTTGGGTTCAAACTACGATCTTCAGATCTCAGTCTCTTGAGTTGCTAGGATTACAGATTGTGAGCTACTGGTACCTGACTTCAGTAAACTTTTTATTCATCATTCTAGCAGCAAAGAATTATTTAGCATCTCTCCTGTCAAGAGGTCTCAGTCTATTTAAGACAGTAGTCATGCAGGTGAACAGACTAAGCAATGAATGTCTGGGGCAATCAGAGAAGGCATCTGGGGGAGGAGGCATTTGAATTGGTGGCTACTAAAGAAAGATAGACTCATTCAAACAAGATGAACCGTATAGTGGGAAACGGAGATGACAGTAAGGAAAAGAAGTTTTTGTGGGGATACATAAAAATGGTAGAGAAGAGTCAGCAAGGGATGAGGAAGTTTATCTGTGGTAACAAACCAAGGTCTTTCTGTTTGACAGTGAGATCTGCGCAGCTCATCCAGGGTCTAACAGGAGCCAGAGTTACAACAATTAAATTGTCATTTGATTTATTTTTTTGGAAGCCTGTTGGAGTTTCTAGGCCATTTCACCAAGGGCAGGCAGCGATCCATGCAACATTCAAGCAGTGTGAGAAGACAGATCACTCTAGAAGGGGCTCTGTTTACCCACAAACACCTTGACAACTTGCAGTGATGGAAAAGGAGACGCAGGTAAAATGTCGATGGTTTGGCAGCAGCCACTTTGACAATGAGTCTCAGCTCTGTCACCTTCCTTTGTTCTTTTCCTTGTCATGTTTCTGCAGCTCTGTGATTGCTCTGTTTTTTTGTGAGAATGACACTAAGGCAGGGAGTTTCAAGATATTCCTTTGGGCAGATGACTCTACCCTACCATATGTAACCCAGGCGGTTTAAAATCCAAGCACAAACAGGAAGAGAAGTAAGGATATTGGGGTTTCTGGAAGGTCTTTCATGAAACTCCTCCTGTTATTCAAAACTATACTCAGAAACTGTGCATACAAGTTCTGTAGTAGAACACTTGCCCAGCAAATCTGAAGCCAAAAGTACTAGGCACAAGTCTTATTTGGTCCTCATCTATTGCAGTATAATAGTATTCCCAACATTCAATAAAAACAGACTTCTCCTGAGGTTATTTTCATCTTTTTTCTCTCTTTTTAAAATTGTTATTTAAAGATGATGTACAGAGGGGTTATAGTTATATAAGTCAGGTAAAGAGTACATTCCATTTTGGGCAGTGTTACCCCTTCCCTCATCTCTCCCCATTTTTCTCTCCCATCAGAACTCACAAGTTGTATAGTTCATTTTCAATATAGTGCCCAGTGAATGCCACTGCTGTGTTGGTTATTTGCATCTTTATGTGATATCAAGTTACTCTTTATGGAAATATAAAATGAAAATGGGAAGGGAGGAGAGTACTATGTAGACTAGATGCTTGACTTTTTTTTTTTTTTTTTTTGGAAACAGTGTCTCTATAGCCCTTGCTAGCCTGGAACTCATAATCTTCCTGCCAGCTTCAATTTCCCAGGGATTTGTAAGCATTCACTACTATGCTCACTTAGGCTTGCATGTTTTTATTTGCTTAACATTGATTCTAGTGAGTATTCTCTCTCTCCCTCCCTCTCTTTCTTTCTCCCCCTCCCCCTCTCCAGCTGTCCAGGAGTTTGAGTTTAGGGCCTGGTGCTTTGTCATGGAGGCTATTCTATCATTAGAGCCTCACTTCAAACCTTTCGCTTTAGTTATTTTTCAGATAAGATCTTTTTTTTTTTTTTTTTTTTGCCTGAGGCCAGCCTACCAAGGCATTTCTTAACAAATAGCTAGGATCATAGGTATGCATCACCATACCTGGCTTGTTATTTTGAGATTGTGAGGTCTCACTTTTTTTTTAACTCACAGAATCCTCAAAGCTCAATCCTCCCATTTCCATCTTCTATGACTGGGAATTAAACAAATGAGCCACCACAAATAATTTCTTTTAAAATAAGCTTATAAATGGGCATTGGTGGTTCATGGCTGTAATCCTAACTAAAGATGCTTGATTGAGATTCAAAGCCAGCAAAAAAAAGATTCTTTTTTTTTTTTTGGGTCCAGTTGTGGGGCCTGAACTCTGGGCCTGGGCACTGTCCCTCAGCTCATCAGCTCAAGGCTAGCACTCTACCACTGGAGCCACAGCACCACTTCCGGCTATTTTTTTCTGCTTATGTGGTGCTGAGGAATCGAACCCAGGGTCTCATGCATGCAAGGCAAGCACTCTACCACTGAGCCACCTTCCCAGCCCTAAAATAAGATTCTTATCTCCAATTAACCAGCAAAAAACCAGGAGCTATGGCTCAAGGGTTACAATGCCAACTTGAACCAGATAAGCCTAGCCAGGGATCAAGAAACTGAATTCAAGCCCTAGTATTAGCATAATCAATCAACCAATAGTTCAATAGGGTTGAAGATGTAGCTCAGAGGTAGAATTTTATGCTTATCAAGGATGTTGATTCAATCCTTAACACACATACACAAACATATAAAATGATGAAGTATTATAAACTAATAGCGTTTTAAAAATTATTGTTGTTGTTATTATAGAGGTGATGTGCAGAGGGATTACAATTACATGAGTCGGCTAATGAACACATTTTCTTTCATATAGTGTCTTCTGTTCCCTCACTCTCTCCCAGTCCTTCCCTCCTGTCTCCACCCATGAGTTGTATAGTTCACTTTCATCAGGTACAGTGAGCTCTACTGGTGTACTTTTTCACCCTTTTCCCTTGGAGTTCTGTTCCTTCCCCCAACCCTTCCGATGATGTACTCTTGAATATACCATACATAAGGTAAACAAGACCGAATTATAAAAATTTAAAAAAGGAAAGAAAGAAAGAAAAAAAAAGAGGTCTCTTGCTTCCATATCTTGGAGTTTGTTTCAATAGGTACATTATTTTATATAAATGTGAAGAGGCACTTAGCATTATGCCTTTGTATTTCTTAAGAGTATCCTCTTTTGGTCTCTTGTGTGTGAATATCTAGAATCCTGAATAATTTATCATACTGCAAGGTATTTTAGAACTAATTTCCACATATCAGAGAGAACAAATAACCTTTCTTTTTCTGCACAATTTAAAAATCTTTCTTAAGAAAACAAGCTTCTGTAGCCAGGCACCGGTGGCTCACGCCTGTAATCCTAGCTACTTAGGAGGCTGAGATCTGAGGATCATGGTTCAAAGCCAGCCCGGGCAGAAAAGTCTGAGACACTGATCTCCAATTAACCACTAGAAAACCGGAAGTGGCGCTGTGGCTCTAGAGGTAGAGCGCTGACCTTGAGCTGAAGAGTGCAGGGACAGTGCCCAGACCCAGAGTTCAAGCCCCACAACCGACAAAAAAAAAAAAAAAAATAAAAGGAAACAAGCTTCTGTCAAAAGTGTCAGAGAGCATTTGGAATCTTGAGAACAGTTAAAATGAGAGGGAAACATCTTCCTACTTCACTGAGACAAAAACAAAAACAAAGCCCTTTGGCCTGAAATCATCCAACTTTTAGGTAAACCAGTAAGCACACTTGGATATCTAGAACCCTTATAATTTTGTTGTTGTTGGTAGTAGTGGTCTTGGCACTTGAACTCAAGGCCTGGGCACTGTCCTTGAGCTTTTTTGTTCAAAGCTTTTTTGCTCAATCACTTTGAGCCACAGCTCCACTTCCAGGGGTTAGGTTGTTCATTGGCGTGAGCCACTAGCACCTTGCTAGAACCCTTATCATGATAATGGATTTGGATATTTATTTCCTCATCAGTGTTTATTGAACCCTTCCTGCAGAGCTGAAAAGTGCTAAGCACTGGTTCACTTAGAAATCATCCCTGTTCCAGGTCACTGAATATGAAAAGGCAGTACACTGAGACTGGAGAGTGCTGGGCTCAGTGATCCTCAGACAGAGCCACCAGATGACAGAGACTTTGAATGAGTGCAGGGACCAGTGACTAAGGCCCAGGGATCTGTGAAAGTCATGGAGAGAAATAAACTGTCTTCCCTTTCCAAAACAAGAACAAAAAGCACTTGAAGATGTAACAGCAGTGTCTGTTATAAGTCCCTGCTCAGTGTGTCCACACAGTCCCTTTCCACCAGCCTGCTACAGTTGAAGCGGACTCCACATGCAGGAGCCCTGGGGCTTTTATGCATGGAGACCAGACACAGTTTCTACCCTTTACCTCCTGCCTCAGCTTCTCTGGACACAGGTAATATAGCCCTCATTTAGTGATGGCAACTGAAGCCCAAAGATGCCAAGGACCTCTGCTCCACTCACAAATTACTGAGCAGTAATGATAGAAGTCAAGTTTCACTTTCAACTCAAAGTAAAGTATAGCACTGTTGGCAGCTCCTGAAAAAAGATCAATCACACTACCAGCTCAACCACAACAACCCAAATCATATCTACAAATCAAAGAGCAATATCTCATTGGTCCAACAGCTAGGTCTCTGAAGAAAGTTGCCAGTTACTTAGATCAAGATCACCTTGTGCAAGCTGAGAAGCAGAAGGGTAGATAGATATTATTGACAGTTCTGCTCCTAGACGGGATTTCTCATTTATACAATTACAAGTATTACTGATTTGCCATCAATAAGGGGAATGAGGGAGAAGGAGAATTCCTAGGATAGCAGCTAGGTGTTGTTCCTCCAGGCTACCCTCCATCCAGCCTAATCTCTTTGAAATTAATAGGGCCTGAGGGCCATGCAGTGGAAGATGCAACAAAAATGCAAAAAGAATTTCAAATTTTACCATATTGCTTTTGATATGATATAAAGGGAGGAAAGCCTGGAAAGATAAGAAGGAAGCTTTGGCTTTAAAACTGAATTGACCCATTGTAACAATGAGATTTACAGACACAACCTGGGGGGCAGAGGGAGGAGTTGGGGAGGACTTGGGGACATGGAGAGGATAGCAGGGGAATAACAAAGGAGGGGGGAATAATGCTCGATAGGAAATGTACTCATTATTCATGTAACTGGAACCCCTCTGTACAGTATCTTTACAATTAAAAAAAAGACAACTTAGTAACTTTCTACCCAATTAAAAAAAAAACTGAATAAAAATCTCTGCAGCAGAAGCCTCCTAAATCTGATAAAAGGTTTCTCTTTGCATATATATCATCTATAGAATCTTTTTTCTTTTTCTTTTTTTTTTTTTGGTGAGTCCTGGGGCCTGAACTCTGGGCCTGGACACTATCCCTCAGCTCTCAATTCAAGGCTAGCACTCTACCACTTGAGCCACAGCTCTACTTCTGGCTTTTTTTTGCTTACGTGGTACTAAGGAATTAAACCCAGGGTGTCATGCATGCAAGGCAAGCACTCTACTACTGAGCCACCTTCCCAGTCCCATAGAACCTTTTGTTTGTCAGTGATGTCCAGAGGAAAGCTGGGATTGAAGGGTTAAGCAGAACTCTTGAGAGGTCTAATTAACAAGATGGTGATTTTCAGAACTAAAGGTGTTGTATTTAGATTCTGATACTAAAGAATCTTCAGTGCCTTGAGCTGGGGATGTAGCTCAAGTGAGCACTTACTGAGCATGTGCAAATATCTAGGTTTGAACTCTAGCATCACCAAACAGAAAAAAAAATTCTAGTACCACCAAAAAGGGCGGGGGGGTGGGGGGAGGTAGTGTCTTCAAACAAACCTTTAGAATCCACAGATTTCATGATATTTACTCTTGGAAAGCTTTTAGAAAGCCATGCCTGTGTTGAGCGACTTGAAGTTTAGGAAGGGCAGCTAAAGAATGCTGAATGCCTGAGGACTTTCATTAAGGAATATGGAGGGTCGATTTTCACGAGAGAGGAAGTGAGATGAGAAGTCTGGGGGTGGAAAACAAACACTTCACACTTCAAGGTGGACTAAAATTTCTCCCTTGCCCCCATCCTCTTCTCCCATGACCCCTAAGCCCACGATGCCCCTTAGCTGAAGTATAGATCAAAGAGGACAGGTGACTTGTGACACGAAATGAAACAGCCCAGTTGTTTAGTGATCTCTCTATGCAAAAGGCCAGGTTTTACTCTGCTCATCTGTCAGTATAGGCAGGGAGTTTTCTTTTTAGTCCTGTGGCTTTTGTTTTCCGGTTGGGTTTATGTTACCTAATAGCAAAAGCAGCCAATGGTGGAAAATCTTGGAATGATTCTAATGGAAAAAAAAAAATAGGTCTTTATTCTATTGACCTAATACTTTTAATTCAGAATCTAATTCTAACTGCAGGCTCAAAGTTCTTTGCTAGTCCTGGAGCTTGAACTCAGGGCTTAGGCACTGTCCTTGAACTTTTTTGCTTAAGTCTAGTACCACATGAGCCACAGCTCTACCTTTGGCTTTCTGGTGGTTAATAGTAGTTAATAAGAGTCTCAAGGTCTTTCTTGCTCAGTCTGGCTTCAAACTGGGTTTCTCAGATCTGAGCCTCCTGAATAGCTAAAATTACAGGTATGAGCCACCTGGACCTCAAAAAGGTATAGCCCAGGCTGGTCTTGAACTCAGGACCCCCTTGTCTCATTCCTACCACAGCTGGCTGTAGAGCTATTGAACATATTTTGCAAGAAACCAAGGCAGGTTCCAGTGGCTCACTCTTGTAATCCTAGCTACTCAGGAAGCTGAGATCTGAGGATTGCAGATCAAAGCCAGTCCAGACAGGAAAGACTGTGAGAATTATCTCCAATTAAACAATAAAAGGGCAGAAGTGGAGTTGTGACTCAAGTGGTAGAGCACTCTTCTTGAGCACAATAACTCAAGGACAGTGCTAGTCCCTGAGTTCAATCCCCAGGAACTGCACCCAGAAGAGAGAGAGAGAGAGAGAGAGAGAAAGAAAGAAAGAGAGAAAGAAAGAAAGAAAGAAAGAAAAGGAAAGGAAGGAAGGAAGGAGAGAAAAAAGAAAGGAAGGAGAGAAAAAAAGAAAGGAAGGAAGAAAAGACAAGAAAAAAAAGGAAAAAGGAAAGGAAAAAGAAAAAAAATCTACAAGTCAGTTCAGAGGCAAGGTCAGGCTTGAAAATTCTGCACAGTAGCTGTAGTACCAATTCAGACAAATAATGTAGCTAAAGTCTTCTTTGCATTTTGTAAGACAAAGGTTTGTTATGGTGACATTTGTTTGAAGCACAGGGGGTAAAAATGTAAAAAGTGCTCTGATGATAAAGCTGATGCATGACAACTTACTGGAGGACGTGGTATCTTTAGGTACCTGTGTAGGAAGGAAGAAAGAGACAAGGAAAGAGAAAGTTTTAAAACGCAGATTGGAGGCATAAAGTTTGCTTCATAAAGGGTCTTTAGAATGTCTTATCTTTGGGGGTCAGTGGACAAGCTTCAAGGGCTAAATGTAAGCTATACAATTTTTCCTTTTTTGTATGTAAATATCATGACTTATTATCAGATTGTCAAAAAAATTTTTAAAAAATTAAAGCTAGGCACTAGCGAGCTCACACCTGTAATCGTAGCTACTCAGGAGGCTGAGATCTGAGGCTAGCAGAGGCAAGAAAGTCCTTGAGACTCTTACCTCCAATTAACCACCAAAAAGCCAGAAGTGAAGGTATAGTTCCAGTGGTAGCGTGTCAGATTGAGTGGAAAAAAGCTAAGGAGTTCCCAGACCTTGAATTCAAGACCTAGTACTGGGCTGGGAAAGTGGCTTAGTGGTAGAGCGCTTGCCTTGCATGCATGAGGCCCTGGGTTTGATTCCTCAGCACCAAATAAGCAAAAAGGAAAAAAAAAAAGCCGGAAGTGGCGCTGTGGCTCAAGTGGTAGAGCGCTAGCCTTGAGCTGAAGAGCTGAGGGACAGCGCCCAGGCCCAGAATTCAGGCCCCACGACCGGACCCAAAAAAAAAAAGACCTAGTACCAACACACACACACACACACACACACACACACACACACACACACACACAAGACTGGGGAGTAACTTTTTTTTTCAAGTATCAAATTTTTAAAATTTGTGTCAGTGGGCTCCCTCCCCTTACCTCTTAATAGAAGAAGATGTTGATGTTGTTGGTACCTGCCCTCATGTAATAGTTTATCACTGAACTCCCTAATTTAAAATATAAGACTAGTGAATTTGGGGATCATAAGGGTTAATGCCTTTCTGATGAAGTTTCAACCCACAAGTTGGATATAGTGCTGTATGTGAAGAAGAAAGGGAAATGAGACAATGGAGTGGCTCTAGTGATATAACAGTTGCCCAGCAAGTATGGGGCTCTGGGAAAGAAATCATATAACAGAGGTTTACATTGTTACAGGTGACTGTGAGACAATATATGCACAACAGACCCCTGTCTTCGGGTAATGGTACAGGCTAATGGTCATGGATATAGCGATGAACCTTCCTATCCCAAGTTGGAGCCCTGCCTCTGTTACTGGTAGGTGTGTGATTTTTGGACAGTGACTTGACCCTGCTACTGGTTCAGAGTAAATGCTGAGATGTTTGCTTTGGTTCTTGAAAAGCAAGAGGCAAAACAGTGTCCCCAGGAGAAATGGCAGGGCCATTTTAAATCTCTAGTGAGTTTTAGGGACTTTCAGTAGGTAGAAGAATTTAGTATCAGATTTAGTAAGTATGAGCACTGCCATCAGCAGCAGGGTTGGGCCTTATAGTTGGATCAGCAGCAGTAGCACTCTGACCAACTGGGTCAGAATATACCTTGGATGAGTACAGAGGTGGCATTGACACCAGTCCTCAGGACCCAGTAATGGATTCTGTCAGCAGAGCCAAGAGTTTAGTCTGTGTTAGACATTCAGTTTTTCAGTTCTCTAGCTGTGTGAATCAGGAGCAAATCACAAGCGGACCAAAAAAAAAAAAAAAGACTGGTGCTCTTCCACTTGAGCCACACCCCCACTTCTGTTTTATTTGCTGGTTAATCAGAGATAAAAGAGTCTCACAGTCTTTCCTGCCTGGGCTGGCTTCCAGTCCGGATCCTCAAACCTCAGCCTTCTCATTTGCTAGGATTATAGACATGTCACTGGTGCCTGGATGGGGAGCTCCCTCTTAAGCTGTTACAATAAACAAAAGGGGGTGATCCTGGCGTTTTGCGGTATCTGAGCTGAGTGTTAAATGATAGATAGTGAGTGTTTAATACACGGTTACTGACCTATGCTCATTTAAAAAAAAAGCTGAATGACATACAAAGAACCACTAGGGATGTGCTAACAGATCTCTTTAACAAATGAGTGCGTTGGGGCACAGAGAATTTGAGATAGTTGATCAGAGTCAGGCTGCTAGAGAGGGACAGATTTTTCTCTAGGAGTCCCCATTGTACTTGCCACACTCCTGGGCTGAGTTGTGTGTGTACATATGTGTGTATGTGCATGTGCGTGTGTACGTGTGTGTGTGTGTGTGTGTATGAAAACAGTCCTATATGGACTGTTATGGACCCTAAAGGGTCCCAGATTCCTCTAAATTTAAAGTGATAGGGTGGTAGCACACAAGCTTATCTTAGCACCAGGGGTGGAGACATGAATCACTAGGAATGAACAGAGCCAAGGTCTTGGCTTGTGATACAATCCCTGGATAACTCATATCTTATCACAAGTACAAAATGGACAGGAAACAGTTGTGTAGTTTGTCTAGTAGCTTCTGAGTGGGATGTACAGAAATATATGACAATACATTGCACTATATGCCATGTTAATGGGCACAATGATAGATTAGTCAATGTTTGGGTATCTAGTTATGGGAGGGGGTAACTCTTGTATTAGATAAGTGCAAGCCAGAGTACTATAAGACACAAGTCAAGGGCCACTGCATGCTGTAGCGTAATGCTCTCAGAAGCACACAGAAAACGATGTTTTCCAGCTATGAGGATTGGAAGTGAGAAAGCCAAAGGTACCTTTGTCTTCCAAAGTATTCTAAGCAGGTTGATTTAGAAGGTAGAGTTTGACTAAGGCATTGTTTGAAGGATGGTTTTATTTTTATATCTGATGTACATATGTGTGTATATGTGTGCATGTATGTATGTATTTTTTGTGCAGATCCTGGGGCTTGAACTCAGGGCCTGGTTACTGTTCCTGACCTTTTTTAATCAGGTCTAGTGCTCTACTCCTTGAGTTATAACTCCACTTTTGGCCTTTTGGTGGTTAATAAGACAAAAGAGCCTTATTGACTTTCCTGCCCAGGTTGGCTTTGAACCACAATCCTCAGATCTCAACCTTCTGAGTAACTAAGATTATAGGTGTAAGCCACCAGGCACTTGAAGGTTGGTTTAAAAGGAGGAGCCTTAGGCCTGCAGGACTCCCCCACTCCTTTATGCAGTCATATAGGCTCCACTTTCCTCATTAACTCAATCAGGGCCCTCTGACTTAGCAATAAGGGATCTGGCCTTTGAGACACCTCCCTGACCAACAATCCTGTCTCTGTGGTTACTGGTGGTTACAGCCTTACCTTAGGTGTGTTATGGGTGATATAGTCCTTCCTTTGGCAGCAGGAGTCAGCCTTGTCATTCCAAGAGCTCAGAACTGTCAGTTCTGGGGAGGGTTCTAGGTATTGTGCTTCACCTGTTCAGATCTCTGGTCTTGGAGAAGTATCAGAACACACAGCTGTGAGCAAGGATGCTACTGATCTACCAAACTGTGCTCAACTATTATTGTTCCAGAAATGTATATAGGAATGAATATTTGTATAGACTTTATGTCAGAAAATATAAGAACGAAAGAAAGAATATACCTAGGCAAAAAGAGTTATCTCACAAAAATTCCTCAAGTGACTTCCCCAGCTCATCTCTAAGGATTTTTTTTTTCCAATAGTGTAGAATTGTCGGCACTATTTCTACTGAAACCTATGTGAAGCCAGTGACTCATGTCCATAATCCTAGCTACTTAGGAGGGTGGAATCTGAGGCATCCTGGTTGGAAGGCAGACCAGACAGGGAAATCAGTGAGACTCAGAAGTGGAAGTGTTATGGTACAGCATCATCCTCCAAACTGAGATCTAATGATCACAGTTTGAAGCTAATTGGACAGAAAACATCTCCAATTAACCAGAAGTAGGACTATGTCAAGTAGTAAAGCACTAATTTTTTTTTTTTTTTGGTCCGTCGTGGGATGCTTGAACTCTGGGCCTGGGCGCTGTCCCTCAGCAATTCAGCTCAAGGCTAGCGCCCTACCACTTGAACTACAGCTCCACTTCTGGCTTTTTTTCTGCTGAGGAATCGAACCCAGGGCCTCATGCATGCAAGGCAAGCACTCTACCACTGAGCCACCTTCCCAGCCCTGTAAAGCGCTAATCTTGAGTGGAAAACAACAACAACAACAACTAAGCAAGAGCATGAGAGCCCCAGTTGCCAGAAGAAAAAGAAAAAAAATTTTAAAAGGAAGCTGAGAAGACTGAGATGTAAACCCACTGGGCCCTGATGACTAGGGGGTTAGAGGTTGGATGCCCCTCAGGGCAGTAGGGAGCATTGTGGTTCTAACCCTGGGGCATGAATACCTCAGACCTGCTTTTTAAATGGGACTCTGATTGTAGGGTGGACAATTGAGTGAAGGCTAATTAGAAGGCCATTCATTTGAAACCATTTGCTAAGGTACAAGTATTACAAAAAATGAAGGTGGCTGGGAAAGGGTAGAGAGTCAAGATCTTCACTGAAGTAAAATGAGGAGGAATTAGTGACTAATTGACTTTGGCTGAAGTGTGACCCCCTTCACAAAGATTAAGACAAGTTTTAGAGAACTACAGCTCAGCTTTTAACCTGACACATTTGAAAAGAATTACAGCGAACTAAATGTGTGAATATAATTTTAAAATATACAGGTTCTATTTTGGGGGGTGGAGTGGGGATGACTGTGTGTGTGTGTGTGTGTGTGTGTGTGTGTGTGTGTATTGAACTCAGAGCTGTGTGTAGTCCCTTAGCCTTTCTAGGGTCTAATACTTGAGTCACTGCTCTACTTTGGGTGTTTATTTTGTTTGCTTGTTTTGTGATTAATTGGAATTGAGAGTCTCATGGATTTTTCCTATGGGATTACCTTCAAAAGCTTTGATCTTCAGATCTTAGGTGCCTGAGTAGCTAGGATTACAGGTATGAACAACCAATGATCTGGCTAGCATTTATTGAACTTGGTGATTTACAGGTTATTTTATTATAAAGCATTCAACATCTTGCAAGGAGGCATTTTATGTGCTTTTTCTGAAAAAGGTAGCAGAGCTAAATAAGCTGCCTGAATTATGGTAATAAATGATAAAGAGTGGATTTGAAGCCTAGGTCTGTATTCTCTGCATGAAGTCAGTGTGCATCCCAGGTCTTGGCTACAGCAAGGAACTGCTTGCTATACAGCAGGCTTTTGTGAATTATTTATAATTCTTTATGTAGTTTTGTGTGATTAAATATAATGAATATTATGTTAATATATTATATGTTTATGTTTATTATATAATTAATATATAATAACACACATGCATGTGTGTGTGTGTGTGTGTGTGTGTGTGTGTGTGTGTGTGTAACTCATTCCAGAGACTGGGAGCCTTCAATGCAGGGTGTATGGGAGATGTTCATTAAATGTGTAGACATTGGAGAGCACAAAATCATGAAAGCTTCCTGGTGTTGTTAGACATAAATTATACTCAAGATTTTGTATCTTTTATTTTGCCAGTCCTGGGGCTTGACCTCAGGGCCTAGGCACTATCTTGTAGCTTCTTTTGCTCAAAGCTAACACTCAACGCCTGAGCCACAGCACCACTTCCTACTTTTTCTGTTTATGTGGTGCTGAGGAATCAAACCCAGGGCTTCATGCATGCATGCTAGGCAAGCACTCTGCCACTGAGCCACATTCTCAGCCCTATGCACAAGATTTTGATAGGTAGAGTAGGCGAAACTTTTTTTTCCTATTGGTACTGAGGTTTGAACTCAAGGCCTTCCTACTTGTTAGACAGTCACCACATAGCATTTCTGCTTTGATTATATTTCAGGTAGGGTCTTGATCTTTTTTGTCTGAGCCAGCCTGAACTACAATCCTCCAACTTTATGCCTCTTGGGTAGGTGGGATGACAGATGCATACTACCACACTTTTTTGTTATGATGGCATTTCACTCTTTTTGTCTGAACTGGCCTCAAACCCCAATCCTTTCAATCTCTGACTCCTGTTTAGGATTACAGGCATGGTCTTCATGTTTGACTGGAAAAACAAAAGTTTACCTTTATGTATGATAAATAAATACATATAGAGATCTCTGAAAGCTGAATATCTGAGTATGTGTTTAATAATATATGTGTGTGATATAATTATAATATGATTACATATGATATTATATATGTGTGTGTCAGAGAGAGAGAACTATTTGGTGTTTTCTGGTAAGGTGAGTTAGTAAAAGACATCTATGCAACTTTTTCTTAAAGTTCTAAAATTTTATTTTCTCAGTATTATTGTTATTATTTTGGTATTATCTTATATCTGATATTGCTTGAAAACACACCAAGGAACCTGTTGAAAATTAACCTTTATTTCTAACTATTTTTTATACCAGTGTTATGGAATAGATGTATGGTCATGACTGTTTTCATTAATATATCACAGGAAGATACAACCATATATAACGGGTCCTGAAAGGTATGTTCAGGGACAAAATATCACCGAGCCCTTCCTTCATTGTTCCCAGACTTTAGGGTACAAAAGTATACGTTAAGCGTGGTGCCAGTGGCTCATGCCTGTAAACCTAGCTACTCAGGAGGCTGAGATCTGAGGATTGCAGTTCAAAGCCAGTCTGGGAAGGAACATCTGTGAGACTCTTATCTCCAATTAACCACCAGAAAACCGGAGATGGTGCTGTGGCTTAAGTGGTAGAGTGCTAGCTAGCCTTGAGCTAAAGAGCTGAGGGACAGGGCAGCATAGGCCCACAATTCAAGCCCCATGACTGAACCCCCCCCCCCGAAAAAAAACCCCACAACAAAAGAATACATAAGAGCTTGTTCAAAATGCTGGTCCCACGCTTAGAACCGATGTCTCATACCTATAATTCTGGCTACTAAGGAGGCTGATGTCTGCAGATCATAGAGACTCTTATCTCCAGTTAACCAGCAAAAAGCCAGAAATGGAAGTTAGTGGTAAAGTGCCAGCCTTGAGTGAAAAAGCTAAGGGACAGCGGTCAGCCCTTGAGTTCAAGCTCCAGTACTAGCATGCACAAAAAATGCTGATCCCATACTTCCCTCCAGCCTTCTCCATCCAGTTATAATTTGGAAGACCTAAATTCTTAGCAGTCTCCCTTTAGGGGCAAGGACCACACCTTAAGATCCACCAATCTACTTTAAAAATGTCTGTGACAAAGAAAAAGTCAGTCTTGGCCTGCCTGATGAGGTATGAGTGGGCTGACCTCCAACTGACTGAGGGCTCTGTCAACGCCATTCCCTGGGAAGACACTCCTGTCCACACTTCATTCCACCAGGGGGACACCAAGGGAGATGCTCTCATAGATTACCCCTGAGCACCAGGTCAGGTGAGGGGAGAATAAGGGTGTGACTTACTGATCATCTTGCCCTTTCAACAGCTAAATGGCCCGACCCAGTACTGACCCTGGATGCGTGTTCCCAAAAAACATTTGAAAGAATTTAAGAAAGTTGACAGAGGAACAAGAGACAAAAATAAGCTCAGTGAATATGTTGCAGTGATTGTTGTACAAGGCAAGATCTTTTAGAGACCACGTCCTTTTCAGTCCCAAAGGGCCCCATCATCCCTACCATCATCATTGCTATCAATATTAGCCATCAATAATGACTGTTCACAGAAGGCAGCCTAGATTTATTAAAGAGCAAGAACCCAAGGGCAATTATTTGTCTCTCTGTTTCCAAGCCTTTTGAGCAAAAGGGTTTTATCCAGGTATTTCCAACTGTATCAATTTTTTTTTATGGTCATGGGTTTGAACTCTGGGCCTGGGTGCTGTCCCTCAGCTTTTCAGCTTAAGGCAAGTGCTCTACTACTTGAGCCACAGAACCATTTCCGGTTTTCTGATGGATAATTGGAGGTGAGTCTCACAGACTTTCTTGCCCAGGCTGGCTTTGAACTGCAATCCTCAGATATCAGCCTCCTAAGTAGCTAGGATTACAGGTGCCTGGCTCAAAATTATTATTTTTTTAAAATGTCTTCACAGAAATAATTTCTGTCATGGTTACAAGCATCTTTTCACAGCAGCTCATCTGAAGATCTAGCTTTTTTTTTTTTTAGAGTTGTTAACATTTCACAATGTACATGGGCTCCTATTTATTTAATCAATTTCTGCCAGTGTAGATGTAGATTGGTGCAGATTTTTGTGATTTCAAGCAATGCTATTGTGAACTGTGTCACTCCCTGTTATTGCATAAGGCCTTGATATAAGACTGGAAGTACAATTACTAGGGGAAAGGGCATAGCCATTCACATTTTTGGCAGCCATCTCCAACTGCCTTCCAAAAGGCTTTAGAATTTCATACTCTTTGCAATGGTACATGAATCACTACCAGATTCCTCATATCAGTACTGGAAACTATTTGGGGAAGAAAATATAGCTTTATGATTGGGACTCTTAATAAGTTATCTGTCAGACAGGAGGAATAAAGAAGTAGAAATCATCATTAGGCAGGATTGGGAGTTGTTGATTTTTGTGTCTGTCTTGGACAACATGCATACTTTCTTTATGCTGAGATGTAGTAACAGAGGAAAGAATCTTGTTTTGATCTGTATCATGGTTACGTTGGTCTTGTTTGCTATTGATATCCTGGAAATTATTTACACTCAATGGGAGAATGCCACAGCCTATCGGTGGAGATCCAAGCTGGGCTACTCATCTCTTTCTTAGGGAATTTCAGGATCTTGTTTAAAGATTGTCTCCTAAATGCCAGCATCTCTCCAGGATCTCTCTTTAGAGATCCATCCTCTTTCTTACCAGCTACACAGAGGCCATTTATGCCCCACTGGCCAGCTAAGGCTGGAGTCCTCCTGTCATTTACTGTAAAGACCCCTAACAAGTCATTTATTGTGACAATTAATTCTATTTATCAATGTGATTGGGCTAAGAGATGCCCAGGTGGCCTGTAAAACACAATTTCTGCTTGTGTCTGTGAGGGTGTTTCCAGAGAAAGTATTTGAAACTGTAGACTGAAAGAGGATTGCCCTTCCTGGTATGAGCAGGCAATGTGTCCAGTCCATTGAGGACACAGAATGAAAAGACAGAGAAAGGACAATCTGTCTTTTCTTTGCTTGAGTGGGCCATGCATCTTCTGCCCTTGTACTTTGGAGCTCCTGCGTCTGCTTCTCAGGCTTTCAGTTAGTCTGAAATACACCATTGATCTCCCTAGTGCTCTAGCTTGCAGGTAGAAAGCTGCTTTTCTGTCCATATTATGCGTTTCTCCTATACTGACCTATGGAAAGGTTCCTGGTTCATCAAATGTTTAACATGTTTAACAACTACTCTTGTTTATGGAGCATGAGGTTTACATTTGGCTCTGGGCTCAGGAAACCTTCACAGATTCAACTCCATTCTATGTAAGCACGTATTTCTAACCTTATTTCCCCACTTTAGAAGGAAGTGGAGATGTGAGTATAAATAAATCATTTGAAGACAGTTTGTAAGTAGCAGAACTGAGTTCAAGTATAAAATCAGGCCACTCTAATACTCTTCTCAGCATTCAGCTTCCCTGTGCGTGTCTACATTCCTCAAGCTAGCACTGAAGGTTTTCAATGCCCATGACTACTAGTCTTCTAGCATCACCTTTTTCAAGCAAATAACCAAAGTCAGGATTAAGGAAGGGCTAGTGGCCAGGGATGGGTGGCTCATGCCTATAATCCTAGTTTCTCAGGAGGCTGAGATCTGAGAATCGTGGTTCAAAGCTAGCATGTGCAGGAAAGTCTCTGTGAGACTCTTATTCCAATTAACCACCAGAAAACCAGAAGTGGCATTGTGACTGACTACCTTCCCTACCTTCCTTCCTCATTCCTCAGTTTGGGCATGGTCTTTGTCTTCTCCCTCACCAATTTGTAAATTATTTGGTGACAGAAATTTTGTATTTCCTTTCTCTCCTTCCTCTCTCTTTCTCTCTCTGGTGGAATGATTAAAGATGGCAAATACTAGCTGGGCACCAGTGGCTCACACTTATAATCCCACACCTATAATCCTAGCTGCTCAAAAGGTTGAGATCTGAGGATCACTGTTTAAAGCCAGCTCAGGAAGGAAAGTCTATGTATGAGACTCATCTCCAATTAACCAACAAAAAGCCAGAAGTGAAGCTGTGGTTCAAATGGTAGAGCACTAACCTTGAACAAAAGAAGCTCAGGAACGGTTAGGCTCTGAGTTCAAGCCCCAGGACTGGCACCAAAAAACAAAACAAAAACAAACACCAACTAAGTCAAGTTTCTTACCTTTAAACAATTCTTGTATCAAATGGAAAAAACACAGGTGGCTTAGAAGAACACCAAGTTACCTATAGCTGTCTAATCTTTGATAAGGGAGCCAAAAAAATAGAATGGAAGAAAGACAGCCTCTTCGGAAAACGGGGCTGGCAAAACTGGTTAAACACCTGTAGAAAACTAAAGTTAGATCCTATATATTACCCTGCACCAGAATCAACTCCAAATGGGTCAACGACCTCAAAGTAAAACAGAAACCCTGAAAATAAGAAGGAATAGGAGAAACTCTAGGGCTCCTTGGCACATATATATGTGTGTGTGTGTGTGTGTGTGTGTGTGTGTGTGTGTGTGTGTGTGTGTGTGTGTGTGTGTGTGTGTGTGTGTGTGTGTGTATACATATATATATATTCAAATTCTATGCTTCCATCAGAAAGAATGACACTGCCCCCATTTGTTAGGAAATGGAAAAACTTGGAAAAAATCATATTAAGTGAAGTAAGCCAGACCCAAAGAAATTTAGGTCCCATGGTTTCCCTTATTTGCAATAATTAGTATACATTTAGGATAATCTTACCATATGGGCAGAAAAGCTCAAAAGCTATGTACACATGACCATACAAGATTATGCTAAATGAAATGAACTCCAAGATATGGACACAAGAGGTTTTTCTTTGTTGTTGTTGTTTTTAATGAATTATGTAATTTTTTTTTGTTTTGTTTCTTTTGTATTGTCTTCCTCCTATGGTATATCCCCTGTTGTCACTGTATTTGATTTTGGTACCCTGCATGTTGTATATATGTTTATCTAATTTGGGGAGGGGAAGAGGAATAACAAAAAGTTGAAACAAGGACTCAGGATGATCCATTGCAACAATGGTACAAGACACTATGTTGGAAACAAACTTTACAACTTCTGGGGAGGGAGGAGTGGGGGAGTTGAGGGAGGGAAGTGATAGTAGAAGAAGGAGAGGGTAGCAATGTTCAACAAAAAATGAACTCATTTCCTTACTCATGTAACTGTAACCCCCCTGTACAGCATCTTTACAATAAAATAAAAAATTTAAAAAACTCACTAAGTTAAAAATACAAACTTTCAGCTAAAGATAGCAATCTGAACACCTGTTTTAGCTCCACTCTTTCCCAAAACCTGTGTGTGTGTGTGTGTGTGTGTGTGTGTGTGTGTGTAAGCCAAAAGGAACTATAGGAATCTGGATATTAGAGTGTATCCCAGGGGGCCGTGAAGCTGAGGGTCACTGAACTGGCCCTGGAGAAACCTCGTGCTAGCTGATGCTTCTGATCTGGCCTGAAAAAGAATCAGATCCTGTGTCCTATGTCACCAGGCCCTGTGTGGGGCTGGTGAAGGCATGCTTATGGGGACACAGAACTCTCTGCAGCACAAACACATTGTCATTTTCAGAGCGGTCCCCTTGAAGGCTAATGACTATGATGTTGCAGGGTGTCCTCACCCCTCCCACATTACCCTCTACCCAGGCGTCTTCCTCTCTCTGGCCCAACCTGCTACTGTGGCAGGGGCAGGTCCTGAATGAAGCCAAGGATTTGCTTTTGGCTGGTTTGTTTGCTTGGATTGTTTATTCTCTCCTGAATGAAGGGGTCTCCATTTCTGCTTGGAGCCTCCTGGCCAAGGGCCCTTTTTGGGGAAGAGTATTTGCTAAACCCTTCCAGGCTCCAGGCTCCCAGAGAGGGGGCGATGCCCTGCTGTGTGAGGAGGGGGCCTTTGTAGTGTCGCCTTGCTGTTTGTGGTTCTGGCTCTAAGGGAAGGGTTGCTCCTAATTAAAGGCGTAAATGCTTTAATCCCTGGCCTGGGGGCTTCCCATGGCGCATTAGCAGTATTAGGAAGGAAATGGATTGTAATCCCTTTAATATAAGCCTGGAGGAACTTGGGGGCTTCTGGTTTGAGAGAAGAATTTCCTCCTGTGATTTAACAATATTAACATGTTGAATTTGCATAGACAGAAAGTTGGGGCCCAGTGCTCTCTCCTTCCAGGCAATAAGGGGTGAAGTGGGAGTCACTCCTGAAGGCTTTGGGGCCTTTTCCAATAACTGTTAAACTCCTAAGGCACAAGGAGGCAAAGCCAAGAAATTGAGGGAGGCATGAGTTTACCCTTCAAGTTTTTACATGTGAGTATTGAAGGAGTAACTATTTTATCAATAAGGAAATGTAGATTTAGAGGTGAATACCCTCACAATGCTGGTTAAGAGTCTTCACTACGTGGTATTATACATTGGTTATTGAATCCTGTTCACATATTTTTATTTTCAGATACTGGGGCTTGACTTTAGGGCCTTGGCACTGTCCCTGAACTTTTTTGCTCAAGGCTCATATTCTACCAGCCTTATACCTTGATCCACAGCTCCACTTGCTGCTCTTTGGTTAAAAGAGTCTCACAGACTTTCCTGCCTGAGCTAGCTTTGAATATCTATCCTCAGATCAGTGGCATGAGCCACAGGAGCCCGGCCACATCTTTTCAAATAACATTTACTTTCCTATAACCATGCTTCTCCATTCATGTTGGTCTTTATACAGCAGTTTAGTTTATCTTACCCTACATAATTTGAACCTGAAACTGTGTGATTTTGAAACTTGAGGAAATAAAAACAGCCACTGGGGAGTGCTGAAGTGCCAGGATTGTTAGAGCCCCCAAGTTCAAGACCGGGCAATATAGCCAGATAGTGTCTCAAAAATCAAAACAGGATTTGCTTTCTGATTTACCTTCTACCTCTTGTAAATATAGAAAAGATCCTGCCTTGTATGCTGCTAGAGCAGAGCCCAAGAACCATCAACAACATAAGCCCAAGAACCATCAACAACGTAACCCAAGAACCATCAACACCGTAACCCCAAGAACCATCAACAACGTAACCCCAAGAACCATCAACGTAACTGTCTTGTACTTCAGAAATGCCAGAGGTTTGTTGCACCCTGAAGACTTTCCAACTTATTACAATGTAATATTTTGTAGCAATCCATTCCATTAATCTGTTGCAGTCTGAGATGGAGGGACCCTGGGCATGCACAACCCAGCACCTCAATCCCTCCTAGATTCTGGGGCTCCCTGGGGTATAGTAATAAAACTAGTCTTCCAAAGTGTCTGGTTTGTCCAGTTGTTCCTGGGGATTATTGAGTTTTGTTGTTACTTGTCACTGGAACCAAGAGATTTCACACACACACACACACACACACACACACACACACACACACCAACGCTAGCAAACGTGGACCCAAAAGCTTGCTGGCATAGGCAGGGTACCTTCCCACCCTCTGCCCTCCTCTACTGCAGGGCTACACCAAACACCATCCTGAAAAAATGAGACATTGCTCATCCTCCACAGTAGCTTGTGTGTGTGTGTGTGTGTGTGTGTGTGTGTGTGTGTGTGTGTGTGTGTGTGTGTGTCCTGGGGCTTGAACTCAGGGCCTAGGCACTGTCACTTGAGCCAGCTCCACTTTGGGTTTTTTTTTTTTGGTAGTTGATTGGGGATAAATGTCTTCTAGACTTTCCTGCCAGGGCTAGCTTCAAACCACAATCCTCAGATCTCAATCTCCTGAGTAGCTAGGATTTTAGGCAGGAGCCACCAGCACTGGGCTCCTGGTAGCCTTTAACACACTCTCCAACCCACCAGCAATGTCACAGTGTCACATGTCTGGAAGGTTCTTCTCTGCCCAGGAGTTGACTTACCCCTTCACTTGGAAGCCCTCAGCTTTCCAGCTGTCCTCATTGTTAGTGAAATGAGCTCCCTTCCCAAAGCTTAGTCCACTCCTTCCTCTCTCCACAGCTTAACATGCCCCCTTCCTAGGCAACCCTAGGCCCATTTAGCAAAGGCAGTAAATAATCAGCCTCCAACCCTCTTTACCTTAGAGTGACCATCAGGTCTGGGCAGTTGCAGGACCCCTTATCTAAAACGTGGGCAGCAGCCATAAATCCTAGTCTGCCATGGTGAAGCCCCTGACCCACATGTCCACACCAGGGTCTCCGCCTCCTAGCCCCTTCTAGCGCCTCCTAGCCTCAGTAGGTTATATAGGTCACCTCAGACAATAGCTGGTGCTTCTTCTCCCTTCTCCCTTGTGAGAAGGGGTCTTGCCAGCCCCTTTCCTGTCAAGAAACCTGGATGTCTGTATGGTTCTCTGGCAAAGTCTAATAATCCATCACTCATGGTCACCCTCCCCAGACCTGCCTCTCCCACCTTATCCAGACACCCTGAGGCTCCAATGGCTCACTCCAGACACCTGGGAACTTCTCTATGTCATGCTCCTGCTGCTTCCTAATGACTAAATCCTGTAGCATCAACTTCCCAAATACCTGAAAAACCCACTTGCTTCTCTTCAGATCTGCTGTCATCTAGCAGATGGTCACAAACACCCTGGTCATCCAGTGACAGTCCTTCTACCTCCTGTGTAACTACTGATGTGCAACATTGCACATAATTGTTGAAATGGGGTCTCACTAACCTTTTGCTTGGGGCTGGCCTCAAACCAAGATCTCTACTTCCCAAGTAGCTAGGATTTCAGGTATGTTCCATTATACCTGGACCTATTTTGTCCCTCCCCCCCCCCTTTTTTTTTTGCCAGTCACAGGGCCTGAACTCTGGGCCTGGGCACTGTCCCTCAGCTCTTCAGCTCAAGGCTAGTGCTCTACCACTTGAGCTACAATGCCAGTTCCAGTTTTTTCTGCTTATATGGTGCTGAGGAATCGGACCCAAAGGCCTCATGCATGCAAGGCAAGCACTCTACCACTGAGCCACCTTCCCAGCCCTTGTTGCCCATTTTTAATAGCCATTCTACTACATTGAAAAGAGGATAGAATTTTGACACACAGCTTGAACCAGCCTCTTGGAGAACAGAGGCCCATAGGAGCTATGGTATAAGGTAAATTCACCTGCTCACCTTGGAAGTCAATCACTGTGCATTTTGTTGACTTCCCTCTCTTGGAAAAACCTGTGCTATGCAGTCCTGGAAAGCACCTGTACTTTGTGCTGAGCAAGATTCCCTTGGCCCAGGTGTGCTGAGACACAGTGGCTCCCTCTGGGAGGAGTAAGCCAGGGCAGGGTCAGGGGGAACTGACATGCAGGAGGGCTGGCTGGCCACCTACATCACAATGACCAGGTGATGGCAACAGCCTGTATTGTGCAGATGGGATCAGAGCTGAGCTGAGAGACAGGGAAGCAGTGTTGCAGTTGCTAATAGAATTCCCAATGCCACGTCCGTGGCATCGGCGGCATCAGAAGTTGGACGATGAAGAAGATCCTTGTGCCTGGCTAAAAGAAGGGGTAAGTTCTGTTTGTGTGGATATTGGTTCCCAATCCTGGGAGACAAGTAACTGGTGCACACACAAAAGCAAGGAACACTGGGATCTGCTAACTGGCCACCGCTCTGTTGGCCACAGCCTGTTAAACACAGTGAGGGCAGGAAGTGTAGTTTCCTGGGAATAAAATGAAATTCCCAACACAAATTAAAAAAATATGAATTGTTTTTATAAAGGTGATATACAAGTATGTAAGTCAGATAAAGAGTATGTTTCTTTTTGGACAATGTCACCACTTCCCTCCGTCTCTCCCAATTTTTCCTTCCCATCCCCATCCATAATGTCTGGTGAGTACCACTGCTGCATCTGTTCACCCTCTGTCCCTCCATTTCTGTGCCCCTTCCTATTGCTCTCTTGGCACACATGTAAGGGTCCTGTACATATGGTACAGGGAGCTCAGGGATTTACATGTGTCTGGACAGTGAGGCCTCCTCTAGGACTTCAGGGCAAAGTCTTGCAGTTGTCTTCACTTTGGACACCCCTGCTTCTGCATGAGCATGTCTGAATTGCAGATATGAGCCTACACCTCCTCCAGACAGTGTGATCCCTGGCTCAGGGGAGCCTGTTCTGTGCACAGCTCAGCATCATGTCAGTGATCTGGCATTGCCATCTTGAAATAGGCCACATGGGAATACTTATACCACTGGACTTGGCAGTTAGAAACTCTGGGTTTGCCAATACCTGTGGTCATTACACACTCACCTACTACTGGCCCTGCTATCTGATTCACCTGTCCAAGGGGTAAACTAATATTTGCGTTCATCCTGCCACCATGTGTTAGGCCCTGTTCACTAGTCATTTGTCCCTGGTGCCTTGGTTGGGATGAAGGTGTAATGTGCAGTGTGGGGACATGGAGAATAAGGGGCTCAGAGAACTGTGGTGGCTGTGCATGGCTGGCCCAGCTGAGAGGAATCCTGCTTCCTCTCTTTGGGCCAACCCATCTGTCTGTGTAGGTCCTTGATCACAGCACATGTGATGTATTGACACAGGACGGAGGCAAGTTTCTGTCCCTTGTGATCAACTCAGAGTCCAGAAGTCCCAGAAAGCAGTCTCAGGAGAGGGACAGGCATTTGGGGACTCCTTTGCTCACCATTCTCCAATAAAGTTTTTGTGTGTGTGGGTGTGTGCCAGTTCTGAGATGTGAACTCAGGACCTGGGTATTGACCCTGAGGCTTTTTGTTTTTTCTTTTTTACTTCCTCAAACCACTTGAACCACTGCTCCACTGCTGGCTTTTTGGTCATTAATCAGAGATGAGTCTCATGAACTTTCCTGCCGGGTCTGGCTATGAACCCCAATCATCAGATCCCAGGTTCCCAAGTAGTTAGGTTTACAGGCATGAGCCACCAATTTAGGCTTTGAATGAGGTTTGGTTTTGTTTTGCTAAGTATTTGTAGTATTCTGGAGATTCATTTGCTTAGTTATCTATCCTGCATCGATTAGATACCTACAGTATTCCAGGGACCCATGCTGGGCTATGGGTACTACAGAGATACCTAAGATAAAGTCCTGATCTGATGTACTTCATTAAATCTTTAACCATACACCTCAATAAATGCTGCTTTGGAGGGATACAAAAATCTGTCAAAGCATGGCCATATTCCAATGGCTCACACCTGCAATCCTAGCTACTTAGAAGGCTGAGATATGAGGATTGAGGTTTGAAGCCACCCCAAGCAGCAAAGTCTGTGAGACTCTAAACTCCAACTAACCACTAAAAGCCAGAAATGGAGCTGTAGTTCAAGTAGTACTGTGCTAACCTTGAGCTCAGGGTCATCAAGACAGCATCCAGGCTTGAGTTCTAGCCTCACAATTGGCAAACAAGAGCAGCAACAACAACAACAAAAACAAAGCAGAGGTGAAATGGTTTAATACTTGAGAAGTTGAGAGTAAAAGAATGACAGAAATGGTTGGGGGAATGGCATTTAATCTGAGTCTTGAAGGATGCATAGGAGTTTGCTAATGGGGTGGGGGGAAATTTGAGTTTCCAACAGGAGATAAGAGCCTGTGCCAAGCAAAGGAAATAGCAGAAGCTGAAGCTGCAACACACAGGCCAGGAGAGGAGGGATGGAGGAGCAAAAGCCAGACCATGGAGGACTCCTAATGCCAGGCCCCAAAGGGAGGCTTTGTCCTGCACAGAATGAGAAGCCATTGAAGGGCTTTAAATGGAAGAATGACAAGTCAGAGCTCTTTCTTTCTTTCTTTCTTTCTTCCTTTCTTTCTTTCTTCCTTTTCTTCTCCCTTCCTTCCTTCCTTCCTTCCTTCCTTCCTTCCTTCCTTCCTTCCTTCCTTCCTTCCTTCCTTCCTTCCTTCCTTCCAACAGAACTCAAACTTAGTATCTGATGCTTGCTTTCACTTATTGGCTGCTCTACCACTTGAACCATGCCTCCAACTACACTTTGTGTATTCTCTCTTGTCCTTTAGGTCCATGTAGATCCAGAAATATACCAAAGCTCCTACATGGCAGACTACAAGCCTTTTGGAAAGCAAAAATACTCCAGTGTCACACCACAAGAGGTAAGAAGGCAATCTTCAATTGTCTAGTGAAGTTATCATTATTTTCATGCAGGTATATGCACTTCCTTAAAGAATATATAACTTAGAGCATTGTTTATTTGCTTGTTTGTTTCTTTGTGCTGATACTGGGGCTTGAATTCAAGATATGGTATTCTCATTTGGGATTTCTGCTCAAGACTAGAGTTCTAATACTTGAGTCATGCTTCTAGCCCAACTTTTTGCTGATTAATTGGAGATAAGTGTTTCATAGACCTTTCTATTTGGGCTAGCTTTGAACTGCCATTCTCAGATCTCAGCTTCCTAAATAATTAAGATTACAAGTGTGAACCACTAGCACCTGATCAGCTTAGAGCTCTGTGTGTGTGTGTGTACACATGCATGTGTATTAAACGTGTACATCAAATAGAAATCATGCACATAAAAGATTGCAAATAAACCAGGTGCAGGCCTCTAACACCTGTAATCCTAGTTGCTTAGGAGGTTGAGATCTGAAGATTGTGGTTCAAAGGGAAGAAAAACCTGTGAGACTCTTTTTTTCCAATTAACCAGTTAAAACAAAAGTTGGAGCTGTGGCTTAACTGGTAGAGCACCAGCCTTGAGCAAAAAACCTAAGGAACAATGTATAGGGCTTAAATTCAAGCCCTGGTACTCTTTCTCTCTCTCTCTCTCTCTCTCTCTCACACACACACACACACACACACACACACACACACACACACAAGCTTGTGCTATGGCTCTTCACATAAGACACATCCTCAAGTAAAGAGCCACTGTACACCAGGAGTGGCATCCCTAACCATGGGTTTCAACTCAGAGCTTTCTTTTTTGGGGGGGGGAGGGTCTGGTCGTGGGGCCTGAACTCTGGGCCTGGGCGCTGTCCCTCAGCTCTTCAGCTCAAGGCTAGCACTCTACCTCTTGAGCCACAGCGCCACTTCCGGCTTTTTTCTTTTTGCTTATGTGGTGCTGGGGAATCGAACCCAGGGCCTCAGGCATGCAAGGCAAGCGCTCTACCACTGAGCCACCTTCCCAGCCCTCAACTCAGAGCTTTCTTAAGTTCTATGGTCACCACCACTGGGAGGTTACTTATGTAACTGGAATCTTGACAACTCCAGACTTGAAATTTTTTTTGCAAATTTGGTGGTCATAAAATCTTTTCTTGTAGTCATATTGTTTATTTCACTATTAATTATGAACATTTCTCCCATATTTATGGAGATATACTCTCTTGTAAAATATCTGTTTCTGTGTTTTGTCTATTTTCTCCATTAGTTTGTTCATCTCCTTCTTATTAATTTGCAGGAATTCTTTAAGTATTCTGGATTTATTTCCCGTAATAGTTGTGTGTGTGCATGTGTGTAAGCTGAGTTCTAAGGATACCAGCTGGGGCAGAAACGTGTATGAGACTTTTATCTTTTATTAGCCATTAGAAAGCTGAAAGTAGAGCTGTGGTTCAAGTGACAGAGCATCAGTCTTGAGTGAAAAATCTAGGAGACAGTGAACAGTCCCTGAATTTAAGCTCCAATACAAAACATACACACACACACACACACACACACACACACACACACACACACACACATGTGCGTGCGTGCGCACGCACACGCACAGATAGCGATAAAGGCAGATGAGCCACAGGCCCCCAGTGAGAAGCACAAATCCATATGTGCTCCATCATGTACCAAATTATTTCTTATGTTTTTATAGGGCACATGGGCCATCCATTCCCCACCCCTGGAAGAACACCATCATATAAACTAAAATAATTTGAATATATAAACCAGGTGAAGGAGAAATATATATATATATATTTGTGTGTGTATCTCTATATCTATATCCATATACACACATAATATTTCTAAAAAGATTTTTAAATGCCCCACTGGTAACAGTGGCTTGTCCCGGAATCAGGAATCAAAGGAGGAAGGAATAGAGTACAGACTGGCTTCTTTTTCCAGTGGGATTGGAGCTTGAACTCAGGGCCTCAGCCAAGTGGGCTATCACTTGAGTTGCACCTCCACCCCTAGACAATACTTCATAGGAATAACCCTTTGGTAGGACTTTAGTTCCCCCTCCATTGTGTATATTAATATTCAAATAATTTCAACAACAAGGACATGTGCTCTCTCTTAGAGGTGTCCACGGGAAGGCTCCCCCCACCCCATCACCTCTCTTTTCTGTGTCATTTGTTTTCACAGCAGGCAAAGCTTGACACCCAACTCCGGAACAAGGAATTTTATAGACCTCCCCCCCAAATCAACCCAAGGCTGCAGGATGGGTACCCTGCCTTCAAAAGACCCTACATGACTGCCAAGGACCTGGGACTGCCTGGCTTCTTCCCGCCAAAGGACCGTGGGGCCACAGGTGGAGATGACTGCAATCCTGACAGTATCTGTCCTCTCCAGGGCATGGCATTACCGGCCTTAACCACTCCCAGACAACTTAGCCCAGGGGCTGACCTCCAGTACTACCTGAATCCCAAGTACCAGCCTGGCTCAGAAGAGGACAAAGACCACCTTCTCCTGCGCAGTTCCAGCCCGCATTACTGGACAGGCAAGGTCCCCTTATTGAATCCTTTGGGACCACCGATGGCATATTACCAGTAGAACCATGAGAGCAACTGGGCAGGGCTATCCCAAGGGCCTGTGGCCATCCCATGCTACTGCCCGACCTTGGGAAGCAGAGGGAAACCGACAATAAACCCAGCAAGATGTTCTCATGACACCGGGACTGTGGGTGTTCGGCCTCATCCTTGCTTTGCCCTGGGGTGCTGCGTCTTCTCCAAAGAAGGAGGGAGGGGTGGGGGGAAGAAGGGAGAGAGGAAGAGAGGGAGAGAGAAAGGGAGAATCCATAGATACGGAAGCAAGCTTGGCATTCTTCCTCTTAAAATACAATTTTATTGTTATTGTTAAGGTATTCCTAAGTCAGGTAATAAGTACCTTCTTTTCCTTTACCCCTTCCCTCTTCCTTCCTTCCTTCCTTCCTTCCTTCCTGTTTTTCTCCCTTTCTTTTTCTGGACAATGTATTCTTATAAAGTGACAAATGTCAAGCCAGGTCATTCATACCTGTTAATCCTGGCTACTTGGGAGGCTGAGATCTGAGAATCACAGTTTAAAGCCAGGCAGGAAAGTCTGTGAGACTTATCTCCAATGAACTATAAAAAGTGGGAAGCAGAAATGTGGCTCAAGTGGTAGAGTGCCAATCTTGAGTTTTTTCACTCAAAGGAACAGTGACCAGGCCTTGAGTTTAAGCTCCAGTATTGTCACACATTCACACCCTAAAAATCCTAAACTGGGGCTAGGAAGGTGACTCAGTGGTAGAGCACTTGTCTTGCATGCATAAGGCCCTGGGTTCGATTCCTCAGCACCACATAAGCAAAAAGGAAAAAAGCCGGAAGTGGTGCTGTGGCTCAAGTGGTAGAGCACTAGCCTTGAGCTGAAGAGCTGAGGGACAGCGCCCAGGCCCAGAGTTCAGGCCCATGACCGGACGCCCCCCCCCCAAAAAAAAAATTAAAAACAAAACAAAAATCCTAAACTGGGGAGGTATGTCAGTGGTAGACTCTTGACTGGAATATGCAAGACTCTGGGTTTGACCCCCAGCAGTGGGTGGGAGGGGAGAGGGGAAAGCATTCCTTTACTCTCCACTATGGATGATAGTATACATACTTTGGTATTATTTCCAATGTGGAATTTTCAAATGTGGAATTATTGTATCCAGGGAAACTAACTTTCAAATTTAGACAGAAACTGATGAAAAAATTTCATTATCCCCCCCCCCCCCCACATACAACATTTTGGTATGGAATTGTAACCCCTTTGTACAACTACTTAATTTTAAAAAATGTATAGCCCCAAAAGGCATTCTGGTTTGTATTTCCAGCCACAGTGTATAGAGAATTCTTTCACTCTGTTTCTACGAATGGGCACATCTTCAGAACTTTTGCCATGTGTTAGTGGAAAAATGGAATTCCATCGTTGCTTTCATTTGTATGTCCTTGGTGAGCAGTGCACATTGATTTTATTTTGTTCTTTAAAAACAAAAACAAAAACTATCTTGCTTTCAAAAAAATAAAAAAGCAAACCTACAAACCATCTGTGATTTGCCAGATTACACCTGTGGTGGATAAATCCTTACAGTCAGCAAGCAGCCCTTGTCCTGTTTTGTAAATGGGGGGGTCACAGCATCCCGAGGTTGGGGAGCGAAGGGAGTGATTTCTGTGAATGTAAATGACCCAAGACAGAATTTGGTATGCAGCTGCCCCCCCACCCCCACCCACCAGAAACCTTTGCCATTGAAATTCACCCAGAAGCTCACCTGCTGG
Organism: Dipodomys spectabilis; assembly: GCF_019054845.1. Lineage (NCBI taxonomy): Eukaryota > Metazoa > Chordata > Mammalia > Rodentia > Heteromyidae > Dipodomys > Dipodomys spectabilis. Next base: position 8,035,883 of record NW_024870814.1, read on the forward strand.
CTGCCCAGCAGGCCTTGGCCCAGGGAGGAGCCAAGCCACCCCAGGCGGGATTGGCAATTACCTGTCCTCCTCTTCATCCCCCCCCCCCCCATTTCACTTCCCAAGGGTCTCTCTGAGCTACACCTTCAACATCCCTGGTCTCCACACACAGTCCTCCTGCATCTCTCTCACAAACCTACTTGTTCCCTCCCAACTGCACCTGTTGCTGACTTGTCTTTCCCCCATTACAAAGTCCCTGCCAGGGAAACCAGAGTTCTAGGCCTTTCTTCGGTGTCTGTCGTCCCCACGTGGCTGGTCTGAACCTACCTTCTTGAGCCAGGTATTTGCACCAACAAAGCCTGGCGCCACTCCCGACTGGGCAGACTGCCAGATTCCTCATCCCAGCCTAGAAAATGGACACAGCAGCCAGGCATCTTTTTATCTCTCCAGACCCTCGGGCAAGGCTGTGTCCTGGCTCCTAGAGATGTTAAAGGAATGGAGGGGACTCACACTTAGCTACTGTGTTGCCTGGCAGGCTAGGGTCAAAGTCCGGGGAGGAATGCTTCCAGTCCCATATAGCCCCCCCATCTAACAAGGCCCTTCCTTCCCTATAATTCTTGAATCCTTTAATAATAAGTAACTGTGGTCTTCATTGAAACAAATGCCAGCTTCCACTCTTAACATGCATATTCAAACAACTCCATTTTCGCAGAAACTCTGTGTGTGTGTGTGTGTGTGTGTGTGTGTGTGTGTGTGTGTGCATGTGCAAGTATTAGGGCTTGAATTCAGGGCCTGAGCATTGCCCTGTACTATTTGAGCCAAACCTCCACTTCCAACTTTTTGCTGGTTAATTTTGGAGATGAGAACTTCATGGACTTTCCTACCTCATAATGTTTAGATCTCAACCTCTTGAGTAGCTTAGAATTACAGATTGAGGGCTGGGAAGGTGGCTCAGTGGTAGAGTGCTTGCCTTGCATGGCCTGAGGCCCTGGGTTCGATTCCTCAGCACCACATAAGCAAAAAGAAAAAAAAGCCGGAAGTGGAGCTGAAGTGGTAGAGTGCTAGCCTTGAGCTGAAGAGCTGAGGGACAGGGCCCCTGAGCTCTTCAGCTCAAGGAGAGCCCTCTACCATTTGAGCCACAGCCCACTTCCGGTTTTCTAGTGTTTTATTGGAGCTAAGAGTCTCACAGACTTTCCTGCCCGGGCTGGCTTTGAACCGTGATCCTCAGATGTCAGCCTCCTGAATAGCTAGGATTACAGGCGTGAGCCACCGGCGCCCGGCTTGCCCTTTTTCTTTCTTCCTTTCTATCCTTTAACTAAGCCATGGGAACATCCAGAGGTTCTTTCTCTAGCTTTTTCTCTGACCCTATCAATCAACTAACCAACCAACCAACCAATCAAATGTACACACGTGTGCACCTGTGATTTTATGAGTGCATGTACATATTTGTATAACACTTTAAACCCATAATTATACTACCAAATCCTCACCATAGCCCTACTGTATACAGAATTGCTCCTATTTTAGAGTTGAGGGGTTCGAAGTTGTGATTTCAAATCGCTATTTATAGAATTCTAACGATATTGGCTTCCATGCCAAGGGTTAATGTTTTATTGCTTCATTTTATCAACAGTATTTTCAGTAAACAGATTAGAGAGCTAAGGGAAATATGTCAACAAGAAGTAAAGCAGCAGGCTGAGGTTCCAAGGCTCAAAGTTGTCAAGTCACCTGTCACTCCTGGGAAATGCCCTGGAGATGGGAAGGACAGCAGAGCAGTGAGAATTGTTATGTAAATGTGGTGGATGGAAGGATAAGTACATTATTACAAGCTTCCTGTTATGCTGCTGAAGTTGTTTTAATGATTGTATTCTGCTTTCTCATGGGTAAAACAGCAATAAAAATATCTGCTTTGTAGCAGTTAGGCTTAGTAGGATTAAATGAGACCCTGTTATATTCTTCTACAAAGCAGAATACAAATGTGAGATCAATTAAGGTATTTTAAATGATGTTTATTGGTTTTCTTATTTCTTAGTTTATTAATTTAGTATCGGGCTGTGATTGTAACCCAATGAATGCTTAGTATGCATGTGGCCCTGGAGTTAATCTCCAGCATCTATCTGTCTGTCTGTCTGTCTAGCTAGATATATGCATGTATATGTACATGTATATATATTTATGTATCACAGAAGTATGTTAAATCATCAGAAAAGAGTCTGATAACATGGACATGGAGACGCACATCAAATTGAATCTCTTTACATCATCTTTCAACATCCTCAAGGCAATAAGTACATATATATATGTATATATATACACATACATATATATATATATATATATAGTGTGTGTGTGTGTGTGTATGTGTGTGTGTTTGTGTGTGTGTGTGTGTGTGTGTGTGTGTGTGTGTGTGTGTGTGTGCCAGTCCTGGGTGTGATGATCCTCACCAAAAATTCAAGGTATCCAAGTTACTATTCACTGGCAGAAACTTCCTTCTATTGTATCCTTGGGAACAAAAATGTGAAATCAGAAAACAGAACAAAATTATTGATAGAGGGAAAAACCTCTTGGTAAAGAGGTCAGCCTTAGCTCCTTTACATCCTTGCTAAAAAGCAAAAGACCATCTCTCCCTCACTCAAGTGTACCAAGCTGTCAGCTTTGCAGTTTACCACAAACTTTGCTGAAGTCACTCACAACCTGGAGGCTTATCACCAGCTACACTGAGATGCTGTATTAGTCAGGAGCTTATAATAAAAACCGTTTCTGTATAATAGACTACCCCCACCCAAGGTTGTATTTTGACTTCTGTAATCCAAGGATATGTTTTGATGTTTTGTAATCAAGTATCAATAGTGTCAATAGAATTGATAGTATCAGTCATGTTGGCCAAGTCTAGAATATGTTTTGCCTATGCTCTTGTGACTCAAGGCTATGTTTTGCTTCTGTAACCTTGCTTTGGCAAACATCACCTACATGTAATCCCTTCCTATAAAAATCCCCCATGCAAAGCAAAGCTCCAGCTCTGTGAGCTGGAGACCAATGCCACGTGGCTAATAAAAGGCTTCCAGCCAGTTTGGCTGAATATTGGTATTCCTTTTTGCCGATCATGGGTTTGAGTCCCCCTGGTCATGGGAAGCTGGGATATTTCACTGGGGCTTGAACTTGGGGCCTGAGTGCTGTCCCAGAGCTTCTTTTGTGCTCAGAGCTAGCACTCTACCACTTTGAGCAACAGCCCCACTTCTGGTTTTCTGGTGTTTAATTGGAGGTAAGAGTCTCATGGGCTTTCCTGCCCAGGCTGGCTTTGAACCCTGATCCTCAGATCTCAGCCTCCTGAGTAGCTAGGATTATAGGCTTGAGCTACCACCACCTGGCAAGTACAATATTTTGAATGCTTGAAAACTGTGGGGAGATAAATTTAAATGGGCATAGAAGCAGCTGTTTTGTTTGGTAGCACATACACTTAAGTTAATATGCATTCTGCTTTCTCAGCTGGCACACTGGCTTTAAGCAGATGCATAATATTCAGAAGGTCAATGTATTTACCTTTATTCAGCTATTCTGCGTATGGTTTCTGATGCAAGGTCATTTTTTCTTCTTCGAGACTTTTCAGCACCATTCTCTCTCCCTTTGGGTGGGTTTGTGACCTTTCTGGGTATTGAAAATTCTCCCAGGCTCTGGGAGGCACTGGAGCTATGTACCTATACTACTGCCTTCTTCCTCTTCTTCTTGCCCTTTTTCTTCTTCCTTTGTCTTTGCTCCCTTTATTATTAATTATTTCTAAATTATTATTTACAGTATGGGGATTGTACCCAGGGACTTGAACATACTGAACAAGCTTTGTATTACTTGAGCTAAGCCAGGGGGCTTAGATGCACTCTGTCCTTTGGCTACACTTTCAAAGGTAACATCATTTAGGAAGGCAATGGTTCTTTTCAAACAGGTGGCTTCTTACCATAGCTCCCCTTTCCTGGAAGTCCCTCAAAATTCAACACCATAGAGCAGTAACATGCTGGAAAGCAGACATGCTTAGATGCTTGTCAGAGTTGCCTTTCAGTTCCCTCTGACCTTGTACTCAGTAAAGCCATTAGCTTCCTGCTGGGCACCAGTGGCTCACATCTGTAAAACTAGCAACTCAGGAGGCTGAAATCTGAGGATCTTGGTTCAAAGCCAACCCCACATTCTTATTTACAATTAGCCAACAAAACATTGGAAGTGGCGCTATAGCCCAAGTGTTAGAGTGCCAATCTTGAGCAGAAAAAAGCGAAGGGACAGCACTAGGCCCTGAGTTCAAACCTCAGTGCCAGCACATCCCCCTCCCCGCACCCCACACATACCAAAGGAACAAAAAACCTATGACCTCCTCCTCCCTCTTCTAGCCAACCATGTTCCTCTTTTCCCAGGGTGACTTTAAAACCCACTTTTATCACAGAATTCTTGGAAAATTATTGTGTTCTTAAAGGGGACACTTGTCAATCCTCAACCCTCCTTTTGGATTATGTGGAAATCCTCACACCTGAAATCCAGGAGCTAGGGGCTGGGAAGGTGGCTCAGTGGTAGAGCACTTGCATTGCATGCATGAGGCCCTGGGTTCGATTCCTCAGCACCACATAAGCAAAAAGAAAAAAAGCCAGAAGTGGCGCTGTGGCTCAAGAGGTAGAGCGCTAGCCTTGAGCTGAAGAGCTGAGGGACAGCGCCCAGGTCCAGAGTTCAGGCCCCACGACTGGATTTCCCCCCCCCCCCAAAAAAAAAAGAAAAAAAAAGAAATCCAGGAGCTATGTTTTCCCTAATGTCTTAGGGAAGTCTTAAACGGATCTATTTCTTCCCACACCCACCATGATAGTCTCCTCTTTACTCCTCCCCAGAAGTCTTAGATATTCTGCAACTTCCCCCAACTTTTCTCAGGCCTCTCAAAGCTGAAAGAATTAAAGAAGAGAGCAACTCTGCTGCTTCAGAATGGGAGGAACTGAAGAAGGGCCTAGGGAAACATAAGAGTTGCTGAAAGTGGCTGGCTCTCTTAATCACCCTATCTTTAGTGTTTGAAAGTCATCTTCCACATGAGAAATTTAAAAGCAGTTCACAGCAAAAACAGTATGGGATTTTGTGTGGTTGACTTTTGCAATGTGTTACACATTTGAGTCAGTCTCCCATTGATGTGCTTACTGGCCATGATGCATTGGATGTTTGGACTAGGTTGAAGAAAGTTAACCTCCACCTTCAAACTACTTCTTGTGGGAAAAAGTGGTAATGTGCCACCTGGTGGTACTTACTGTAGTTGCAGGGATGGAATTTCTGTGGGGGAAGTCTTAAAACAGTGCCTTGATAAATTTTTTCCAAGCCTTTCCATTTCCTAACAAATGGGGCAATGTCATTCTTTTTGATGGAGGTATAGAATTCCATTGTATATATATACCACATTTTCTTGATCCATTCATCTACTGAGGGGCATCTGGGTTGGTTCCATAGCTTAGCTATAGTAAATAATGCTGCAATAAACATAGTATATTAAGTGAAGTAAGCCAAGCCCAAAGAAACATAGGTCCTATGGTTTCCCTTATTTGCAATATCTAGTATATGTCTGAGTCTAGCAGAAAAGGTCAGATAAGGTGATGTTAGGGAAATGAACCCTAAGATATGTATTCAAATGTTTTTTTTTCTTTCATGCAATTGTTTCTAAAGCATTTATAAGATTATTTCTTTGTTGCTTTATATGTCCCTCCCCCACAGTATAACCCCTGCTTTGACTGCATTTGATGTTGGTATAATTGGTGGAGGGGAAGGGGAAAAACGAATCGTTTAAATAGGGATACAGGTGGACCCGTTGCAACAATGAGAAGTACAAGTCGTTATGTCGAAAACGAACTTTACAACTTTGGGGGGGGGGTGGGGAGGATTGGGTGGGGCGGTGGGGGGGAGGATGGGAAGGGATGGGAAGGGGAAACAAAGGAGGAGGCTACAATCTTGATAAGAAATGTACTCATTATCTTGCCCATGTAATTGTAACCCCTCTGTACAGTATTTTCACAATAAAAAATAAATAAAAATTAAAAAAAAAAATAAAACAAAACCAGTGCCTTAAACATCTAGTTTGGGGGAAGACCTAATGCTCCCAGAGGTGAGATGTATTCTTTGCTGGTACTCTTTTAAACCCCCAAAGACAAGAACCCTGCTGCTTCATGTTTAATAGGGCACCTGTTCAAGGCGTGTCAGCCAGGGTCAGTTCTCAGGGAACTACTGGGCAGGCAGGTGGAGGAGAAAGAAGTTCAGTTGGCAGAGGCAGTGGTAGTGACATTTTCAACCTCAGCCTGTAGCCTCTGGAGAGAGCAGTGCTAGTCTGAATGTATATATGAGTTGATCTCTAGTGTCAGGCTACTTCATCAGGCTATCAAGCAGGTTCTAGTAGCACATAGATATATGAGGGATAGAGGGGCTGGATTATTAAACTCATCAGAAACCAATCAATTCTACCTAGTTGGGAAGCATTTGTGTTCACTGTTCTTTAAAAGTATGGTGAAGGGCTGGGAAGGTGGCTCAGTGGTAGAGCGCTTGCCTTGCATGCATGAGGCCCTGGGTTCGATTCCTCAGCACCACATAAGCAGAAAAAGCTGGAAGTGGCGCTGTGGCTCAAGTGGTCTTGAGCTGAAGAGCTGAGGGACAGCACTCAGGCCCAGAGTTCAGGCTCCATCACCGGACCCCCCCCAAAAAAAAAAAAATATGGTGAAATTCACTGGGTGCTGAGTAGTACACTGGAAATAGTTACTCAGAAAGCTGAAATCTGAGGATCCAGTTTGAAGCCAGCTGAGGCAGGAAAGTGTATGAGACTTTTATCTCCAATTAACCCCCAGAAAGCCTGAAGTGGAACTGTGGTTCAAATAGTAGTGTGTTATCCTTGAGCAAAAAAGCTCAAGGACAGTACCCAGGCCTTGAGTTTAGAACCCACCTTCCCCCCAAAAAGTATGGGAAAATTCAGTAAGGGAAATCAGGACTTTTTATGTGAGATTTTGTTACTAGTTCAATCTCATTACTTTGTTATCGGTCTATTCTGGTTTTTATCAGTCTATTCTGTGTGTCCCAAGATGAGAAAAGATTTCTGTTATCTCATTGAATAGGTTTTTCTAGGCCTGTGGTCTTTATTTCTTCACATTCAACTATGTAAATGATATTTAATCATTAAGAAGTCTTCCCAAGTGGCTCAGTGGTAGAGCGCTTGCCTTGCATGCCTGAGGCCCTGGGTTCGATTCCTCAGCACCACATAAACAAAAAGAAAAAAGCCAGAAGTGGTGTTGTGGCTTAAGTGGTAGAGTGCTAGCCTTGAGCTGAAGAGCTGAGGGACAGCGCCCAGGCCCAGGCCCATGACCGGACCCCCCCCCACCCAAAAAAGAAGTCTTCCCAAAATCCTGAATGCCTTCTTCCTTATTTTTAAAGTTTTCTGTCCAAAGGAGATATTTAGACAGGCTTCTCTTCATGCTCCAATATTTGTTATTCTAACCGATCTAGTATGTCATTGAGGGTTCCAGCTGAATTTGTATCTAAGTTATTGAGCTCTTCATTCTATGATTTTCTTTTATTTTGGTGGTATAGGACTCAAACTCAGGGCCTTGGGTTAAGTAGGCAGGCACAGTCCATGGTTTCTGATTTGTTGTTTTTTCAAATCTCTCTGATGAATTTCTCCTTCATATCCTGAATTATGTCTCTGATTTCATTTAAGTATTTATCTGTGTTTTCTTGGATTTCACTGATCTTTTGGAAAATCATTCTTTTGAATTTTTTATTAGGCATCTCATATACTTCATTATTTATGGAATTTGTTACTAGAGAGTTATAATATTTAGCAAGTGTCTTATTGCATATTTTTATACTGAGACTTATACTTTGCTAGTCCTGGGGCTTGAACTCAAGGCCGGGGCACTGTCCCTGAGCTTCTTTTGCTTGAGGTTAATGCTGTACCACTTGAGCCACAGCCCTACTTCCAACTTTTCCCAGTAGTTTATTGGAGATGAGTCTCAGGGTCTTTTCTACCTAGGCTGATTTCAAACTGCAATACTCAGATCTTAGACACCTGATTACAGATGTGAGCCACTAGTGCTTACACTTTTAATAGAATGGATAGTTACTTTTGTCAGTTGTGGGGCTTGAATTCTAGGCCTGGGCGCTGTCCTGCAGCTCTTCAGCTCAAGGCTAGCACTCTGTCATTTGAGCCACAGTGCCACTTATGGCTTTTTCTGTTTTATGTGGTGCTGAGGAATCAAACCCTGGACCTCATGCATGCGAGGCAAGCACTCTACCACTGAGCCACCTTTCCAGCCCATATATATTTTTAAACATAGCAGAAGCTTGCAACCCTACTTGCTTCAGTTCCATGTGCTGAATTACAAGCATGTGCCACTTTAATACCTTCCTTCCTCCTTTTATTGAAGGGCCCTCTTTCTAAGCTATTTTACTGACTTGTTATTTGATGCTGAGTTTGTTCCAGACAAGTAGCATACAATCTCCCTGTCGGCTCTTTGTGATGTGTAACTTTGGTCATAGCAAATACTGAATCAGTTAGAGAAACTGACCATCTCTGTGTCACAGGAAAATGAGGGCTAGACATCAGACTGTGTGGGGTACACTGTGTGGGTATTCCCACGTCAGTGGCGTCCCCTAGTAGGTAATGGGAATTTCCTCAGGCACTGTTGCTATTTGTTTTGTTACTTGAAAGACAGGTTTCTGGTCTTAGCTGCCCCAGTGCCAAGTGAGGTAAAACATCTGTTTTCTGAGTAGATGCTGACAAGGTCCAGGTGCTTTCCAGGGAACACAGCTCCCTCTCAGTGGCATGCACACCAACCAGTCTTGGGGCCCAGGTAGGGGTGGTGACAGCAGTGGCTGTTGCCCTTATCTGCTGCTACTGTGAATGGGCCTGACCAGGACAGAGACCTCAGAAGCTCCTCTCTATACATTTCTGGGACTAGACAATGGCCAGGGGCTCCTCTTCCCCACAAGAGAACCAGCAAGAGTGGGTCACAGTAGGACAATATTCCTCTTAGAGGAGCCAGTAAGAACAGAATGAGGCTGGCTAAACTAGAGAATTCTCTTCAGACCTTCTTGGACCACGTGTGGCCTGGAGATGGGGGACAGATGGGATGACGGCATTGCTTTAGGTCATCCTCAAGTGTCTATGTGGGTGGGGGAGTAGCAGAGATATCATTCTTCCTTCTCTGCAACCGGTGACCCAGGGCCCTGATAGGTGGCGGGCACCACCTAGGGACTCTAAGTCCTGCCACCCATGTGAACCCATATGATTGGACACATCCCTGATCTTTAAGAGCAGGTTCCCCAAGATGGCTTCTACTCAGCCACCTTATTCTACCCAAACTCCCCAGGATTTGCAATGATAAGTAAAGTCTTCTTCTTTTTCCTATTTGGCTATTCACTTCTGAGGGCTGCAGATGCCCTGGGGTTGTACCTATAGTCCCAATATGCAAATACGTAGCCAAGGACCATGCTTTACATTAGACTGTGCTGGATCACAAGCAGCTTTTTCTTGTGAATCATAACAATGACTGAGGGAGGCCAACATGTACCAGAACTACTAGCTGATCTGTAGCTTGACAATGATAAATGTAATTAGTACCAAGCGCTAAAAGCAGAGGCCAGTGTGTACATGGGGTGTTGGAAAGGTGCCAGTCTAGCAGTAGAGAGGGGGTTAGGTTTGGAGTCAGTAGACATGTGAGAAGGCAGCTGTGGACTTGTCAAGTGTTGCTGGTCCAACCCCTTGTCTCCCATCCTCAGGCTGACTTCCTGAAGGTGGCAAGCAAACTGTATCTAAGATTAAAAACAACACAAGTCCTAATTATAACATGTAAGGATTTGCAAAACTAGATCTCGTGGTACAAGAGAGTATACAAAACACTGACTGCGAATCAGATTTACGGGTTTTGACCCAGTTCTGCTCTTGCTGGCTTTGTCATCTTGAGAAAATCACAGCACCTTTCTGGACCTGAGTTTGGTCCTAAGTAGAATGACAATAATAATGGCTGTCACACTAGCTCCCAGGGCTGTGGTAGGGGGTTGTGAACCTTCAGAAGGCTGAGTGAAATGTTCTGAGAAGCTTAAAGAGGAAGAGAATAGCAACTGGAAATCTCTATTTTAGGACTCCAAAATAAAAGCCAATCATAAGTAATTTAAAAAACTTTTATTAAATCATTTAGACTTGAAAGAAGTCATCATAGTTAACACACTTAACGTGCGTTCTGTACACCACCAACCCAAATGGATTGATTTCAGAATTTTTTTATAAATAAAAAATAAACATATTTACAGGGAAAAATAAAAACATGTTAGAAGTGAAATGATTAATCTATAATCAGTTTGGGGATGAACCAACCTACAGCATTATGTAGAAAACTTTTAAGATTTTATTATGTCAAAAGTCCATAGTTGAAAGTTAGTTGTAATAGATGATCCATTTTTTTACTAGTTTCTTTCCTCCTCAAACCAGAATTTTGACTGATTTCCATAAAAAGCTTCATTTTCCCTTTATTGGTGGTAAAAGTACAAAAAGCTCTTCAACTCTCCCTAGAACCATCTAAGGAATAAAGCTATTGAATGCTACAAATAGGACTATAAAACTACAGACATAAACTGTCATACAATTTGTGCTACTTGTCCTCCAAAATAGTGCAGATTCATTGTCTCTCCAGGGACAAAAACGGAGTCAGCTTCTTAGAAATCGGTTTCAAAAATCATGTCTTGAAAGCATGTTTCTAGAACAATATAGTTACTATATGGAGGACTTGCATTCTCCTGTACTATAAAAATATTTCCAGTTTAAATTTCTTTGTATTTTAAGGATTGCTTCTACTTCCTAGGTAAAAGGTGAGGGAGGGCTCTTATAGTTTGGCCAGCTAGCCTTAGGAGATAAACAAAGAATAAGGACCATGTACTGTTTAGATAGTCCTTTCCTTTAAGTACAGCAACATCAAGAGTTGGCTCAAATTAGGGTAGGCCCTAAAATCCAGTTTGATTTGACTTAGAAAAAGCAGTCCAAATAAAACTGAGCAAAGTGGCTGGGTCTCAGTGGCTCATGTTGTAATCTTAGGTACTCAAGAGCCTGAGATCTGAGGATTGTGGTTCGAAGCCAGCCCAGGGAGAGAAATCCACGAGACTCTTATCTCCAATTTAACTGGCAAAAAGCTAACAGCGGTATGAGTCCAATAGTAGAGAGTTAGCCTTGAGCAAAAAAGCTAAGTGAGCGCATGAGGCCCTGAATCCAAGCCCCTGTACTGGCACAAAAAAAAAAAAAAAAAAAAAAAAAGAAAGAAAAATTGTGCAAAAAACAATCTGGAATGCCACCTTCCTCAGAAGTGGCTGTCCTGTCACCTGCTTGGGTTGCTTGCACAAGTGAAAGCTAATTGCTGGGCAAAGGGCTGTGAGAGGTGCTGGACTGTCTGGAATGTTTTGTTCCCGATGAACTCATGGAGCGGGAGCGCTGTCTGAGCACTGTTTTTCCTGGAATCTCCAAGTCTGCAAATACAGCGTTTTCAATGATGTCTGTGGCTTCAGGTCGTTCCGTGGGGGATGGGGAGAGCATGTCTTGAACCATCAAATACTGAAATAGAAGATTTGTTTTGTGATGAAAGGGCCAGATTAGTAAGCACTGAAGGCTCATAACACCTTTAACACCTTCAAACCCAGCAAAAATGTCTGTATACAAAGTTTGCAAACTATATAGTTTCTGATTTGACAGATCAACTTTGTCATGAAAGCCCAACTCAGACATAGATAATATGTAAGTTCAAGAGAATGGCTGTGTTCCAGTAAAACTTTATTATACAAATAGGTAGCAGGCTAGATCTGATCTACTGGTCCTAAGATGCCAACCTCTGCTCCAAATGAACATGGAAAATTTGGGGCAATTGGTGTATTCCTAGCATATAAAAGTTAAAAATCATATCTTCGAAGCAAAGCGGTCATTTGATTTTAAAAATAAATTCAGTTGAGTGCCAGTGGCTCTCACCTGTAATCCTAGCTACTCAGAAGGCAAACCTGGGCAGAAAAGTCTCTATGAAACTCTTTATCTCCAATTAACCACTCAAAAACTGGAAGTGGCACTGTGGCTCAAAGTGGTAGAGCATTATCCTTGGGCAAATTGCTCAGGGACAGTGCCCAGGCCCTGAGTTCAAGCCCTACAACCGACAAAAATAAATAAAATAAAAACAATCATCTAGGGGCTGGGAAGGTGGCTCAGTGGTAGAGCACTTGCCTTGCATGCCTGAGGCCCTGGGTTCGATTCCTCAGCACCACATAAGCAAAAAGAAAAAAACCGGAAGTGGCGCTGTGCCTCAAGTGGTAGAGCGCTAGCCTTGAGCTGAAGAGCTGAGGGACAGCGCCCAGGCCCAGAGTTCAGGCCCCACGACCAGACCCAAAAAAAAAAACACAAAAAAAACAATCATCTATTACTCAATGTGTCTACAATTATTTGATAAGATTTTAAGTTAAAAAGTAACCATGCCACAGAGCAGCACCCAGCACTTCCTCTTGATTTTCTAGAATAGTTTGGAATGTTACCATGTATTCTTATGAGCCATGCTGAGAATAGCTTCATCCATTTTGAAAGATAGAATATTTCTTTATTAAAACATACTTTGTAGGTTAGCATATCTAATTATATTATAAAGTTTTTGGTTTCAGTGCAAGCTTTCCTTATACTTACAATACTGAAAGACATTTTGACTTTTCCCAACTTGTTCATATACTGACTACTTTACTTCAATTTATTTAAGGAAATTCAAGATTGACTAATGTATAAATTTTAAAATGATATGTTAGTGGGCATATGTACTATGAAAGCTGAAAAAAAAGACAACTTTAGAAGTTTATGACATATAATTTTTTTACCTTCAAGACCGGCTTAATTTTTCCATCTTATTCTTCCTGTGTGGTATAACCCTTGATACCCATAATCAACAGAAATTAGTGTCTTTCTCTCTTTTTTTCCCAGAAGTCTTTTTTTTTTTTTTTTAAAGAGCTCTAGCAAGTTCACCAAAATAAAGACATCAACAGTCTGCTCCTAACCCTGACTCTGCTTCTATGGGGTACTGGAGGGACTCAGCCTTATTCAAGCCCAGGGTCAGGACTGTTGAAGCAAAGTTGTTTAATAAAATTTTAAGCAGGCTGAGACCCCTGCAGCTGGACCTCTGCAGGGCCCTGGGCTGAGAAGGATCTAACCAATGCTGTTCTTTAGGGAGCCTGATCCTATATTCTTTAGACCTTAGCTTCCCTATTTTCTATAAATGAGAAAACTGATGAGTTAACTGCTAAGGGCCCTTTAAGTTCTTGATATTATTTTAAAGAGAATGGGATAAGAACATACATACCTCATGAGGATATTTCTGAGTAAACAGTGGTGGAAATTTAAGATTTCTTACATCAGTTAGGGTCTAAAAAGAAAGAAAAATGAGATTTAATGTTTACATTTACTTTGACTTGTGGCTCTATTTGAAATTTTTTTTTTTTGTGGTGCTGGGGACTAAATCAGAGGGCCTCATTCTCTACCATGGAGATATACCTCTTAGCCTAGAATGCACAGAAAACTCCAGAAATTCTGATGTTATCTAGTTCTTTAGTCTTTACCTTTCTTTCTCCACTTATTGTACAGACCACTTGAGTTCTTTCTAATTAGATATATGAGTCCTTTGGTTCTGTATTAGGACTTCATTCTCACCTGGGCACTGATGGCTCACACTTGCAATTTTTGGTCCTCAGGAGGCTGAGGATTGTGGTTTGAAGCCAGCCTGGACAGATGAGCCCATGAGATTCTTTTTTTTTTGTTGGTCGTGGGGCCTGAATTCTGGGCCTGGGCACTGTCCCTCAGCTTTTCAGCTGTAGACTAGCGCTCTACCACTTGAGCCTCAGCCCCACTTCCGGCTTTTTCTGCTTATGTGGTGCTGAGGAACGGAGCCAAGGGCCTCATGCATGCAAAGCAAGCACTCTACCACTGAGCCAACTTCCCAGCCCCGCCCATGAGATTCTTAATTCCAATTAACCAGAAAAAAGCTGGCGTGGCTCATGTGCTAGAGTGTTATCCTTGAACAAAAAATTTCAGGGACAGTGCCCAGGCCCAACCCCTATAAACAGCATAAACAAACAAAACCCCTAAAAAGCCTTCTCTTCTGCTAAGGTCAGAAGTCAGCAGAAATTAAGAAATGGTGATAAGAGCATAAACTTTGAAAATTGGAAGGTAAGTGCAAGGGACAACAACCGGCAGTGTAAAACAACTTAGGAAGGATGTTGAAGAATATGACAGGCTTACATTTTTGTTGGTGTTGGTACTAGGGCTTGAACTCAGGACCTGAGTGCTGCATTCCTTAGCTTTTTCACTCAAGCCTGGCACTCTACCACTTGAACCACACCTTTACTTCTGGTTTTCTGGTGGTTAATTGGAGACAAGCACATCTTAAGCTACCAGCACTGATAGACTTACTTTTTTTTTTTTTTTTGGCCAGTTCTGGGGCTTGAACTCAGGGCCTGGGCACTGTCCCCGAGCTTCTTTTGCTCAAGGCTAGCACTCTATCACTAGAGCCACAGCACCACATCCAGCTTTTTCTGTTTATGTGGTAATGAGGAATCAAACCAGGGCTTCATGCATGCTAGGTAAACTCTCTACCACTGAGCCACATTCCCAGCCCGATAGACTTACTTTTAAAAGACCTTCAGTACTGTCTTAAAATCTATAGCCATACTTTACTCTGAGAAGGAAAAAAAACAACAACAAAACAATGGCTCTGTATGTAATTTACCAGCTTTTAAGTATAAGAGTGGGTGGTAACTGGTCCTCAAGAAGGTTGTTTTTTTTTTTTTTGGCTATTATGGGTCTTGAACTCCGGGCCTGAGATCTTTATGTTCAAGGTTAGCACTCTACCATTTTGTGCCACAGTGCCACTTCTGGTTTTCTGGGGATTAATTGGAGATAAGCCTACCTGGGCTGGCTTTGAACCGTGTTCCTCAGATCTCAGGCTCCTGAGTGGCTAGGATTATAGGCATGCCAAGCCTCTGGAAGAATTTTATGGCCAAGTGCTATCACTAGTTCATCCCCCTACTTTTACTACCATGTTGTTCTCCTGGTTTTCACTTACTGTAAAGGCATTGAGTGCAAGATATTATTAAATTATTATGAATTTGAGCCTAAACAAGGTATGACGACAAACCAATTGATCCAATGAAATAAGTGTTTTGAAAACTGAATTTTAAGTAAAAGCTGTCTACAAGTCTTGTTCACATGGTCTCTTTGCTTCTAGTCAGTCTGCTGGCCTTATGAATAATCTTTTTCTTTTTCAATTTTTCTATGTACATCATGTTTTATTTATTTTGCAGTACTAGGGATGGAACCCAAGGCCTGCCGTCTGCTAGGCAAGTGCTCTTCCACTTGAGCTACATCCCCAGCCTTCTTGTTTACATTTTAAAGTTCTTTCATAACTTGTAGATAGTTTTCTTCTTCGATTTGTCTGAAGAGGAAGATACTTACCCTGACTCTCTCCATCTGAGTGCTAAATGGGTACAGCAATTCAAACAGAATCAGGCCTAAAGAAAAGATGTCCACTTTATGAGAGTAGTTGTTTCCATGAATCTGAAATACCACATAAAAGATATTTTAAAAACTTAACACAGAAATAGTACAACTCAGAGTATAGCATTACTGAATGCTGAAGTTTACTTTAGCCACTTCTTGGTTTAAATACAACAAAGAGTTAACCTATCCGGAGCCCCTTTCACTCCAGGAGTAATTACACTACTCAGCATTTCAGAGGGAAAGCCCAGGTATGGCCCAGAGATATGCATCAGTAAAGTCAGCCAGCAGAAACCTGGAGCCTGGTGTGCTAAAAAAGTGAGACAGAGCCAGAAGAGAGCTCAATTCCCCCTGAGGTGAAGATTTTCAAAGCAAATGCTATCTCCAGCAAATCTCATTTCTAATCATCCTCATCCTTACCCATTTTTATGAGAAAATCTTCATTACTCCAAACCACTAATCAACTGGAGTTAGCCTTCATTATGGCACTTAATTACGGACTGCTTTGCATTCCTACTTGTATTTTTCATGTGTATATCTCTTATTCTACACAATTAAATGATAAAGTCCTAGAGAGGAGAGATCTGCTTCTATTGTATTTCTGTCATTCAAGCATTGGGCTAAGTATAGAGTGAGGCCCCAATAAATACTTGTTAAGTGAACAAATGAATCACAACTCAATTACTCTATTAAAGAAAGCCTCCTTCAAATGAAAAGTGACCTCATGGTGACTCAGTAGAGCTCCTTTATTGGTGACATTGTTTTTAGACAGGTAACAACATTTTGGTAAATAGCTTAAGAAGGGGGACCCATATGGAAACTCAGCATTTCTTGACTGGGGAACGGAGGTGAGGTGAAAGGCTTAAGAGCTCATTATACCTTCTTCTCTACCTGTCTCTTGGTATCTACCTCCCCGATTCCTTCTATGTAGTAGCCTGGCTCTGCTCACAGAACAGAGGTCCTAACCTGAGGTTCTAGTGACCTCAGCTCTGTCACCCTCTTCACCTTCCATCTCTGTGGTTCAGGAGAATATGGTGAAGATGATGCCTACAAGGGTACAGTGAAAAGGACACCCTCACGGCCATTCGGACAACATTAAATGGACACAAATTCATAAGGAACCAGATTGTAAATATTTGTCCCCATGTAATAGTCCATCTAATCTTTTCTATCCTAGTTTAGATGGAAGTGTGACAGAGATTTGCATGCAGGGGTAATTATCTCAGTGACAATTCTGACAGGAAAATTTACAAAATTTTACAAAAGTAAAGTACTTGAAACAAATTCTGAGTAAACTGCTGAACTGAGTTAATGTTACCCAGTCAAGAATATTTTCCAGAATTAAAAAAAAATTTATTTTATTTGCAAGACATTGACCATAATGCATTGTACTCATAAACTGACACGTTGAATTGTAACCCCTTTGTACAATTACTTAATAAAAATAAAAATGTTTAATAAATAAAAATGTTTAATAAAAAATGCTTATATATTAATACTGTGACCTATGGAACAGACTCTCAATTGTGTCTCCAATAGACTAAAATTGCTCTATATAAGTTGTATATTTATATAAATAACTAACCATTATAAATATTTTAGAGATTTTTAGTAAGTGCCTTTTTCTTTACCTGTCCATGCATAAAAAAACAAATTAATATATAACAAGAAAAACTATCATTAAATATATTTAGTATAATGTTAAATATTTTAGGACTTTTGTTTTTCATGTAGATATTTTAATTATATTAATTATACTAATTCATGGGTATTAAAAGATTTTACCTAATGAATACCTGTAGAATTCTAGGCATTGTTTTATGTAGTAAAATAAAAAGGCAAGTTGGATCTCAATTCTGATAGCTTCTATTTTAGAGGGCTTTAAAAAGACAATTTCAGAGAATTTAAAATGTCATGAAGGTTGTACTGTGTTGCTTATGTAATGAAGAAAGGCACCTAAAAAAACATTTATATCAAAACAGAACTTTAATAACTTCTAAGGACTTCATTTTCTCTCTCTCTCTCTCTTTCTCTTTCTTTTTTCTTTCTTTCTCTCTCTCTCTTTCTTTTTCTTTCACTCTGGGTCTGGGCACTGTCCCTGAGCTCTTTAGCTAAAGGCAAGCGCTCTACCCCTTGAGCCACAGCACCACTTCTGGTTTTCTGGTCGTTAACTGGAAATAAGAGTCTCACGGCCTTTCCTGCCTGGGTTGACTTTGAACCGAGACTCTCAGATCTCAGCATCCTGAGTAGTTAGGATTACAGGTGTGAGCCACTGGTGCCCAGCTTTTCTTTTTTCTTGAAAGTGGCACTGTGGCTCAAGAGGTAGAGCACTCCCCTTGAGCTGAAGAGCTCAGGGACATGCCCAGGCTCAGAGTTCAAGCCCCATGACTGACCAAAAAAAAAAAAAAAAAAAAAACCCCACAAAAACATATATATGTTAGTACTGGGGATTAAACTTGGGGCTTTGTAAATTGCACTATACTCTCTTTCCCACTTCAAGCCCTTTTGTTTATGGTTTTTTTTTTTTTTTTTTTGGTCAGTTGTGGGGCTTGAGATCTGGGCCTGGGTGCTGTTCCTCAGCTCTTCAGCTCAAGGCTAGTGCTCTATTACTTGAGCCACAGCACCACTTTCAGCTTTCTGAGTGGTTTATTAGAGATAGGAGTTTCTCAGCCTTTCCTGCCTGGGCTAGCTTTGAACTGTGATCCTCAGATCTCAAGTCTCCTGAGTAATTAGGATTACAGGCGTGAGTCCCCCCCACCCCCACCCCCGCACCCAATTTATGGTTTTGTTTTTGAGATGAGTTTTTCCTAACTTGGTGGACTGGCCTCAAACTGCCTCTACCTTCTAAGTAGCTATGATAACAGAGGTAGGCCACTATTCTTGGCAACTTGAGTTATTTAGGAAGGTTTTTAAAAACCTGCCAGCAAACTAAAACAGAAATAAAAACAAAATAACACAAACCAAATTAAAAACAAAAAACAACAGTAAAAAAAAAATCCCTCTAAAACCTCTATTGCATTATGATTACAGAAAGAGACATATTTTGTTTTCAAATACATTGACATTTCTCTGTAACCTAGCAATGTGATAAGAAGGCACATCTCATTTTAACTTATCCATCAAATAAATGTTCAAATATATGTAGGCCAATTATATAAAAAACCTAATATATTTTTTTGCCTAGTTTCCCTTTTTGGCTTTAATTATCGTATTATTTGGTTTTAGCATTACTTTAAGCTTTGTTTCTTTTGTATATCCTTTCCTTTTTATTGTAGGTTGTGTTTATCTTCTGTAGTGATACAGACATATTGTTAAGTTCCATTTGCTGAATGTATGTTTATCAAAAACAAATCCCTACTCTTTCCTTGTTCTTACCATCTTTCATTTCTTGATCTCTGATCATGTAATGTGTGCATTTAATTCAGCTTATTATAATACCTATATTTTAGATAAGTATTTTACCAAAAAACATTCAATTTCAAATTGACATCTATATTCATAACAGCCACTGGCACATATCACTTACTGATTTTTGTTTTTTTGTTTTGTTTTTTTTTTTGGTTGTGTTGTTTTGTGCCAGTACTGGGGCTTAAACTCAGGGCCTGTGCACTGTCCCTTAACTTTTTCCGCTCAAGACTTGTCCTTGCCACATAAGCCTCTCCTCCACTTTTGGCTCTTTGCTGGCTAATTGAAGTTAATAGTCTCTTGGATTTGTCCACCTGGTCTCTGCTGCAGTGGCCCAGCAGTTTGACTCTCCCAAATAAACTCTTTTCTGCCTGAACTGTGTGGAGGTCTCCCTTCGGCAACCCTTATATCTTCAAACTGCAGTCCTCAGATCTTAGCCTCCTGCATAGCGAGGATTACAGATGTGAGCCACCAGTGCCTCGCTTGAATTTTGCTTAAGACAAAACAAACAAAAAAACCCCAAAACAACAACAACAAAATTCCCCATTTTTTTTTTGGCAAGTACTGAGATGCAAAGTATGAAATCATTGATTTAAGCATGATCAGTCTATGAATATCGTTACTTTGGTGGTGGCCAGTTCTACTACTTTAAGCTCTCAGGATTCCCCATTCCTACTGTTTCTGCAGTCCCCTCCCAGTTTATAGAGCTTGTCCTTTGAAGCCTTCTATAAGTCTACCTGTCTTGGTTTCTGCATGTCTATGTCTTGCCATGGTACAGCCTGGAAGGTGCCTATTAATTAACATAGAGGGTAGCTCAAGGATGTGCTTCTGTTACAACAGTTTATACAGTCTACACAGCATATACTAGAGTTGGGTTTGAGAGGAGGCATTCAAAGTCTCATTCTACATTTCTTGTTAGGTTTTGGTTCAGAGGGCAAGGCCATGTTTTATGCATTGTATTTTCCTTACTCCATTTCCAACTCAAGTTAGAGGTATATTGCTTGTGGCACGCTACTTTCCATCATTTTCAGATGGTATGGAAATGGGTATTTTAATGAGAACAAAGAAAAAGATTCATCTGGAATATCTAGCTTTTTGCCCTATCTGGAAGACTCACCTGCTCTGGACTCATATATAGTTTGGTCCCTACTTGTCCTGTGTGTGTGGCATAGGCTGGCATTGGCGTCAGAACCGTCTGCTCTTCTTCATCCTGGTCCATTGCAGTAACTAATCCAAAGTCTCCAACCTTGACTACATCATCCATTGTGAAGAAAATGTTGGAAGGCTAGCAAAAACAAAATAGACAATAGTGAGTATGTATAGACAAAGAGAGAAAGTACTGGATATTATTTAAGTGATTGCAGAAAATATATGAAGGTAGAAATTCTATTTTTCTTTTTATGAAAATAACTTTTTTTTCAATGCCAGACAAGTACTATGGGTAAAGAAAAGGGAAGCATAGAAGAGAGAGCTGGATTTATTATCTACTTAAACCCATGGAGATTCACAACCCCTTGGGTCTAGCATTTTTAATCCCCAATCTTAATGGTCTGTGTACTTTCTCTGGGCAATGTTTTCTACATTTTTTTATTTAAGCCATAATAGCTATATTAATCATCATAATAGCAAATGCATATGTAGCACCTGTATGTAATGTGTTGGGTGCTATTCTTTTTATTTTCTTTTTTTGTTGTTTATGGGGCTTGAACTATGGGTCTGGGTACTGTCCCTGAGCTCTTCAGCTCAAGACAAGTGCTCTGCCACTTGAGCCACAGCACCATTTTTGGTTTTCTGGTAATTAATTGTAGATAAGGGTCTTACGGACTTTCCTGCCCTGGCTGGCTTTGAACCTTGATCCTCAGATCTTAGCCTCCTGAGTAGCTAGGATTATAGGCGTGAGTCACTGGTGCCCAGTTGGGTGCTATTCTAAGCAGTTCATTTCTATTAACACATGTAGTACAACTCGCTCACATGAGTACTATTGGTCTCCCATCTTACAGATTTGGAAACTGAGGCTCTGAAGTTAAACTAATTACCCAAAGTTATTCACCAACAAACTGTAGATCCAGGATTCAAACTGAGGCTGTTTGGCTCCTAGGAAAAGACTTTGTGCTTTACTATCATGTCCAACATTTAGCATAGGGAATTACTTTCTGATGATGAGTGCTAACTAGTCTTGGTTTGTGTCTGAGCAGAAGAAACAGAAGAAACAGACTACTAAAAGAAACAGAAGAAACAGATTATCAAAATCAGAACTCTTAACCAGCACTCTGTGCTGTCATTTGTACAACACATATGCCAAGCTACTGACTTAATTTTGTTTTTGTTTTCCTCATGGGGCTTGAACTCAAGGCCTGGGCACTCACTGTCCCTGAGCTTTCTTGCTCAAGGCTAGTGATTTACTGCTTTGAGCCACAGCTCTACTTCTGGTTTTCTGGTGGTTAACTGGAGATAAGAGTCTTATGGACTTTCCTGCCCCAGCTGGCTTTGAACCTTGATCCTCAGATCTCTGCCTCCTGAATAGCTAGGATGACAGGTGTGAGCCATCTGTGCCTGGCTCTTCCCCTCTCCTCCCTCCCCACCTGCCCCAGATCCTGGGGCTTGAACTCAGGGCCTGGGCCTGGGTGCTGTCCGTGAGCCTCTTTATGTTCAAGGCTAGCACTCTACCACTTGAGCCACAGCACCACTTCTGGCTTTTTCTGAGTGGTTTACTGGAGACAAGAGTCTCACAGACTTTTCTGCCCAGGCTGGTTTTGAACTGTGATCCTCAGATCTTAGCCTCCTGAGTAGCTAGGATTACAGGCATGAGCCATCTGTGCCTGGCTCTTTGGCTCTTTGTTTTCTTGATTGTCTGAGACTGGGACTTGAAGTTTTGCAATCTGACACTCTACCAATTGAGCCATGTCTCCAATCCTGTGAGTTCTAAACTTCCCTATAAAACTACTTACAGAATATATCTAGCCAAATGACTCACAGGTTCTTCAAACTCTATGCCTGACATGAAGAATGTCATCTTTTCATCAGTTTACTCTATCTTGCAGGTACCACAACAGAGCTATGAAAATAGGAAAAAGGAAGCTCACAAAATTGAGTTTCATCGTGTTTCAAATATTGTCAGAAAACGCCACTTTGTTCTCTATTTTTAAAATATCATTCTACAATTTTGACTTTGAGGCAATGAAATTATATAAAAATAAAATCTATGGTAATAACCAGCACTTTTTCCACAAAGAATCCTGTGCCAGAGATCAGAAGAGACTGTACTGCCTTCATCTTTCCTCTCTACTCATTTTCTGATGGCAGTTACTTATGGAACTCAGCAGACAGCATCTGTTCCACTATCAGATGTCTTATGACTTTGCTTTCTCTTCTTCCTGTTAGGCAGCGCCACTGGTATTTAAACCAAGCCATATAATCCCACTCCCTGCCCCAGAAACCGGTTTATAGACGGCCTTACATCCTTGGTTTACTGAGCAGAACAAAACCTAGGACTTCTGACCAATGTGCTCCTCACATCCAAAATCTCTCTAAAAGGTTTAAAAGAAAAATAGGCAAGCCCAGCACTGGTGGCTCACACTTGTAATCCTATACTTAGGAGGCTGAGATCTGAGAATTGTGGTTCAAAGCCAGCCCGGGCAGGAAAGTCCGTGAGACTCTGATCTCCAATAAGCCCCCAGAAACCAGAAGTGGGGCTGTGGCTCAAGTGGTAGAGTGCTAGCCTTGAACTGAAGAGCTGAGGGACAGCGTGCAGGCCCAGAGTTCAAGCCCCAGGACCGACCAAAAAGAAAAAAAAAGAAAAAGAAAAATAGGCACACTTGAGGATCCCTTGCAGCCATCCTGAGGCTATATGGGGAAAGCCTGCATGAAAATGGAAATAAGAAATGTGAGGAGAGACTCAAGGAGGATACAGTAGTAAGGGCCAATAAAGCTCTTTCTGGATAAATCGGTATTAACTGATAAGCATTTAGACTATGTTGAACTGAGGTGAACAAAACTGACATGGACTGGGCACGGGTGGCTCATGCCTGTAATCCTAGCTACTCAGGGGGCTGAGATCTGAGGATCATGGTTCAAAGCCAGCTGGGGTAGAAAAAGTCTGTGAGACTCTTC
The DNA here is from genome assembly GCF_019054845.1 of Dipodomys spectabilis. Taxonomy (NCBI): domain Eukaryota; kingdom Metazoa; phylum Chordata; class Mammalia; order Rodentia; family Heteromyidae; genus Dipodomys; species Dipodomys spectabilis. Next base: position 8,058,918 of record NW_024870814.1, read on the forward strand.
AATAAACTACTCAGAAAAACTGGAAGTGGCTCTGTGGCTCAAGTGGCAGCACTTGATCACAAAGAGGCCCAAGGCAGTGCCCAGGCCAAGTTCAAGCCCCAGGACTGGCAAACAAAAAACAAAAAACCTGACATGGTTCATGCCACCATGGAAACAAGAGGATAAATAAACCAGGTATGAAGAGAGAGATAGGAAAGAAATACAGGATCTCTCAGAATACAGTATATGAGAAACTAAGGAAAGAGTGAACGACTAGAAAAAAGCCTGAAGAGGCAGGAAGTAAAGGATAGATGGCAAAATGTGACCAAAATAAAAGACAAAGGAAAGCCTAGAGGTTTAACATTGAGCTCAAAGACTTAGATTAGAAGCTAGTAAAATGTATAGGCTTTTCAACGGGGCTAGAAAAATCTTAGTGGCATTTTTTTCCCCCAGCACACAAGAAATCCTTAACGTGGGTTATATTTGGAAAAAAATTGAATGTTTTTGATTTCTAGAAACACTAAGGAAGGAAGAAATAAACCTCAAGGAATTTTTCTGGTGTACAAACAAGTATAAAAAAAATCTTTACACAACATTGTATCAAGTAAATATTTACCAACATCACATTTACATTTATAAAATCAGACTATTCACTATTAGTTAAAAGCAAAATGGATCTTTTTCAGTCTGGGATATGTGGATGTGTGCAACAAGCATTAAGACCTAAGAGAATCAGCATATTACGTACTTGTTTTTCACCAAATGGAGAATGATTAGCATATAAACCTATTCCGCTATTAGTGTCTCAAGTTAAAGGATCATGGTTCTGCTTTTCTATAAGTTATCTTCTCTATCCAAAATGATTCCTCTCTAAACTTTTCATTCAGTGTAAAATAATTCCTGGTAATCAGTTTGGAGCCACATAAAAATCACTGAAAGCACAGTAATTATGTAACGAACAATTATACTGGAATCACTTCTAATTCTTATTTCTCCTATCTCCTTAAAATTTACTCACCAACTTGAAAATCTACCAGCTAATTTTAGAAGAAAATAATCTTTGTTCCAACCTCTACTTTGGTGCTTGAAGCAAAAGACTGTGGTAACATAAAATACAATTTAAAATACTTCCAATGGGGCTGGGAACATGGCTTAGTGGTAGAGTGCTTGCCTAGCATGCATGATGCCCTGGGTTCAATTCCTCAGTACCACATAAACAGAAAAAGCCAGAAGTGATACTAGCCTTGTGCCTAGGCCCTGAGTTCAAGCCCCTGAAGTGGCAAAATAAATAAATAAATACACCTTCAAATATATGGCATATACCAATAAACACAGGTCCTTGAGAGGAAGAGCGTGGAGGATCTTGGGGTGAGGCTGGCCCAGGCAAAAATGAAGACTCTATTTGAAAAACAAATTATAAAGTAAAAAGATTGAAGGTAGGGCTAAATTGCTGGAGCATGTGGCAAGCCTGTTCCTAGCAAGTGTAAGGCCTAGAGTTCAATGCCCTGTTCAGTCAAAAAAGCCCCTCAAACAACAAAAACTAAAAAAAAAAATTAAATTAAAAATATTTCAATCCAAAGCTGTCAAGAATTTAAATCACTTTCATCAGAAAAATATTTATACAGTTACTATATACCTATTGATTATGCTCATAGCACACAGAATATGGCAGAAATTAAAAGTTCTCATGCTTATCTTCAGAAATATATACTATAGAAATGCCATGTAGTTTAGTAAGAATTTTATGCAAATTAGCACACAGCATGCTATACTATTTAATACTGTATACAATAAAAGCAGACTATGAGGTTTTAGAACTATAATCATCTGGGTAACCATTTGTTACCTTTTCTCATCCACCTTCTCCCTCAAAGCTTAAACAGTTCTGGGGGACAAAGCATGGTGATCTGCTGCACCAATTCAGAGCTGGCTAGTACAAAGACTCATTTTCTTTCCACATGGGTCCCTTTCACTACCACTGGAGGTTTTTGTGGCAGGGTTATTCATAGTCATAGAAAAAATATGGTTTAACTGCTTACAGTGGAATTTTTTTTTTTTTTTTGTGCCAGTCCTGGGGCTTGAGGTCCTGGGGTCTGAATTCATTTCACTTCAGGCTTTTTTGATGCTTAATTAGAGTTAAGAGTCTCATGGACTTTCTGGCTCCAGCTTGATTCAAACTACAATCTTCAGATCTCAGCCTCCTGAGTAGTTAGGATTATAGGTATGAGGTACCCTTACTCATTGTGGATTTTACATAGAGACTTTTCTTTTGACAATCAGAACTAATAGGGACACCCTTTACAGTAAAATGAACATAAACATAGTGTACAGAAGAATGCATGGTTTGTCTGAGGGTACAAGAGACTTAGTCTTGAAGCAAGCCCTGTCTTAGGCTTTTGCTCCAGATGCCTTTACTCTTTGCTGTTCTTGTAGGTCCTTCAGTGAAAAACTGACAAACACTGCAAGTACAGCTTTGAACCCCCAAATATCAGACTGAAACCCCTGTGTGATGTTCCACAGTTACAGACCTTGAGGTCCCTGTGCATGAGTCCTTTACTGTGTAGAAACTCCACTGCCTCTGCGATCTGTAGGAAGATATGCAGACATATGCTCCTCTCTCTTTCCTCGATGGTACACCGTTGGTTCATCCAGTCTTTGAGGTTTTCCTTTCTGCACAGCTGCATCTGAATGTACAGATACACCTTTGGTGAACTGGGCTGAAGCTTATCTGTTGTGTTCTTAGTGAGATCTAAACTTAAAGTAGTGGGTCTTGGAGGGGAAAGAGACAATGTAGCTTCAGAAGATTTGCTGCTGGAATACTTGAAATCAGTTAGTTTATTAGCATAATGGTTGCCAATGTGTAACCGGTTAATGTTGAGATCTTCTTTACTGGATGCATTATCACAGCCAGAATCTTCAAACACTATGGAAGAAGAGGTTCTCTCCCTTGACCTTACATAAGGAGAGGCTTCAGAAGGGCAAAGTTCAAAGGAGTGCCCCTCATCACTGCCATCCATGGTACCATCTTCTACATCACAGTCTGTCAGGCAACTGTCCTGGAGGTTGTGTGCTGCATCCACTGACCCACTGCCATCTCCTTGGTCTGTTCCTGAGAGCTCCAGAGGAGAGAACTGGCTCTCAGATGAACTTGTCTGGCCACAGGAAATCCCCACTGAAAAAGACCTCCTTCTCTGAGGTGAAGGAGCTATGATTTCAATATGTTCTTTTGTAGAGAAAGGATCCATTCTGCGAATCTTAACGGATGGTGCCTCCATTGGGCTAGGAGAGCTGAGTGGCCAGTCTGTGCTAGAAGTGAGATAAAAACAAATGATTGAGAGGGAATCTATGTGGATTAAGATACCTGAGAGCCAGCCAGTTTAAAAAGCTTCAACTAAGCTGGCAGTCAGGAGCTTATGCCAGTAATCCTAGCTACGCAGGAGACTGAGATTGGAGGATGAAAGTTCCAAGCCAGATTGGGTAGGAAAGTCTGTGAGACTCTTCTCTCTAATTAACCATCACCCAAAGAAAAGCTTCAAGCATTATCAAACCACTGACCAAATGACAAACAGAAACAATATATAGACTAAATTAAACATATTATATGAGACAAAGAGCATCTCATCAAGGTCTTCATTTGAAAGCTTAATTTTATACCTGAAATAGTTATCTGGGACTGTGTTGCTTGATTATGTAGCTCCTGTACAAATTAAAATGGCTCACTGGGCCTTGAGACAAAGGGCCACATTGCTTGGTTCTTGAGTCTATGACAAAGGTCACTGAAACAAGGTATTTCTGGGGGATATAAAACTGCAGAGGTTTTACTTCCATAGTTTGGGAGTCAGTCTGCACATGCTGCCTCTTTACAAACAGCTTTTTTTTCTTCTTTCTTTTCTTTTTTCTGTCAGTCATCAGGGCTGAACTCTGGGCCTGGGCACTGTCCCTCAGCTGTTCAGCTCAAGGCTAGTGCCCTACCACTTGAGCCACAGAGCCACTTCCGGCTTTTTTCTGCTTATGTGGTGCTGAGGAATTGAACCCGGGGCCTCAAGCATGCAAGGCAAGCGCTCTACCACGGAGCCAACTTCCCAGCCCATATAAACAGCTTTTAAAAGGCAGCCTTCTTTCCTAATGTACACCACAGTCAGCAGGGAGAATGTTTTCAGACCACTAAGTTTACATGGTTTTAACTGTAATTAGTTTAAGACTATTTAAAGTGTAAACTGTTGTCTGCTAAAAACAACAACAACAACAACAACTTTATAAAAACTTGAGAAAACCCACCATGAATCTCTCAATCATAATTACTCAAACACTACCGATAATAATTTTAAAAACCATGTTCTCAGAAACGAAATGAAATCTCATTTAACAAGTGGCTGGGAAGCTTTTCAAACAATGATAGAAAATTCTATTTTTGTTTCCTGAGGAAAAAAATAGCAGGAAGATAGTAGGAGATGATACTGCATTCGGAGGAGCAAAAACTAGTCTGAAAAGAACTTAAAATCAATGTCTAACTAAGCTACCTTTCATCTTTCAGCCAGATTTCATCCATCTTTTCTTGCCATTTCTCTGGTGGTGTTTCCAGCCAGGCATTAAAATATCTCACAATTCCTGGGTGTTCCAGCTTGGCTAAGGCTTTAACTTCTCTCATTACTTTTTCCCGAGCCAGTTCCCTGAAAAAGAGAATAAGGAACGTTAAAAGTTGTCCTTGTCGGGCTGGGAAGGTGGCTCAGTGGTAGAGCGCTTGCCTTGCATGCCTGAGGCCCTGGGTTCGATTCCTCAGCACCACATAAGCAAAAAGAAAAAAAGCCGGAAGTGGCGCTGTGGCTCAGGTGGTAGAGCACTAGCCTTGAGCTGAAGAGCTGAGGGATAGCGCCCAGGCCCAGAGTTCAGGCCCCATGCCCGGACCCAAAAAAAAAAAAAAAAAAAAAAAAAGTTGTCCTTGTCTTGAGAAGTACTCAGACCCAATAGCAAAAACAGAAGAAAAAAAAAAGATATTGGAGGTCTCCCTTGAATCTAAACTTAGAAACAGATAAGTCAGCATTAGGCATAATTCTAATAAGCCACATATTAAGTCCTGGAATAAGCGTGCACTCTCTCTCTCTCTCTCTTTCCTTTATTTCCGGAAATAAGTGCTATAAACACACACCTATTGCCTCATCCAAAAAAAATTTCTTGGCTAAAAATCAATAAGCATATCCTTAAATATTTGCTTATCAATAGTATCCACACCATCAAGTTTCTACATTCCTATCAAGTAAAAAAAAAAAAAAAAGCAAAAAAACATAACTATGATTTCTGGAGACTGAACATCATCTAGAATAAACAAGACCCTTTCACAGGGATGGGAAGGAAGTGTTGCTGAAGGCCCATCATCTTAATCAGAATACTGTTCTTAACCAGAAATTCTACTCTGATGAAGCTACTCAAGGGAAATAGATGTGGTGAAAATGTTCTATACAAACTCCAAGGTTATATAAAAGATAAACTGCAGCCTGGCGCCAGTGGCTCACACCTATAATCCTAGCTACTCAGGAGGCTGAGATCTGAGGATTGAGGTTCAAAGCCAGCCCAGACAGAAAAGTCCGTGAGACTCTTATCTCCAATAAACCACTAGAAAACCAGAAGTGGCGCTGTGGCTCAAGCGGTAGAGAGCTGGCCTTGAGCTGAAAAATGCAAGGACAGCGCCCAAGCCCAGAGTTCAAGCCCCATGACCAAGCAAAAAAAAAACAAAAACAAAAAAAGATAAACTGCAAACTTTTCTTAAAATTACAAATTAGAAACCACATTGCTTAACAATAAGAACTGGTTAAAAGAAAATATAGTATATGTGTTTAGTGGATTATGAACCAGACATACTTCGTTGTTGTTGTTGTTTTTTTTTTTTTGGGTCCGGTCGTGGGGCCTGAACTCTGGGCCTGGGCACTGTCCCTCAGCTCTTCAGCTCAAGGCTAGCACTCTACCACTTGAGCCACAGCGCCACTTCTGGCTTTTTTCTGTTTTGCTTATGTGGTGCTGAAAAATCGAACCCAGGGCCTCAGGCATGCAAGGCAAGTGCTCTACCACTAAGCCACTTTGCCAGCCCTCGTTGTTGTTTTTTAAGATAGGATCTTGTTATGATATAGTCCAAGCTAGTCTCAAGCTAATGATTTTCATGTCTTAAAACACCTAAGTGTTGAGATTATAGTCATATGCCACAATGTCTAGCTAATAAGTCATACTTTTTCGTTTTCTTTCTTTTTTTGTAGGACTGAGACCAGGACTCAAACTTGGTATCTGACGCTTCCAGTCTTTGGCTGGCACTCTACCAACTAAGCCACATCTAACCTCTAATAGGTCATAAATTTAGTGAATTTTTTTGTATTCATATAAAATTCTCTTAGTAACGTAGAAAAAAGCAGTAGACAAAATTGTACAGTATTGATATTAGGCAGATTTATTATTGGAAAAAATGAAAAGAAAATATTCTAAAATGTTAATAGTAGTTATTACTGGGTAAAGTATATAATACTAATATTTTGTCTGTTTTGAAGTACTAGGGTTTGAATTCAGGACCTTGAACTTGCTAGGCAGGCACTCTACCACCCTTTTTGCACTGGTTCTTTCTTTCTTTCTTTTTTTTTTTTGGGGGGGGGGCCTGGTCGTGGGGGGGCCTGAACTCTGGGCCTGGGCGCTGTCCCTCAGCTCTTCAGCTCAAGGCTAGCGCTCTACCACTTGAGCCACAGCACCACTTCCAGCTTTTTACTTTTTGCTTATGTGGTGCTGAGGAATCGAACCCAGGGCCTCATGCGTGCAAGGCAAGCGCTCTACCACTGAGCCACCTTCCCAGCCTGCACTGGTTATTTCTGAGATAGTACCTTGCTTCCTACTGGGTCAGCCTGGAACAGTATCTTTTTATTTTCTGCTTTTTGTAGCAAGGCTGACAGGTACATACCGCTATATCCAGCTATCATTGAAAAAGGAGTCTTGTGAACATTTCTGCACAGCCTAGCCTGGAAATGAACTTTTTCTAACTCCAGCCTCCAGCTAGGATTACAGGGATAAGTCATTAGCAACCAGATTTTTGTGGTTATTGTTTTTGGATTTTTTTTTTTTTTTTTTGGCTGGGCTTGGGGCTTGAACTTTGGGCCTGGGCACTGTCCCTGGGCTCCTTTTGCTCAAGGCTGGTACTCTACCACTTGAGTCACAGCACTACTTCTGGCTTTTTCTGTGATTAACTGGAGATGAAAGTCTCCTGGAATTTACTGTTGTCTGGCTTTGAAAACTGTGATATTCCTCCTGAGTAGCTAGGATTACAGGTGTGCGCCTCACTATTGTTTTTTGTTTTTTAAGATACATGTGCCTCACTATTGTTTTTGTTTTTGTTTTTTTTTGGGGGGATCCGGTCATGGAGCCTGAACTCTGGGCCTGGGCGCTGTCCCTCAGCTCTTCAGCTCAGGGCTGGGAAGGTGGCTCAGTGGTAGAGCGCATGCCTTGCATGCCAGAGGCCCTGGGTTCGATTCCTCAGCACCACATAAGAAAAAAGAAAAAAGCCGGAAGTGGCGCTGTGGCTCAAGTGGTAGAGCGCTAGCCTTGAGCTGAAGAGCTGAGGGACAGTGCCCAGGCCCAGAGTTCAGGCCCCATGACCGGACCCAAAAAAAAACAAAAAAAAAGCTCTTCAGCTCAAAGCTAGAGCTCTACCACTTGAGCCACAGCGCCACTTCTGCTTTTCTGAGTGGTTTATTGGAGATAAGAGTCTCAAGGACTTTTCCTGCCCGGGCTGGCTTTGAACCATGATCCTCAGATCTCAGCCTCCTGAGTAGCTAGGATTACAGGCGTGAGCTACCAGGGCACCCAGCTCTATCTCACTTATTGATGTGCCAGCATGAAGTGAATGGCTTGCTCTACCACATATTCTTTGCCTTGAGGTGTTGCCCCACCACAGGCCCCAAATCAATGAAGCCATTTGACCATGAGTTGAGATGTCTGAAATTGGGAGCCAAAATAAACTAGCTTTCTATGTAGGTTGATTTATGTCAGGAATTTTGTTATTGTAACAGAAAGCCAACTAACACACTGTAATAAACAGAAATTATTTTTACATGCTGTGATTTATTAAAGTCTGTGGTAATTATACATTCCTATGGAAAATCTTGAGTTGCTAGGAATAAAAATGAGACTATTTTAAGTAAATACAAAACAATCTAGATTAGAACTTTCAGAAAACTTATTACTTGTTAGCACTTGGAACTAGCTTCTCTACTAGTGGCTATGCAATACAATAGTAAGAACATTGCCCTATAATTAGAGCATGCAGTACTAACTCCATATATATTAAAAGTACTATCCATTACCTATTGGGGAGTCTGATCCTCTTGATAGCATAATTGCAGTCATCTACTTTGTTTTTAGCTTCAAAGACAACTCCAAAGCCACCACGACCCATGCACTGGATTGGTTCAAAATCTGTTAGGTAGCTTAAAAAAAATAGGTAAAAAACTTAAAGGTTTGCCAAAGTTTTAAATAGTACAACAAGGTATAATACATTCCAATCTCAAATTGCCATACAAAAATGTATAAATAAGGTAAACTGTCAAAACTTAATTTCACAGGGAAAATAAAATCAAAGGAGAAAGGGTGAAAGAGTGGAGCAGTGGAGCTCATTGGACACTGATGAAAGTGAACTATTCAATTCGTAGGTGGAGATGGGAGGGAGGGAATAGAAGACACTGTAGGAAAGGAAATGTACTCATAATCTGACTCATGTAATTGTAATCCCTCTGTATAGCACCTTTTTAACAATAAATTAAAAAATTTTTTAAACTTTGTTTTCTTAGGAATCACTTGTCAATTACTTCTCCTTAGAATAATAATCATACTGTTGATTTTGTCCTATCCAATACTTACCATGATCTACTAAATATCATATCTGTAATTCTTTAATCTTTTTTTTTCTTACGGCTCTGTGTGTGTGTGTGTGTGTGTGTGTGTGTGTGTGTGTGTATGTGTGTGTGTGTGTGCACGTGCGCGCGCGCATGCGCGTGTGCATGTGTGCCAGTTCTGGGCTAGAAATCAAGGCCAGAGTCCTGCCTCTGAACTTTTTTGTTCAACATTAGTGTTCTGCCACTTGAATCACAGCTCCATTTCTGACTTTTTAGTGGCTCTTTGGAGATAAGAGTCACAAGGAGCCAGGTGTTGGTGGCTCACACCTGTAATCCTAGTTACTCAAGAGGCTGCGATCTGAGGAGCCTAGTTCCAAGTCATTTGGGGCAGGGAAATCCTTGAGACTCTTATCTCCAATTAAACCACCAGAAAACTGGAAGTAGAGCTGTGACCCAAAGTGGTAGAGTGCTAGCCTTGAGCACAAAAGCTCAGGGATACCAACTAGGACCTAAGTTCAAGCACCATGACAGACAAAAACAAAAAACACGAGTCTTAAGGACTTTCCTGCCCACCCTGGTTTTGAACGGTGATTCTTAGATGGCAGCCTCCTGAGTAGCTAGGATTACAGGCATGAGCCACTGGCACCCAGGTCTCCATGCATTTTACACCCAATTAAATATGTAGGGTTTTTATTATTTATGTATTTGTATTTTTTTATGTTGGCACCTCATGAGTCAGTATGCTCAACACTTAAGATATTCAGAGAGAAGCTAACTCACTATCTGTCTCTTATTGTGGACCTCTGCATGGCAACCTGTTTCTCCTTTTAGTGCCCGATCTCAATGACTTACACTGTAGAGTTCAGTCAGTTTGCACCACGCTTTCTCACATTTTCAGGAAATTTGCTCCTACCATTTGTTCTTTGCACTTAATGAAACCCTATTCTTCCTTCATCAGGCATCTCATCATCCCTGTAAAGCTTTCCAAGAACTGTGTCTTAATGTTCCCTTATTACTGTGTATCTAGCACTTTGAACTACTCAGTTCATCTCACTAATTTGCAGCTATTTGTATGTAGCTTCCTCATCTCACTACCACTGTATCATGGGGACCATGAATGCAAGAAAAAATTCTGGTTTCTCCTATATGTTCAGAACCTGGGCAAATCAAACATATAAAATATGTCTGTTGAATAACTATATGAATCAATGTACACATGTGTGTATGTTATGGATTATTCTAGCCACACTGAGGAAGGGGGAGAATTAAATCAGATGCTCTATGGTGTCTCTTGTTGACCCTTCAAAATGAGAATATGAACTTGATGGTCTTTTTTTGCTGTGGGAGATGGATTTGTACTGAGGTACTTTACCTGTTTTTAGGAATACTGATTATTATTTTTCATTTTCCATGAAGGTAATGGGTCCATGGAAGGTTGAGATCTATTATATCTTCTCCTGAACTCTGTTGTCTAACCAGCTGAGGCAACTACTAAATTAGCATAAGTGTTCAAGTCATAAAGCCCAAAACGTAACCTGAACTCTGGGCCTGGGCGCTGTCCCTCAGCTCTTTAGCTCAAGGCTAGCACTCTACCACTTGAGCCACAGCGCCACTTCCGGCTTTTTTCTTATGTGGTGCTAAGGAATTGAACCCAGGGTCTCGAGCATGCAAGGCAAGTGCTCTACCACTGAGCCACCTTCCCAGCCCTAAAAGGGAAATTTTGACTTGATTTTTTTTTTTTTTGGTCTGTTGTGGGGCTTGAACTCTGGACCTGGGTGCTGTCCCTGCACTCTTCAGCTCAAGGCGAGCGCTCTACCACTTGAGCCATAGCGCCACTCCCATAGTTCATTTTCTTAATAGTGTCTCGGAAATCATAGGCACAAATAAACAATAAATAAAATTATTAAAATCCTTTATTTAAAAAAACAAAACAAAACAAAACTGGAAGCTGAACATTGGTGGCTCAGTGCAAGTCCAAGCTATTCAGGAGGATGAAATCTGAGATTACAGTTCAAAGTCAGCCTCGACAGGAAAGCCTGTGTGACTCTTATCTCCAATTGCCCACCAAAATGGTGCTGTGGCTGAAGTGGTAGAGCATTAGCATTCAGGGGTAAAAAAAAAAGCTTAGGAACAGCACCTAGTCCCTAAATTCAAGCTGTAGGACTGGCATAAACAAACAAAAATAACAAAAACACAAACCAAAAAAATAAAAACTCTTGCAAAACAAAACAACACACACATACACACATTTAAGCCCATTTCATTTTTTTCTTTTCTTTTGGTTGTGAGCCTTGAACTCAAGGCCTGGACGCTGTCCCTAAGCTTTTGTGCTCAAGGTTAGTACTCTACCACTTTGAGACATAGTTCTACTTCCAGGTGGTTATTTGGAGATAAAAAGAGTCTGAAGCCTTTCCTGGCTGAGCTGGCTCTGAATCACAATCCTCAAATCTGAGTAGCTATAATTACAGGCATGAGCCACCAGCACCTGGCCCATTCCAATTTTAAAGTACAGCATTGTAAATCTCTTGACATTAGCCTTGAAATGCATCGTCATCCACCTCCACCTCAGACCCAATTCAATGTGACCTCATTTATCATGGCCTTTTAAATCATCCCATTCAGACCATTAGTTCATGGATTATTTTCCTTTAAGAATTGTCCCGTGCACTGTTGTTTAGAGAAAGCACTGAATGAGCAATGACTGGCTTTGGATTATGTCAAGGGAGTCATTGGTTCCCTTGTTCTTTCCCTCCCTCTGTCCTGCTGCTACTGAGAGCTACTGACAGGTTAGCCAGCATCTTCATTAGCAAGGGCACTTTTTATGTCCTTAGTATTTGTCACTTAGTAAGTTTGGTTTTATTCCTGGAATTCATTACTGTTCTTACTATTTTCCATTAGTTGGCTTGATAGAACAGAAAATCTTAATACACACATTTGTAAAAAAATCTTTTGTCATAAAACTATTATTCTAGATATTTGAAAGTCCCATATCACATAAATGATCTGAAATATGCAGTTAAAACATACATCTTCTGAGAAATCAACCAGACCACCATCTCCTATACCACATGGCATAAAAGATGACATTTTATTCCTGAGTTACTATAACAGCTTCTTTGATTTTACTTTGAAACTACATGAACTGTTTACCTTTAGCTGATCAATTTCCCTTGTGATTAAAAAACAACAATGGCATGTTCTATGAGTATTTTCCTTTATCTATCTATTCCCTATTACAGACAGAAAAACATGAACTTAATTTGATCATTGAGATTTTAAACCCAAATAACACTTTATTTTAATCCTTTTTAGGATTAAAACTACTTTTATTTATTTATTTATTTTACTTTTTGCAAATCTTGGGACTTGAATTCAGGGCCTGGGCACTGTCCCTGAGCTTCTTTTGCTCAAAGCTAGCACGCTACCACTTGAGCTACAACAGCACCACTTCTGGCTTTTTCTGTTTATGTGGTACTGGGGAACTGAACCTAGGGCTTCATGTATGCTAGGCAAACACTCTACCACTTAGCCACATTCCCAACCCAAAACTACTTTTAAGTTACTTAAGGGTTAGTTCTATTTGCTTAGGTACACATAAATAACAATTTAAAAAAATGTTAGTTTAGAGGCCTCTTCATGATTTAAATGCTTGCTATCAGAACCTATAACTTGTAGAGATGTTTCATAAAACTCTTACCGTGATACATATCCCGAGTTTTTCAGATCATTCCAGCTACTGTCACTGCCTTCGCCACTTACAGAATCGTATTTATTTTCAGTTTGACACTGAGTTTCAGATTCCTTCCTTTGCTGACAAGAGAAAAAATAAACTCACTACCAGAACAAAGCTGAACTAACCATCTGAGGTTATAACATTGAAAAGTAAGTAGTATTGAGAAAAATAAAGAGCATTAGAAGAACACAAAATACATCATCTCCCTTTAATAAAGAAAAAAGTTTATCTTCCCATTGCCACCACATTGAGGGGATTTTGTTTCTTTGTAATGTGGGTATGTTGGTGTAGGGTCTAATACATGACTAGATAAAAAGGATAGTGCACACATGTAAGTATGAATGCAGACTTCTGGGCAAGACTTGATTACTTTATTTCTCAAGACTCTATAGATGATTTAAAAATATTGCCAACAACAAGACACTGAATTTAGTAGCCTCTTCACTAGTATTTCCTATGATTTTTCAGAGGATGTTAATAGTTACTATGGTCAGGGCAGGGTACTGTGGTTCACTGATTCAGTAAGTGATTCTTTCAGCAAATCTTTACAACAATCTGGTTATATGCCAGATGCTGGGAAGATTAAGGCAAACAGACCACTCCCTGTCCTTTTGCTCTCTGCCTATAGACAGAGAAATTAGGAACTACTTATCAAATAAGTGGTCATTACTTTAGTAAGGAGAAGACAGGGAGAGAACCTAACTCAGAGTAAGGAGGTTAAAGAAGACTTCTCAGAAATATGACAACTAATTTCAAATTTAAAGATGATAGTTAATAATGTAAAAGAGAAGGGAGAGGAGTTCAGAGGATGAGCACTGTTGGGCTTGGGGAGAGCATGATTTCAAGAAGGACTGAAACAAGTTCAATATGGCACTGTGCGTGGGAGAGAGGGGAGGAAGGGATCAGGGTATGGTGAGAGATGAAGATAAAGCAGGCAAGGTATGATCATTCAGAACATTGAATGGTTCTAAAAGGTTAGACTTTATTCAAACAATAAGGAATTAGTAATTAGAGGTTTTGAAGTCAGGAAATGCAGATGGAGAGGACTAAGGGCATGGGGACCAGGTAGAGACTATTTGAATAATTCAGAAGAGGTATGATGCTTATATCAAAAAAATAGAAACTGGGATGTGGAGAAGACAGTGTATTTGAAGATAGGAGAAAAACGACACAATTGATGAAGGGTGAGGGAGAGAATGATTTTTGGCTAGATGATGGAATATAATGGAACAATCCACTCAGAGAAAAAGGATAGAGGACTAGGTTAGGGATGAGGACAGTATGATACATTGTTGATTTGCACTATTTGTATAGCTCCTACTAGACAGTTGACAAAGAACATGATCTGGAGTCAGGCGCTGGTGGCTCATGCCTGTAATCCTAGCTACTCAGGAGGTTGAGATCTGAGGATCATGGTTCAAAGCCAACCTGGGCTGAAAAGTCCCTGTGAGACTCTTACCTCCAATTAACCACCAGAAAACTGAAGGTGGAGCTGTGGCTCAAAGTGGTGTGCTAGCTTTAAGTAAAAGAGCTCATGGACAGCTTCCAGGTCCTGAATGCAAACCCCACAACCAAAAAATTAAAAAAAAAATAAATTAGAGTTTATAAGATGATTGGAGCTGGGAAAATAGGGGCAATTTTGTGGAATGAACAATAATTTGTGTCCTGAAGTATAATTGATGTGACCAGGAAAGCATAGAGCCAAGGAAGCCAGGCAAGAAAAGTCAAAGTGTTTGATATTATCAAATACAGAAGGGTTTCATGAGATGATGGGGAAGTGTTTATGACATGGAACAAGGCCATCTAAAACTTTGGCAAGAGCTGCTTCCATGGAATGGTAGGATGGAAACCATACTGTGGTGGGTTGAGAAGTGATTGGAAGTGAAGAAACAGGTATGAGAGACAGCTCAATCATCAACAGACCTCGTATATGACATTGGTCCTGCTAGATTATAATCAAGCTAAAACATTCCTATATTTTTATTGGGTCTTTTCTCATGGCTAGAAACACAAATACTTACCATTGGGTTCCAACTGCCTATGATATTACAAAGTGGAGGTATATGCTAGATAATTTTGAAGCCTAGGAACAATGAGCTATATCATCTAATGGAATTATGTCCTTTACATTCTGGAATTATATTCCTTTTTGCAATGTTTTCTACTGTCTAATGTATTTCTCAGCAGTCTCATCACTAAGTATGTACCACTCTACAAGCAATGATTTCACAATAAAACTTAAGTACATTTACCTTTTTCCCTACATAATAACATAGTTTTCTGTATTTCAAATGCTTTAAAATATATTTGATTATAAAAGAACATGTCTGTTGGGCGCTGGTGGCTCACAACTATAATCCTAGCTACTCAGGATGCTGAGATCTGAGGATTGGGGGATCAAAGCCAGCCTGGGCAGAAAAGTTGCTGTGACACTCTTGTCTACAAATAAATCACTCAAAAACCCTAAGTGGAACTGTGTCTCAAGTGGTAGAGCAATAGCCTTGAGCACAAAGAGGCTCAGGAATAGAGCCCAGGCCTTGAATCCAAGTCCCACAACTGACAAAAAATAAAATAAAAATAAAAAAACATGTCTTACTCTGTGAGGCTGAGGGTGGAAAAGTCTGCGCACAATAAAAGTTGTGGCTACGATACAAAACAGAATAGTTCCAACGATTTCCTTCCACCAGTGTAAGAGAAGAACAGGATCCTTTTTACGAATGTTCTTGCCATAATTTGGGTTGTCGAAGAATCTAACCGTGATTTGTGTGCTCCGTTTGTTTCTTTCTCTCTTATAGTATGGTAGATAATAACCATTATCTTTAAAAAAAAAAAAAAAACAAAAAAAATTAAAAGTTTTTCTTTTTCAGTTAAACCAAACGTACCCATCTTTAATTGTTAAAAACAATCTAAATTCTGTGCCTTATATTAGTAATTCTTTTCTTAAAATATCATTTCTTTATCTTAAAAAAATCTCTTTAGCATATATCAAATATCTTCCTTTGCCTCATTTTTTCTCTTTTCTTAATATAGTCATTGATCTTTTATGAGCACCTTATATTTTTTCTTTATATGAAATGGTAAGACTATAAAACAATTTTGAGATTCACTCCATTCATTACATACTTACTAATGAATTCTTCCTTTCCTTTTCTTTGTCCTTCCCCTTTTACTATCTTCTTCCTCCTTTTGTCATTCCTTTTGTCCTTCCCCCTCTCCCTTCCCTTTCTGGTGGTACTAGGGATTGAATTCAAGGCCTCCAGCCATGCTTTCAGTTTATTTTTCAGACAGTCTCACACTTTTGCTGACAGTAATCCTCCCATCTCTCCCTCTCAAGTAGTGGGATTACTGATGTGTACCATCACACCTGGCCCCACAATTGGATTCTTTAAGAATTAGTACTCAAGATTCTTTCAAGATGGTTTGTTCTTTTTTTACTTGGGATCAATAAAATACCAAATTTTACTATGCATCTTTCTTAAAAATTCTAAGAAAACATCCTTATGATGCTCTCTGGTTCAATTTTCAGCGGCTATAAGATGAATTCTGTTTTCTGTTTTGTAATATACAATTCTCTCTAGCCCTGTCTATTGATCAGTTTCAAATGAAGGCTACTATTTCTAGTTCAGAGCCTTCTGCTTTTAAAATATTGATTAAAATTACATAATAATTTTCTAGAATCTAAGATAATAGATGAGGAACATGTGTTTTTATCTTATATAGATCTGAGGATTTTTTTTTGAGACAGTCTCTCACTACATAGACCAGGCTGGCCTTGAACTTTCAAACTTGAGCATCTGTGAAATATTTTGCTGTTAAAAATTTTTTCATATGTGACCATTTCCTAACTAAAAAAAACAAACAACAAAAGAAGAACCAAACAAATAACCCCCCCCCCAAAAAAATCCTGCTGCTTACTTCACAATAATTTACTTCATGCTAAATTTCACCTATTTTTAAACTTTTGCACTAATTTGTCTGAGTAAAAAAAGTTAAAATAACTTCATTTTATAGTATTTTCATGTAGCTCTATTGGAAATATGTTTTCCTTTATTATGTAGACAATTATATACTTTATACCACAGAGGCTGAGTTAATGAGAACAAGAGTTAATATTTATTGACATATATGATGTGCCAGGCACAGTAGTAATTGAGACTTTACATCCACTATCTCATTTACACTAAGAACCCAATGGATACACAGTAGAATTCCCATTCTCATTTTACAGATAAGAATGAGACACAGGGAATTTAGGTGTACCCAACTTAGTATATGAGAAAACTGAGACTTTGGAGCTCCTATTCTTAGTCACAACCCAACAAAACTGCCCTCCAAATATTTTTCTATTCACCAATCAACTTCCCTTCCATTATTTAATTTCAAGTAATTGAGTAAGATAAATAAAGCTCAGTATTTTCAATCAAGAATAATCACACTGGGCTGGGAAGGTGGCTCAGTGGTAGAGCGCTTGCCTTGCATGCATGAGGCCCTGGGTTCGATTCCTCAGCACCACATAAGCAAAAAGAAAAAAGCCGGAAGTGGCGCTGTGGCTCAAGTGGTAGAGCACTAGCCTTGAGCTGAAGAGCTGAGGGACAGCGCCCAGGCCCAGCGTTCCGGCCCCACGACCGGACCCCCCCCCAAAAAAAAGAATAATCACACTTACCATAAGGATACTGTAAGATTGAAAGTGCCCCATTACTGTATTCTTCATGAGAAAACTTATCATTGCTAAGACATTTGTCAAATTCATCAGAACCTACCAAGACAGGAGTTCTAGATGGAGAATCTAAAAGACAATGATAAAATATTAATTGTGATGACTTCAATGAAAATGCATATGTTCACTCTTTGAATAAACTGATATCTCACCACAGTTCAGCTCAAAGATATAAGATATAAGTTGCTGCTATTGACAATCTTACATAGGCTATGAAGATGGGCATGGTAGTGCACACTTGAGGTCTCATACTTGGGAGGATGAGGTGAGAGGAATTACATAACCAGCATAAGTAACATAGTGAGACCCCATCTCAACATAAAACAAATATAGAATGAGTATTTTAAAGCATCAATTAAGGTGGAAAGCCAAGAAGTAAGAGCAAGTTAAGCCCTGTTTGGAGAGCTGAGAGAAGTCTTAAGACAATTGGAGGCTGGGTATGTGACTGGAGGATGGTGGTTGTTCTGGGCTGAATTCAGTCTTTCTGAAATTCCTATGTTGAAGCTGAGCACCAGTTGCTTACACCTATTATATTAGATACTCAGGAGGCTGAGATTAGAGGATCGAGGTCCAAAGCCAGCCTGGGCAGGAAAGCCCAGGAGGTTCTTATTTCCAATTAATTACCAAAAAGACAGAAGTGGAGCTGTGGCTCAGTGGTAGAGCACTACTCTTGAGCAAAATAGTTCAGGGACAGTGTCCAGGCCCTGAGTTCAAGCCCCAGGACCAGCCCAAAAATTTGAAAAATCCTATGTTGAGGTCCTAACCCTTAACATAGTTTCAGATTGTGACTGTATTTGGAGACACATTTTTTAAAATTAAATTAATTTTTTTTTTTGTCAGTTGTGGGGCTTGAACTCTGGGCCTGGGCATTGTCCCTCAGCTCTTCAGCTCAAGGCTAGTGCTTTACCACTTGAGCCACAGGGCCACTTCCTGTTTTCTGCTGGTTAATTGGAGATAAGAGTCTCATAGACTTCCTGCCTGGGATGGCTTTGAACCATGATCCTCATATTGAGATATGAGTAGTTAGGATTACAGGTGTGAGCTACAAGCACCCAACAATCTTTATTATTTTTAATAATAATTTACTGAAGTTAAAAGAATGGACTCTGAATATTTTTACCATAAAGAAGTCAGAAATGGTTAAAAAGAAAAAATTTTGTATATATTCAAACTATACAATTTATAATATATTAAAATATCACATAATATCTCACAAATGTGTAAAATTTTTATGTTCTAGTATGTTATCTAAAAATAAATTTAAACTTAAAAAAATAAAAAAAAGAAGCAATTGTGTATTAAAAAACAAAAAAAAGTTATGGAAAGATCATTAAAGGAGAGGGCAACACATTGTTTATATTCAACTCACTTATATCTCAAATAATATGATATGCTATATAGATAATTTTTACCCAAAATATTATTATAAATATGTTAAAAGCTAAACTTTATTTTAAATCACTACAAATTTTTCTAAATTATACAGAATTAACATTCATTTCTGGGCTGGGAAGGTGGCTCAGTGGTAGAGTGCTTGTCTTGCATGCCTGAGGCCCTGGGTTCAATTCCTCAGCACCACATAAGCAAAAAGAAAAAAGCCGGGGGCTGGGAAGGTGGCTCAGTGGTAGAGCGCTTGCCTTGCATGCTTGAGGCCCTGGGTTCAATTCCTCAGCACCACATAAGCAAAAAAAGAAAAAAGCCGGAAGTGGCGTTGTGGCTCAAGCGGTAGAGCGCTAGCCTTGAGCTGAAGAGCTGAGGGACAGTGCCCAGGCCCAGAGTTCAGGCCCCACGACCGGAACCCCCCCAAAAAAAGAAAAAAGCCGGAAGTGGCGCTGTGGCTCAAATGGTAGAGCACTATCCTTGAGCTGAAGAGCTGAGGGACAGCGCCCAGGCCCAGCATACAGGCCCCATGACCGGACCCAAAAAAACAACAACAAGAAAAACATTCATTTCTATAGAAGCAACTGCTGCTTCCCAGAAAAAATGTTCTGAATTACAAAATGCATTATTAATATCTGTAATGTCTTCCCAATTTATTGGTAGAATATAAAGTGTATAATAGTGATTATGTCTGCAATATTCAAATATGAAAAGACAGGATTAGGTCCATAAACATTTTAGCAGTAGTTGTGAAATTTATGATCACTTACGAATTAAGGGCTTCCACTTGATTGTTGGCAAAGGAATAATTGCATTCTCATTATTGACAGATTCCAAGGCTTTGGGACTAGTAGGAAATTTTTCTGAAATTCTGACTGATGACTGCAGATACAGCTGGCCTCTATACATTCCTGAATCAACCAGAACATTGCTGATTAATAATTGTTCATCAACTATGCAAGATCATTTTTAAAAGGTTCACTTTTATTGGATATGATTAACTCTACTTACTTTTTTTGTATGTATATGCTCATAGAATAGAAAAGCCTGGAGCACTTGAATTTAACTTAATGGTTACTAATGTTTATCTGAATACATATAATTCTAGAACTATAGCTAATCATTCAAATACTCTCATACCACATGTATGACACTTATTTCTTAAAATCCTTGCTTTTCATGGAGTCTGAATTCTATGCTGGTACCAGGGTCTGAACTCAGGATGAAGTATTTTCTAGTATTGTTTGCCTGGCTGGTGTTCTACTACTTAAACCACTCCTCCAGACCCAAACCCTAATTTTTAAGACAAGGGTGGGAGAATAATAAACATGGAAATACAAATGGAAATGCAAATTGTAGACAGTATATACTGTCTTCAAATTGTAGACATACATATTAAGTAATTTTCTATCAAGTTGTACAATAAGAACATTTCTAAACCCTTCTAATATAGATATGAGATGAAAAGGACAAACTATAATTAAGTTTCAGAACTGGATAAATGGAAACATAGCAGAAATGGAAATTAAAATATAAATTTAAGGGCTATCTAAATCAAAGAATACATTAAGGAAATAAAACTATGATAGGTACTTCTAAGTAGGAAGAAATAATATATCAACACAGTACAGCTGTCAGTATGCCAATGGTACTATCATTCTGCAAGTATTATACTCACCCAAGTATACACTATTTTCTGTGGCTCCCCGAGCAGCTTCTACAATGTCTTCTTCATCTTCCAAAACTTCTTCGTTAGATGCGTAACTTGTATCATCAAAAAGACTAATGGGAATAACTTTGCCATCCCTAACCAACCAGGCAGATGCAATTGGAGTACAAAACTAAACAAAAATGGAAACAAATTTTAAATAATTAAAGCAGTATTTCAGTAGTGCTAATTCATAAAATACCAATTAAAATTTTTTTAAAGCATAGAGAATAAGTTGAGGACACAAAATGTTAGTGACTTCACTCCACCAGTAAGTATGATCAAAGTAGGAGAGGAGAAAACATTTATAAGCTCTCAGTGGGTGTTAGATACCTGATACTCCCATTCCAGATGTCCTTCCTTCTTACTAAATGCCATAACCTTCCAATCAGCAACTGAGACCTTTATAATCACCGTGTCCAGCATGGCAGCCTCCTGTTCTTCCACATCTGAAATAATTTTAGTATCTTCTTTGTTTCCACTGGGCTTAAAGGTGCTTTCAATAAAGCCAGCTCTAGTTTCCATGTCTGGAATATACCGAAGTTCAAAGTGGCCAACACTGAAATTCCACCTTAAATTTACAAAGGTGTGTTTTAGAAACTTACACTTAAATAAAGGGACTAAGTAATACAGAATACTTCTAGACTAAAGAAACAAGCATCAAAATTTTGTGATGAGAAATTGAACAAATCAATGTAAATTTCTGGCAGAGGTTGTCTTACTGATTTGCGCCACAAGAGGGCCTGTGAGAACCCTATCTGAGACTAGAAAAACTAGTTCTGAGAGTTGTGGGCAGACAGACAATAGTATGGATCAGATATTTTTTCCCCAAAATTAACAAATGTTCACACTTACAAGTCAGAATGAGTCTCTTCAACACAAAGTCCCCTCAAAATGAGGTGGCATACACTCTGGCTTTTGAGTGGCTGATAGGAGATAAGAGTTTTATGGACTTTTCCTGCCTGGGCTGGCTTTGCATTGCAATCCTCATATCCCAGCCTCCTAAGTAACCAGGATTACAGATGTAAGCCACCTGTTTCAGGTCTTACCATGTCTCTTAATAACCCGAGTACATTTCATTCAAGTGCAGAGAAATGAACACATCCCTATAAACCAATGTAAAAAAGCCAGAAGAATGAATCAACTTTAGCGTCATGTGAAAACATGGCCTTGAAGATGCAACTTCAGCTCCCCTCACCACCTTACCTCCAGTATCAGATCTCTGAGTTGTGGCAAGTCATCTACTCTTTCCTAAGTTTTAGTGCACTGCTAATAAAGTGATAGTAAAGATTTCTCTATAGTTAGTAAATAGAAAGGTCACTTAACTATTGACATTATAATGTCTTATCATAGAATGGGTTAAGAACTTTGACATCTAATGAGAAAAATATACTTAAGAACATGGTTCTTGGAACTACACACTCTTTTTATTCTGGTAGGTGAATTGTTAAATTGTACTTTTGCTTTTACAGTGACTAAGTTCCCACTGAACACTCAGAGCCCTTAAGAAAACAAAATCCCATCAGGATAAAGGTCAGGCTGTCAGCACACGCAAAGCCCTATTCATGGCCCACCAAATGTGGAAACCATCAATGAATTTTTAACTGGGTTTGAGGAAACAGTTTTCAGGAAAAACAATTGAATCATATTGCATCAGACTGGGAAAAATCTGAGCGACTGGTTCACTTTCAAAAGATAAAGATGAGATCTAAGGTTATTTTTACTACTCAGGCAATTTAAAACTTTAGTATTAAGTTTAAAAAATATGGCACATGATAGAGGATCGGAATATCTTATGTTTTAATCCTATCTTTAAGTGTAGAAATCACATAAGGAATTCATTATCTAAAGAAACAAAAAGTAAGAGACTAAATAAGTTAAAGAAAGTAAAATAACAGTCCTAAAATTGGAAGCTGGGGATATAACTCAGTGATATAACACCTGTCTTGCATATGTGAGGCCCTGGGTCCAATGCCTAATATTGCAAAAACAAAATAGTAATAAAGACCCAAACTATGAAACTATAGAGAACTACAGAGTCAAGCAGACAAACTCTCATACATGATTGTTGTCTTCTGCAATCAAAGAACTTGGTGCTGTGAAAAGCATCATTAATCTCATCTCAGTACTGTCATTCTTTATACCCACTTCTCATTGCCACTACGAGGTCCGACAGCTCTCACGGTTTTCTGGGTGCGTTGCAGCAGCAGAATGTCTTCTTCTTCTTCCATTTCATCACTATCCCATCGGCGACACCCCAAAGCTGAGCAGATATATCTCACCTGAAAAGGCAGATGTAAAATGAGCAAAGGACATAAGACACAGGAGATCAGAGACATTAAAAAATGTCTAGAACTTTTAAAAAAGAGGAAATTAAAGAAATGTGCCCAAGTAGAAGTGCCTAATAAGAAATATCATGATTAACTCCTAAGATTTACATCATGAAAGTCAATCTCACAGTTTCCATATAACAAAAGTGGTGTGGTTAAAAAAAAAAAAAACCCAAAACTGAGGGGCTGAGAAGGTGGCTCAGTGGTAGAGTGCTTGCCTTGCATGCATGAGGTCCTGGGTTCGATTCCTCAGCACCACATAACCAGAAAAAAAAAGCCGGAAGTGGCGCTATGGCTCACGTGGAAGAGCGCTAGCCTTGAGCTGAAGACCTGAGGGATACTGCCCAGGCCCACAATTCAGGCCCATGACTGGACCTCCCCCCCCGCCCCCCAGCCAAAAAAAACCAAAAAACAAAAACTGAACCTTTTCTAATAGCTTTCAAACTTAGAATACCTCCAAAATATCACTGAACTAATAAAGAAGACTCATATTTTAACCCAAACTAAAATCCTTACAAAGAAAGTATATCTGCTAGAGTATCAAAATTTTGCAGTAGCACATCCAACAAGAACCAGATGATGGGGTTCAAATCTGTTATTTTACAGACGAGAACATGAAAGCAAACTTCAATCTTCAAGTGCGTGTTTGCTCAAAAAAAAAAAAAAAGATGGAATTATGATAGCCTTCTCAATACAACACAGATGCAGGTGGGTCAAGAAGGCAGCAAAACATTCCAAGTGCAAGAAGGTGCTATGGGCCTAACACTTAGTTGAGGAACAATTCAAGTTAAAAGTCACATTATTATGTTTCCTTATTTAAGACTACGTTTATAGCAGGGCACCGGTGGCTCATGCCTGTAATCCTAGCTACTCAGGAGGCTGTGATCTGAGGATCATGGTTCAAAGCCAGCCCAGGCAGAAAAGTCCGTGAGCCTCTTATCTCCAATAAACCACCAGAAAACCGGAAGTGGCACTGTGGCTCAAGCAGTAGAGCGCTTGCCTTGAGCTGAAGAGCTGACAGAGCCCAGACCCAGAGTTCAAGCCCCAGGACCGACCAAAAAAAAAAAAAGAATAGGATTATATACAAAATATTCACATACCAAGGGTTTAAAAGACTTTTGGGGGGCTGGGAAGGTGGCTCAGTGGTAGAGCGCTAGCCTTGCATGCATGAGGCCCTGGGTTCGATTTCTCAGCAAAAAAGAAAAAAGCCAGAAGTGGCGCTGTGGCTCAAGTGGTAGAGCACTAGCCTTGAGCTGAAGAGCTGAGGGACAGCGCCCAGGCCCAGAGTTCAGGCCCCACAACCGGACCCTCCCCCCCCCCCCTGCAAAAAAAGACTTTTTGGTTGTTTTAAAAGGATGATTTTAATAATGAATTTGCATTGCAAGATGCAATCTTAGAAGCAGATCGTATTTTGACTATATCCCAACAAAATACATCAAATCTGACCTGGGAAATTTCTGAGCCTTTTTAAAGGCCTAGTTCTCTCATCCGTAAGATGAGTTTAAGCTTTCCCTTTGGATTATCTTTTTATATGATCACATTAGATAAACCAATGAACTGGGATATCATCAGGGTTATTATTTATCTTTGCAGGGTTCTACCCTTGTCAAAATATGAATAAATCTTGTAACCCTTAGTAATACTCTGAAGCTTCAAAAATAATGTATGAGGGGCTGGGAAGTTGGCTCAGTGGTAGAGTGCTTGTGTAGCATGCATGAGGCCCTGGGTTCGATTCCTCACATCACATAAGCATAAAAAAGCCGGAAGTGGGACTGTGGCTCAAGTATTAGGGTACTAGCCTTGAGCTGGAGAGCTAAGGGACAGCACCCAGGCCCAGAGTTCAGCCCCCATGACCGACAAAAACAACAACAACAAAAATAATGTATGAGCTGGGTACTGGTGGCTCACACCCATAATCCTACTCAGGAGGCTGAGATTTGAGGATAGTAGTTCGAAGCCAGCCTAGGTAGGAAAACCCAATAAACTAATAAAAAAAATTGGGAAGGGCTGGGAAGGTGGCTCAGTGGTAGAGCACTTGCTTTGCATGCATGAGGCCCTGGGTTCGATTCCTCAGCACCACACAAACAAAAAGGAAAAAGCCAGAAGTGGCGCTGTGGCTCAAGTGGTAGAGTGCTAGCCTTGAGCTGAAGAGCTGAGGGACAGCACTCAGGCCCAGAGTTCAGGCCCCATGACCCGACCCCCCCCAAAACAAAATTGGGAAGGGGTGCTGTGGCACAAGTGATAGAATGCTAGCCTTGTATGCTATGAGATTCAGGGGACAGCACCCAGGCCTAGAGTTCAAGCCCTAGGACTGGCAAAAAACAGACAATAAAGTATGAAAAGGGCACCTGACATAGTAGAGCACATTCATTCTCTTCCTTCTACTATTTCTGGCACTGCTTTTTATTCTTTTCTTAGATAAATTTAGTTTCCCCTTTCTATTTTACTTTTTTCTTGTTAAAACAAGTGCTATCCCCGAGGAAATGATAATAAACCTCAATAGTATAGTTTCAAAAATTATTTCCTCTATCCCAACTTATTTTGATCTCCCCCAAATAAATACATTTTCACTCACCTTCCCACTATATGCACTGAGTCCATATGTAGTAAGGGATTTTCCTCCAACCAAAACAACATCATCTCCAAATTTATAAGAAGATTCAAGAAGGGATTCAACAGTGAAAGGAACAGTTTCCATGCTCTCCCGGTCTCGGTCCCACTGAAAGAGGTCTCCATCCAGGGAAGGAATTATCATTTTATTCCCAAATACCTAAAACAAAAGCTAACTTTGAAAAGGTCCATAACATTAAGAGTAAGACTTAAGAGCCTGAATCTTCAGTATCATATACTCCAGCCTCCTTCTGAAGAGCAGATGAAGAAGCTGGGTCCATCAACCAAAAGTGATTTAAAAAAAACATCTAATTATTCCTTGGGCCTACATAGAACAGTTCACTATGGTTTATCTCAAACTCTGATGTGAGCCAAGAGGACCTCTAAGGTAGATAAGTTCCCAAAAGAGAGTTTAGGAATCCAATAATGTCAAAAGGTTACTGTTGTTCTTATAGCTATTCACATAGTCAATGATTTTTCTAGCAAATGGATAGCACATACAGTATTTTCTAGACCTATTTTATCTAGTCCAATTATGGTCATGGACTTGAACCCAAGGAATATAGGTTTGGAGATGCTGATTCAAGCAGTATTCCTTTCCTTCTTTTATTTATTTTCTCAAATCTGCTATGAGCTAGATGGCTGAGAACTAAGCTTCCTGGGTTTATGTGTCAGTTGTTCTTGCTTCTTTAAACAGTCTTTATGAGGGTCAACTTATATACCTGGTACAGTCTTGATGGTTAGCCCACTGTGCAAAACAAAGAAAAGTCACTGCTCTTGTGTCAGAAGAAACAACGTAAATAAGTTAATACAGCCTGTTAGGTGATATATACCACAGCAGGGAAAGTATAACATGAAAAAGGGGCCTGGGAAATGTCAGGGTGAAGTGGGGAAGAGGCTGTCAATAAACAGCTCGTGTTAGATCCTGCTGAGAAAATAACATATGGACAAAGATCTCAACATGAGCAGGTAAACTATGCTGATGCTGGGAACCAGGCTTTTAAAATCCTTAGGTTGAAGTGTACAGGTCACAATAGAAGAACCACAAAGAAAATAAACAGACTGATAGGAGATGGTGGAGACAGGAAGTACAGACAGAGGCAGGAATTAGCTGACAGTGGCTGGTCAGGCCTGGGATATTACTGCAAGTTAGAGCAACAGGGCTTCATGGTGGATTCTCTGAAGTGCATAGGGCTGTACCAGTAAACACAGATACGTACAGTATGAGAAAGGAAGGTTAGAGTTGGAAAAATTAGCTTTTTGTAACCAGAAAGACTGGATTAGACAAGAATCAGCAATGATGTAAATGCTAATTACAGGTAGAAATGTTGATGAGGAGTACAATATTTGCACAGGCTTTAAATGTCTCCCTATAGATTATTACTTGTCAGTTATAAGACAATAAAACAATGGTATTGTGTGTGTATGTGCATGTGCATGCATGCACACGTGTGCCAGTTTAATTCAGGGCTTGGTCACTGTCCCTTAACTTTTTTTGCTCAAGGCTGGCACTCTACCACTTGAGCCACAGCTCTATTTCTGTTGTTGTTTTTTTTTTGTGGTTAAGGTCTGCCAAGGCTTCCTTTGAACTGCAATCCTCAGATCTCAGCCTGTGAGTAGTTAGGATAACAGGTGTGAGCCACTGGCACTTGGCTGCAGAATTCTACAGTGAACATCTCAGACAATACTTTTACTAGATAGTCAAAATTAATCCCATCCATTCAAGATAGCAGTGCTCTCTTTAGGGAGATATAACATAACTTATGTTGTACTTCTAGAAGTTAACTTGATCAGAGTGGACTGTCAGGCAAGCACAAGAATGATGAAGTGATGAGGTAACTTCTATTTTTCTTTAATAAAAGAGCAGCTAGGCTATTCTCCAAAAATATCAATGGCATAAAAAAAAGATGAAGGCTATGGGAACCAGATCAGAAAAGGCTAATGACATATAAATGATGTAAAGACTAGACGCTGAACTATGGGTAGAAGATGCTATAAAAAACATTATAAAGGCTTTATTATCATAAGGTTGAGTATAGTGGTGCATGCCTGTAACCCCCAAACTCAGGAAGTTTAGGCAGGGAGGATTGTTGAGTTCAAGGCCAGTCTAAGCTACATAGCAAGTTCTAGGCCAGTTGGTGATACAGCAAGATCTACCTTGGGGGAGAAAAAAGGACATTTATTAAATAATTTGACAGAACTCAAATATAAGGAGATTAAAGAACTGCAATGTTTTCAGGAGTAATATTCAACACACATATTTATGTATATTGAATTCATTTCCAAATGTTTTATACAAGAAGTGTCAAGGTGGCAGACATACAAGGAGTGCAATGACTAAGCAAAAGAACACAACACATTTTTAATAACTTCTTTAATAGTTACAATTATTCTATGCATTGGATATAGACAAGTTTTTCAGCTGCTTCCTATCAGTAAATTATGTTTTTATTATTTACTTTATTGTTATTATAATGGTGATACACAGAGAGATTACAATTACATGAGTTAGGTAATGAATATATTTCCTTTCATACATTTTTTTTTTTTTGTTGGTCATGGGCCTGAACTCTGAGCCTGGGTGCTATCCCTCAGCTCTTCAGCTCAAGGCTAGCACTCTACCACTTGAGCCACAGTGCCACTTCTGGCCTTTT
The DNA here is from genome assembly GCF_019054845.1 of Dipodomys spectabilis. Taxonomy (NCBI): domain Eukaryota; kingdom Metazoa; phylum Chordata; class Mammalia; order Rodentia; family Heteromyidae; genus Dipodomys; species Dipodomys spectabilis. Next base: position 8,086,887 of record NW_024870814.1, read on the forward strand.
CTGCTTATGTGGTGCTAAGGAATCAAACCCAAGGTCTCATGCATGCAAGGCAAGCACGCTACCACTTAGCCACCTTTCCAGCTTCTCCTTTCATACATTTTCTGTTCCCTCTCTCCCATCTCTATCCATGAGTTGTGTAGTTCACTTTCATCAGTGTCCAGTGAGCTCCACCACTGCATTTTTTTGAACATAGTGCATGTAAGTGATAAGTCAAACAACTAAGTTAGGGCAGGCAAATCTGATTGTCTATTCGTATCATTATGACTGCTGTAACTTTTCAGAGTTGTTGTAACTATTCAAAGTTACAAAGAAAAGAAAGGTACTCAACATCAGATGCCACTGGTTCATGCTAGTAATTCCAGTTGCTAAGGAGGCTGAACTCCAGAGGATCTCCAGACAAGTCAGAAAAGTCCAAGAGATTCCATTAAACAAAAGCAAAAAAGCAGAGCTAAAGTTGTGGCTCAAGTGGTACAGCACAAGCCCAAGAAAAGTACTTAAGCCCCTTGCAAGAGTTCTGTAATTCAATGCAGAAGACTATACCATTACCATTCTGGCACTGAAAAATTTCCACTTATACTTCTTAATGGAAAAAAAAAACAGTATATTTAACAAGTTCTCAAACAACATTGACATGGATCTCATTATTGTTTTAGCATTACTATTTTATCCTTTATTTTCTCATATTTCTTGATAACAGAAAAGATTTTTAAAAATTAGAACTTTTTATCTTCTGTATAATGTTCAAACTTGAAGTTGTCATTAAAACAAATTTACATCACAACATTCATACTCTACAACAACAGGACACAGTATTTAGCTTATTATCTTCCATTTTGAGCTACATTATCAGTTAGCGAATCAAGTATTTATAATTCTCCATCTTCCACAGTATGTTAGGATTTCTATATTTACTAGAACTGTAGATTCAAATTATGACAAAGTTAAAAAATAGGTGTTTCAATTGTTTGATCAAATCAGCAGTAATACCAGGTTAAGTGCAAACAGGAAAGCAGGTATACACCAAGGAAAGAAAGGCAGGTCTAGTGATCTATGGTCAGCAGAGAACATTTATTTCGAATTGTTTCTCCTTCCACCAACAATCTCTTTTTCCCTAAAGTGGTAGCAGATCCTTAGGGAACACAATGGCTCTTAGCTACAAAAAGCAACTGTCAAACTACAAGGTGACTAAAATTTTTGTCCTCTTTGAAGAATAATCCACACATCTCCAAAAAATAAAAAAGAGAGTGACATTGTCCAAAAGGAAATGTACTCATTTAGTTTTAGTTTTTTTTTTAAACAAACTGTATTTTTTTTTTGTCTTTTCTTTTTTGGCACTAGGGATTGAACCCAGACATTGCACAAGTGCTTTGCCACTGAGCTACATCCCAGCCCAAGAAATGTACTCTTTATCTGACTTATGTAATTGTAAACCCTCTGTATATTACCATTATAATAGCAATAAAAAATTTAAAAATAAAGAAGTTTCAATTAAAAACAAACAAATATAATTTAAACAACCAAGGTTTGAGATGACTAAACATATTGAGCAAGTGGCCTTAATTTAAATATTAAAGTTCATCAATATTAACTCAATAAATACCAGACATAAAATAACAAAAAATTATGATTCAACATTGAATCATTATGTCATACTTATGGATTATGATTTTTAGAAGTTCACTTTTAAATAGCTACTCTTCATTAATTGGCTGTTGATGAGTCATACACATGGCTGCTGACCTTTGCACCAATCTCAGTAATGTCTCAGGCTGCATATGTGAAAGCAGATGGTGTTTTTCCTTGAGAGCCTGAGAAGCGATATATATGTATGCAGTTCAGGTAGAGAGATGACATCACCTCTCACAATAGCATTACCTCATCCTCTAAGCAAAGGAATGAGTCACTCACAGTCAGCTGCAAATCTCTTGGTAGAAAAAAAATGTAGGTTATGGTGATGCATTTTCACATTCCAGTGATTTGTCCATGTAAACAGTTATTTGTTCTGATCTGAGGCTCTGCATCTCAAAGTAATTACGGGACTTGCTTTTCCTTTGGTCATTTAAAAAAATATAAAGTCTCATGTTTGCCTGTTTATTTCCTCTCTTTGTTTTTCCCTATTTGCAATTTTAAAATATAAAGTCTGCTACATTGGCTAGCAAACAGTACCAAGGATTTGTAGTCTTCGTGTAATCACCACCCAGTTTAGTCAAGCAATTCAATTTCTGTTCCTTAACAAAATCAAGTGGAACAGTGAATATGAAGGGGCACACATAATCAGGGACTGCTATGTAAATTTAGAATATGAAAGTATTAGCTCTAATTTTCAAGAGGAAGAAAGAACTTTGGAAAACAAGAAGTACCGCTACTAAAATGAATACCATCAGCAATAAAAATGCCAAAAATTCCTCGTTCTATGAGAAAAAGAATTCATTTAGTTCTTATTTTCTATGTAACTTACACCCAGACACATAAGCATACATACAAACATATGCACATACATTTTGGTTAATACATTCAACTTTATTTTTACTATGAAAAAGTTCAAGCATATAAAATATTTAAAAAAAGGGCTGGGAAGGTGGCTCAGTGGTAGAGTGCTTGCCTTGCATGCATGAGACCTTGGGTTTGATTCCTCAGCACCACATAAGCAGAAAATAAAAAGCCGGAAGTGGTGCTGTGGCTCAAGTGGTAGAGTGCTAGCCTTGAGCTGAAGAACTGAGGGACAGTGCCCAGGCCCAGAGTTCAGGCCCCACGACCGGACCCCCCCACCCCACCCCCAAAAAAAAGCCAGATGCTGGTGGCTCATGCCTGTAATCCTAACAACTCAGTCAGGAGGCTCAGATCTGAGGATTCAAAGCTGGCCCAGGCAGGAAAGTCCAGGAGATTCTTTTTTTTTTTTTTGTCAGTCGTGGGGCTTGAACTCTGGGCCTTGAGCTCTGTCCCTCAGCTCTTCAGCTCAAGGTTATTGCTCTACCACTTGAGCTACAGTGTCTCTTCCGGTTTTCTGATGGTTTATTGGAGATAAGAGTTATATGGAGTTTCCTGCCGGGCTGGCTTTGAACCATGATCCTCAGATCTCAGCCTCCTGAGTAGCTAGGATTATAGGCATGAGTCACCGGCACCAGGCTGATCCAGGAGATTCTTTTCGCCAATCAACCACCAGAAACCCAGAAGTGGGACTGTGGCTCAAAGTGGTAGAGCACTAGTCTTGAGCAAAAGGGTTCAGGGACAATGCCCAGGCCCTGAGTTCAAGCCCCATGACTAACCGACAAAACAAATAAATAAAATCTAAAAATACCAATATAGTAATCCTTCATGTATTTATCTAATTTTAACAATTATCAACAGCTTATCAATTGTTTACATATTCCACAGTTTCTTATTAGGATAAATGCACTGAATATTCAAATTTGTCTCAAAAATTAAATTTACAATGAGGAATTCAGTCTACATATTACATTTCATATGACATAAGACAGACCAAAGGAGGTGACTTTTACCACCCCACCCCTACCCCTTATCAAGAGCCCCCTTTAGACTCAAGAACTAAGAATTCACATTCTCTTTACTATACAATTTCCCACAGTCAAGAGTTTTGTTTCTTTATTTCTTGTATTTCCTGAGTAGTGTGATTAGATGTGGAGCTTCGATATAAGGTCAACTTTTTTGACAGGAACAGCTCACAACTGTACTACTTACTAGGTGTAAGGAAATGCCCAACAGGCCTAATCTCTGCCCTTGAAGGCAGTACCTGCGCAGTAGATGAGGCACCTCCCACTTCCAGCCTCTGATATAAAAAGGGGCCTCCAAAGCACCAGAAGACGCCATTTTCTCCCTTTCCCCTTGAGAACTTGGCCTTGTCAGCTCTGCTGGCAATAAATCATTCCTTCTACTTCCACGTGGTCTTTTGGGTTACTTTTTTGGTTTACTTCCTACCCGGGTTTACATTTTCTTCTTCACTAGGAACTTCCTACCATATTATGCATCTGTAAACCACATTCCTTGGGCCAAATTCCTCCAGCCACTGTTTCAGTAAGTAAAGTTTTATTAGAATACAGCTGCACATAAATTCATTTGTCTATTATCTAAGGTCACTTTCAAGGCCTTAGTTGCAAGAGACCATATCACTCTCCAAAGCCTAAGGTATCTACTATATGGCCTAGATAAAAAGTTTGATCACTCTTGTGTTATATTATGAGGTATTATAATGTCTGTTTGACTTTTTAATTACTACCAATTTGTGGAATCAGGGGAGTCAGACCGATCCTTCCATTCAGAAAGCTCCGTATCAATTTTTGTAACCATATTTATATTAATGATCTACTATTCAATTAAAGGCAACAAAATAGTGATTTCTAATTCTATCACATTCCTCCTTAGCTTGAATTTTTCTATCAAGAAAAATCTTTACTCTGCTTTGGAAACCAGATTTGTATACAAAAGCATTTTTGCAGTTAGTAGCTCAGACATTACTCTCAATCCCAAAGTTGCATCTGGAAGTACCATGCACAATGAAACTGAAAACTGAAAATGGCCCTTTTGATTTACTGAGACCAGTGTTTTTCATATCCAGAAAGAGGGAAAGGGAATTGACAATTACAGAAGCTGCATTCCATGCACAAGCTAAGAAACACTTTCATTTAAACAGAAGGGAGAAGAAAAAAATGTGGCAAAATACAGATATACCAAGGGTTGACATAAATGAATTAATAAAGATCTTGAAGAAAAAGGATGGAAAACAGCAATTACCTTAGAATATTTTCTACAGTGGTCCATGCCCCTACTTAGCTGCTAACTCTAGGGAGCCCATCTAGGATACTATAAAACTCATGCTTACAATGGTGATTCCAAGAAACTAAGCAATAAAAACTCAGCAATACTAGGAACTTGTAAAATGCATGAACAATAAATATTTAACTGAAAGTGCAAAAAGGTGTTTGTTGATTTTTTTGTTATCTGAGAACTCCCTTTTTCCAGAACAATTACTATCCTAGAGATGTTGGTTGATTTGCAAACTGATGTGTGCAACATATATCCATACATAAAAACAAGGCATATGAAATCAACACAGGGTGCTCATCGCCACCCACCATTCACTAAAGAATAAAAATTAACACTTCACTGTTGTTGGGTTTTTGTTGTTGTTTTTTTCAGGTCTGGTCGTGGGCCTGAACTCTGGGCCTGGGCGCTGTCCCTCAGCTCTTCAGCTCAAGGCTAGCACTCTACCACTTGAGCCACAGTGCCACTTCCAGCTTTTTTCTTTTTCTGCTTATGTGGTGCTGAGGAATCGAACCCAGGGCCTCATGCAGGCAAGACAAGCGCTCTACCACTGAGCCACCATCCCAGCCCGTGTTGTTGGTTTTTTATATAAAATTTCTCACATTAACTTATTTCATTTGTCATAATCACTCTTGACAACTATTTTCAAGGTATGTACATTTGTCTCTTATGTTTGTACCACTTTGGGTATGCACTAGGCTTCCTGATTTAACTTATTCCCAATTCCTCCACAATCAAAAGAAAAGATTTGTTTTTGGTCGGTTTTGGGGCCTGAACTCTGGGCCTAGGTGCTGTGTCCCTCAGCTCTTCAGCTCAAGGTTAGCACTCTACCACTTGAGCCACAGTACCACTTCCGGCTTTTTCTGTTTATGTGGTGCTGAGGAATTGAACACAGAGCTTCATCCATGCAAGGCAAGCATTCTACCACTGAGCCACCTTCCCAGCCCCATGAAAAGAATTTCTGATGTTCTCTTTTGCTATGAGATTTTCAATGGGACTAATGAATCATGATGTTGTCTCAGTGTAGCACTTTCCTTATAAGCTAGTTATCTCTAATAGTGAGTATTTCTATTTAAAAACTTTTTTTTGTCAGTCATAGGGCCTGAAAAACTTTTATAAAGTATTCACATCTAGTAGCAAATAGAGAAGCTGGAAGGAAAGTGATCAAATCTATATAGTCCCATTAATACCAATTCATTCTTTTTTTCTTTTTCTTTTTTTGTTGTTGGTCGTGAGGCTTGAACTCTGGGCCTAGATGCTGTCCCTCAGTTCTTCAGCTCAAGGCTAGCACTCTACCACTTGAGCCACAGCACCACTTTCAGTTTTCTGGTGGTTTATTGGAGATAAGAGTCTCAAGGACTTTCCTGCCTCGGCTGGCTTCCAAATGTGATCCTCAGATCTCAGCTGCCTGAGTAGCCGTCAGCACTTAGCCACTCCCTTATTTTCAAATGCTAGATTCTCAGTTTGGTTATCAGTCAATTCTCAAGGTAATGGATGTTTTTGGTTAGAGGACACTACCACTTCTGTATGTAGTTCAGACCTCTCCTCTGAAAGAGTTGAAGCCTCAGTACTGACACACCAATGAATTAATTAATTAATTTTAGTATTCTGGTGGTGGTGGTGTGTGTGTTTAAAATTTTCATTTTTTTTTTTGGTCCTGGGGCTTGAATACTACCCTTGAGTCTCTTTGTACTCAAGGCTTGCACTCTACCACTTGAGCCCACAGCCCCACTTCCATTTTTTTCTGAGTTTATTGGAAATAAGAGTCTCACAGACTTTCCTTCCCTGGGCTGGCTTCAAATTTCAGTCTCCTGAGTAGCTAGGATTATAGGTGTGAGCCACTGGCACCTGACTTATAATTTTCATTCTTAATCCAGAGATATCTGACTACTTTTAAGTCATCATAAGTCTTATTCTATTCTATATAAAATATCAAAAGAAAAGAACTTTTAGAAGTCAAAGATTTGCTCCAAAGGTAAAGACAAAGGGAGAACAGACAGAAAGGTTAATTATGACATGCAAATTATTTATTTCTCTACCATGGATCTATTATACCCATCTAACAACAGAGCCTCAAATCCCAGCACATGGAAGGCTGAGGCAGGAGAATGACAAGTTTAAGGCTGGTGCCTGGACACCCTAGTAAGACTTTTTTTTTAAAGTAGAAAGGAAAAAAAGCCTCAAAAAGACTAATTAACGTGGAATAGTTCAAATGGCTACCATTTGGGGGGGGGGGATCCAGTTGTAGGGCCTGCACTCTGGGCCTGGGCGCTGTCCCTCAGCTCTTCAGCTTAAGGCTAGCACTGTACCACTTGAGCCACAGCACCACTTCTGGCTTTTTACTTTTTGCTTATGTGGTGCTGAGGAATTGAACCCAGGGCCTCATGCATGCAAGGCAAGCGCTCTACCACTGAGCCACCTTCCCAGCCCCTGGCTAACAGTTTTTATCAGAAATTCCAAATCAGCTCTAAAATTCTTTGATTATAACATAGGAAGTCTGAAAGATTACAAACCACTCATCAATCACTTAAGAAAATGAACACATAGCTGGATGCTAGTGGCTCACGCCTGTAATCCTAGCTACTCAGAAGGCTGAGATCTAAGGATTGCAGTTCAAATCCAGCCCAGGCAGGAAGGTCCATGAGACTTGTAACTCCAACTAACCACCAGAAAACTGGAAGTGGCTCTGTGGCTCAAGTGGTAGAGTGCTCACCTTGAGCTGAAGAGCTGAGGGACAGCACCCAGGCCCAGAGTTCAAGCCTTATGACTAATAGAAAGAAAAAAAAAGAAAAGAAAATGAATACAAAAGAAAACTGAGCAGTAATAATTTCCTATATTTCAATTCTTTAGAATGATATCCTATATGTAGGACATAAAATAACTCTTATTCAAAACAAACAACTGCCTATGCCACTAAATAATTGACTAAATAAACAACTATACTTTGTGACTTAATAAACATTGTGCCACCCTTGTTGTATTGTGAAAATACTGTTTATTTCCTTGAAAATATTAAAATTATTATAATGGGGCAATAAAAGGAGCACTGATAAAAGTACAGGATCTGAGCTGGGAATGTAGCTTAGTGGTAGAGTGCTTGCCTAGCATGTATGAAGTCCTGGGTTCAATTCCCCAGTACCATATAAATAGAAAAAGCCAAAGTGGCTCAAGTAGTGGAGTGTTAGCCTTGAGCAAAAGAAGCTAAGGGACAGTGCCCAGGGCCTGAGTTCAAGCCCCAGGACTGGCAAAAGAAAGAAAGAAAGAAAAAAGGATCCCTATAAACCATTCCTCAGAGACTAGGGAGGGGGGATTGTGGTTAACAGCTAGCTAGATGATCTATAGGAGGGCATATGCTATCTTTTAGCAGATCTAGTTATTAGAATGCATTCCATGCTTAAAAGAAACCCAATGACCGCCCCCCAAAAAAATGCAGAAAGAAAAAGAAAAAAAAACCTACCCAGAAATGGTTTTGTGTTTACCATCTTCAAAGACTGTGAACTGACCTCCAGAACAAAAAAATACCAAGTAGATAATGTAATTTAATTCTCTTTCCTTAAGTCAACCTACAACATGCCATAAAGAAACTTAACAGAATAGCCTTTAAAATGTATCTTTCATACTCATGATGAAAGAATAATGACTTTAATAATGATCTCTATCTTTACCTAAATTAATATATATCTATAAAGTAGAAAAGCAATGTCTATTTCCTAAAATATAGGGTTAAAGCAATTTCTCACTTGGCAATACACATGCTAAAATAAATTGTCTTTGTTCACAGCTTTAGCCAAGCTAAGGGACTAATAAAATTAAATCAAAGCACAGTTTCATTTCCATAATTAAAAGAAAAGTAGTTAACTAAAGCAATTATTTAAATACTGGCTTACTACATAATTGACAGTCACTCTTCAAAATAGACTGCCATTTTAGATAACATAGACTCAAAATGCCCTATGTTTTGTATACAAATGTACAAGTAACATACAAATGTATTTAAGGTCCAAAAGGATAAAAGCATGGGCCAGGTGCAATGGTATCTGTCTGTAATCTCAGTACTGAAGCAGGAGGAAGCAAGAGGATATAGAGTTGGAGTCCAGTCTGGAAAACATAGGAAGACCTTGTATAGAAAAAAAACTGCATTCCTCTAAGGTCACAGTTGAGATGAAGAAGGTAGGCTACAGAGCAGAGGGGAGGATGGAGAAACCCATCACTGTGTTTGTCTGTTTCTGCACCTGTCTGAAACAGAAAGGCTTGTCCTTGGGGGGAGAATCATGCCAAAAATAAACCAAAACCCCAAACTCTAAGTATAGACGTAACAATAGTTATTTGTTCTTTTTAAAAGAAAGAACAAGGGTGTTTTAGCAGAAAATGATAGAGGCATTTGTCTAAGTATACATTAGTATATACACACAAATACAATGTACTCCATAAAGGAATTTTTAATAAAGATAAGAAAGACTCCTGCATTCATAATTGTGTTCCAAAACAACACAGTTGAAGAATACTTTCTCTACTGAGACTTGATAAAGCCTAACCACACAACCCCTAAAAAATATTAAGCAAATTATTTATTGTTTATTATTAATCTTAAGGCAAGCAGTGAGGAACTACAGGGAAATATCTCAGTGCTTTATCAAGGGTTGAATCTGCATTTAAATTACTAGAAGAAAGCAAATCAGCTTTCATCTTGGGAGGTCCTTCTGAAAATTAAAAGCAAAATTCTTAGGTACTATTAAGTGTCAATAATATTAGGCTTAGTATCTAGAGCACACCTGTTACAGCACCCAGGATGATCATTAGCATACCTTAGTTTCACCATTCATTCTAACACACACAGGCACACACACACTCATCCTTCAGCTCAATTTTGTATCAACATTATTTTGAGGAAGTTTGTAGATACTTTGTCAAGAGGAAGGAGTGGTAAATGAGATCTATGTCCCTAGGCACTTCAACTTCCCTGCAGAAAGCAGTTCCTTCCAAATATGATACAAAACACTTGTTCTAAATGACACTGTCAATCTCTCTTATCTGCCAGTAATTCTCATGGACATAATAAAACACCATAAAAGCAACAGAGCACTTCATTTTATAGACCTTTTGGGTAAGAAAACATTAAGGACTGTACCAGCAAGCCGAGAGGCAATAAGATAGGTGCCTAAAGGCCATTTGCAATGAATGTATGTTCCCCTCCTCCCCCCACATACTTGCATGTTTAGTAAAAGGGGAAGTTGAAAAATTTGAATGTTCAATCTTTTTATTTTTTTTTATTTATTTTTTTTTTGTGTCCGGTCGTGGAGCCTGAACTCTGGGCCTGGGCGCTGTCCCTCAGCTCTTCAGCTCAAGGCTAGCGCTCTACCACTTGAGCCACAGCGCCACTTCCGGCTTTTTTCTTTTTGCTTATGTGGTGCTGAGAATCGAACCCAGGGCCTCATGCATGCAAGGCAAGTGCTCTACCACTGAGCCACCTTCCCAGCCCTGAATGTTCAATCTTTAGAGATTCCAATCCAATCCTATAATTTTATTTATTTTGTTGGTATGAGTTTGAACTCAGAATCTAGAAGAGGCATGCTTCTGTAGTAGAGACATGCCTCTAGCTGTTTCGTGTGTGTGTGTGTGTGTGTGTGTGTGTGTGTGTGTGTGTGTGTGTGTGTGTGTGTGTGTGTGTGTGTGTGTGTGTGTGTGTGTGTGTGTGTGTGTGTGTGTGTGTGTGTGTGTGTGTGTGTGTGTGTGTGTGTGTGTGTGTGTGTGTGTGTGTGTGTGTGTGTCCTGGAGTTTGAACTCAGGTATCCTGGAGTTTGAACTCAGGGTCCCTTTGTTCAAGGCTAGCACTCTACCACTGAGCGACAGCTCTACTTCCTGCTTTTTTTGTGTGTGATTAATTGGAGATAAGAGTCTTACTGGCTTTCCTGCCTGGTTAGGTTGGAACCTTGATCCTCAGATCTCAGCCTCCTATGAGTAACTAGGATTATGGGTGTGAGCCACTGGTACTCAGTTACCTGGTTAATTTTAAGATAGGGTCTTGCTTCCTACCAGGGAGACTATCTGGATGGGATTGGGATTCTCCTATTTTAATCTCCATTACTGCTGGGATGACAGGTACACACCACCCCCATTAAACTTCTTTCCAATGACTTTCCAATGATATGGATTCTTATGGATTTTTTTGGCCCTGGCTAGCCTGGAACCACAATTCTTCCAGTCTCGGCCTCACACAAAGTTAGGATACCACTATATGTAGTTATACATTGAGAAGGGGTCCTGAGACCTGCCCTTCTGCCTAGACTGGCCTCAACTCACAATCTTTCCATTCTCAGCCTCCCAAATAGCTTATCTTGTAAATTTTTGAAGGCAATTAAAGCTCTCCTGAGCTAAATAATTCAGCTAATTTATATGGCAAGTTAATGGAGGAATAATGACCAGTAGTAAAGTTTCCAATTCCTCAATACCTTACAGCCTAAAGAGTTTCTATTGATTTTAATTTTTTTGTGTACCTATAATCAATAATCAACTCCTTAATCAATAATTAATTCCATTCTTTCTGCCAGCTTCACCTAGCCTTCTTTTTTACATAACTCTTTCCAAGTAAACACTGAATTTGGTAGAGAACATTAACTATTTCAAATGTTAGGGAACTTTCCAAACTATTGTACCACATGCATTTAGAAAGATATTATTATTGTATGCATCTAGCTCAGGGAATTTCAAATGGCAGTTTTGGGTCCTTTTTCCTGAAATTTCTAGATGCTTTATAGCATCTTGCTGAATACAGATGATTCAACTCAAATACATCCCACTCTCCTCAGTATGATGTTTATAGCCATTCTTATAATAATATTTTTATCATGTACTCTATCAGCAATTTTCCATGTATAGTCTGTGGGTCCCTGAGGAATATAGAAGGTCAAACAGTTTTCCTAAACAGGTATTAGTGGCCTTTCACTGTGTTGCTATTTGCTGATAGTGTAAAAGCAATGCTGGCTAAAACCAGTGATGCCTTAGCAAGAACTAAGAACCAAACTAGTAAATGCTGTGTTCTTAACTGTCATATACTTGCAACCACAAAAGAAGAAACAACAGATTATTGCACTTGATGAGCTGGGATTTGTATCAGCAGAATAGGATTTGTCTAGTGTGCTGTACAAGGTCCAGAATTCCATTTCTTGCACCATAGGAAAAAAAATAACCTAACAAAACAACACCTCTGAAATATTATCCAAGTATGGTGATTCATGTCTTCAATTCCAGATATTGTTTGTTTGTTTTTTTTTAGGGGGGGGGTCCGGTCGTGGGCCTGAACTCTGGGCCTGGGCGCTGTCCCTCAGCTCTTCAGCTCAAGGCTAGCGCTCTACCACTTGAGCCACAGCACCACTTCCAGCTTTTTCTGTTTATGTGGTGCTGAGGAATCAAACCCAGGGCCTCATGCATGCAAGGCAAGCACTCTACCACTGAGCCACCTTCCCAGCCCTTCAATTCCAGATATTGGGAAGCAGGATCATGAGTTTAAAGCCAGCCTGGGTTACAGAATGAGATTATGATTCAGAGATAAGGAAGAAGAGAGAATCTACTTACTGAATAAACACGATTGGTTTTGATATAATGAGATTAACTTTTGTTCTTCCTTAGTACATATCATTTTATTGGGTTTTTTTGTTTTGTTTTTGCCTGTACTGGGGCTTGAACTAAGAGCCTAGACACTGTCCCTGAGCTTCTTTCGCTCAAGGCTAGCACTCTACCACTTGAACCACAGTGCCACTTCTGGCTTATTCTGAGGAGTCAAACCCAGGGCTTCATGCATTCTAGGCAAGCACTATACCACTAAGCCACATTCCCAGTCCTCATTCTACTATTCTTCATGACTAAATAGGATGTATGTACCCAGCACCTCTGCACATAGTAAAGCAAGCCTTGAGGAGAAGCACTTCTGAGACTGAGCTATGAACTAAACTAACTGCTACTGTTCATGAGTTCTATTTCTGGTCAACAAGCAACTTAGAAAAATTATGGTTGGGGCTGAGAAGGTGGCTCAATGGTAGAGCGTAGGACTTGCATGCATGAGGCCCTGGGTTTGATTCCTCAGCACCACATAAGCAAAAAGAAAAAAGCTGGAAGTGGCACTGTGGCTCAAGTGGTAGAGTGCTAGCCTTGAACTGAAGAGTTGAGGGGACAGCGCCTAGGCCCAGAGTTCAGGCTGGATCCAAAAAAAAAAAGAAGGAAAAAAAGAAAAATTATGGTTATAAGGTTTGGGTATGTGAAATTTTCTCAGAAATAAATAATGTATACTTCTCATTTCAAAAAAAACTGGCAGTAGTATTTGTAATAAAATTCAGGTTCTCAAGTGAAAATTAGAATAGAAGCTTATTTACATGTCTGCCATGATAAGCTTGAAAGCTTTTCAGTACTTAAAACAAAAACAGACTTTCTGATGAAATCAGCAGTGAGAATGAGAACTTCATTTTCTGTGGATGTTCTGTAAGGAAATATGTCAATATATGTAAGGTCAGTAAACTCAGTAAATCCATAGAAAATCCATTAGAAAATCACATGAGGGCTGGGAATGTAGCTTAGTGGTAGACTGCTTGCCTTGTATACACGAGGCCCTAGGTTCGATTCTTCATGACCACATAGGCACTGTGGCTCAAGTGCCTTGCATGCATGAGGCCCTGGGTTCAATTCCTCACCACCACATAAGCAGAAAAAGCTGGAAATGGCACTGTGGCCCAAGAGTGCTAACCTTGAGCTGAAGAGCTAAGGGACAGTACCCAGGTCCAGAGTTCAGGCCCCACAACCAACAACAAAAAAAAAAAAAAAAGGAAAGAAAATCACGTGTGAGTAAAAGACAAGACAGAGCAATGGATTTTAATGGACTACTACACTTTATGATTTCATAATCCACAGCACAACTTACCTTTAAGAAACTTTTATTTGCTTTGGTACAGTATCAAACAGAAAGTCCAAAATTCTTTGAAAAATGGTTGCTAAAATACTCCTCCTCTCTTTTCCAACTACATATGTATGTGGCTGGATTTTCTTCTTTATAGAATTAATCAAAACAACAATACAGCATTTTTAATAAAGAGAAAATAAATTATCTTCTATCAAATCAGATTTAAAGAGATTTGTAAATTTGTAAATTAATGTAATTTTTGTTTTTTTTTTTTTTAAATAGTTATTCTTTTTTTTCCCTCTTTGGTAGTGCTGGGTTTGAACTCAGGATGTCAGACCTACTATGAAGCATGCTACCACCTGAAACAGACAGACAGATAGATGGAAACACACACATACATACATATACATACATATATCTACACATATACACACAGAATCCTTTTTGGATTATTTTTCAAATAGGGGCTGATGTTTTCATCAGCTTTGATTTTCCTTTTTCAAAAATGAACCTGTACATCAATATCAAAAGGTTTATAAGAATTACATGTGCATAAGGAACATCAAATATGTATTACGATACTGGGAACAATGTTTTCATTAGCATATCTACATACTGAACAAGAACTTGGAGCAACAGTAAAATCTAGGGAGCCTGTCATATTGTCACAGATGGCTCAACACCTTTAGATTTTCTATTTTTTTCCTTCTGTACAGTAAAAAATAAAAAACGATGATGTAAGGAAATCTCAGCATTCTTCTTTTGCACAAAATGTAGTGAACGTTTTTTACTTACTGCTATAGAGGTGCAAAGTAAAAATTTAAAATATACTTGCAATTTAACATTTCAAACCATTCTATCCAAACAAAACATAGTTGGGCATGGGTGGGAAGGTGGTCATTTAAACAAAAGATGACTAGTAAATCACACAAAAAAATTAAGAACTAGAGACAGTAAAGAAAGTTGAACTTTAAAATAGCTAATGTTATTTGCTAGTACAACTAGCTGCTTGCAATTTAAACACATTCAGTAGCACTTGGGTTATGTGTAACTATTTATATTCTACTTTTTTATACCATGCAAAGCTTGTGTGTCTATGCTTCAGTTTGCAAACACACATATGCTTTGTATCATAACAACACACTGTAAAATTACCTCAGATATAGGCAGCTTAAAATCTTCTTTGCTGATCATTCTTTACGTCTAATTTAAAAATAAAGTAAAACATGCAGACCTAAGCATAATCTCACAAGAACACAATTAAATGTCTAGCTGGAGTAATAAGTCATTTGAAAACTATTCAAAAGCCTTGACTACAAATTCAAAAATTTTTAAATAATTCACAAATTAATATTTGTTTAGTAATTCATAATACAACAGAAGTTAATTATTTCCTAAGATAGCATACTGTCTGACAAACAATGGGCATCTTAGATAGTGTAGTCATGACTTAGCACAAAGCCAATGTGGAAATTTGACAGAGCTGTTTCCCTAAGTACCTGCTGGGTGCATTAGCAGGAACTCAGGCTAGGTTTACTGGAAGATTTACTGGAAGATTTACTGGAAGGCACAGTGAAGTCTTGTTATTTCAGATGGCAGGAGTTTTGCCATCAGAAAGTTCCATCAACATGAGATCATTCTCAAACTATAAGTTTTTATCTTTTCTAAATTTAATGCCAGCTAGGAAATCTTTCAAAAAAAAGGACTGATGAAAGAAAAAAAAAAAAAAAGACTACCATAGGTAGTGTCCTACAGTTGGAACAACTTGATGTGGTTGGTGGAGGACTGAGAGCATTATGTTTTCTTTCAACTGTAGCAGTCACAATTCAAAAGATAAGACATTTAAAAATAATCCAGAGGGCTGGAAAGGTGGCTCAGTGGTAGAGTGCTTGCCTTGCATGCATGAGGCCTTGGGTTCAATTCCTCAGTACCACATAAGCAGAAAAAGCTGGAAGTAGTGTTGTGGCTTAAGTGGTAGAGTGCTCACCTTGAACTGAAAAGCTCAGGGACAGCACCCAGGCCAAGTTCAGGGCCTACAACTGATTAAAAAAAAAAAAAATCTAGACAATAAAGTTCTGAAATGGGAGACTTAACTCATTAACATCAATACTGAAGGTGAGGAACATAAACTTACTTCCTTTGGTCCTCTCCCATCTCAGCAGGAAGACAGGAAGGTCTTCACTTTAATGATAAGGCACTCTAAAGCTCTGATGGACAGAGTCTTTAAGTGACAGAGCTGTTTTATTTTTAAATTTTTTAAAAATTGTTATTATAAAGGTGATGTGCAGAGAGGCTACAGTTCCATGTCAGATAAAGACAGAGCTATTTGGAAGTAAGATTCGAATCTATACTTGTTCCTCTCTTCCATTCTAGAGCTCTGAACTACCAAGCACAAATTTTCTATAAATATCTGCATTTGTCCAGAATTACATTCTAGAAAAATTTCAGATGAATTATGCCCAAAATTAGGATGAAAATGTAGGGATTAATAATGTATGGGACCTAACAGCATGGAGTTCTAACTAGTACAACTCAGTATGTTTTCATTTTTGTCACATTATTCCTAGAAATCTTGTAATAGTTGTAAGCTGATCACATTGTACTTCAAGTAATATGCTCTATTAATATAGCAGGTAATATTCCTCAGTTACACATTTGTATGATTTTTTTTTTTGCCAGTCCTGGGGCTTGAACTCAGGGTCTGGGCCCTGTCCCTGAGCTTCTTTTGCTCAAGGCTAGCACGCTATCACTTGAGCCACAACACCACTTCCATTTTTTTTGTTTTTGTTTGTTTATATGGTAGTAAGGAATAGAACCCAAGGCTTCATGCATGCTAGGCAAGCACTCTGCCACTAAGCCACATTCCCAGGCCCTAACTAACTTATTTAAGGACCATAACAATCCTAAGGAGCAGGTGCTATTACCAACCCCATTTGACAGTAGGGAGACCAAGGAACAGAAACCTTCATTTTTCCCCAAGTGGACACTGCCTATAAAAGTTAGATAGGCTTTATAAGAAAATACATCAGCAACTGCTTATTGTAACTAAGTTTTCTAATCATCTAATAGAAAATTCTTACCTCTGGCTTGCTAAGGCTAGATGAAACCAAGGAACCAGATCCTACGTCTAAATCCCATTGCTTTTTACCATGATCCTCAGCATCCAAGGCAGCGATACGTCCATCTAAAGTGCTGATAATTACTAGTGACCTGTAAATTGGAGAAGGAATAGGACAAAATTAAAAAGATCGCTAAGATATTATGTACTAATTCCACATATTTTAAAGAAAACTAGCCCCTATGAAGACCCCTATTGTATTAGGGGCTATTGTCTATCCTTAGGGCAGGGCAACTTCAATAAGTTTATCTATTCAAGTCACTCATGAAAGCTTCAAGATTCCTAGGTTTTTGTTTTCTTTCTTTCTTTCCTTCTTTCTTTCTTTCTTTCTTTCTTTTCTTTTCTTTCTTTCTTTCTTTCCTTTCTTCCTTCCTTCCTTCTTTGTTGTACTGGGAAAAGCTTGATCTTGCACTTGTTAGGCAAGTACTTCGCCACTAAGCTACATCCTAGCCCCAGATTCCTAGGTCACCTCTCCTTCCATGCAATAATCACAAGGAACTCAGCATCCCCATCTGACCTCTTCTTCTTCCCCTTCCTGGTGAAAGCCTCCCTTTGAAACACAGACCCACGGCAAATGTTAACTTCACTTCCTCTTCTAGAAATCAGATTTTCCCAGGGGTTTTGCTTCCCTACAGAAGAAAACTTCCACTCATAACCCATTGATCCCTGGGTTCAGTGTACTGTTTATCTCCTGGATCATTGTCTTTCATTTTTCCCCTCAAAACACTGAGGATCAGACAGTTCCAGCCATTACTCCTCCTAGAAGTTGCATGCTTCCATTCCTGGAAAATTTTGACCTGCTTGTGAAGGTCACTGCCTTACATACTCTTGCCTCAGTTCTCTGGGTTTTCACTACCAGTCTACCTTGCCTCAATCACTCCTGTGGTCAGCCTGTAGACTTTGTCATTACCAATAGCAAATGCCGTCCTCAGGTACAATTTACAGAAGTCTTCTTCCCAGCTCATCTCCTCTACTTCCCCGACTCCAGCAAACTTCTGATTCTACCAGAAGCTATAAGCTGGATTCTAAGACCTATCTTCACAATTCTCATGTCCTCACTTCAGAGTGTGAGTGTGTGTGTGTGTGTGTGTGTGTGTGTGTGTGTGTGTGCGTGCATGCACGTGCGCAGATACTGGGACTTGAGTTCAGGGCTTGCTTTTTTGCTCAAGGTTGGTACTCTACCACTGAAGCCGAATCTTCAATTCTGGCTTTTGGCTGGTTAACTGGAAATAAGAATCTCATGGATTTTTCTGCCCAGGCTGGCTTTGAATTGTAACCCTCAGATTTCAGCCTCTTGAGTAGCTACAATTATAGGCTTGAGCCACTGGTACCCAGCTTTATTTGTTTGTTATCCAATTTTAAGAGCAGAGCTCTTCATTTTAAGCACTACTCCGTGTGCATCCCCAACTTCCTGTGCGCTCTCTCTCTCTCTCTCTCTCTCTCTCTCTCTCTCTCATCACACACACTTGAATGGCAGAACATCAACCCTGGTCAGACCTTTCTCCATGATCTCATTCCTTGTACCCCAATGTAGCTGGAGAAAAATATTAACTGCTGACTGGTCTCATTTTACTCATGACCACTAAGCTGGAAAAGGCTAACAGTGATGCTCAACAATTTGAACTAATGAACCAGGTTAATTACTCATTGCTCCTCTCTCCTCAACCTTGTGATACCAGCTCCTCCAAGCTCTGGAATGTCAGTGACTGTGCTTTCCAATTTATTGAGGAAAGCAGAAACAATCATAAGAGCTTGCTTTCTACCACATCTACCCACTTACCAGCAGTTGGAACCATGAACTCTTCTCCCTCTTGTGAATGCTAGTAAACTGTCCTATAGTCTCATCCACTACTAACACCTCTGCTGAAGTAACAGAGCTCTCTCTCCTTCATGTACATATGAAGAACAACTCCTTCAAATGTCTCTCTTGCTCCCACATCATCAGCTATTCTCTTGCCTATAGCATTCCTAGCAACATTTGCTATAGATTGAATGCCACTCCCCTGAGTGACAGTATGAGGCTGAATGTCAGAAAGTGATTAGTTAAGGAAGGTAAGGCCCTCATAATAGTAGTGTCCTTCTAAAATGACCCAGGCAGATGGGTGTGATGGTGCTCATCTATAATCCCAACTAGGTAAGAGGATCATTGTTCAAAGCTGGCTTGGACAAAACTTGAGAGATTCTATCTGAAAAACTAAAGCACAAAGGGCTGGAGGGCTGAGTGCTGGTGGCTCATGCCTATAATCTTAGCTACTCAGGAGGCTGAGATCATGGTTCAAAGGCAACTCCTGGCAGGAAAACCCATGAGACTTTTATCTTCAATTAACAACCAAAAAAGCAGGAAGTAGAGCTGTTGCTCAAGTGGTGGAGTATTAGCATTGGACAGCTCCCAGTCTTGGAGTTCACGCCCAGGAGCGTCACAATTAAAAAAAAAAAAGAATTGGAGGTTTAGCTCAAATGGTACAATGCTTGCCTAGCAAACCTAAAGCCTTGAGTTCAAATCCAGTATTGCCAAAAGTGGGGGGAGGGGGGAAGAGGGGACAAGACAGAAAGTCTTTTCCTTTTCTATCGCCTGAGGACACAGATAGACCTGTGAGAAGTGGGTCCTCACCAAACATAATAAATCAGCAGGTACCTTGATCTTTGTCTTTCCAGCCTGTGGAACTGGAGGAAATAAATTTCTCTTGTTTTTAAGGCACCTAATCTATATTATTGTATTATAGCAACTTAAATTTTTTTTTAAAGCATTCAAATTTGCTACCATTTTCCTTAACTTAAAAACCAAACCAGCGGGGCCAGATGTTCAAATCTGTAATTTCAGGACTTGGGAGGCTCAGACAGGAGAGTTATGAGTTTGAAACTAAGTCCTTGTTTAAAAACAACAAAATAAAGCTGGGCACCAATGGCTCATGCCTTGTAATCCTAGCTAGGATCTAAGTCACGGTTCAAAGCCTGCCTGAGCAGGAAAGTCTGTACATTGTCATCTCCAATTAAGTACAACAACAACAAAAAAAGCTGGAAGAAGAGCTGTAGTTCAAGTTGTAGAGTGCTAGCCTTGAGTAAAAAAGCTCAGGGATAGGACCCAGTCCCTGAGATAAGAAAGAAAGAAAGAAAGAAAGAAAGAAAGAAAGAAAGAAAGAAAGAAAGAAAGAAAGAAAGAAAGAAAGAAAGAAAGAAAGAAAGAAAGAAAGAAAGAAAGAAAGAAAGAAAGAAAGAGAGAAAGAAAGAAAGAAAGAGAGAAAAGAAAGAAAGAAAGAAAGAAAGAAAGAAAGAAAGAAAGAAAGAAAGAGAGAAAGAAAGAAAGAGAGAGAAAGAGAGAGAGAAAGAAAGAAAGAAAGAGAGAAAGAGAGAAAGAGAGAAAGAAAGAAAGAAAGAGAGAAAGAAAGAAAGAAAGAAAGAAAGAAAGAAGAGAGAAGAAAGTGAGAAAGAGAGAGAGAGAGAGAGAGAGAGAAAGAGAGAGAGAAAGAGAGAGAGAAAGAGAGAGAGAGAGAAAGAGAGAGAGAGAAAGAGAGAGAGAGAAAGAGAGAGAGAGAGGGAGGGAGGGCGGGAGGGAGGGAGGGAGGGAAGGAAGGAAGGAAGGAAGGAAGGAAGGAAGGAAGGAAGGAAGGAAGGAAGGAAGGAAGGAAGGAAGGAAGGAAGGGGAAGAGAGAAAGAAAGAGAGAGACAGAAAAAGAAAGAAAGAAAGAAAGCATTACAGACAGACAACAACAAATATCCCATTAAAAAAAACAAAAAACCTAGATCAAACTCCTCTCCTGCCTCTAGCTTCTTCTAAACTTGCTTATCTTTGCAACAAAACTTCTTTGAAAGGTTGCTACATATTTCATGTCTCCAAATCCTCTCCTCTTTTATCTGGAACTGTTTTATAATCAAGTCCCCCCCTACTGAAAATTCCCTTGGAATTGCTAATGACCTTCACAGTGACAGTTCCTGAGAGTCAAGGCTCAGATCTCAGTTTCCTTGACCATTAGCAGCACTTGACTGGATACATCTCTATTCCATGAAACACTCTTTATATGGTTTCCAGGACATCCTGCTCTCCTCACATATTTCATGTCTTTCTTTTCTTTTCATTCCTTTCCTTTCCCTTCTTTTTCCTAGCTCAATTTATTCACAGTTCTATTTTCTGGTTACTCTTCAGCTTTCTTCTCTCTTAAAATAGTATCTACCTATGGTGTTAACTTTTTTTGGTGATCTCATCCAGTCTCAGAGCTTTAAATACATCTATATGATAACAATTCCCAAAATTCTATCTGTGGTTCCAACTTTCTCCTCTGAAGTCTGGACATACATGTCTAGCTATCCCCCACATTGAGGCTGTCCACCTCAAAGTTCACATATTCAGAATCAATACCTCCTAGGGATCCCTCAATTCTTCAAACATATGGCATGATTCTCCCTTAGTGTCTTTTCAGGCTGGTACATGTACTCTGACAAGAGTAGTGTCTCCATAAATTACATGGTGAATGAATGAGTATTGGTTCTTAGAATCTATGAGGTTTATTTTCCTACTTTAAAGATCAGGCAAATTCCAAAAGTGTATAGTTATGTTCCTATTTAGGATTACAACATTATCTCTTCTGTTACACTTGATGTACAATGTATATAAATTCAAAGTAAACTCATAAATTCACAAAACAATCAGTTTAATTACAGAAAATAATAATAGTGCTTTTTGACTTGGAAGAAGGCATACTGAACAACTCATTGAGCAAAAACACCCCCTTGTCGGTTGTGGGGCCTGAACTCTGGGCCTAGGCACTGTCCCTCAGCTCTTGAGCTCAAGGCTAGAGCTCTACCACTTGAGCCACAGCACCACTGCCAGCTTCTTCTGCTTATATGGTGGTGAGGAATCGAATCCAGGACCTCATGCATGCAAGGGAAGCACTGTACCACTGAGCCACCTTCCTAGCCCTGACCAACCACTTTTAACAGTTGGACTTCTTACTTTTGCCTTGCTTTAGTTTAGAAGGGCATTTGTTTGGATGATTCCACAGCAAGCACCGTTGCAAATCTTTCCAGCTAGTCTCAAGGAATGTTATCAGTGATTCCGATCTGCCAGGTCCATTCCCCTTACAAACTTCCTTGCAGGTGTCACGCAGGAGCCATCTCCTCACTCTGAACATTCATTTTTCCCTGCTTCCTGTAAGAACAGCTCCTCACAGATCCCCACCTGTCATCCTCATCATCCAACAAGCAGTACCAAGAGGAACTGCAAAGCCAAAGCCACAGACCAATCTCTCCTTGTGAGCCCCTCATCTACACAGCTTTGCAGTTTACCATCCCTGTCTAGCTAGTAGCTCCAGCAGGATCTACCTTTATAACAAACTATTAGAAAAGTTAACTTCTTATCCACAAACTCTTCCTTATACATTTTTTCTCCATTTACAGCATAACCATTTGTTTTGTTGCCTAACATTTAAATCAAATATTACTTTACTTACTTCCTAATTCTATCATACACTTTTTCTGAAGCTGCTCTTTAAACTGTTTTTCTCCTTTACTACAACTCCTCTAGCTTAGGACAGATTCTCATTTAAAAGGCTCTCTGACATATTTTCCTGCCTCATATCTTTTTCTTTTTCATTCTTTCAACCATTTTGTTTCTATAGAAAGTTCTGATAAACTTCTGAAATTCTCTTGTGTCCACTGAGAGTGCACAATGGTTGAAAGTGGGAAGTAAAATTTTTCACAATTGTGATTCAGTGGACTTTGTTAATCTCATTTTCTGCATCTTTTGCCAACCCAGTATCCTTTCTCAGACCCAGACCCAGACAGACATACAGACAGACAGACAGACACACACACACACACACACTTCTAACTTTTTCAACAAAGTTCCTTTGTTCATCTACATTTTGCCCTATTCTTAAAACATTTCATTTACCAAATAAACATTGCTTATAATACATTCTTCATCTTTGCAGGAGATACTTTTAAGATCACCTATTGGGCTGGGAAGGTGGCTCAGTGGTAGAGCGCTTGCCTTGCATGCCTGAGGTCCTGGGTTCGATTCCTCAGCACCACATAAGCAAAAAGAAAAAAGCCGGAAGTGGCGCTGTGGCTCAAGTGGTAGAGCGCTAGCCTTGAGCTGAAGAGCTGAGGGACAGCGCCCAGGCCCAGAGTTCAGGCCCTACAACCGGAGCGCCCCCCCCCCCCAAAAAAAAAGATCACCTATCTAAATATTAATGAATTCTATAATTATTACCTAAAGCTTGATATAATTCTTGTTCAGAGCTTGACTTTAGGTTTTTGTTTTATTGATTTATATATTTTTTTTCAATTTTAATTTTTTTTTTGTGGTTGGGCATGGGGCTTGAACTCGGCCTGAGTACTGTCTCTCAGCTCTTCAGCTCAAGGTGAGCACTCTACTACTTGAGCCACAGCACCACTTCTGGTTTTCTGGTGGTTAATTGGAGATAAGTCTCATAAACTTTCCTAGCCCAGGCTGGCTTTGAACCATGGTCCTCAGATTTCAGCTTCCTGAGTAGCTAGGATTACAGGCATGAGCCACAGGCACCCAGCAGAAACTTAAAACTGGCCTTCTTATTAAACATTCAAACCCATTACATCATTTTTAGAATGGTGACAGTCTCATGAATCCCCACTGTATGTCAGGTATTCCCCTTTGCAGATCCACAGAAGTCCAGGAGCTCTGACTTAGGAACTACTGCTCTGTGACCTGACTCGGAGGATGCCATTGCCTGTACTATCCTTAACATTTTTTTACATTAGTGATTCTGTCAGTTGACAATTTCATTCTCTTCCCTTTAGTAGTACTTAGAAGATACATGTTATCCATTGTAGATAATTGCTCTTCAACACAATTATCTTCTTATCAGACATGGAACTTCTCCAGAAAAAAAACATAGTCCATTACAAGTATTAACAGCACTTAGCTTCTAATACAATACAATAAATATTTACTGAATGAGCAACTGTGGTAAGACAGATATTAGCCACATAAAACAAAAAAAAGAGACTGAGAAAGATATGAAAAGATGTGACTTGCCTAAGATCATACACCAGGAAAGAATGAATAGGAATGGGAATGCATGATTCTTAACACTATTGTAAGTTTGCCTAAGTGACTATATTAATATACTATATTAACGTATTATGAAACATTTAATTCCTTTCAGGAAATTCATCAAAGTGTCATTTATCTTGTAATTGCTCTCATTATGCCCCTAATTGAGCAGAAATGACTGTATGCCAAACGGATACGTAATTTTTATAGAACTGTTTATTTTGACTTAAGTGACCCAGAACACCTACCTACTTAGTTATATTTATTCAATTCCAGTAAATATATGCTAAATCTCTTTATAAAGTAATATTAATGAAGGTCCCTATCCTATAGAAATGTCTCATGTGAAAGAAAAGTGATTAGAGAACATCATCTAAATTGAATACTTTATTATTTAATAGCTGCTTATTTAAAAATTTTCACATTTCTTTACTTGGGGAAAACATTTTATAGAGTGAAAATGTGATTTGTTTGAATCTGATGTTAGAGAGAGAAAAAGAAAGAAAAAGAAGGGGGGACAGGGGAAGAAAAGGAGAGGGAGGGAGAATGTGTGTGTGTGTGTGTTTGGTGTAGAATCCTCTACCCAATCAGATGCTTCCACTGAAGGAAGCATATTTTCATTTTAAAACAAACCAGTACTAATTAGATTTTACTTCCTCATCCTTACTTATTAAATTTCAACACAAACTCCTATATTTAAACATACAAGACACGACATGCCTCAAATTAAAACAAATAATAGTGCCCCAAATTGCCAACTATAGTTAAAAAAATCACTTTGACATATCAACTAGATCTTGAAGAAACACAATCTAATTTTTCAATGTTATAGGATCACATGAGCATGACATACCCTTTTCCTGGTAGATTAAAACATTTTTGAGACATAATAATCCAAGCACTAGAGAGGCTGAGACAGGAAGACTGTGAGTTCGAAGACAGTCTAGGCTACAAAGTGAATTTGTAGCTAGCCTGGGCTACATAGTAAGAATCTGTCTAAAACTATATAACAAAGCAACAACAAATTAGAAGCACTTCTACTTTATTCTGTGAAAAAATTTTAATCTTTATAATTTTATAAGCAGAATGTGATTTTTTGAAAACCCACATTTCATTGGCTCTCTTCACGTCAAGTTTTGTAATTTACAAGTCTACTGTGGGGTGGAGGGAGGAATCCTGAGGATTGAATCTAGGGCCTCTTGACAGTAATAACATGGTTTACCACTGATCTACATTCATAATCCCTTTCTGTGCTTTAAAATAATTTATAATATTTATAATTAACATGTATAAGTAGGTCCTCTGTTGTAAAAAAAAAAAAAAAAAAAAAGCAGGTGAAGTTGCCAGGCAATACTTAGGGAATGAAAAGCCACGGTAACTAATAAAGACAGGTCCTTCTGTAAAACCTAATATCACACAGAGCTGAGAACAAATAAAGAGAAGTCCAGCCTCTGTCATATATACAGAGTTTTCACTTTTAACTTCTTTGAAAATTATGTATAAATTCTTCTTTAAATGTGATTTATAGTTAACCTGAATAGATTAGCTTCCTGCCAACATTATGTTGAGATGCTATGTTATTCAGTGTTCCTGGCAGTTAAAAAGCAACAAATAATTAATTATAAACTTGAAATTCTGAGGAATTTGGTGATTTCTCTCCTACGTTTCCCATTATTTCAGTTTGTAAAAGGACAGAAAAAAAGTAAAGATGAGCTGGGAATCAGTGGCTCATGCCTGTAATCCTAGCTACTCAGGAGGCTGAGATCTGAGGATCATGGTTCAAAGCCAGCCTGGGCAAGAAAGTTGGTGAGACTCATCTCCAGTAAACCACTAGAAAACTGGAAGTGGTGCTGTGGCTCAAGTGATAGAGCTCTCACTTTAAGCTGAAGAGTGCAGGGACAGCTCCCAAGCCCAGAGTTCAAGCCCCAAGACACACAAAAAATAAAGATGAATAAATTATATTTGCAAAGTATTTTCATGTTGTCTCATTTAATCCAAATATTCAGTTTACAGATGTACAAACTGAAGAAGCATCAGAGAGAAATGTCAAATTTAGTGATACTTTTTTTTTTTTTTTGTCGGTCGTGGGGCTTGAACTCTGGGCCTGGGTGCTGTCCCTCAGCTCTTCAGCTCAAGGCGAGCGCTCTACCACTTGAGCTACAGCGCCACTTCCATAGTGATACTTTTGTTAGAGAATTAGAGACTATAGACAAAGGAATGCAAATGCAGGTGATATGTTAGTAAGATAAAACCCTTTCTTTACAATTTCTGAGGTTGTCAGAATGTCCTTAACATGAGATACCAAGTTCACTATGTGAAACCCAAGTAATAGTTTGCAATTTGCTATTTGTATTGGAGCTGGAAAACTACTAACATTAATTATACCAGTATCCAGAAAACCTGGTGAGATGAGATTAAGGCTTTCTTCCAAACTTTTTATATATTAGCTATCACACTTAAATTTCAACATATGTAATGTTTAACACAAGTTTGCTACTAGAAAAGCAAATTTATTTTAGCTACTCTTTTGACAAAAGTTTATTCACTCAATCACATGCTTGAAATTCATTAACACTCTGAATGAAACCAAATGAACCACAAGAAATTCTATTGATTTCTTGATTTATTAATTTAATAGTGCTGGGGATTGAACCTAGGTGCTGTGTATACTAAGAAAGCATTCTATTGCTTGAAGTACACCTCTAGCCTTCTGCTTGATTTTGTGTTTGAAACAAAGGTTTCACGTCTACATTTGCTGGGGTTGGTCTCAAACTCTTGAGCTTGCAGTTTTCCTCCCTAGTGCTGGAACTGGAATTATAGGTATGAATTACCATAATCTGTTCAAGAGCAAGAAATACTACTAGAGGAATTAACTAGAGAGTCCTATCTTACTTTTTGAGCATCAAAAGGCAATGTGTAAAAATGTAGGTTTGAATTCCTCACCTCCCTCCTTTTAACAGTTTTGCATGTACCGTAGTTCTACACAGCTGTTTGTAATAAACGCTTGGTTAATTCTGTCCCCCCAATTCTTGAAATAAACAGGATACTTGTCTATTATTATGGGACAGCTATTTCCTGGGCTTTGTTTTTAAAGAGCCCTTAGAAAAATATTTTATAAACTTGGCATATTTACCTTTTATCATTTGTTGATTATCAAATTCCTCACCCAAGGTTTTATACTATCATAACATCACACTTCCAGGCAGACTGTTTGCCATGTACATCTTCTCCAACTACCTTCACTTCTTTGCCTATTCCTGTCATTTTTAACCTACTCCTCCTCACAGAGGTGGTCACTGTCTTTAAAATTGCCTCCAATCCATGAAGAAAGAAGGGATGAGACAGAGGACTGACTCTTTAACCTTTTGTACATTATCTCTGTAGCTCTATTAAAATTCTTGTTTAATTGTGCTCATTACTGAATCTTTCTTTCCACCACATTCCCAAACCTCCAGTCTTCTTCTTAGCCCTCCAACCTAGCCAGCTGTATTTCTGTTTTTGAGTTTGGTGCAAAGGCTTCCCTAAAAGTAAGGAATTTCCTTGTTTCTCATGGATGTCTCTTCTTTTCTCTCTCGCCTTCAAATATAGACTCAGACCTCCCCTCCAGCTGCACTCACTCATTTCAGCTTCTACCAGATGTTTCCCTCTGGATGACCCGTTTGTACTACAGGTAATCAGGCCCAACACCAAGTTCTTACCTTTTCTTCCCCGCTCCCCTGAACTTCTTGATCTTCCTACCTATGCTGTCATCTTCTGGCCACCCAGTGTCAATCTTTTAGACAGAGGTGCCAAAGAACAATCAACTCATTTGCCAGGAACCAAGACTTTGCCTGAAATATTTCTCAGATCTGTCCAGTTTCATACCATGTAAAAATGAACTACTCTTATACTTCCCTTCTGTAATTCTTATCCCAAGTTTTTAGCACACACGGTTGCTACAGAACTATTTCTTTAGCATAATTTTGATCAGGTCTGATAGTCAAGATGGTCTACATAACATTTCCAAGATTAATGTGCATATGAACCATAGAGTAATCTTGTAGAATGAAAAGACTCCATCTGTGGGTATGGAATAATATCTAATTCTGGAGATCTAACACATTCTCAAATGATTATAATCTTACTACTGTAAGAATACACACACATACACACACACACACACACACACACACACACACACACACACACACACACACTCACTCATAGCCCTGGCCTATTTTTCTAGCCTCATCTTTCAGGTCTTCTTACCTAGCATTCATATCTATATTTCTCATACCCAGGTCATATCATACATACATACATATATACATACACACATATTCACACACTACAAATTTACAGAGATTAAATGTTATTTAAAATAATTTCCAGGGCTAGGAAGGTGGCTAGTGGTAGAGCGCTTGCCTTGCATGCCTGAGGCCCTGGGTTCGATTCCTCAGCACCACATAAGCAAAAAGAAAAAAGCCAGAAGTGGCACTGTGGCTCAAGTGGTAGAGCGCTAGCCTTGAGCTGAAGAGCTGAGGGACAGCGCCCAGGCCCAGAGTTCAGGCCCCACGACCAGACCCAAAAATAAAATAAATAAATAAAATAATTTCCAGCCTTAGTGTCTCCTGCTGTTTCACGTCTAATGCCTATCAGAATTCTACCTATTTTTCAAGGACCAATTCATTCTGCCACAGCCTCTTTTTATATTCTAACCTACCAACCCCACAAGCCCCATGAACGCTACCAAAACATAATTCTTAAAAGTACACTGTTCCTGCTCTGTAATGCTATTAGAGATCTCCTCATTCACTGTCACTGATGGACTGACTGCACATTCCTCTGGGAGGGCAGGTAGGCAGGCAGGCAGGCAGGCAGACATTATCTGCCCAACCTCTGTAACCCCAGGGTACCTTGGGCTCTTGTTAGCATCAGTTGAAGTAGATGTGTGTACTACAAAACAAAAACAAATACCAAGACCTTCTTACTCTACTTCATGTAATTTACTTTGAGCAGCTGCTCCTGAAGTTTCTTTAAAATAAACAATTACATATTAGCTACTTAAAGAAATTTGAACATGAAAATTCAAATGTTACCCAGAGAATTTGTTAGTACTTATGTCTACAGCAGCCTCCAGACAAACTGAAAGGCTCTGATATTTAATTAAAAATCAAATCTAACTTGTTAGAATCTAGTAGTTACTGCGCCTGAGCTTTAGAAATATTTTCTCTAATTCAGATTCTAGACTTGCTTGACTTAATTTACCTAATGTTTCTTTATCATTCCATATAGCAAATCATATTCTCCCAAGCTAAGACTGGCTGTCTGAAAAAATACCATTAACATGCATTTGCATCCGGAAAGTGCTCCAAAACACCTACCTCGAAGTAATATGTCTAACACGACTAAGAATTTCAACCAAACCAAACTTATATTAAATGTTTACAGAGTAAACTCCTTAAATATCAAAGATCTGCCAGCGTTCAAGAACCTAATCACAGCTTTTAAACTTTAGTGTGTTCAAGAATTGCCTCACGCCACCTCACCCCAACCTCAGCGCTTGTTAAAACATACCGACTGCGGGTTTTTGCTCCAAATACTATCTGATTTAGGGAGGGAAAAAGAAATCCCAGGGTGGAGCCTAGAAAACGACATTTAACCAGCATCATCTGGTGAGTCTGTGATGCAGGTGTCACTCAGATCTCAATGACTGAAATACCGATCCCAGTGCTGGTCCGGGTGCACTATGGAGACGTATTTGGAGGAAAATCTAGACATCTTTCTCAAAACAGCTGTCACCACGGCATAGGGATAAGGGGGGAAACGACCTCCTCGTGTGGAGGATGAATAGAGCCCGAAAACAAGGAAACGGAAGAGAGTGACATTTCTTTGCAACCTCTGCTCTCCATTCTCCAGGCGTCCTTCCTGAACCTTTCTCCGAGGATGCCCCAAAGCAAGGACCAGGCAGCTGAGCCCAGGACGCAGGGCAGGAGGGCATCGCGGTTCCTCTCCTGGTCACCAAATCCTGCTGCCCGCGAGGGAGGACGCCGAAACCCCGACCCCTCTCGACTCTCCCGCAAACAACGAGGTGTACCCGGGCCCCGCGACCCCTCACCTGCCGCGCGGCCGCAGCTCCGCGTCGTCGTCGGGCTCCGACCCCCGCGACTCGGGCTCTCCGGCGGCGACTGGCAGCACCTCGGCGTCCTCTACGGTCACTTCGGCCGTAGGCACCGTCCCCGAGGCCGGCACTCGCGCCGCTGAGGTGGGGGCAGCCGCAGCTCCCAGGCCAAACGCCGCCTCGGTCGTGGGCGCGGGGAGGTTGCGGGCGCGCCCCGCGGCGACGCTCCCCGCCACGAGCCCCAGCAGCAGCTGCATCAGGAGCAGCGCCCGCGCCAGCGGCCCCGGGCGGGTGGCGCGCTCCATCAGCGGCCTGCCCAGCACGCGGGCATGGAGACGCAGCCGCCGCCGGCCTCTCTCACCGCTCTGAAACCCCCCGACCACAGCGAGGAAGCACTAGTGACCCCGACTCCCAGACCTCAGGAACAGCCGGACGCGCTCCCACAGCCACGTCCTAGCCCGGTTTCTGCCACCGCCACGGCCACCTGAGTGACACTCTCCCGCGGACATCGCCCATTGACCAGACGGGCCGCGAGTCTGCTCTCCGATTGGTTCACAATCCTGCCACTCTGGGGAGGGCGGGCTGTTCCCAGTTGTCAACATCACACCTACCAATCAAATCATAGTTTCGTCCCGTCTAAGCCTTGCCCTCTTCCGGATGCAGTTACCAATGAGAAATGCCCCTCCCCGGAGTCTGGTGAGCTGACCGGGAGGCCCTACAGTTCCCGGAACAATTTTACTGGGACAGATTGGCTATGCCCGTGGTTGCCTTCGCCCCTCAAAGGGAGGCGCAAGAGAAGGCTTGAAGCTTATTGGTGGAAATGGATGTCACTCAAATCTCTGAGACCACTGCTTCTTGATTGGTTGGAAGCCGCACTTAATACGTGGCCAATTCTGACTGTGAAGAAGACGGTCCCTAGTGGAAGGGAGAGTGGGAGGCAAGTCCCTAGTGGCGGGGAGGCGGCCGACCTTAAAGGGACTGCTTCTGTGGCTCTTCCAAAGTCGAGTCTTTAGAAAGGCAAAAAGGAAGCAGAAAGAAAGAAAGAAAAAAGTGACCCTACAGATTGTGTGGTCCTTACCAGGACTACAATAGGATGGAAGGATGACGCGGGTTAAGGAAATAGCCTTACTAGTGGCCAGGTCAAGGTTAGGAAATACAGCTTGTGAAAGCAATAATCTATACAGAGATAATCTAGTGTATCTTATAGGCCTCCTGCCTCGTTATAAACTGAAAGGAGACCGGACCGCGTGCATGTATGTAATTTGCCCAAGGTCACAAGTTAACCTCAGAAGTATAACTAATTCAAATCGTCTTGACTCTGATCTGTCATTCTTTGCCAGGCCATGCTTGCTGAAAAGAGAGTTTACGAACACCTAAAGTGAAGAAAGTGTGGGGGTTTAGCTAAGGCATTTGAATTTATAACAGCAGTCAAGACCCATGAAGAGCAGCATAATGGAACAGTAAGAAGATGCATCCTTCCTTCAGTAGTGTGTTTAGAAGAACAGAAGAAGAGATTTATCAAAACACTGGGAAGATTTTTGAGGATGT
Organism: Dipodomys spectabilis; assembly: GCF_019054845.1. Lineage (NCBI taxonomy): Eukaryota > Metazoa > Chordata > Mammalia > Rodentia > Heteromyidae > Dipodomys > Dipodomys spectabilis. The sequence goes on from NW_024870814.1 coordinate 8,118,349, forward strand.
TGGCATTTTGTGACATACCTACATTATTCTACATCTACATGCAATCATGCTCTATTTTCTTCCACCCCAAAACAACAAAGATTCACTTTCCCTCTAGCTCTTACCACCTTTCTTTGCTTTTCTGTACAGCAAAACTCTAAACTTCTTGTCTTCATTTCCCTTCCTCCCATCCCAGCATTTGTACCCTCTGCCCAAACTGCTTTTTTACTGAGGGCCCTGTTACTAAATTCAAAGAACAGTTCTCAATCTTTATTTTAGCTATATTTGACTCAAGAACTTAGTTTTTCCTTTATGAATTACTTTTCCCCACACTGTTTCCTCTTCTTCCCCATAAGGGGGGTGATAATCTTCAAATGTCCCTCCTCCCCCACCCCATTCACTCAGGATAAAGACAGAGTCCTGAAACTTACCCAGTGTTTTTTTGTTTTGTTTTGTTTTGCTAGTCCTGGGGCTTGAACTCAGGCCTGAGCACCATTCCTGAGCTTCTTTTGCTCAAGGCTAGCACTCTACCACTTGAGCCACAGCATCACTACTGGCTTTTTCTGTGTATATGGTACTGAGGAATTGAACCCAGGGCTTCATGCATGCTAGGCAAGCACTCTACCACTAAGCCACATTCCTAGCCCTCCCCAGTGTATTAATTTCCTAGGATTGCTACATCCAATATCACAGAACAAGTGGGCTAAACAACAAATTTATTTTCTCACAGTTCTGGAGGGTAGAAGTCCCAAGGCCAAGAGACGGACAGGATTGAGTTCTCTGATGGAGTTCTTCTTAGGCCATTCTTTGGTTTATAAGGGGACATCCTTTTGCCTCTTCATCGAGCTTCCCCCTATACCCCTGCATCCTTTGATATCTCTTTTATTATGAGGATATCAGACACTGGATTAGGGCTCCACACTTTGGCTTCATTAAATGTATTTGCCTCCTAAAATTATATTCTGAAGTACTGGGGTTGGGATTTCAGTACAGAATAAGGAGGGAGGGAGGACACAATTCACTACATAATACCTGGATGTGTTCCCTCACTTCATTCAAGGCTTTAGTACCTTCCCAACAAACCCTTCTGTTCTACCTTATTTAAAATGAATTTATATTCATTTCCTGCTTTATATTTCTTAGTCCTCAAATGCTACATTTTCATATTTGCTTTGTTTATTAGATTATAAACATTACATTCGTATATATGTTCTGCAATTATTTGTTTATTGGTGTATCCCAAGAGCCTAATATGAAGTAAACATTTAATAAATATTTGTTGAATGAATGAATACCTGAAGATAGAGGGGAAAGACACAGAGGGAAGGAGGAGATAGCAGCTGGTAGATGAAGGAGTTCATTGGGGATGTAAGATCCTAGAATATCTTGAAGGAACAAGGACATCTCTGTCTTCATGTTGACAGCAGGAGTTAGGGGTACCCTATAGAATGCTATTTTAAAATATAGAGGAAATAGAGCTCAAACAAATTGACACTATCCACTCAACAAAGCAGGAGATAATACCTCCCTCTTTATTGGATGATAATAAGTGATATGGTAAAGGTATCAGAAAATTGATACAAGATGAAAAATGGTTGTTAACAGTTTGCAATGGCTGGTTTAAGTCATCTAGTGCATTTATGTAGTAGACATGATCTTCATGGGTTTGTAGAGTTTTCAAAAAATGATCATGGCTCACTTGGGAAATGCAAAACCAAGCCTATGAGAAATAAGAAATAATGACAATGCCAAATGATGGTGAGGATATAGAGAAACTATCTATGAATCTATGGTGATAAATTATTTATAGTAATATAAAGTAAGACTGGGAATTTTCTTAAAAATTGAAATGTGGGGCTGAGAAGGTGGCTCATGGTAGAGTGCTTGCTTTGCATGCATGAGGTTCGATTCCTCAGCACCACACAAGCAGGAAAAGCCGGAAGTGGTGCTATGGCTCAAGTGGTAGAGCACTAGCCTTGAGCTGAAGAGTTGAAGGGCAGCACTCATGCCCAGAGTTCAGGCCCCATGACCGACAAACAAAAACAAACAAACAAAAAAAACCCTTGAAACGTGTAACTACCAAATATGTATACTGAAATGCTTATAACCCAGTAATTGTATCCCTGGGCATTTATCCCAGAGAAATGAATACCTATATTCATACACTAACAGAGAGATGATCATGGTATGGCTAAGGTTATTAATATAATCTAGTAAATTAAGATTCTGCTTGTAAAATAATGTAGGTTTTTTTTAATTATCCTTAAGTAATTTTACGAAGGGGTTTCAGTTCAGCATGTCACTTTTAGAAGTTTTGCTCATTTATTTAACATTCAGGGAATACCACATAGCCATGAGCATGCAGTGGGAATACAAATAAAAATGAACAAAACAGATGTGGTTCCTGCCTTTTTGAAACTTAAAACCACCATAGAGAGACAGACATTTATGATTACACACATATAAAAGGAAAGATAAGGTACTGATATGAGTTGGGGGCATGGCTCAGGTGGAAGGGAAACTGCCTAGCAAGTTCAAGGCCCTGAGTTCAAACCCAAGTACTGCCATAATAATAATGGTACAAAGGAGAAGACAATGATGGAAAATTTGCTCTGTTATAAAATTTGCAGCACTGTATTAGTTAACTACTGATGTAATGATGCAGTGTAGAACAACAAAAATGTAAGCTCTCCTTTCATCTGAGCTAGCACAGCAGTGGTAGAAACCTAAGCTGAGTGGAAATTGGAGCATTATTACTTCTACCCAAATTTGATTGGCTAAGAGCAGGCCTAACTTCAGTGAGGCTGGAAGCCCTGTTCACTTGTGCAGCAGTTACCATAAGGCATTTTAGTCAGCTGCTTAATTACCTGCCTCCTCCTTAGACTGATTTCCTTAGGGCAGGTGTTATGCCACACACAACTGCCTCTCTAGGGCCTCACATGAAGCCAAGGGTACAACAGGAACTTTGATCTTTACATCTCTCCTAAGTTTTCTGCCTTTAACACCCAATTCAAGTCAATAACTAACACCATAGCTCCTATTCTTGGAAACCTGAAACATTTAACTGACATAGTCTACAAAGCTGATCATATATAATACTACCCAATAAGCATGAAAATATAAGGGCTCCAGGGAGAGTGAACTGGTTCTTCCACCTGCAAAATATCAGAGGTCAAGGTTGATCTTCAGAGGTGAAGTGAGAGTTGCATTGCCCTAGAATGGAAGGTAAAGGGAATGGGCAGAAATTAGAACTGAAACTAGAATCAGAGACCAAAATTTAAACTAAGAAGTAGGAAGACAGGAAGGTATGAATGACTGCTTTGGAAACCACTTGATGGAGGTAAGACAGAGCCTCACACAGCACTGAACTTACACAAATCCAACTAGATACATCTGGAAGAAGAGAAGGAGCAAAAGGCAACGGTGGAAAAAAGCAAGGGGCTGAAGCAAGGACATTTAAGAGAGAAAAAACATTTCTTAAGGTTTTTTTTTTATTTGCCACATAAACTACACAAGGGAGGATTTCATTGTGACAATTTTCAGTCGTGTGCTTGAAGTTTTTATCATAAAAATATAATATTAATAATTATTAACAAAGTGAAATAATTTTAAAAGGGAATGTATTTCAGCTCATAGACCACTTCCTCATTGTCTTCTTTTCTTTTCTTTCTTTCTTTCTTTCTTTTTTTTTTTTTTTGCTAGTATTGGGCCATGAACTCACGGCCTGGCGCTGTCCCTTAGTTTTTTCACTCAAGACTGGCACTCTACCACTTAAGCCGTAACTTTGCTTCTGGCTTTTTGGTGGTTAGTCAGAAATATGAGTTTCACAGACTCCTTCCTTGGTTGGCTTCAAACCCTGATCCTCAGATCTCAGCCTCCTGTGTGGCTCAGCTTACAGGTGTAATGCCTAGCTTAGCTTTCTCATTTGCATCCTTGCTGCACAGTAGCCCATTGCGTGGTTCCAGTTCTGTGTACATTTACTTCACTATGCTCCTTACCCTCATCTGCTTCTCAGCTGAACTCCTGGAGGTGTGTCCCAAATGGCTACAATAAGCACCAACCTGAAAGCGCTGCGTGCCAGCTATTCCAGATTAGGTGGAAAATAACAGTGATTCTGGAGGACATTGCACTTGAGGCAAAATGAAGTGGGACAAACCATAGAGACAAGGGAGATCCAGAGGTAGAGCTGCCTAGAAGCATCGGTCAGCAGTGGACAGAATACTGTATTAGTCAGACTTTCATTGCTGTGATCAAATACCATAGAGAAACTGTGAGGGAGGAAAGATTTGTTTGGACTCTGGGTTTCACAGGTTTTGTTCCATCATGGTGGCAAGGAAGAAGAGAAGAACAACTTATATCAATGTCAGCCAGGAAGCAGAGAAAGAGAATGGCTTTTTCCCTCTTATATTCCACCTGGACCTCTAGCTTAAGGGGTGTCCCTACCCACACTAAGCAGAGGTTTTCCTCTTAGGGAATCCTACCTGGAAAGAGCCTTATACCCAGTCTCCTAGGGTACTTTTCAATCCATTCACACTGATCATCAAGACTGTTGGCTGTGCAAATTAGCTCATGCCTGTAATCTCAGGTACTTGGGAGGCAGAAATAGGAGGAATGTGGTTCTAGGCCAGTGGAGGAGAGAGGGTAACTTACCAACACCCTGTCTCTTGAGAACAAACTTGGGGGGCGGGGGAGTGCTGGGAAGGTAGCTCAGTGGTAGAGTGCTTGCCTTGCATGCATGAGGCCCTGGGTTTGATTCCTCAATACCACATAAGCAGAAAAAGCCAGAAGTGGTGTTGTGGCTCAAATGGTAGAGCACTAGCCTTGAGCTGAAGAGCTGAGGGACTGAGCCCAGGTCCAGAGTTCAAGCCCCATAACCACCATCAACAACAACAGAAAAATAACAAACTGGGGGTGTAGCTCAAGTGAAAGAGCACCTGTCTAGCAAGTATGAGTCCCTGAGTTCAAACCCCATGCTGCCAAAAAGAAAGCATTAACTATCACACGCATTCCTCTGCCAGGGTTTCCAGGAAGTTGGGAAAGTGAAGGAAGTAAATGACATCACTAAGAAACAACACGGCTGTCTTTTAGAGTGTCTCCGTTCTGTGGTGGAACTTATGCTATTTTAGGATAATTGCATCTAAGACTTCAGAGAATGTTAGTCAGGATTCTTCTGTGGCAAGCCACCGAAACCACTGTAACCAATTTTAGAGGAAAATTTAAAAGACATTGTTGTTGAAAGGATATGAAATTACTCCAGAATTAAAAGAAGAGTGTTTTTGTTTGGAGGTGGTCTTTCCAAGTGTTCAACTATTGAAAACTATCTGTAAAGTGCTGGTATTGAGGTGCTGAGTCCTTCAAGAGGCATAGCCTAGTTGGAAGTCTTTACATCACAGGTAGGTTGGGGGCTATACTTGATGGGGACTAAGGTAGTTTTCCTGGGACTCAGTTAGGTCTCACAAAAGCCTGAGCTTGACCCTTGAATTACTGGCTGGCTTTCTGTCTGATAATGGGATCATTGTCTCTTGTGCATTCTTCTACTATTATGATGCCATCCACCATGAGGCCCTCACTAACTGAGAAGAAGCAGACACCAAACCCTGACTCTCCAGAACTGTAGGTGAAATAAGCTTCCTCTCTTTAAACACTACTCTGCCTTGGGTATTTCATTACAGCAACACATGAAAAACTGAAAGAAAATAGGCAAATACCAAGAACAAAGCAATCAAGGCTTAGGGGAATGTGAGAAACAGAATCTAATGGAGAGTCCCTTTCAGAGCTATATCACCAAAAGTGAAACACCTCAATTATTTTCTTCCCAGAATCATACTGTCACCATTTCCACTATCTGGAGAGGGTTATGGTTGATGTAGCTTGGATTTCAGGACCATTTGTAATTAGGGAGGACAGAGTTCTTAGAAAACTGTCCTCTTACGACTTTTCACAGAGGGTGGGGGAAGGGTGTGTTTCTGCAAGAAAATCAAGGTTCCTTTAGCAGCTAAATAGAGGATGGATGGTGGGCAGATAAAAACAACATGTGTCCACTTCTAAAAAGAGGAAGGCTTCTAGGTGGGTAACTGTGGAGCTGGAGTTCCAGGAAGACTGGGTAGACCCTAGAGGATAACAAAGGCCCTTGATTTTCTCTAAGTACGTGTAGCCTGAGAAATATGGGCTACATTAGAGAAATCCAGGAAATATGATCGTCCTACCTTTTCTTGTCCAACAGAGCTTTTAACACTTCCTGGAATTAAAAGAAATATATATATATATATATATATACTTATGTGTAATATATTATAATTTATAATACTAATTTACATATAGTTTATACATAATAACCGAATAAAAAAGAACAGGATGAAAAGTGTCATAGACAGTAAGACCCACAACCACTGATGAGAGCTCAAGACAATAGCTTTGCTGCCTTCTCAGGGCAAGGAAATCTCCATCCACTGTCCTGCTATAGAACTGTGGACTTTTGTTCCTCCCTGTTCACCTGCATGACCAACTGCTTTAAAGGCTTATTCTTCCTGTTGAGAGTTGTTATACTCTGGTGCTGAATTGTGACAGTATAAAATAGTGACACTCTTGATTATAAAAACAAGAGTATAGGGGCTGGGAAGGTGGCTCAGTGGTAGAGCTCTTGCTTTGCATGCCTGAGGCCCTGGGTTCGATTCCTCAGCACCCCATAAGCAAAAAGAAAAAAGCCGGAAGTGGTGCTGTGGCTCAAGTGGTAGAGTGCTAGCCTTGAGCTGAAGAGCTGAGGGACAGCACCCAGGCCCAGAGTTTAGGCCCCACGACTGGACCCCCCCCCCCCAAATAAAAGAACAACAACAAAAAAAAACAGAGTATAGCCAGGTACCAGTGGATCTCACCTATAATCTTACTTACTCTGGAGACTGAGATCTAAGAATTACATTTTAAAGCCAGCCCAGGCAGGACAGTCTATGAAACTCTTATCTGCAATAAACTACCAAAATAAGCCAGAAGTAGAGCTGTGGCTCAAGTGGTAAACCACTAGTCTTGAGCAAAAAAGCTCAAGGAAAACACCCAGGCCCTAAGTTCAGGCCTCAGAATTGGCACAAAAACCCCAAAACAACAACAACAACAACAAACACCAGAGTGTGTGTGTGTTTGTGGGGGGGGGGGCAGGAAGGGGAGGGAGGGGGAGAGAGGGAGAGAGAGAGAGAACTATGGAATTTCCTTTTTTTTTGTTGGTCATAAGGCTTGAACTCTGGGCCTGGGTGCTGTCCCTCAGCTCTTCAGCTCAAGGCTAAGGCTCTACCACTTGAGCCACAGTGCCACTTCCAGCTTTTTCTGTTTACGTGGTGCTGAGGAATTGAACCCAGGGCCTCATGCATGAGAGGCAAGTACTCTACCACTGAGCCATCTTCCCAGCCCTGGAATTTCCTTTTGGGATATCTGTAAATATGTAATAAAATAAATTGCTAGCTAGACACCAACTTTGAAATGAATTTTCTAGATGTCTCCACCCTAAACACTTTTGTAAAATCTCTTTAAGAGTCAAAAAATGCAAAAATTAGACAATTTAATGTTTTTTAATTTTGATGCCATTTGAGGAGACATTGCATCAAAGACCTGAAAACTTGGTTGCTGAGATTTAGAGATGGGTGGCTGTTATTATTGTTCACGTCTTCAGAAGGATCTTAAAAAATAAAGTGAAACAATTATGTATGTTAAACTATGATAAGGAAAGGAATAGCATGAAAAGTTTCTGGAAGGAGAATGTATAGTAACAAAGAGCTCTAGCACAAGGAGGTGCCAGAGGCGCAGGAGATGACCCTGTTCATTCCAGTCTTGCCAAGTCACTGTGGTTTCTTTCTCAGCTCTATTTCTTCCTCTTTATTTTCCTCCACCCTCTCTTCTCTTCTTAACATGTCTATGTTTGTTTTAGTAAGACCGTGCTCATTTAGTGAACTCAAAGAAAAGGTTGTTGGGAAGATTGTGAATTTGGGCTGATCTAAAATTTAAAACATCATCCAATGCGTTATCTCTTGATTCAGAATCAGTGGTTTTCAGAGCTATAGCTCAACAACTTTGGACAGGGAGTCAGGAGATGAAGACGTTGAAGGGGGTGATGTGAATAGTCCCTCCATCATGGTTCTACATTTCCCTCCCCTTCACTGCATATGGGCTCCTCCTTGGCAGCATGGTGACTGATTATGCTTTCCATTCTTCTCCTTACAGTGGGTAAGGGTTATTGAGCCAGGGAATAGACCACATTCTGTTCCAGGAAGATAAGGAAGCAGATGACTTGGAAGTTCCAGGCTCTTATGTACTACTGGCACAGAGCAGACTCTCAGTAAATATTTGACAATACATAGATGTGAATAACTGAGTAACTAGCACACAGGATGTTTGCCTGGACTTGTTCTGGAACTGAGAATAAGGCCCCTCTTCTCAGCACTGTTCATCAGTGTCTTGTGCCTTCCTGAACCAACCACATTTAGCATAAAACATATGACTGAGTGCTGATCTAACCTTAATGGCTGTCATTTCACCAAGCTTGTACTGCATCTAGAAACACAGGCTCTCCTTTGCTGTTGAACTTTTTTATTCTTTTCCAGCAGGCTGAAGCTTCTGAAATCCTCCATTCACTTGGAAAGCAGCTCCCTCCCTCCAGCTCTACAAGCAGGAAATGTATTCTGGTAACAGTAATAAACTTATTGATTGGCTTGGGAATTACTTCCAGTAGAGTGACAGTCACCAGACCCTCCACCTCCTCTTTTGCTCAGAGGCCAACTTGGGATACATTTATTTTCTGAATCATGAGAGGCAGATGTGATGGGACTGGCTGATCATGGGTGGGACAGGAGAACTGCAGGGGTTTTTTTTTTTGTTTTTTTTTTTACTACTTTATTCTGGAAGAAAGGTCAGAAGGGAACAGTGAAACCAGAGAGAGCCATCTCTGAAATGGCCATATCTAACAAAATGGAGGCAGAGACTGGGAGTTGGTGGCTCACACCTGCAATTCTAGCTACTCAGGAGGCTGAGATCTGAGGATCATGGTTTGGAGCCAGCCCAGGCAGGAAAGTCCATAAGATTCTTACCTCTAATTAACTCTAACTACCAAAAAAAAAAAAAAGCTGGAAATAGAGCTGTGGCTCAAAGTTTGGTAGAGTGTTAACGGTGAGTACAAAAGTTCAGGGACAACCCCCAGACCCTGAGTTCAAGCCCCAAGACTGGCACAATAAGCAAATAAGCAACAAATAGAAGGTAGAGAATTTTTTTCATTTTGCTTTGTATTGTATATACAGGCCATGCTGGCCTCAAACTTGTTACATAGCCCAGGCTGGCCCTGAACTTGAGATCCTCATGCTTCAGCCTCCTGAATGCTGTGGTTATAGGTATACTTTACCACACTGACCTTTGTTTTGGATCATTTTTTTGTTTTCTTTCTTTTTGTTTCTCTGCATAGCCAAGACACATGAACAACAAAATCTACAAGAGGGAAACTTTAGGAAAAATCATTTGGATGTAAAAATCCAGCTCCTATTGCTAGGTCTTAGTTCAGATGAAGTTTATCAGCACTATAAGGACCTTGCACAACCTGGTAACTGTACTTACTTCTTTTTAAGATCTAGAAGGACAAGAGAAGGATATAAGACTTCAAACATCACAGCAATGCTAATAGTCTTTCATAAACAAAAGATAAAAATGGGCTCTACAAATGGTGAATCTGCCTGCCAAAGAACACCACAAGCAGAAATGATGGAATGTACAGGTGAAGGGAAAAGGGATAGAGTACAAAGGGCCTCTTGTGTCAGACTAATCAAAAAAAGTGTAGAGCATTCAAGTGGAGGAATGATGGGAAAAAAATGAAGGAAGATTGCTAGTAGTTCATGCATTCCATGAAGCATGAGATCAAAGACATGCTTCCTAAAAAATGATCCCATGGACAAATAAGCTCAGAAACCTGTTCATTCCTGTCCTGGGATCTCCTAATGATTTATAAAGTACATTTGTTTTCATGTCTATGCAAAGTCCAAATAAACATACAATACTCTAACCCAGAGTGGGAGCAAAAAGAAGAGTATATTGCTGAAAACCGTTTTCTCATTTTCTATCATTTCCCACAACAAAACAATTACCTTTCCTCAATACACAGACAACTTCAAAATGAATGTGTTTTATTTTTTTTATGGTGGGGAGGTCCGGTCGTGGGACCTGAACTCTGGGCCTGGGCGCTGTCCCTCAGCTCTTCAGCTCAAGGCTAGCGCTCTACCACTTGAGCCACAGCACCACTTCCAGCTTTTTTCTTTTTGCTTATGTGGTGCTGAGGAATCAAACCCAGGGCCTCAGGCATTGCAAGGCAAGCACTCTACCACTGAGCCACCTTCCCAGCCCATCCACTGCATATATTCTCGGAATACCATTTGTAGAGCCCATGTCCATTTTTTGTTCATGAAAGACTACTGGCATTTCTGTGATACTTGAAGTCACATCCTGCTCTTAACCTGCTGTGGTACACAAAAAATCCTGGATTTTTAAAAAGAAATAAGTAAGAATTTGGGGGGAAAAGGGTGAAAAAATGCAACAGTAAAACTCATGGACATTGATGAAAATGAACTATACAACTCATGGGTAGAGACAGGAGGGAGGGACTGGAAGAGAATGAGGGAACAAAAGACACTGTACGAAAGTAAACATACTCATTATCTGACTCACGTAATTGTAATCCTTCTGTACATCACCTCAACCATACATTTTTAAAAATTAAAAAGAAAGAAGTAGACTTATCATGTTATATAAGTCCCTTATAGTTCTGAGAAACTTCATCTGAACAAAGACCTAGCAATAGCTGGATTTACATCCAAAAGATTCATGGAAGATTAATTGCTGGTTATAGTCAATAGCAGGAAGGCAACCCACAATCATCCAACACTTGGTATTTGAAAGACCAAACAGAAAGCCTTTTGGGAAGAGTTTGGGGTCCAGTGTATACTGGGCAAAGGTGAAGAGGGCAAAAGAAGAGCACCTGTTGGGGCTGGGAAGGTGGCTCAGCGGTAGAGTGCATGCCTTGCAAGCATGAGGCCCAGGGTTCGATTCCTCAGCACCACATAAACAGAAAAAGCCGGAAGTGTGTGCTGTGACTCCAGTGGTAGAGCGCTAGCCTTGAGCTGAAGAGCTGAGGGAAAGCACCCAGGCCCAGAGTTCAGGCCCCTACCGAAAAAAAAAAAAAAAAAAAAGAGCACCTGTTGGTCCACCTCTTTGGGATCAGATAGGGCAGATAATTTTTTTCTCACATTTATCCCTTTTTTTTTCTTTATTGGTGGAACTGAGGTTCGAACTCAAAGCCCTGTGAGGCAGGGCCTCTACAACTTTGGTAACACCCTTAGTCCTAGTATATATTTAAAATAAAAACCTTTTCCCATTGAAGAAATGTATATTTATCTTATTTTTGTGCATCACGTTGTGCAAAGTACTTTACTTTCAGCACCTCAAACATTTACCATTTCCTTGTGATAGGAGCATTCAAAATGCTCTCTTGAGCAACTAATGTAAACACACAATTGTGTTAACCAAGGTTAGTTTACTGTGTTATCGAAGATTAGAAATTATTCCTCCTATACAAATAGACCGTGTGCCTGCTAACCATTTTGTCTACATTAACCTTTGTCCCCTATTCTTTCCAGCTTCTGATGACCACTATTCTACTCTCTACTTGTGTGAGATCAATGTATTTAGCTTCTACATTTAAAAGAGACTGTGTATTTCCATCTTTCTGGGCTTATTTCACTTAATATAGTATCCTCCAAGCTCATCTATCTTTCTGCAAACACCAGGATTTCATTCTTTTTTCTGGTCAGTCGTAGGGCTTGAACTTGGGGCCTATGTGCTGTCCCTGAGCTCTTTATGCTCAAGGCTAGCACTGTACACTTTGAACCACAGGACCACTTCCAGTTTTCTGGTAGTTAATCAGAGATAAGAGGCTCATGGACTTTCCTACTTAGCCTGCTTCTAACCACAATCCTCAGATCTCAGTCTCCTAAGTAGCTAAGATTATAGGCATGAGCCACCAGCTCTGTGATTGAATAATATTCCATACTACATAAAGGGGCAATTCTTGATCTACTTATTGCTTGATTTGCTTAGATCTACTTATATTCTCATTCTCAGATTCACAAATTTTAATTTATTTTTAATTTTAATATCTTGGGTTTTATCTACTATTTTCCAAATGTCACTTCTTTCCCCTTTTCTGTTTTTTTCTTTTCCATTTTTCCTTTTAGAGATATCAATACATGTATTTCTGAGCATCTACTGTAGAAAAGATATTTTTAAAATTGATGCAAATAATATAAAGTTAAATTTGAAAGAAATGTAAGCAAATTAGGAATGATAAGAAAAGATACAGCCAATAGAGTGTCTGGTATATGAAATGAGTCCTATGAGCCCCTTATCTCCAATTATGCACCCCCTCATAAAAAAAGAAGCCAGAACTGGAGCTGTGGCTCAAGTAGTAGAGCACTAGCTTGAGCAAAACAGCTCAGAGACAACACCCAGGCCTTGAGTCAAGCCCCAGGAGCAGCGCACGGGTGCACACACACACACACACACTACAAAAAAGGACTCACAATAAACTATGTAACTCATGAGGACAAAATAAAGCACTAGAAAGAAAATAACACCATTAAGCTACATCATTTCATCCTAGAAAATAGAGATAAACATGATACCTGAGATAGTGAAGATTCCAAACCTCTTTTAGCCACACTCTTGCTCATCACAACAAGAGATTTGCGGAGTGAGGGTTGATACAACCAAGTGCCTGCAGCCTCCATGAGAGCGACTAACTCATCATCTCCACCAGTAGCAAGGTGTAAGTGAGGACCAGTCATATGCTCTACCTTTAAGCTTTTGAGTGCTTTTCTTGCCAGTTCAAGAATGTCTGTGCCTACACATCCATGACTGGTGTTGAAGAATATGAACGATGAGTTAGCCTTCGGTGAGCAGGAAACCATGTTTGTCTTGGTCTCTCTAGAAGCCTTCCCAGCTCAACCACCAGCCATTTTGTATTTTGCTGAAACTCAAACAAGCAACAAGCAAGGAGAGAAAAGGTTGGCCAGACAGACATGAGATCCCACCTTCACTTCCATCCAAACTCTGTTATTTCTTATATGAACTTTACTTCAGGCTGACCAAAAAATCAACAAGGTCAGGCTTATCTTTATAGACATCAAAATCAGGTCCCTCAGGGGATGAGTATTGCATGTGAGATGACCACTTCTCTAAATTTGAAAGAGGCTGTACACTATTACTTTGTATTTAGTCCAGATGAAACGCAGGCTCTCCCAAGGGTAGTTGGATGGCAGCCCACCTACCTTTTCCAGCTGCTGCCCTTCTCAGGGTGGTAACACCCCTTCTCAGGTAGATTCTGCCACTGTCAGGTAATGTTAGGAGCATAGCTATGAGTCATTAGCACGGGATGCCTGTGTCTGTTCCCATTCTGTGGTTGGTCCCTGCCAGATCAAACACACTGGCACCCAGGCAATTGGCCATGGGGCCCTAGTCTTGTTTATTCTGGCAAGTTTGTATAGTCTTTGCAGCAGATCCATGATGGATTTACTGGTGGTATGTGGCCATAAATTGCTGGACTTCATTGAAGAACTGTACAAGGGACAATCCTTTTGACCCAGGCAATTGTCCTTTGCTGAATCTTCCTAACTTATTTCGAGCATTTATTTAGTGGCTGAGCTTAACCATAGTTATGTACATGCATGTCATAGTAGGAAGAAGAGCTATGTAATTCATGAATTCCTGGGCCTTGGAAGGGTAGATTGTTTAAGATTGACAGTCTGTATAGCTGAGTAGGTTAAATTTTTAAAATTAAAGTAGTTGTATAAGTGGAGTGTTTTTTTTTCTTTTTTTGGGTCTGGTCATGGGGCCTGAACTCAGGGCCTGGGTGCTGTCCCTCAGCTCTTCAGCTCAAGGCTAGCACTCTACCACTTGAGCCACAGCACCACTTCCAGCTTTTTTTTTTCTGCTTATGTGATGCTGAGGAATCGAACCCAGGGCCTCATGCATGCAAAGCAAGCGCTCTACCACTGAGCCACCTTCCCAGCCCCAGCGGGGTGTTTTTATTAGACTTAGCTGTCCGATTCATTTCTTTTTACCTCCTCCAAATTTTAGTTATTTTGACTTCAGTCTTAGGTCTTGAACTCAAGTTCTAAGCATTCTCCCTCAGCTTCTTCTGCTCAAGGCTCTACCACTTGAAACACAGCTCCACTTCCTGCTTTTTGGTAGTTTTTTTTTTTTTTTTTTTTTTTTTACACTGGAAATAAAAGTCTCATAGACTTTTCTGCACAGGTTGGCTTTGAACCTTGATCCTTGGATCTCATCCTCCTGAGTAGCTAGAACTATAGGCATGAGCCACTGGCACCTGATTCCAAGCTTCATTTTTGAGGTACTCTCCATATGTTCAATCCAATAGTGAAATGGGATACCTGGAAATGCAAGCTGAAGCTAAAGATCTCTGTTTCTTGGAGCTCTTGCTTTTGCCACCAGAATTCTCATCATTGTTCCTGAATCTGGGGCTTCTAGCACTGCAGTTCTTACTCTGCTTTGTCCCAATCCCCAGGGGCCTGGCATGCCACCCATGTGGCATGATGCAGCTGGGAACACTGGTCCCAATTTCATACTCCCATTCATTTCAAAGACTATAGCAATTGTATTTGGAGATTCTGCAAGAAACTCTGATACTTTCCTGTTCAGTACCAGCATCAGACTAGACAGAAGGGAAGGTGAATTAATGGATAAGACAGTGAGTGTACACTTCAGGATTAAGCGTTTAATGTTTTATTTTCCCCTCATTTTTCTATGCAGTTATTTGTACCCATGGATTCTGCATGTGAGGATTCAACCAACTGCGGATCAAAAATATCCAGAAAAAAGAGAGATCATATCTGCACTGAACATCTATAGACTCTTTTCTAGACACTATTTTCTAAACAATATAACAAGTATTTAGATGGCATTTACATGGTGTTATGTATTATAAGTAGTGAGAGGTGATGCGAGGATTGGGTAGGTTCGAGGACAATGTGATGCCATTTTATACAAGGGTCTTGGCATCCATGGATTTGTGTTTCTTAGCTATGAAATATGGGTGAGGTTGTTTGGGGAACTGTTCTGGAAAGAGATTTTCTCATATGCAGCAGGTAATGGTGTTGGTGTGGAGTTCTCACCAATCTGATACTATGAGTGTGATTCAAATGGCAATTTACTTTTCCTATCCAGCTTAGTCCGGTCTACTCTGCCTGTCCAGCCAGGGTAGTCATTTTACAACACTGGATAATGTCCTTCCTCCTTATAAGTCCTTCCCTTCCCTTCCCTCCCTACTGCCACCGCCCACCCCCTCCCCCTCCCCCCTTTCCCTCCTCCTCCTCCGTTGTGGGGCTTGAACGCAGGGCCTGAGTGCTGCCCCTGAGCTTTTTTGCTCAAGACTAGTATTCTACCACTTTGAGCCATAGTCACTTCTAGTTTTCTGGTGTTAGTTAGAGATAAGAGACTTCCCTGACCCTGCTGGCTTCAAACCAAGATCCTCAGATCTCAGCCTCCTAAGTAGTTAGGATTATAGGCATGAGCCACTGGCATCTGGCTTCTTTTTCCTTTTTCTTTTCCTTCCTTCCTTCCTGCTACTTTCTTTCTGGCTCTCTTTCTTCCTTCATCCCTCTCTCCCACTTTCTTTCCTTTTTTCCTTCCTTCCTTTCTTTCTTTTTCTTCTTCTTTCTTTCTTTCCTCTCTCTTTCTTTCTTTCTTTCTGGCTCTCTTCCTTCATCCCTCTCTCTCACTCTCTTTCCATTTCTTTCTTCTTTCCTTTTTCTTTTCTTTTTCTTTCTCTTCTCTCCTTCCTTCCTTCCTTCCCTCCCTCCTTCCTTCCTTCCTTCATTTTTTTCTCTTTTTTTCCTTTATTGTTCTGGTATTGGGTCTTGAATCCCCAGGCTGGGTACTGTCCTTTAACATTTTTACTTAAGGCTGGCACTCTACCACTTGAAACACAGCTGTAGTCCTGGCTTTTGGCAGTCAATTGAAGATAAGAGTTTAGTGGACTTTTATGTTTGGACTGGCTTCGAATCTGGATCTTCAGATCTGAGCCTTTTGAGTAGCAAGGATTACAGGTGTGAGCCACCAGAGTATTTCTTTACAAAAGAAAAAAATTCCATACCAAGGCCACAAGACCTTACATGAACTGTCCACTACCAGACCCACCACAGCCCTGGCCTCCCACTCTTCCTACTCTTTTCCTTCTGCTCTAGTAGTCACACTGGGCATTTTTTTGTGTTTCTAACAACACTTTAAATTTCATTTTATTTCATAGTCTTGGCATTTAACTCCCTGTGCTGACAGGGAGTTTCCTTCCCTCAGAATGTTGGATACCTGCTTCTTTATATTCAGCTAGGGCTACTTCCTCACAATGGCTGCTAAAACCTAAACTAAAGCTCCTCCTCTCCGCCAGGTTTTTCTCCACCTCATTTGTGGGGGTTTCCAGGCTTTCATGACTCAGATTGCTTATGGACATTGTCCCAGGCTACAGAGGGCAGGTTTAGGTGCAGCTAACATCAAGACACAGTGTCCTGGTTGGCTGCTCTCATGACCACACAAGCTCAGTGACAAGACAGAAGAAAAATCATTCTTAAATCTACTCTCTCTCACATGGAGCTCTCCTTGGAGTAGGAGGAAGAGAGATATTATCTCTACGTAGGGTGGCCACCAAATGTCCCAGCCTCCCAGGATTTTGTGATACATTAGGTTTTCAGGTTTATATGATTGAGAAAATACCAGAAAAATTGGGACAAGCTGGCCATAGAATGGCGAGGTTTCTTAGGGTCAAGCTGATTTGTAAGTCAAATTAAACCACCTTTGTCTATAGTTTTATTCTTTTAAGCTTTGCTCGGGATACTTTAGTAACACCTTATGAAACTTCACATATGTTCAATAGGAAAGCATCCAGAAATAAGCATACATACATCTTATAAGCAAATGTGCAGCCTGAACATTTGATGGTACGCTGGTCCTAAGTACTAGATACACAACCTGGGTAAGTACTTGTTAGACCACTGAATGGAGTTTAACTAAGAACATTACTGGGTCATTTTCAAAACATCAAGGCCAGAAAATCTGGTGTTTGAAAATGATCCAATAATCTTCCTTCATGGAAACAGAAAAACTTCATAATCTAAATTTTAGTAGTAACCATTTCCTCTCGCAGCCAAATTGGTCAGTCAATAGAGAGGAAGGTCTGCCACCTGGTGGCCACTCTTAGCTTTGCTCCGCGGTAAACTACAATTCCCCTATTGGGTGAATTTACTGGGCACAAAATTAAAGAAGGTAAGTCACCACCAGGGCCTGACTATGATGCCATTTTGATATTATCATACAGGGGAAATTATATAGGACATAACTTCTGAATTTGTCTGTGAAAAAGCAATCTAGGGCTATGAATGTGGTTTAGTGGTAGAGTGCTTGCCGAGCATGCATGAAGCCCTGGGTTTGATTCCTCAGTACCCCAGATAAAAAAGCACTCTACTAGGGCTGAGAAGGTAGCTCAGTGGTAGAGTGTTTGCCTGGCATGCATGAGCCTCTGTGTTCCATTCCTCAGTACCACATAAGCAGAAAAAAGCCGGAAGTGGTGCTATGACTCAAGTGGTAGAGCACTAGCATTGAGCTGAAGAGCTGAGGGACAGTGCCCAGGCCCAGAGTTCAGGCCCCACGACTGACAAGAAAAAAAAAAAGCACTCTACCAGCTTCTTTTTTGCTCAAGGCTAGCACTCTATCATTTGAACCACAGATTCATTTCTGTTTTTTGTTTGTTTTTTTTTGGGTCCGGTCATGGGGCCTGAACTCTGGGCCTGGGCACTGTCCCTCAGCTCTTCAGCTCAAGGCTAGCGCTCTACCACTTGAGCCACAGCACCACTTTCGGCTTTTTGCTTTTTGCTTATGTGGTGCTGAGGAATTGAACCCAGGGCCTCAGGCATGCAAGGCAAGCGCTCTACCACTGAGCCACCTTCCCAGCCCCTATTTCTGGATTTTTTTTTTTTTTTTTTTTTTACTAGCTAGTTGGAGAGAAGAGTCTTTCTTGCTCTGGGCTAGCTTGTACCTTGATCCTCAGATTTCAGCCTCCTGAGTAGCTAGGAATACAGATGTGAGCCACTGCTACCCCTGCAATTTTATCTCCTTAAACTCTCATCCTTTACTTATTCCACATACACACAGATTTTTATAATATGCTCTCCAAGAACAATTGGAGTCACAACTATAAACATAAAATAAAGTATTGTCTGGGGCTGGGAAAGTGGCTCAGTGGTAGAGTGCTTGCCTTGCATGTATGGGGCCCTGGGTTCGACTCCTCAGCACCACATAAGCAGAAAAAAGAGCCAAAAGTCGCATTGTGGCTCAAGAGGTAGAGTGCTAGCCTTGAGCTGAAGAGCTGAGGGACAGTGCCCAGGCCCAGAGTTCAGGCCCATGACCGGACCCTCCAAAAAAATAAAAAAAATAAAATATTGTCTCAGCAAGGCAAAGTTCATTTCTGCACAAGATGGGTGTGCTATCAGCCAAAAATTTGGCAAGCAAGCACACAGCACACACAGTCTGCTATATATTTATTCTTAACACAGCAGGCCCTACCCCTCTGCTCAGACTGGCTGAGCTCAGGTTCACGATCTGCTTGCGATTAATGAGTTTGAATAGGGTAACATGTATTTACATAAGGTAGTTTTGAAATAAGATGGACAGTTTACAAGTAATCTCAAAATATATCCATACCCTCTACTATTTCTTCAACAGTCTAGGGAATGTCATAATTCCATCACGAGAAGAAACCAGTTTAAGACAAAATCTTATATTTCAAAAATCCTTTCTTATCCCAAAGGAGTTCCTCTTTTCCTTAATATCCAAGCTATCAGGCTTACATAATACACTTTGATAGAAAAGATAGTTTTTCTCAAACTGACCAAAAAATCCATATGCATCCATGAAGCTAGTCCTACTTGGAACTCAAATTCACAGACACAAGGCCAGGAGCTGGTAGATCACAACTATAGCCCTAGCTATTCAGGAAGTTGAGATATGACAACCCTGCTTCAAAGCCAGCCAGGCAAATAAATCCAAGAGTCTATTATCTCCATTAACTAGCAAAAATCTGGAAAAGGAGCTGTGACTCAAGAGATAGAATGCTAGCCTTGAGTAAAAAGGCTAAGCAAGAGACCTTGAATTCAAGTCCCAGTGCTGAATTGTAGATACACATATATACATGTATGTATACACACGCGCGCGCGCACACACACACACATTCAGAGACATAGAACTACTCTGGGTGGAGAATGCAAGCAAAAGTCAGCACAAGTCCCTAGAAGGGAACTGGTTTGGAGTTGGCATGAACCTGAAAGATACGAGAAATTACTAGACTAAAGCCAGAGCTGCCACAGTGGGAGTAAGTCTGGGAGTGCCTGATCAGAGGAGACTGCCAGCACAGTGCCACCTCCTCCTGCCCTCAGTACCCAAGTCAAGTGGAAAGTGAGTTGGGAATTGGCTCACACCACCAATGAGTGTGGCTTTGGGGATAGGGGAGGGGGGGAACCTGTCCAATGTGATAATTCCCATTAGTCAAATTAGTGAGGCCTGGGGTTGACACAAGAAGGAAGTAGCCTAGAAAGAAGTGGGAAATCAGGGGTCTCAGACTATGTGGAGACAAGAGATCAGCCCCACTTGCAATCAGCATTTTCTCTCTACCTGCTGCCCTGGAGATTTGGCTCAAGTCTTACAAGCGCAGGGAGGGTATTCTGGCACTAGGTCAAATCCCTAACTATTGTCCAACCCATTTATACTTCAAAGAAAAACAACTGCTCTGGAGGAAAGGGAAATCTACCCACCTCCTCGCCAAGGGAGAACTACAATTTCTCTCTTTCTTTCTCTCTTTCTCTTTCTTTCTCTTTCTTCCTTTCTTTCTTTTCTTCTTTCTTTTCCTTCCTTCCTTCCTTCCTTCCTTCCTTCCTTCCTTCCTTTCTGGCTTTTGTATTGTTGATATGGCTGTATCATCTTTTCGTCTATTTTGTCTCTTGTTGCACATACCTTACTATATTATCTCTTTCACTATAATATCTAATATTGTACCATATACTTTCTTTCCCTTCCCAACTCTGCATCTTCTCTGCCTTTTCCCACTGTGCTTTTTTTTTTTTTATTACTTATTAGTGCCTATAACATTACTTTTTAGGGAGCAAAAATTTTTTTTTTCTTGGGTCCGGTCGTGGGGCCTGAACTCTGGGCCTGAGCGCTGTCTCTCAGCTCTTCAGCTCAAGGCTAGCGCTCTACCACTTGAGCCATAGCACCACTTCCGTTTTTTTTTTCTTTTTTGCTTATGTGGTGCTGAGGAATTGAACCCAGGGCTTCATGCATGCAAGGCAAGCGCTCTACCACTGAGTCACCTTCCCAGCCCCATTTTTTTTCTTTAATGGGCTTTGGATTCAGGTCCTCATGGTTGCTCAGTTGTCACTCTACCACTTGAATCATGCTAATAGCCTGGCTTTTTGCTGGTTAATTGGAGATGGAATCTCACGGACTTTTCTGCCCTGGTTGGCTTAGAAACTTTATCTTTTAGGTCCCAGCCTTCTAAATAGCTAGGATTACAGACACAGCTACCAGCGTCCAGCAGATGATTTATTTTTTCCTATTAAAAGCATGGTAGTTTATTCCTATATGGCACCCTCTATAGAAATGGTTCTCAAGATACGATCCCCAGGCCAGCATCACATATGGGCATGGTTAGTAAAACCAGTCCTTAAGCCTTTCCCTAGAGTAGCTAAAACAGTTCTGAAAGTGGATCTAGAGAGCTGCTTTAATAAACACTCCAGATTCTTTCTAAACATACAAAGTCTTGAAAACAGTGCTTTGCAATGTGAGTATAAAGAATCTACCAATAAATACACTAATATGGAAGTATCTTACAAATACAATGTTGAGTGAAAGAAACCAGACACAAAAAAACAGATGATTTTTTTCCCCAAGATTAATTATGGTGTAACTTATTATGGTGTAACACAGATCTTCAATACACTTGGTAATTTTCCATCCACTGACTCCCATCCCCCTTTTTGGTTACGAACCTCCTCTTGTCCATGTTGTCACAGTCCAGTTGTCTCTGTCCCCCATTGTATGACTGCTGCATTGGCCTCTGTATCTGTCAGCATGGATGATCCTAAGTAATTTGCCTTACCATCCATAATAAGTGTCCTGAATAGATTTTTTTCTTTAATAACATCAAATGCTCAGATTTGTTTATTATGAAGTTTCTAGTAGTGGTTACAGTAGACACTGAACCTTGTCTGGGAATGCTTGTACTGTCGAAACACCTTCAGAATAATAATTTGAGAATGCCAGCAACTTGTTTTGCTTTTGTCTTCCCTGAAATAACTATAATGATGCAGCAGCCTGCTTTTCTACCAATGGTGCTTTATGTCAGACCAGGTGCTTTTCCAGGGGGAGAGAACAAAGGTAACTAGCTCAGGTCTATTTCCTTCCTGATTCAACTCCACCCCCACCCAGCATTGGCCTACTCCCTCTCCCTGAGTTCCTCCCCTCCAAGCTCTAGCTGCATCTGACTTCAGGGAGACCAGGTAGGAAACAGTTACTGCAAATTAGAAATGCTGTACTGGACATCCAATAGCTTATGGCGAGTATTTCTTCATACAGGGAATTACAACAGAAGGAGAAACACTAGGGATGGTGTTATCTTGGTTGATTTTTTTGGCAGTTGTGGGGCTTGAACTTGGCCTGGGAGCTGTCTTTCAGCTGTTCAGCTCAAGGCTAGCACTCTACCACTTGAGCCACAGCGCTACTTCTGGTTTTCTGGTAGTGTATTGGAGATAAGAGTCTCACAGGCTTTCCTGCCCAGGCTGGCTTTGAACCCTGATCCTCAGATCTCAGCCTCCTGAGTAGCTAGGATTACAGATGTGAGCCTCCGGCACCTGGCTGGATTTTTTAAAACAGGTTTCTTAGTGAAAGTATTAAATGCTTTAACTGAATGTGGGCCATTAAAAACAAAAACTGTTCTGAACCTTGACTGAGATCTAGTAGTGGTGAATGTGGGGAGATGAAGGATATAGAAAGGAGCCATGGGCCACGTCCTACATCCATTTATTCTGCAAATGATAGGATCCATGAGTGAATAAAAAAAGATGAGTTTCTGCTTGTATTTTAGAAGGGGAAGCTCAAATAAGCAAAGAATAAACTACACAGTAAGGTGACCGTATAATAAGAAGATATAGGAAGAGGTGCTGTGTCTCAAGTGGTAGAGTGCTAGCCTTGAGCTCAAGAGCTCAGGGACAGTGCCCAGGCCCAGAGTTTAAGCCCCACAACCACCACCACCACCACCACCAACAACAAAAGGACACGCACAGTGTTTAAGGGCTGGGAATGTGGTTTAGTGGTAGAGTGCTTGCCTAGCATGCACGAAGTCCTGGGTTCAATCCCTCAGTACCACATTAACAAGAAAAGCTGGAAGTGTAAGGGTGGCTCAAGTGGTAGGGTGCTAGCCCTGAGCAAAAGAAGCTTGGGGACAATCCCAGGCCCTGGGTTCAAGCCCCAGGACTGGCAAAAAAAAAAAAAAAATGGAGAAATAGAGTGTGTGTGTGTGTGTGTGTGTGTATGTGGTGGGGGGGGGCAAAGGCAAAGGGAGGGGGAACAAAACGGTCCCATTCTGCCACTGTTCATTAAAGCCCAAGACTTGGGAGGCAGTGACAGGAGAAGAAAGAACTTTGTTAATAAGCTGGCTGGGGAAATAGTGGGTCAAACACCCTTAGAAACGTGGACACTGGTGGCTCACACCTGTAATCCTCAGGAGGCTGAGAGGTGTGAAGCCAACCTGGGCAGAAAAATCCCCAAGACTCTTATCTCCAATTAGCCAGCAAAATATTGAAAGTGGAGCTGTGGCTGAAGTGTTGCCAGCCTTGAGAAAAAAAAAAAAAGCATGATGACTTGAGTTAAAAAACAACAACAAAACCACATTTAGTGACTATCTTGCCTTCTACCCACGTTAAATCTTTCAGTGATTTTTTTTTACAAAGGAGGAATAAGGGTCCCAGATAGACATCAGATTTGGTTATTAATCTTGCTTTTACCAAAGTCAATGAGCATGTCAACTCTGTGATTCTAAAAAAACATAAATGAGCCAGGCAACAGAACATCATATCTGTAATTCTATCTACTCAGGAGGCTGAGATCTGAGGATCATGGTTCAAAGCCAGCCCAGACAGGACAATCCCTGAGACTCTAATCTCTAATTAACCATCAGAAAACTGGGAGTGGTGCCTTGGCTCAAAGTGGTAGAGTGCTAGCCTTGAGCTGAACTGTTCAGTGACAGTGCCCAGGCCCAGAGTTCAAGACCTATGAAGACTGACCAAAACAAAACAAAACACCATAAACGATCAAAAAGATTTGCTCATTCATGTCTGGTTTTTGTTATGGCTTTCATCTTGCCACTGTTTTCTTCCCCCTAAGGTAACAGTCTAATCAGGGGAGGAGATAAATAAAATCCAGTCTCAGGAACAAAATTTCACTTGTGCTAGGATGTTTTCTTCAATCCAGTACATGGCTTCAGTTCTTTACTGATAAATCAGGAGAGACCTTTGAGGGATACAGAGCTAAACTGAGGTGTGGGAGCCAGCTTAGGAAGATTCAGTGTTTTCCAGTATTGGAAAGTGTCTCTGTATTCTCTGGAGAACTCATTTATATGCCCTAATGGCAGAACAGGTTATTTTCTTCCTCAGTTTTTGGAGGCAGGAAACAAATTTTTTAGGCTGATGTTGCTCAAGGCTAGACTAAGACAGTCTCTTTGAGCAATAGTACAGATGTTAGGGTTAGATCATTCTGACAGTGTGAAAAGGCCAGACCTTGTGGATGTCTGTCCCTCTCCCTCACCAGATTGGTAAAGCTTGACATCCTTCATCCTCCTCTTCTTAACTCACCCACACAGCTCCTAGGCCTCTTCTAGCTCCAACAGGGGTGTAGAGAGGGAGGAATATCGATGGGACTGGATAACCCTGATGAAGAGTAAAGATGACCTTCTATGAGTGCTGAGGGAAAAAGAAGCACTCAGCTCCTTTGGAGGTGAGAAGTTCTTTGACCTGATAGGTCTAAAGAAGGCTCACCATCTCAGGAGTTCTGGCTGTGGGTGAATCAGTCAGGTGAAACAAGTTGCATGAGGTACATGAGCCATCATCAACTCCCATTTGAGGATTCCTTTTGTTTTTTTTTTTTTTTTTGTCGGTTGTGAGGCTTAAACTCTGGGCCTAGGCTCTGTCCCTCAGCTCTTCAGCTCAAGGCGAGTGCTTTATTACTTGAGCTACAGCGCCACTTCCAGTTTTCTAGTGTTTATTGGAGATAGGAGTCTCATGGACATTCTTGCCTGGGCTGGCTTTGAACCACCATCCTCAAATCTCAGCCTCTTGAGTAGCTAGGATTATAGGCGTGAGCCACTGGTGCTGGTGATTCCTTTCTTTTTATTATATACATTAGTTGTACAAGAAGGGTTTCATCATAACATTCTTACACATGTGTGTGTGTGTATGTGTGTGTGTATGTGTGTGTGTGTCTAAGTGTGGAGTTTTTCCTACTTCACCAAAGCCCAGGCAGGGCACATAATCATGGATATGCATCTCTCTGGGAGCACCTATATCCCAGCATTAAGGGACATGCCATGTGTCCATTGTCTTTGTTTCCTCTCAGTCTGGCCCACACTGGAGCCTAAATGGGCAAGGTGTCTAAAGCCTCCCTCACCAACAGTCATATGGTACAATGGCGGGCTAAACCTTATGAGATCTTTTATTCAGGCTCTGAAAATTCTTTTCCAAGAGTTCATTGAAATCTCAACTGTCGGGAGCCAAAAGTTAAGTCTCTCAACATAATAAGCTTGACTATCTCACTGGAACGTCTTGAGGATGAGTTTACAGAATCCCACCTTTTCACCAAGCCCTAAGTAAACACCCTGCAGCTACTAACGACCACCTTTTCACCACGCCCTAAGTCCAAGCATATAAATACCCTTGTGTGAAAAATAAAAATTTGGCAGCTTGATCAGAATCCTTGTCTTGCTGTCCTTCTTCGTGTCTCTTGTCCCTTCATTCCTTCTCACTTAGGTTCATTGCCCTCGTTGAAGTCCTGCAGGTCGGGACACTCAACCTATCAAGTTCTCTAAAAGAGGGGGTGGAACAAAAACAGCTTTTTATATTACTTGAAGGTAGAGAGGGGAGGGGGAGAAATAGGAAGGATGGAAGGGGTGAAATTGAGCAAGATGCACTATACTCACAACCAGACTTATGACATTGAAACCTCTCTGTACAATTAATTAAAAAATGCTTGCTGGGGGCTGGGAAGGTGGCTCAGTGGTAGAGCACTTGCCTAGCATGGCTGAGGCCCTGGGTTTGATTCCTCAGCACCACATAAGCAAAAAGAAAAAAGCTGGAAGTGGCGCTGTGGCTCAAGTGGTAGAGTGCTGAGGGATAGCACCCAGGCCCAGAGTTCAGGCCCCATGACCGGACCCCCCCCCCAAAAAAAAAATGCTTGCTGGACACTGGTGGCTCAATGCCTATAATCCTAGCTATGCAGGAGGCTGAGATCTGAGGATCACAGTTCAAAGCCAGCCTGGGCAGGAAAGGGCAGGAAAGTCCGTGAGACTCTTATCACCAGAAAACCAGAAGTGGTGCTGTGGCTCTAGTGGTAGTGTGCTAGCCTTGAGCTGAAGAGATCAAGGACAGCACTCAGGCCCAGAGTTCAAGCCCCACGACTGACCAAAAAAAAAAATTTTTTTTTAAAAAAGGTTTTAGTGGATCTGATGATTATAAAGGAGATTGAAGCTGGGGATATAGATTGGTGGTAGATCTCACCTAGCTTGCATAAAGTTTTGGATTCAACTATCAGCACCATAAAAATAAACAAATAAAAAACAACCAAAAGCCAAGCAATGGGGCTCATGCCTATAATCTCAGCTACTCAGGTGGCTGAGATCTGAGGATTGCGGTTCAAAGCCATAGCAAGAAAGTTTGTGAGACACTTATCTCCAAACAAACTACTCAGAAAAAAAAAAAAAAAAGGAAGCTGACGCTGGTGTCTCACGCCTGTAATCTTGGCTATTCAGGAAGCTGAAGCTGAGGATCATGGTTCAAAGGCTCAAGTGGGAGAGCACTAGCCTTGAGCACAAAGAGGCTCAGGGACAGCACCCAGGTCCTGAGTTCAATCCCTGGGACCAGTGAAAACAAAACCAAAAAAATAACCAAAAGCTCAGCACCAGTGGTTCACACCTATAATCCTAGCAAGGTTTGAAGTCCTCCAGGACAGAAAGTCAGTCTGTGAGACTCTTATCTCCAATTAATCATAGAAAAAGCTGTAAGTGGAGCTGTAGCTCAAGTGGTGGAATGCTAGCCTTAAGCAAAAAAAGGAGTGCAGGGACAGCCGCCCAAGCCCAGAGTTCAAGCACCTGGACCAGCAAAACAAAACAAAAACAAACAAAAACAAAACAAAATAGAAAAGCAATTGACCTCCGCATTCCAAGCTTGTATACTTCTGAATTTTAAGGTCCCTTAGGCTAGAGGAGTAAAGCAGATTTGGGCTAACTTTTGTTCCAGGTACATTTTGGTATTGCATCTGAAAAGCCTAAACAGGGAAAAACTGCCTCCAAAGAGATACAGAAAAAGCCACAAACTTACCTGCTATGGCTTTCAACTTTGCAGATCAACTCTAGATATTTTTTCCCATCTCTTAGTCAGAATCTTATGTTAATTTCTAATTGGAGCTAAGGGCTCCAGTATTATCTCAAACAACTTTTCCTCCTATAAACCAAGGAAAATATACAGGAGCAGATAGCAGATAGCTCCAGGAAGCACAACACAGTAAATATATTTTTGTGTCTAGAGAATATATGGCCTAGATGATGGAGATTAATAGTAGTTCTTGCTGGGACTTTACATGTAAATCATGAAGGCCCTGGGCAGGTTTGAAAAATTTGAGCTCAAAAGTAGACAGATAGGATTTCAGTAATATGGGTGTGAAGACCAAAAGCCACACATAGTTTCAAGGAACTACAACTGAGCTTAGTATTATTTTCCTCATTGCTTATTCTTTTTTTTTTTTGCCAGTCCTAGGGACTGAATTCAGGCCCTGGGCACTGTCCTTGAGTTTCTTTTTGCTCAAGGCTAGCACTCCGCCACTGAGCCACAGCACCACTTCCGCCTTTTCTGTTGTTATTAGTACAGAACAATCGAACCCAGGGCTTCATGCATGCAAAGCAAACACTCTACCACTAAGCCACATTCCCAGCCCTTAACTTTAAAATACTTTTAAACCAGGAGTTAGGGGCTTCAAACGGTAATCCTGGCTGTTCTGATGATTTGAGATCCACAGGATGCTCTTTTGGAAGCCAGCGAAGGAAAAACAGAAAACAAAAGATCCAGAGACTCTATCTCTTGGAAAACAACTGCCAACAACTCAGGCTGGGAGGGCTACTGAGAAGGCTGCAGCTCCAAGTCTGCTCTGTGAGACATTATTATTGTTATTATTTTTGTGCTGGTCCTGAGGCTTGAACTCAGGGTCTGGGTGCTGTCCCTGAGCTCTTTTGCTCAAGGCTAGAGCTCTATCAGTTTAAGCCACAGAGCCACTTTTGTTTTTTTAGTAGTTAATTGGAGATAAGAGTCTCACAGGGACTTTTCTGTCCCGGCTGGCTTTGAACCGTGATCCTCAGATCCCACTCTCCTTATCAGCTAGGATTACAGGCGTGAGCCAGCGGGCTTAGAGGTGTCATTTTTAAGAGGGCCTTGACCTCCGCAGAATCTCTTCTCCGAGTGTCGTTCAAGGCTCAGCCACAGGAAAATGGACAGGGTCATTTCTAGCACTCCTTTTTCTGATGCCTGGGCAGATAGAAAAGTCCCTAGCATTCTTCTAACGGTAGTGTGATGACCTGGATAGCAGTCGCCAACCATCCGTGCCCGTCGCTACTTGGACCTTTCGGACAGATGCGCCCGATTCCGTCGCGGATAATTTGCATAACTGGTCGGCGAGCATTGTGGGGCTGGTAGTTCATACTAGGGCCATTGTTAAGAGTTAGCAACGTCATAGAACTACATCTCCCGGCAGGCCGCACGCAGCCGGGCGCGCGAGCTGCTGGCGTGAGCGAACAGACTTCCGGAAGAGCGGGGGGCGGGATCTCAGCTGGGGCTGGAGCGAGGCGTCGGGATGCAGCGCCCCGGGCCCTTCAGCACCCTCTACGGGCGGGTCCTGGCCCCGCTGCCCGGGCGGGCCGGGGGCGCGGCCTCTGGAGGAGGCGGGAACAGCTGGGCCCTCCCGGGCTCCCTCGTGCAGCTGCCGGGGCGTGAACAGTCCGGGACCCGAAGTGGTACGGGCGCCTTAAGCACCAGCGGCCCGGACTCCAACAGGGTCTGTCCGGCCCAATCCACAATGTCCAAGGCCGAGGAGGCGAAGAAGCTGGCGGGTCGCGCGGCCGTGGAAAACCACGTGAGGGTGAGCAGAGGGGCGTGGGGAGCCTGTCCGCGGCGTGATGGGTTCGTGTCGGGCGCGCGGCGGACTGCCAGGGCGTGCCCAGTTCCTGGAAAGAGCGGCTGCGTGAGGGGGGACACGGCACGAGTCTGATCTCTCTTCCCTGCCCCGGAAAGGCCCTTTAGATGTGGAGTCTACTGCTGTCAAGGCTCCTAGGGACTGTGGTTTCCCAAGGTTTCTGGCACCGCTGGAACAGTTTTCACAGTGGAGCACGGTGGTGTCTGATGTTTGGAGTAAGTGTTAGGGGCACCTACCGGTTGGCTTCCTTGTCAACAGATGGGAAATAGCGAGCCCTGGGGCTGTCTGGAAGTCTAATTCCCACTGTCTCGGGAAGCCAGTAAACCGCAGGTTTGCAGTGTGCTCTGAAATTTCACCCCAAGGAAGCTCTTAGCTTGGCGCGCGCGCGCGTCTCTGAGTGTACACGTGAGAGGGAAGGAGAGATCCAGCCCAAGGGGGAAGCGAGGACTTTAAGACTTCTACCTTTAACGAGGCCCGGTGGACACTTGAAGGCTCAGAGTGGAGCTGCAGAGATGTTTAGAAGTTACCCAACGAGGTCGTGACCCCACTTTTGCTTGGTAAGTGGTAGGTGTGGTGCTGTTGGTAAAGTCTTTCAACCCAGGTGGGTTTTGCTGTCAACTAGTCGAGTTAATTATTTTTAATTACAGTACTTCAGCAGAAGACAAGTGCTGTGTTTCTGCCCTGTGGTGGACTTTCTTGGTCTTGTTAGTCTTTTTTGTCTATTTTCTACTTCGTAGGCAGCATTAGCAGATCCCCTTTTCTCCTCAAAGGAAACTTCTTCACCTTTGTTAATACTTTACTGTGTGGAGCAATGCCCTGGCAAAGATGATGCCCTATGAGTTTCACTGCAACCTAGGTAAGTGGGAGGACCAGTGTCAGGTCGAGGATGTTGAGCCCAGTCTTTCCTGCTACTCTTAGACCAGTTCCATTGCCACCTTGTTTTTTGTAGGTCTGGTTGGCAATAGGATTTTCTATAGGAATTAGGAGTGACAATGTAAATTAATTTGACCCTGTTTGGGATTTTAGTGCCACAGCCTGTTATACTGGGAATATTAAGCTGAAATTTGAATACTGGCTTAAGATTTATTCATAGATGGATAAATGAAATCTATCCAATTACAAAATCCCTACATCTACCTTATCCTGTTAGTCCTTTTACATTAATATCTGGTGGCACATGTCTCCCTGACCTTTGATTTATAGTTATGTCTTTGGCTAAGTAAACATCTGCAAACCTTCATCTCAAAAAACATTGGAATACAGCCATATCACTCAAAGAAGTTATCAGGTGATGTTGGGGATATCTCCATTGGCCTTCTATTTGTCTTTGAAAGTTTGGTTCAAAGACCCAAGTTTTGCTTTCTCCTTTCTCCTTCCGCTTTTCTTTCTTTTCTTTTCTCTTTTTGTCGGTCATGGGGCTTGAGCTCTGGCCCGGGGTGCTGTCCCTCAGCTCTTCAGCTCAAGGCTAGCGCTCTACCACTAGAGCCACATTGCCATTTCCCATTTTCTGGTGATTTATTGGAGATAAGAATCTCATGGACTTTCCTACCTAGGCTGGCTTTGGACTGCGATTCTCAGATCTCAGCCTCCTGAGTAGCAAGGATTATAGGCATGAGCCCCCAGCGCCCGGCGCTTTCATTTTTTTCTTTAGCTTCCTAAGGCAAGAAAGGTTTCTCCTCCAGTTCTTCATGCTTAGGAGGTGCTTTATGTTGGTGGCTTGCGTTCTAGTTATCTTTGCTTGTCTGCCTAGCTCCCTAAAGGATAAGCCCTTGGGCAATAGTCAACCTTACCTTATCTTCTTCATTCAGTGCTAGCCACAGTGAAACCTCATCCAGAAATGTTGAATTGTGTAAAGTGGCCCTTTGCTTAGATCTGGATGTATGGTTTCCAGACCCCTGTGCATTGGTGTTCTGGTGTAGTAATGATTATTCTCACTTCTGGGTAGATGATAATCCTGGAGAATTCTCAGTGAAATACTGGGTTTAGATCTGCCTGTTTTAGAGAGTGATGGTGGGGTAGAGAGATATAGTTACCCTAGGTTGGGTTACCAAGCAGAACTAGCTTTGCCCCAAAGCCTTAATTTTCTCTGTCCACTCTGCTTTTTTTTTTGCTGGTCCAGGGTTTTTAACTCTGGGCCTTGTGCTCCCCCTTGAGCTTTTGTGCTCCAGACTAGTACTCTTACCACTTGAACCATGGTTTTACTTCTGGCTTTTTGTGGTTAATTAAAGGGTCTCACAGAATTTTTTTCCCTGGTCTGGTTTCGAGCCTTGATCCTCAGATCTCAGCCTCCTGAATAGTTAGGATTACAGGCATGAGCCCCTGCTCCTGGCTGGCTTTTTTTTTTTTTTTTAATTGTTTAGTTCAAAGAAGCTATTGGATAGTGGCTCCATTTGGTCAGCAGTATTTCTAAAGTTATCCCATAGAACAGGGTTTGTGAATTTCTGCCGTTGCACATATGGTCAAGTATGGTCCATTAGAAGGGCTTTCTGCTGTAAGACTACCTCACAGCCAGCCTTTGGCCACTTGAAGTTAGCTTTGGCTAAGGCAGTGATTCCTAGGTTTGTCATTTGATTCTAGGGCTATTAAGAGCACATGAATTTAAGAGCTTTGGGTCTTTCAAGCCCCTGAAATTAGAAGCCAAAGGAAGAGCTCTGTAAAAAAAAAGTCTGATGTACCCAAGTTCATCTGTGTGCCACCAGCCTTCTAGGAGTTTGTAAGTGTGTAGTAGTGAGGAATCTGGCAATCAAATTATTGTATAGGTAGAGCCCTCAGCTTCAGATCAGGTTAAACCTACCTAAGCATTGTGAAGGCAAGACCTTTTTTTAGTTGAAGATTTTTACATACTGAGATATATAGCCATTTGAGTTTTTGTTTGTTGTTGTTATGGTGAACCTTGTGATGACATTGTGGCAGTCCACATTCTTGCTTTGAAGTCCTTGTGTTTGGTGTTTGCTCTGGCAGCTAAATGACTTTATTGGATGCTTCCGTCATCACAGGTAGAATCTGCAAGCTCTGCTCTGATAGCCTAACTAAACCCTGTGGTGCATTTGATAACTTTGGAAGTGTGCATTAGTAAAAATGGTTTCTACTAGATTAAGAATACAAAAATTGAATTTAGGCACTTGTGGCTCACACCTGTAATCCTTGTTACTTAATTTTTTTTTTTTTTTTTTTGGGTCCGGTCATGGACCCAAAAAACTCTGGGCCTGGGCGCTGTCCCTTAGCTCTTCAGCTCAAGGCTAGCACTCTACCTACCACTTGAGCCACAGTGCCACTTCCGGCATTTTTCTTTTTGCTTATGTGATACTGAGGAATCGAACGCAGAGCCTCATGTATGCAAGGCGAGCGCTTTACCACTGAGC
Source organism: Dipodomys spectabilis (assembly GCF_019054845.1). Classification (NCBI taxonomy): domain Eukaryota; kingdom Metazoa; phylum Chordata; class Mammalia; order Rodentia; family Heteromyidae; genus Dipodomys; species Dipodomys spectabilis. The sequence continues at coordinate 8,150,268 of NW_024870814.1, forward strand.
CACCTTCCCAGCCTGTGAGACTCTTACCTACAATAAACCACCAGAAAGCCAGAAGTAGCGCTGTGGCTCAAGTGGTAGAGTGCTTGCCTTGAGCTGAAGAGCTGAGATACATCTCCCAGGCCCAGAGTCCAAGCTCCCACGACCAACCAAAAAAAAACCCCCAAAATACAAAAAACAAACAAACAAAAAAAAAGAAAGAAAGTTGGAGAGAAACTTTATCTCCAGTTAACTAGCAGAAGGCCAGCTTGGAGGCATAGGAGAAAGCCAGCTCTGAGCCAGCAAGCTGAGCAAACTCCTGAGTTCAAGTCCTACGGAATACAGAAATATAGTCTTCTGTAGGCAGGAAAAACCTGCTGGAAGTTTTATTTTATTTTAAGGTTTTGGTGTTCCTGGGATTTGAAATGAGGGCTTCATGCTTCCTTGGCTTGTTTGAAAGCTTGCCTGGCTCTCTATCATTTGAACCATGCCCATAGCCCTGCTTTTTCCTTCCTTCCTTCCTTCCTTCCTTCCTTCCTTCCTTCCTTCCTTCCTTCCTTCCTTCCTTCCTTCCTTCCTTCCTTCCTTCCTTCCTTCCTCCCTCCCTCCCTCCTTCCCTCCCTCCCTTCCTTCCTTCCTTCCTTCCTTTTTTTTTTTTAACCAGTCCTGGGGCTCAACTCTGGGCCTGGGCACTGTCCCTAAGCTTCTTTTGCTCAAGGCTAGTTCTCTACCACTTGAGCCACAGTGCCACTTCTAGCTTTTTCTGTTTATGTGGTACTGGAATCAAACCCAGAGCTTCATGCATGCTAGGCAAGCACTCTACCACTAAGCCACATTTCCCCCCCTTTAAAATATTTTTTTTTGAGGTGAGTCTTATGCACTTTTATGCCTGGGCTGGCTTTAAATCTTTATATTCTGGATCTCAGCCTCCTAAGTACCTTAGGGTTACAGGTACAGCAATGGCACATTTTTTTGTTTTTGTGGGAGTAGGTCTGGTACTGGAGTTTAAATTCAAGGCCTTAAGTCTGCTAGGCAAGCACTCTACCATTGAGCCATGAAGCTCTGGAAGCTTTTTAAGTGTTCCAAGTTTGTGGTTGCCAAGGATATTAATTAGTATTTAATTTTGAATGTGTTTTAAAAATCTACCTGTTGGTCATTCTTTATTTGATGTAGTCTACCTTTAAGAAGCACCTAATCAAGCCTGTGGCCTAGGGGCTTGCCCCTGGGTATTCTTGTGGTTTTGTGTTATGCAAAGTGAGGAGTTTCAACTGTAGTCTTCAGTTGGTTTGGAGGGGCTCCTGGGACTTTTCTTCCTCCCGCAAAGGAAGTTTCAGAGTAGACTTTCCCTTGCCAGTGTTAATAAGTTGTTGGGACTCTTAAATGGGAAACTGACAATGTAGTGTTATTTCAGCACTTCCTGAAATTCTTTATTCAAAGTAAAGTTGTATATGTGTATGTTGGCAGTTCTGTGATTAAAAGATGATATTTTGAAAAGATAAGTTCTTGCTACACATATAAAATGGAACATATGGTTTTGTGTGTGGTGGGGAGTGTGAGGGAGGTGGACTGGTTCTGGGGCTTAAACTCAGGGCCTGGGTGCTGTCCCTGAGTTTCTTTTTTTTTTTCCTTGAGGCTGTCATTCTACCACTTGAGCCACAGCTCCATTTCTGGCTTTTGAGTAGTTTATTGGAGATAAGGGTCTTATAAAATTGCTTGCCTGGGGAGGGATGGGGCGGGCTTCAACCCATGATTCTCAGAGCTCAGCCTCCTGAGCTCTGAGGAATGCAGGTGTGAGCACTAGCATTCAATTACTTGGCAGTTTTTTTTTTTTTTTTATTAAATTAATTCACATGTGTCTTAATTCATTTAATAATACTCGAGGTTGGGTTATTTGTAATGAGTATACATTTATGAATTCACAGTTCTAGAGGCTGGGAAATTCAGTATCAAGGTGCTGAATGGTACCTGGAAGCGGGGCAGGGGCGATTTGAGGTGGCAGTGGAGGAGAAGAGGATGAGAGTCAGTAGGTAGATATTGGTGCCATAGTGTGGCATAGTCTCATCTGTGGGAGTGGAGCCTCCATGACCTGATTACCTCCCAGAGGTCCTACTTCTTAACATAGAAAGTCTCTGCCTTACAATGGTTTGAATGATAGCATGTACATACTACATATGTAATTTTTTGGGAGGAGTACCAGGATTGAGCCCAGAGCCTTGCCACATAGCCTTGCCCATACTAGGCAGATGCTTTACCACTTAATCCACAAAGCCAGCCATTTCTGGGGGTATGGGGCTTTCATGATCTTTCACTTGGTGCTCCATGGCCTAGCACTCATTTTATAAGGTTTCTGAGACAAACCCTCATTGCATTTATTACTGAGGCTGGCCTTGAACTTGTGATGCTCCTGCTTCTATTTCTGAAGCAGTTGGGATAACAGGTATGCTCTACCATGACTTAACAGTATTTTGATGGTGGGAAAATGATATGTACATATTGATAAGTGTTACCTTCAACTTATGGTGTATTTATTAGGACATACTCATTTTAATTACTTAGTTAACAGGTTTTTTTTTTTTAAATAAGTTAGAGCCTGTTCTTCATAGTTGTCAAATAATACAAACCCTGAAAGGTCAAATAATGTGAGTGGTTCCAGCATTGCATTGAAAGGATATCCAGTGATCTCCTGCCCATTTTCAAGTTGTACAGTATTGGATTAATCTCTAAAGTGGGGATAGTGGGTCACCAGGTCATAAGAGACTGTTGTGAGATTTGACTTTATATTAACATTTGTCACTCATTCTAGGTGGATATTTAATAAGTGGTAGCTGCTGCTTTGGTGTTATTTGTTGTGCCATAGCCTGGCAGGAGGTTAATCCCAGTAAGTTGCTTATTAGTTTCTGGCAGTAGTCCTGGGCCTTTCTTTGCTCTCATGGTCTGACTGTTCTGCACCTTTCTTAGAATGGCAAGTTCAGTACATGGACAAGTGTTTCTTGTTCTTGGTATTCAGGAAGAAGCTTTCCACATCTATAACATGCTATGTTGCAGATGGAGACTGTCAGGCTTCCTTACTCATAAGCTTCTGTTCTCTTCCCATTTTCACTGAGGCAGGCTTGGAGAAAATAGGGACTCTGTGGGATTAACAGGACAGATGCTGATGTGATTTACTATTTTGAATTTACTTCATACCCTTACCTCTTCTACTTTCTTAGAGAGCTCTAGATAGTAGCCCTGATATGTCCCTAAAGTTTCCTGAGTTGCTCCCATCTTGAAGGTGGTAAAGTTGAAGGTGTCAATCCCTGACTTCTAGGTGTTAAGTTTGTGTGAAAAGGTATGAAAGCCAGAAACACCAGCTTTCCACCCTTACCTAAGCTTTTTCTTCTAGGGCCTTTTTAAAAAAAATATACTTTTTTATTTATTTGTTTTTACTGGGACTTGAATACAGGATTTTGTGCTTACCTAGCACAGGTACTCTACCCTCAGTCCTTTGGTCATTATTTCCTCTCTTCCTTCCTTCCTTCTTTCCTTCCTTCCTTCCTCCCCCCCTCTGTCTCTTTCTCTCTTTGTTTCTTTTATTTCTCTCTTCTGTCTTTCTCTTTTATACATTTTTTATTGTAAAAATACTGTTTTCTAGAGCCTTTTGTTTCTCTTTCCTTTGTTTGGTAGAAATCTTTCAGTGTTTAGTGAAAGGCTATTTCTTTTCTTGTCCTGGGCCTTTAATTCTGGGCCTGGAGATTGTCTGTAAGCTCCTTTTTCTTTTCTTTTCTTTGTCAATATTTTTTATTGTAAAGATACTGTACAGAGGGGTTACAGTTACATGAGCAAGGTAATGAGTCCATTTCCTATCAAGCATTGTTACCCCCTCGTTTTTCCCCTACCATCCCTTTCCTCCCCCTCCCCCAAGGTTGTAAAGTTCATTTTCAGCATAGTGTCTTATATATCTTGTTACAATAGGTCATCCTGTGTCCTTATTTCAGCAATTTGTTATTTCCCTTCCCCTCCCCAAATTAGAAAAATGTATATATAAGATACATGACACAGAAATCAAATACAGTGACAACAGGGGTTATACCATGGGGAAAGAACATATAAAGAAACAAAAAAAAAATCACATAGTACATTATAAGTACATTAAAACGAACAGCAAGAAAGAAAATCTCTTGTGTCCCTATCTTGGGGTTCATTTCACTTAGCATCAGCTTGTATGGTCATACGTACATAGCTTTTGATCTCTTCTGCTTGTTTTAGACATATACTAGTTATTGAAGATAAGGGAAACCATGGGACCTACATTTCTTTGGGTCTGGCTTACTTCACTTAATATAATGTTTGCCAAGTCTTTCCATTTCTTAACAAATGGGGTGGTGTCATTCTTTCTGATGGAGGTATAGAATTCTATTATCTATCTATCTATCTATCTATCTATCTATCTATCTATCTATCTATCTATCTATCTATCTATCTATCTATCTATCTACACACACTACCTTTTCTTGACCCATTCATCTACTGAGGGGCATCTGGATTGGTTCCATATCTTAGCTATGGTGAATAATGCTGCAATAAACATAGTTGTGCTGGTAGCTTTAGTATGGTCTTGTTTGTGATCATTTGGGTAAATGCCTAAAAGTGGGATTGCTGAATCATAGGGGAGCTCTATGTGGAGTCTTTTGAGGAACCTCCATACTGCTTTCCAGAGTAGAAAACTAGGGCTCCTTGGCACAGGCTGAAATTTTCTTAATAAAGACCCAGAAGCACAACAAATCATTGTTGTGGGAAGGCAAACTTGTAAGCTCCTTCTTTTTTTTTAAAAAAATTATTTTGTTTTAGAGGTGGTATACTGTGGGTTTACCTTTACATGTGTCAAGTTTTGCTTGGTATCTGTTCCCTTCTTCTCTCCCATTCTCTCTCTCCAATCTCTGCCCACGAGTTGCCTGGTTCACTTTCATCAATGTCCATTGTGCTCCACTGCTATACTTTTTCACCGATTCTGTGTCCTTCCTCAACCTTCCCTCAGATGTGCATGTACGCACATTGTGTGAGGTAAAGAATACAGAGTCATCTGAAAATGAAAAAAACAAATTAAGAAAAGGTCCTTTGTTTCCTTATCTTTGGAGTTTGTTTCAGTTTGTATATTCTTTTATATATATAGGAAGAGGCGCTTAGGTATTACAATTTGGTGTTTTTCTCCTAAGACTATCCTCTTTTGGTCTCACTGTGAGGCCAATCTAAGTTGTGAAGTTACTGTGTAAAGAATTGAGCCAATCATTTTGTCTGGTGGAGTGTGTGTGTGTGTGTGTGTGTGTGTGTGTGTGTGTGTGTGTGTGTGTGTGTGTGTGTGTGTGTGTGTGTGTAATGGTGGTATTAGCAATGTTAGAATGGAAAGGAGGAAGGTTCTGTTGTCCACTAGATACTGGATACCAGGATAAAGTACAGTTTTGAGGTTCAGTGGTTATGTGCATGGAAGGTAGGCACAGTACCTGCCTTGTACCTATGATAGTAAATTGCTCTTTATAATTTTTAGTTCTAGGAACTAGTCTGAAGAGGGAATAAAATGCAGTATAATGAATTTTGTTTTCTCTTCCCTATTTTTTCACAGAATAACCAGGTGCTGGGAATTGGAAGTGGTTCCACAATTGTTCATGCTGTGCAGCGAATAGGTATGTTTTGAGCAGTCTAGGGAATGCTTTGTGTTTGGTCATGGGGGTGGGAGGTAGAGAATGGGAAGCACTGGGTACAGGTTTGCACTTTCCCATCTTAGCTCTTGTCCTGAAGATCTGGGAGAGGGGGCTGTTTGCCTGGGGGTCAGTTGAGTATTTCTGTTCTTTGGGGAAGGGGGTTCTTGGGCATTTTCTACCCATATTGGGGTCATGATGCCCAGCTAGACATGGAGAGGCTAAATCCCAGCAGAACTGTAGTTATCTTAGTGGTGTATTGCCAGTAGGAGTCCTACGTTTGGTCCCAGGCTTCCTGTGGCAAACAAAGTAGGTTTTCCCTGTGTATGAGAGTAGATGAGGCTCCTGTAGTTGGTGGCTGGTTCCTAACTTCATATTTAATAGGGTTGTGTATGTGCTTGGGAAGGACTCAGGAGTGACCAGCCCCATGGCTGCTCAACAGGTTCTGCTGCCCTGCTCTTTGTTTGTGAGTACAAAGCCTGGGAAGGCTTACCCAACCCTGATCTCTTTTAGATGCTAAGGGTCAGGGCCCAGGAGGCAAAATCTAGGTTCTCTTGGTTATTAAGAAGTGGTTGTTATGCTGGTGTATTGGCTTCTGGGAGCCACCTTACTGGCCGAGCTGGAGCTGTAGAGCTGAGTACCTTTCTATTCTAACCAAGAAGTGGGGATTTAAGGACAGGGCATACTATGCTTTGGTAAGAGTGGCAGCCAAGCCTTCCATTATGCAGACTTGGTGATTTAAAACTTGACATTTTAAGAAGAAAGGTTTTCTTTTTCTTTTTCTTTTTTTTTTTTGAGAAAAGTATCTGTTGAGCATACAAAGATGATAGGTGACTCTGATCTCTTTCTGCTACTTTGCTCCGCTCATGGCTAAACTCAACTGTTTTGGTTGCTGCCTACTGAACTCTATACCCTTTTCCTAATGCTGGTTTGGGGTTTAGTCATGTGGTTCAGCCACTGTTCAAAAGACAGTTTTTTATTAATTAATTTACTAATTCTCTTTAAGTAGCTGTACACAGAGGAGTTGGCCATTTAACAACATAGTTTTATGAACACAATATGTCTTGATCAGTGTCATCCCTTTCAACATTCTCACTCATCCTTCCTCCCTCCCTCCCTCTCTGTCTCTGTCTCTCTTTCTTTGTCTCTATCTCTGTCTCTCTCTCTCTCTTACTCACTTTTGTTGCCTGTTTGGGGCTTGATCTCAGGGCCTGGGTGCTATCCCTGAACTTTTTTTTTTTTTTTTGTCGGTCGTGGGGCTTGAACTCTGGGCCTGGGCGCTGTCCCTCAGCTCTTCAGCTCAAGGCGAGTGCTCTACCACTTGAGCTACAGCGCCACTTCCGGTTTTCTGGTGGTTTATTGGAGATAGGAGCGGTCTCTCCTGCCCAGGCTGGCTTTGAACCGCGATCCTCAGATCTCAGCCTCTTGAGTAGCTAGGATTACAGGCGTGAGCCACTAGCGCCTGGCTCCCTGAACTTTTTTTGCTGAAGACTAGTGCACTGACACTTGAGCCACAGTGTCTTCCAACTTTTTCTGAGTAGTTTATTGGACTTTTCTGCCTGTGCTCGCTTCCATTCACAATCCTTAGATCTCAGCCTCCTGAGTAGCTAGCTAGGGTTACCAGCAACTGGCACCCAGCCTCCCCTTGCTCTTTCCATCTTTTCCCTCACTTTTCTTAATTTTTTTTTTTTTTTTGGGTCCGGTTGTGGGGCCTGAACTCTGGGCCTGGGCACTGTCCCTCAGCTCTTCAGCTCAAGGCTAGCGCTCTACGACTTGAGCCACAGCGCCACTTCCAGCTTTTTTTCCTTTTTTTGCTTATGTGGTGCTGGGGAATCGAACCCAGGGCCTCATGCATGCAAGGCAAGCGCTGTACCACTGAGCCACCTTCCCAGCCCCCACTTTTCTTAATTTTGTAGGATATACATTGAATTCTTAATTGCATTCTCTTTCCCTTCTCCTCTTCCCTTTCCCCTAAACCCTACCCTATACCTTTCAAGGAACCACTTCCTGGTGTTTATTTTGTTGAACTTTGCCTTTGCCTTTCTTAAGAATTTCACTATTTGAGTTCTCCCTTAAATCTATCACATTTCATTTAATACATTTATATATACTTGCATGCCACCCAAGGTATTTATAAGTTTATAAGCTAAGTCTAGGTTTTACATATTTGTCTCTTTGGGCTTGACTTAAGACAGTTTTTCTTTTTAAGACTTGCTAAAATTTAAACTTTACTGAAAAATTAAAATGAATAAATATATCTAAAATGAAGACCCTTGGGGCCTACAGATGATTACTTTCCCTGCTCTCTCCCTTCCTTCCCTGTACTGGAGTTTGGAAAGCTGTCCCACTACTGCTGAGCCAGCACTGAGATAGGGTCTCTCATTTTGCCTAGACCTGGGCCTGGCCCATATCCTTCCTAATTTATACTTCCTTTCATAGCTGGGTGGCAGACACATGCCACTGTGCTTGGCTTCTTTTGGGAAGGGGTCGTGCAAACTTTTTTCCTGGAGTTGATTTGGAACTTCTAATCTAAGCCTCTCTTGTAGCTTGATAACAAATATACCATTGTGCTTGGCTATTATATTTCTTATTAAACGCAAAAATTAAATTCAGACTTGTAGTTTATGGTAATAGTAATACAGAATTAGGCTGCCTACAATCATATTCCAGCTCTATCACAGATTAGCTGTGCAACTATCAAGATCCTGTATCTCTTTTCCTCAGTTTCCTTGTTTGGAAAATAGAGGTAATAATTGTAACTTATCTTTTGGTTTGTTTGGATTGAAAGAGCTTGTTTGTACATGTTTTTTGCTTGGAAAGCTGAGATTGTTCTGTCTTAACCTCCTTAGACGTTCCAGTGTCCCTGTTTTCTGGCATTAGCTTTTTCACCAAGGATGGGACACAGAATGAAAGACAACTGTCAGTGGGAGATAGGCCTTTCCTTCTGGTCAGATTTGAGCAGATGTACTAGTGACAAGAGAAGTGAGTCACCAATGTGACTTTTGTCTCCACAGCTGAAAGAGTGAAGCAAGAGAATCTGAATCTCGTCTGCATCCCCACTTCCTTCCAGGTATGTCCTGCTTCCCATGTTTTTGCATATTGGCAGCTATTGCCAAACCTGGTTCTGCTATGCGGATACGGGGCTATGCAGATATCAGGGTTCTTGTGAGAGCAGGAATTTGTTGACCAAGGATTGCTCTTTAGAAGTAGGGTTTTACATGTGCTCATTTATTTATTCCTAGAATATTTTAACGTATTTTGACTTTAGAATATATAGATTCTCTCTCTCTAAATATATTTTGACTATAGAATATATATTGTTTTAGTGTATTTGACTTTAGATTATATAGAGATGACCATATGGTCTCTGTCCTCAAGGAATGTTATCCTCATTTATAGGTGAAAAAAATTGAAGCTAAAGGAAATTAAGCAAAGTGGTAGTAATGTACATGCAGCTTTTTCTTTTGGTGCCAGTCCCTGGGCTCTGTCTCTGAGCTTTTTTTGCTCAAGGCTAGCATTCTGCTTGAGCCACAACTCCACTTGTCTTTTTTTGGGTAGTTCATTGGAGATAAGAGTTTCACAGATTTTCCTACCTAGGCTGTCTTTAAACTGTGATCCTTAGATCTCAGCCTCCTGAGTAGTTAGGATTATGTGAATGAGCCATTGGCATCAAGCTGTACATATAGTATTTTGGTTTCATATCTAATGTTCCTCTTTCATAAAATAGTAGGGACTGGAGGAAAAAAGTTATGGAGCCAGCTAAATATAGTCAATGATTAGGAAAATGTGAACTTTGGGAAGTGAAGGGGGATGGAGATAACTCTCAGTTGTTCATTCTCAATTGTTGAGAATTCTCTATTAAGGTATTTCTTGCCAGGCACCTGTAGCTCACTCAACATCTGTAATTGTAGCTACTCAGGAGACTGAGATCTGGAAGATTGTGGTTTGAAATTAGCCCAGGCAGTAAAGTTTATGACATTCTGTCTCCAAAATAATCAGCTAAAAAGTAGAACTGGAAGTGTAGCTCTGGTGGTAGAGCTTCAGCTTAGAAGCACAAGGCTCTAAGTTCAAACCCCAATATTGATTTAAAAAAAAAACCAAACAAACTAGTTTTTTAATTTATTGAGGAGCTTGATACTACCATTCTTTTTTGTTTTTAGAGGATAGTTTTTATTCATGAGCAAATCACAACAGAGCTATTACAAGCACCCTATTAATCCCCTCCCTGTTAATAACTAACACAAAGTCCAAACTTGATTAGTTAAAATGAACCCAAATGCTCAGAAGAGTTTGTAAATAAAGGATCTGAAATTTTCCTGTCAAACAGCAAAAGCCCAAATTAGTTCACATAAGCCACAAAATGCCTCAAAAGACCTTCCAGACTGAAAAAAAAGGGGAAGGCAGCTGGGCACTGGTAGCTCATGCCTATATTCCTAGCTACTCAGGAGGCTGAGATCTGAGGATTGCAGTTCAAAGCCATCTGGGGCAGGAAAGTTCGTGAGACTCTTCCATAAACCACCAGAAAACTGGAAGTGGCACTGTGGCTCAAGTGGTAGAGCCCTCACCTTGAGCTGAGGAGCTGAGGGACAGCACCCAGGCCCAGAGTTCAAGCCCCACGACTGACAAAAAAGAAAAAAAAAAAAAAAGAGAAAGGGGAAGGCCTGAGACATACCAGTCAGGGAGAAGTATTAAGGGTCAGACCTTAGAGCCTGTAGCTGATACTAGCTGTAGGAGAAAGATAAGAAAATGTCCTTAGAATAAGTCCATTTTTCATCTTTGTCTAGGGCCAACTAGCTGTAGTGGCTGATGGGAAAAGGGCACATTTTCTTTCAGTTGCCTCTCCAAAGCTGAAAGCAGAGTTATGGGACTCTAGTCCACGTGGCCCCCCTCCAGGAATTCCATGTGTTAGGTCCAGGCACTTACCCCAATCTTTCAGGTAAAGTGTTGAGTGCTGGTAAAATAGAGGAGGATTATTGGATGGCAGAGATGGCCATGAAAAGAGGCAAAGTAAACATGTTAGCCCATCTTGAGCCATCTTTAGAGTGTAGCCATAAACTTTAGATTTAAATAGACAAAGAATTTGGCCAGGTATGAAAGACATACATCATTAAACAATTATAGTAAAAGTACGTCCTGGCTGGTCATTATCTTAGTCTTGGTTTTTGGAGGGATTCTAGAACTAGCTGCTAGCTGTCTGGTCAGAATAAGTAAGTCATTAATGGCTCAGAATAGATTGAGATGGGTGTTGAGCTTTTCTCTTATTTTTAGTTAATATGTGGGTCTGGTAAGGAGTGCTTTTTTTTTTTTTTTTCCAAAAGTGGTTAAATACCTGTTACAAAAATAGTGGGCAGGTAGCCCAGTGGTAGACTGTTTGCTTTGTATGCATGAGGCTCTGGGTTTGATTCCTCAGCACCACATAAGCAGAAAAAGCCGGAAGTAGTACTGTGGCTCAAGTGGTAGAGAGCTCGCCTTGAGCTGAAGAGCTGAGGGACAGAGCCCACGCCCAGAGTTCAGGCCCCACAACCAACCAAAAAAAAAAAAAAAGTGATTTATTAGGAAAGTAGGGTTACACCTTAATGGATGAAGCAGGCAGTTGCTTTGAAAACTGTCAGTTGGATTAAACTAGTTTTATCTAACAGGGTGGGGTTATAAAAGGCTCTGGGCCCTTCTCTCATGGCCACTCCCCAAAGATTAGACTACTGCTCCTTAAGTGTGGGAAGGAACTTACCTTTGCCATTAGCACTCTTTTCCCCTCCCAATTTAACCTTGAATGGGGGAGTATGTGGCCTCCTTTGGGCCTTTATCTAAGTCCTGGATGTAAGCCTTAATATCAGTCTTTGGTTTGGGGAATCAGCCCTCTGAGTGTTGTAGTGTGACCTTTTTGGTGTAGAGTCTCTCTGGGCACTTGGCTTTTGCTGCTTTTACCTTCTTTCACTAATATTCTTCCTTCAAGAACTTAGGACTGGGCTGGGAAGGTGGCTTGCCTAGCATGCATGAAGCCCTAGGTTTGATTCCTCAGTACCACATAAACATAGAAAGCCCAACAGGTTCTCTGTGGCTCAAGTGGTAGAGTGCTAGCCTTAAACAAAAAGTCCCTGAGGACAGTGTCCTGGCCCTGAGTTCAAGCCCCAGGACTAGTAAAAAAAAAAAAAAAAGCTCAGGACCCTGAATTCTTCTAGTGGTAAGAATGATGAAATGAATCAGACTTCTTCCTGCTTATAGGGGGAAATGGGATCTTCACTGTTCAGAGTCTTGCTGTCTGTCAGGACTCAGGAAAGTCAATCTGGCTTGAGCTGAGATAGCTGCTGAGAATGTTGTCAGTGAGACTGTGGTTGTCAAGAAAGGAAGTGGTTTTCTTGGCATTTACCCAAATTACCACAAATAAGGCCACACTAAAGCTACCAGGACAACCATGTTCATTGCTGCACTGTTTACCATAGCTAAGATACTGAATCAACCCAGATGCTTCTCAGTAGATCAATGGATCAAGAAAATGTGGTATATATACACAATGGAGTTCTGGGCTTCCATCAGAAAGAATAAGAATGACATTGCCAGACCCAAAGAAACATAGGTTGCTTGGTCTCCCTCATTTTTTTTTTTGTTTCTAATTATCTTTTTATTTATTTATTTTTATTTTTTGTGAACATACTGTACAGAGGGGTTACAATTACATGGGCAAGATAATGAGTACATTTCTTATCAAGCATGGCAGCCTCCTCCTTTGTTTACTCTTCACATCCCTTCTCAGCCTCCCCCTGCCCCCCACCAAATCCCCCCCCCCCCACCAAAGTTGTAAAGTTTGTTTTGGACATGACAACTTGTACTTCTCATTGTTGCAACGGGTCCACCTGTATCCTTAAACGACTTGTTTTTCCCCATCTCCTCCACAAATTATACCGACATCAAATATAGTGAAAGCAGGGGTTATAATGTGGGGGAGGGACATACAAAGCAACAAAGAAATAATCTTATAAATGCGTTAGAAACAAGTGCATGAAAGAAAAAAACATTTAAATACATATCTAAGGGTTCATTTTCCTAACATCACATTATCTGACCTTTTCTGCTTGACTCATACATATACTAGTTATTGCAACTAAGGGAAACCATGGGACCTATGTTTCTTTGGGCTTGGCTTAATTCACTTAATATAATTTTTTCCAAGCCTTTCCATTTCCTAACAAATGGGGCAATGTCATTCTTTCTGATGGAGGCATAGAATTCCATTGTGTATATATATCACATTTTCTTGATCCATTCATCTACTGAGGGGCATCTGGGTTGGTTCCATATCTTAGCTATGGTAAATAATGCTGCAATAAACATAGTTGTGCTGGTAGCTTTAGTGTGGTCTTGTTTGTAAACATTTGGGTAAATGCCCAAAAGTGGGATTGCTGGGTCATAGGGGAGCTCTATGTGAAGTCTTTTGAGGAACCTCTATACTGCTTTCTAAAGTGGTTTGAACAAGTTTACACACCCACCAACAATGAAGTAAGGTTCCCTTCTGTCCACATCCCCTCCAGCATCTGTTGTTGTTAGAGTTCTTGATTTTTGCCATTCTAACTGGAGTGAGGTGGTAGCTCAATGTTGTTTTGATTTGCATTTCTTTTATGGCTAGGGAGGTTGAGCATTTCTTCATGTGTCGATTGGCCATTCTTCTTTCTTCTTCAGAGAAGTTTCTCTTTAAGTCTTTAGTCCACTTTTTTATTGGGCAGTTGTTTCTTCGAGGATTTGTTGTTGGGGCATTTAATTTTTTTTTTTTTTTTTTTTTTTTTTGGGTCCGGTCGTGGGTCCTGAACTCTGGGCCTGGGCACTGTCCCTCAGCTCTTCAGCTCAAGGCTAGCGCTCTACCACTTGAGCCACAGCGCCACTTCCGGCTTTTTTTCTTTTTGCTTATGTGGTGCTGAGGAATCGAACCCAGGGCCTCATGCATGCAAGGCAAGCGCTCTACCACTGAGCCACCTTCCCAGCCCCGGGCATTTAATTTTTTGAGTTCCAAGTATATTTTAGATACGAGTCTCCCTCATTTGTAATAACTAGATTATGTCTAGGATATTCTTAGCAGAGAATCACAGTACTTTAATAGCTATGTGCATATGATTATATAAAATATTTATCAAAATGAACTCCAAGAAATGGAAACGAAGTTTTTCTAGTATATTGTTTGCAGTTATTTCATTTTTTCTTTCTTTTTTTCTCCCTTTGGTTTATTCCCTATTGTCACTGTTTTTGATCTCTGTTTTTCTGATTTGGGGAAGGGAAGGAGAATCATAGAAATGGTGGGACAATGGGTGAACCAATGTAACAGTGATAATCACTAGACACTGTTTGAAATGAAATATACAACTTGGGAGGAAGGGGAGTTGGAGGGGATGGAAGAAAATGAGGGAGGGAGTAACACTGTTCAAAAAGAAATGTACTTATTACCTTACTTATGTAACTGTAATCCCTCTGTACTTCATCTTTACAATAAAATTAAAAAAAATAGGAAAAAAAGGAAAGGAAGTGGAAAGATAATGGTGCAAAGTTGTTGGTATTGTCTGATGAGGATACCTTGTAACCCTTTGATTATATTTGAGTCATGGCACCAAAAGGTTATTGGTGTCTGGGGCATTGAAGATGTTCCTTAGTTCTTGGGACTGAGGCCTAAGAGTAGGATGCTGCCCCAGGTACAGTAGACAAACCACCACAAATAAAAACTAAGTAAAGAACCAGCTAGATACTATTCTCTTTTTTTCCCCCTGGTCATGGGGCTTACCCTCTGGGTCTGGGCACTGTACCTCATCTAGCTCTTCAGCTCAAGGCCAGCACTCTACCACTTGAGCCACAGTGCCTTATGGTTTTCTGGTGGTTAACTGGAGATAAGAGTCTGATTGACATTTTTGCCCAGGCTGGCTTTGAACCGTGATCCTCAGATCTCATTGATACTGTGATACTGTTCTTTATATGGCCCTTCAGAATGTTTTTTACTACCTGCTGTAAATATTCTGGATATAAATTTTCTTTTACTTCTAATATAGTGTCAGTGGTAGATGAGAGAAAATATTTATGACATTTTGTATCTGGATATAACTTTTGTTTCTGGGTATAACTATGTGACTTGTTTGTCATTGGGACATGATCTAGTGAGATGAAAAGTGCTTTTGCATTGAGGGTTGACTCTTCATGCTGCCAGGTTATTCTTTGAAGACTAGATTCTTGCGGGATGAGAAGACCTGTGGAGATCCATTCCTGGCAAGTGAATGAGGCTTACACTAACAAGCCCAGATGAGAAGTCTTTCCAGCCAGTCCACAGAATCATGAGACATTATAAATATGTGTTCTTTTTTCTTTTTTTTCTTGGTGGTCCCTCATGGGGCTTGAACTGTGGGCCTGAGTGCTGTCCTTGAGCTCTTCAGCTCAAGACTAGCTCTCTACCACTTGAGCCACAGTGCTACTTCCAGTTTTCTGGTGGTTAATTGTCCATGATGGCTTTGAACTGTGATCCCCAGCTCTCAGACTCCTGAGTAGCTAGGATTACAGGTATGAGCTACTGATGCCCGGCTTAAATGTTCTTTTAAGTCACTGAGTTTGGGGTAGCTGCTATGCAGCAGAAGCTCACTGATGGCATACCCTAGTCTTTAGTTGTTCCTGGAAACCAGTCCTAAGACCAGCCAGCTCTTTTCTTTCTCCCAAGAATCATCCTGCTGCTTTGGCAGTAGGAGAGGAGGATATGGAGGTATAACAAGATCTTAACTTGCCTTTCAACCAGTCTTCCTTTTCTATCTTTGTGTGTGCTTTCTGGTGTTCATGATAATGCTACTTCCTGAATCATTTGAGAGATTCTGTGTTTATTTGGTTGCTTTTTAGCTTTCTGGCCTAGTGTATCTCTTATTTCCTTCATTTACTGTTGCCTATCAATGACTGTATTAGGGTTTTCTGGAGAAGGACTATGTTCAGGCCCTGAGTTCAAGCCCTAGTACTGACATGCATGCACTCACACAGGTTTTGGGAAAGAGTTTAGCTAAAACAGGTGTTCAGATTGCTATCTTTAGGTGAAAGTTTTTTAACATGGTGTTCTCCTAACCCACCTGTGTTTTTTCTGTTTGTTGACTGGAAAATGCTGTCTGATTCAAGTTATTTAGGTGGTGTAGTCATTGAAAATTAATGGATCTTTAAAAAAATTTCACTAGTTATCCCTTCCCCCTCAAATCCAAACTTAATTTGTGATAAGCTTGGCTAGGTATAGTCTCCCGAAATAGTTGAAAGGAAATCAGTGTTTTGTGTCCTGATGAACCTAATGTGACTTAAATGATTTTATGTTTAAAGTTGCAGGCTTTTGAAGGAAAAAAATAAAGCATTTACAAGCCAGATTTGATTTAAGCCCAAATCAACCCCCTCTTTTTTTTTTGTCAGTTGTGAGGCTTGAACTCAGGGCTTGGGTGCCATCCCATAGCTACTACAGCCCCACTTCTGGTTTTCTGGTGGTTAATTGGAGATAAGAGTTTCATGGACTTTTTTGCTTGGTTTGGTTTTGAACCATGATCCTCAGAGCTCAGTGTCCTGAGTAGGTAGGATTACAGGAATGAGCCACCTGCACCAGGACTTTATTTTCTTTTTGTTCAAATACTAGATTGAGGGAAAGTGTAGATTAGATAGGAGGGAAAGTGTGGAATTTTCAGTTAGGTTATGAAATTTATAAAAGACAAGAACTGCTCACCTGCTACATGCCACTGTTCTTAAGACATTATGGAATTCCAATGAGAAAGCATTATTTTCAGAAGGCTCCTATTTCCAGAAGCACAAGCAAATCATTAACTTTCCTGCTTTGTGCATTTGAGAGAGCTTGGCTGGAAGAGGTGGGTAGGGCTGTTTGCTTTATACCTTCAGGAGACCACGGCTGCTGGATGAGCTAGTGGTAGGGAGGCCTTTTTGAACTTGTTGTACATTTGATAAGATTGCTCCAACAAGGTACCACTAGTTGAGGAATTTTTTTTTTTTTTTTTGTTGGTCATGGGGCCTGAACTCTGGGCCTGAGCACTGTCCCTCAGCTCTTCAGCTCAAGGCTAGCGCCCTACAGGTACCACTAATTGAAAGCCTTTAAAGTTGCAAAATTTTTGTCTCATCATTCTGGAAGTCGAACATCAAAGTATGCCTAGAGTTTCCTTCTGAGGCTTGTTCTGTGCTTTTGGAGGATTACTGGCAGCCTTTGATGTGTCTTGGCTTGTGGGTCCATAACCTTGACATCTAGTTCATGCTTATGTGCTCTTCTTCCTGTGTATGTGTCAGTGTGAAAATGTCCCCTTTTTATAAAGATACCAGTGTGTGGCTCTGATAACTTCATTTTAGCTTGATAACCTATGATGGCCCTGTCTCCAAGAGAGCACACACTCTGAGGTACTGGAGCTTAGGATTCTAACATATCTTTTTTCTTTTTTTTTTGTACTGGAGATTGAAGTGAAGGCCTAGTGATCTGCCACATGAGCCACACTCTAGTCATTTTGCTTTTGAGATAGTTTTCCCATTTTTCCCATGGCTAGCCTACAACCGTCCATCCTGGGATTTCAAGTGTGCAGGATTAGGCCAATCTTTGTGGGGAACACAGTTCAACCCCAGCACTCAGGGAGAATGAGACTCATGAGATTGTACTTGTGATTTCTCTTTTTAGCTGTAGGGCCACATGTGGGGAATCAGGCCAGAGGTGGTGGAAGGAGAGTAGTCGGAGGAAGGGGGATAGTGGGGGACCTGAGTATTTTATTAGAATATTTTATTCCTGAGGGATCCTGAGGTCATGTAAGGACCTAGATTTCAGTTATATTAAGTAAAAATAGAGGAGGCCATTGTTTTTAATTTTTTATTGTGAAAATACCATACAGAGGGATTACAATTATATGGGGAAGATAACGAGTACATTTCTTATCAAGCATTGTTGCCTCCTCCTTTGTTTTCCCCTTCCCATCCCTTCCCATACCCCCTCTCCCCCTACCTGATCCTCCCCCCCCCAAAGTTGTAAAGTTTGTTTTTCGACTTAAAGACTTGTATGTCTCATTGTTGCAATGGCTCCACCTGTATCCCTATTTAAACGATTTGTTTTTTCCCTTCCTCTCCACAAATTATACCGACGTCAAATACAGTGAAAGCACGGGTCATACCGTGAGGGAGGGACATACAAAGCAACAAAGAAATCATCTTATAAATATGTTAGAAACAATTGCATGAAAGAAAAAAAACATTTGAATATTTATCTTGAGATTTATTTCCCTAACATCAACTTATCTGACCTTTTCTGCTTGACTCAGACATATACTGGTTATTGAGAGGCCATTGTTTTAGACTGGACTTGTGTACTAAGTGGACCAGGCCAGTAATCAGAATGTAGTTAATGATAAAAATTCCATATCACCAAACTGAAACTAGGTTGTTTTTTGTCCTCCCAAGCTATCAGGAGAATAAAGGGTAACAGCCAAGTTTCCTAAACAGGCTAGTTTCCATTGGAGTGATAATGAAGTTTGTTTTGCTTTAAACAGAAAAGTAATCTTGGAATTAACCAATTAGTTATTCTATTTCCTCTTTCTTTTAATTTACTAGGAAAGTCACATTGAAATGGCCAATCTGTTTCTGCTTTCTATAGCTTTTCTGTCTATAAAAGCAACCTCCTGTGCTCAGTTATTGAAAAACTCATTTTATTTGATGGAGTGAAATGTTGCCCTATTCTATTTTATTTTTTATTTTAAATGTTATGTTTATGATTGAAATATTTGTGTTTATTAATGAGGTACAGTGTGAGGTGTATATGTTAGAGCATGTGTGTGTTCTCACACTTGAATATCCATCCTCTCCTGTCCTTCCTTCTCTGCACAGCATCATTTATTAACTAATCTCAGTAGTGTGATACTATCTGTTCTCTGCCACTGATCACACAGTCTAGGACTGTGGAGAAAGATATCAGAAGGCAGGAATCCTAAATGAATGGAGATCACTGGGGCCAGGCCTCAGGGAATGTAATTAATGTGGTTTCAGTAATACTACATCTAGCAAGCCAGAAAGAGTCCAGCAGTACCATTTATTATTACTCCCTTCCTTCATTATGTATTATTCTATAATTAAAACAGAAGTTTTAGTTTTTTTCATTTATCCTGTTATTATTTAGGCAACATTTTATTTTATTTTATTTTATTTTTTTTTTGGTTGGTTGTGGGGGTTGAACTCTGAGCCTGGCCCCTGTCCCTTAGCTCTTCTGCTCTTCAGCCCCTCAGCTCTACCACTTTAGTACCATTTATTATTACTCCCTTCCTTCATTATGTATTATTCTATAATTAAAACAGAAGTTTTAGTTTTTTTCATTTATCCTGTTATTATTTAGGCAACATTTTTTTTTTTAATTTTTTTTTTTTTTTTTTTTGGTCCGGTTGTGGGGCCTGAACTCTGGGCCTGGGCGCTATCCCTCAGCTCTTCAGCTCAAGGCTAGCACTCTACCACTTGAGCCACAGTGCCACTTCCAGCTTTTTCTTTTTGCTTATGTGGTGCTGAGGAATCGAACCCAGGGCCTCATGCATGCAAGGCAAGCACTCTACCACTTAGCCACCTTCCCAGCCCTATTTAGGCAACATTTTATTTTAGTTTTTTTTTTTTTTTTTTGGTTGGTTGTGGGGCTTGAACTCTGGGCCTGGCCCCTGTCCCTCAGCTCTTCTGTTCTTCAGCCCCTCAGCTCTACCACTTAAGCCACAGTGCCACTTCCAGTTTTTTGAGTGGTTTATTGTGGATAAGTCTCACGGGCTTCCCTGCCCCGACTGACTTTGAACCACAGTCCTCAGATCTCAGCCTCCTGATTTGGTAGGATTACAGGCATGAGCCACTGGTGCCAAGCTTTTATTTTAGATTTTTTTATTGTAGAAAACTTCCAACTTCTAAAAGAAAAAAGGAACAGTAAAATGAACTTCACTGAACTAACCACCCAGTTTAAAATATTAATTCATGGTCAGTCAATTCTGTTTAATTTATATTTCTTTTCTTCTTTTGTCGGTCGTGGGGTTTGAACTCTGGGACTGGGCTCTGTCCCTTAGCTCTTCAGCTTTAGGCTAGCGCTCTACTACTTGAGCCACAGGGCCACTTTTGGTTTTTTAGTGGTTTATTGGAGATAAGAGTCTCACAGACTTTCCTGCCTGGGCTGCCTTTGAACTATGATCCTCAGATCCCAGCCTCCTGAGTAGCTAGGATTACAGGCTTGAGCCACTGGCTCCGCCTTAATTTATATTTCATCCTCCTCCTTCAACCATTATTTTGAAACAAATTCCCAGCAGAATATCATTTCATTGCATAAACCTTATTGTGTCTTTCTGAAGGACAAAGGATCTCTTAACAATAATGATATTAAAAATTAGTATTCCTTCATAGCATCAAGTTAAAACCTAGGGTTCAAATTTCTTTTATTGCTCTTATCCTTTAAATTATTTTTACTTTGACTATAGCATCACGTAAAAACCTGGGGTTTAAATTTCTCTTATTTATCGTATCCTTTAAAATATTTTTACTTGGACTGTAGGTGTGGTTCAAGTGACAAAATTCTTGCTTAGCAAGTTAAAACCTAAATTCTGCACTGAAAATATAAATATATAAAAATTTGTAAATATATAAGAATAAATTGTTCTCTATCAATACATAGTGATCTGTAGCCTTTTTCTCATACCTTAGGATTTATTTATGTATTTCTTTGTATGCATATATGTATTTTATATTTGAGTTATATTTAGCCAAAATGATTCTCTGCTTTAGCTTCTTGAATTCTAGAATTACAGATATGCATCATTGTGCTTGGGTTGTTAGATTGTTAAAAAACTTTAAATAATCCTTTTTGCAGCTAATTAATAATGAAAAAAAAAAAAACTAAGATTCTTGTGAGCTTGGTTCTTAATTTATTTTTAAAGTCCTGGAGATCAAGTCCAGAGTCTTGCATTTGCTAGGCAAATACTCTACCACTGAGCTATAGATCCCTAAACTCCCCTTTTTTCTTTTTTGCAACTCCCCTTTTTCCTTTTTTGCTATGTAGCCAGGCTGGTTTGATATTTGCAATCTTCCTATCTTGGCCTCCTGAATGTTGGAAAAAGAGGTGTGCAACCTTGCTCAGCAAAGACTTTTTTAATTTTTAAAAAATGTATATTGTTCAATGTTTTAGGAATAGTTCTAAGCAACAGGTCACTGAGTTAGTTTTGTCATTTGTGTGGCTCCATCTCCTGGCCTAGGTAGACCAGGTTGGGATTTGAGTGGGAACTTTCATGAGGCCTCCGGGTTTGACACTTAACTCCAAAGGAATTCTGAGAATCCTTGCCATGTATTTTGAACAAATGATTACGAGTGCGTTTTCTTGTCTTTCCTCAGGCCCGGCAGCTCATCCTACAATATGGCTTAACCCTCAGTGACCTGGATCGACACCCAGAGGTAAGAGAAACATAGATTATTGTACATTTCTTTCCTTTTCCTTTATAGTTCTCACTTGTTCATGCACTCCAGATATCTTGGCAACTAAGACTAGTTTGTCATAGTTTAGTTATATTAACTTTTCTTCTAGGACCCTGAGTATTCATTCTGGCTGAGGTCACAGAGGAGAGGTGGTTAGTTGATGTTATTGGTATAGTACAAGGTAGATTACCTGGGACTTAACTCCAAGTTTTGAGTTAAGTATGCCTTTCATAAAAAGGAACTGGATAAGCTTAGGGTTTAGTGCTTCTTAAGATAACTTTTTCTAAGAAATGCAAAAGAGTGAGCTAGTCCATAGAATTTACACTTAAGTGGAGACAAGAAGTCATTATCTGTGGCAGCCGTGAAAACTGATATTTTGAAAACTGACAAGTTTTACAGTAGAGACCTACTCCTAGGGGTTGTTAGAAAAGACCAAAGATGAAAATGAGCAGTTTGACATGTGATCGCAGCACATTTTCTGAACCATTATTAGGTATCAGGTTTTAGGACTGTTCTTCCTATATTAAGTTCTTTAGCAT
The DNA here is from genome assembly GCF_019054845.1 of Dipodomys spectabilis. Classification (NCBI taxonomy): domain Eukaryota; kingdom Metazoa; phylum Chordata; class Mammalia; order Rodentia; family Heteromyidae; genus Dipodomys; species Dipodomys spectabilis. Next base: position 8,171,893 of record NW_024870814.1, read on the forward strand.
CCAGCAGTCTGATGGTGGATAATATACTTATTCTACTTTAGAGATATGAAGAAGGCACAGTTAAGAGTATATCATATGATTAAGGCCACAGAATAAGGAGCATGCCCAGAATTAGAACTTGTTTACTACTGCCTCTAGAACAGTGGTTAGAAGAGCAGTAGGACAGTGTTAGAATTGTTGGAAGTGGTAATGTTGGAGCTGAAGTGGATGGGCAGGAGAGGACCTTTCAGATGGGTAAGTAGGAACCACAGGCATGTGGGCATATATGGACAGTGCCCAGACTTTCTGGGGTGATTTGGACAGAGTGAGTGGAATGTGTTGGTGCGTAGTGAGAACTAAGAGGGTACCACTTTGATACACAAATGGTTTGAGGCGTTAGTAAGACCCATGGAAGGCTTTTTTGGGGGACTGTGGGTAGAGCTGGAGGCACAAGCTGAATCAGCAATTCGGCAGCTATAAAGAATGTACTTTTGGCTGAAGGTGGGTTCAGATACTAGACAGAAAAGGTAGCACTTTCCTGGCATATAGTTTCCACAGTGTATCCTGGCCTTATGTGCAGGTTGGGGGAGAATAATGCAAACTGCAGCTTCAGACATGCTGTGAAAGGATAGAAATTGTGTGCTTCTCTGAAACTTTCTAGGCTTTATACCTGTGCTACCCTAGCCATGTCAAGCAGCTATAGCATAGGTGGAATGTGTCCCTTGCATATTACTACTTGAGAAAAACCTTACCTAAAGTTACCATGTTGCCCATACAGAGTATGGGCAGTGCTTTCTTGAAATCCTGCTTTATTGAGTTTGATTTTTTTTTTTTTGGTGCCAGTCAGTCCTGGCTCTTTAACTCAGGGTCCTCTGTCCCTGACCTTTCTTTGGTCAAGTCTAGCACTCTACTTGAGCCATAGCTCCATTTTTATTTTTTTTTATTGGCAGTGCCATTCTTTTTTATTGGCTACGTGTTAATCACACAGGATGACCTATCATAGTAGCAGAGATAAAACATACTTAGCTGGGATGGGCAGGTGGGAGTCCTGGTGAGGAAAATGGTGTTTAAGAAAAGTTGAGGACAACAAATGAATGAGAAATTCTCCCTTGCAAGCTGAACAGTGTTCTTACTGTTCTCTGACACAGGTAGCACCAAAAATGGCTTATAGCAGTGTGAACAGATGTGTGCTTAGCTTAGATTTCCTTAGATCATAAAGCAAAACAACTTTGAACTAGTTCATGAAAGTGCTCATTTTGTTACTTGACTTCAGTGAGACAATTTTTGACACTTCTGATTTATTGGAGCTAAGAGTCTCACACTCAGGCTGACTTCCAACTGTGATTCTCAGATCTCAGCCTCCTGAGTAGCTAGGATTAACAGGTGAGAGTCACTAGCAACCAGCTTGATTTTGATTTATGAAAGATGAATGAATTTATGGGCTCCCTGACTGCTTTTGGGGCTGACAGAGGAAGGTCTTAATACAGAGGTTGGGAAATGCAGTCAGTTGCTTTGTGAAGTCTTAGTGAACACCTTGGATAATCTCCAAATCAGGAATACACTGAATATTTGTCAACTTCTTTGGAGAGGTCTCCATTTGGTATTCCTGTCCACTTAAAATTGCTTGTATTTGCTCACATCAATACCAACTTCAGAAACCAGCTTTCCTTAGCTTTTTCTTTGTTATTGACCTTTCCCCTCCCCATGGATTTTAATACTGTAGATATTTTGTATATCTGTTTGTATACTTATGGTGCTTTGGAGGGCCCAAAACCATAACAACTAGGATAATTTCCTTTGAAGTGAAATTGCCTATGTTGGGAATGCATGCTCTGAGGAATTCTATCTTGTTCATGGAGAATTCCATCAATGAGAAAAGGGAGCATAGTGTGTGGCTTCGAGCTGGATTGAGGTTTGTATTTCAACCTTAACCCTAGTGAAGTGGCTTAACCTGCTGGAATGTCAGTCTCTTGATTGGTTAAGTAGAAATACTAAACCTAGCTAATAGAGTTGCTGAGGACTTAATGAACTATTATTGTGTGGCCAAATTTGAAAATGTGCTTTCATCTCATGAGATTCTCAGTGGTTTTTGTATCTCCCCTTACACAGATTGACCTCGCCATCGATGGTGCTGATGAAGTAGATGCTGAACTCAATCTCATCAAGGGTGGTGGGTAAGTGCTATGGGACTTTCTGGTATACTATTTGATTAGATGGTTAAGTCAGTGGCCTTTACTTTAAACCTGTTCTTATGTCAGTGAGCAGTCTGCGTTGCTATTCCTTATTTGGAAAGTATGGGTTTTTGTTAAGTACTGGTTTGGAGAGTGTGGAATGGTGAGTGGAAAAAGTTGAATTTTGTTCTATTAGTTCTTAATAGTCAAGCAGACTGTTGAATAACTGTACTTTAATTTTTTTGAATGTGTTACACATTCTTCTGGTTACATATGTGAAATAGTAGGCTACTAGTAGAGACAGGCAGACTTGATCTGCAGATTCTGTCTGGGACTATTTCTCTTTTTTTTTGGGTCCGGTCGTGGGGCCTGAACTCTGGGCCTGGGCGCTGTCCCTCAGCTCTTCAGCTCAAGGCTAGCTCTCTACCACTTGAGCCACAGCGCCACTTCCGGCTTTTTTCTTTTTGCTTATGTGGTGCTGGGGAATCGAACCAAGGGCCTCATGCATGCAAGGCAAGCGCTCTACCACTGAGCCACCTTCCCAGTCCACCTATTTCTTTTTTTTTAAATATATATTTTTTATTGTAAAGATACTGTGCAGAAGGGTTACAGTTACATGAGCAAGGTAATGAGTCCAACATAGTGTCTTGTACATCTTGTTGTTATAATGGGTCATCCTGTATCCTTATTTCAGCATTTTTTTATTTGTCTGGGATTATTTCTACTCCCAAACCCTGACTGCGAAATAGTCTATGAGAGTAGGTTGGGTGAAACTTGCTCTTCTCAGGCCATGTCTTGAGCATACTACTTCCTCCTGGAAGCATCTTGGAAGGGATTATGGCAGGACTGAATGGAACACTGTTCATTTGCTAGATTTCTCCCAGGTATGGGCTGATACTCCTGTAAGTCATATACTGGGAGCAGAATGGTGGGATTAAGAATGACTCTTTACAACTTGAAAACTGAATGTTAAACTTAACAAATTTAGATTTAACTCAAAAGTTAAATCTCAAAAGTTAAATCTCACTAAATGTCAGGACTCAGCAGATTTGAGGTTCCTGTATGTGACCTTACACCTCCTATGTTCACTTCTTTTCTCAGAGGCTGCTTGACTCAGGAGAAGATTGTGGCTGGCTATGCCAGTCGGTTCATTGTGATTGCTGATTTCAGGTAGTGTGCAGTGTTCTGACCTGCTTGCTTAGAAGGTAGATTGGACCTCAGCTCTCATTCCCAATTATAGAAGAGGAAGTTTATGGAGAAATGGAAGGACTCTCTGGCTTTCTGAGACTTAGGACAGTAGTATCTCTCTGTCTTGTTTCCATGTTAAAGGTGGATGTTGTTATCACAGCAGTATTACACTTAGCCAGAATTAAGCAGTGTTTTATGCTTTCGTGAGGAGAGACAGTCTATAACCCTGTTAGTGGAGCTTGTTATCAAATGTCACTCATTGGATCCTCAGGGCTCTGCCCACATGCAGTGACTCAGCATACCCTGCTTCTTCCTGGGTCAGAGCTTGCCACACATAACTCATATTATGTGGACAGTCTTTGACCAATCTCTCGGATTCTGTTTCAAGAAGTTTGGGAGGAAGCGCTTGAGCATAGCATGTTAAAATGTGTGTATGTAATTACTTGTGAAATACAGCTGCAGGAAAGATAAAAGTAATAAATACTTATATGCAAATCAACAAATGATTGAAAAGCCAGCTTTACCAAACTTTAATATTGTTGTCATATTTCAAATACCTCCTAATTATGAAACAGCCAATACCTTTGAAGCCCCCTGTTCTTTCTGGTTACTATTTTTTGTCCTCACAGGATCTAATTTAACCCCATTCCTGAATCTGATGTTTGTAACATTTATTTTATTTAATTCTAATGTACTTTTTGATTGTGCCTTCCTAGGAAAGATTCAGTGAATCTTGGGGATCAGTGGCACAAGGGAATCCCTATTGAGGTCATCCCAATGGCCTATGTCCCAGTGAGCCGAGCTGTGACCCGGAAGTTTGGGGGTGAAGTTGAACTTCGAATGGCTGTCAACAAGGCAGTAAGTGGCCAGAGAAGTGTCCAGAGGCCCTTCAGCTCTCTGTTGTTCTTTCTGCTCTAATAAGCCACTGTAACCTTTATTTTTAGTCTGTTTGTTCTTAGAGTTGGGTCTATTCATTTCTATATTCAATCTCAAAGTAGATTAAGATGATAGTCAATACAATACATTTCCCTGGCACAAAAGGGAGAAAAATTCTGTTTCTATGTCTTGGGATCTGATGTTCCTCAAGTGACTGTCCACACCTCTAACCTTTGTACCTGAGACCTGGACAGTCTTGGTGAATTGCTGGTCTCAAATCCCCTGGAACAGAATGTTTTCAAGTTCTATAATATTTTTCTTCTCTTTACTCACATTCTGTGACAAGAAGTAGAACTTTTGGGGGTGAATACCTCATCAGGGAATATACTCTAGATACTTGAGTCTGTATGATTTTCTTCAAATTCTAAACTGGGTTGCAAAAAACTTTTGTTTTCTTTTATACTTAAATAAAAGTAACCACTCTAAAACCTAACTATAGTTCAGTGTTTCTATAGTTCAATTTTGACTATGTGAGAAGTTTGGAAGATAGAAATAGATGATATGTAACTATCCCTTTGATATATTTTTATTTTGTCATGTTTACTTCCTGGTATTGTTATGATTTAAAAAAAGTTATCCTAATTGTAGTGGTTGTACAGGGCCCTCACTGATGTCTTATGTTCATTTGTAGCTGGAAGGCCAGGAGGCGAGGGTGTAGGGTCTTTCTCCTAGCTGGCTTAACCCAGGTGGAATACCAGCCCTCATTTGACAGAACCCTAACTGAGCTCTTACTCTCTCTTCTTCAGTTTGTGTGGGAGATCTAGTTTCCTTGCCTGTGGTCCTGATGTTCTGTCAACATTTGTGTTCCTAAACACTCAGTCTACTTTTCTAGTGTCCAAAGCTGTTGAGGAATGCTGGACTAATTAACTAAAACACTAAAGCTCTGCCTGTTTGACCTCTGACCCTGTCTCTGCTTCCTGCTGTTTTTTTTAAACTGGTCCTCAGGCTTGAACTCAGGGCCTGGGTGTTTTCCCTGAGCTTTTTTGCTCAAGGTTAGTGCTCTACTACTTGAGCCACAGCACTTCTGGATTTTTGGTGGTTAATTGGAGATAAGAGTCTCACAGATTTTCCTGCTGGTGTTATATTCGAACCATACTTCTCAGATCTCAGCTTCCTGAGTAGCTAGGATTACAGGTGTGAATCACCATACGTAGCAATGTTGCCAGTCTTTTTGATGGGACTTCCTGATCGTAGGGAAGTTATAATGGGCTATAATGTTATAATGCATATCAGCTTCCTTGTGAAGTATACATTGTACACCTTTTGCAATTGAGAAGCAGGCTCAGAGAAGTTAATATTGTCTCCGAATTCTGTTCCTATATGGTGTTCAGACTCAAATTCAAGTATTTCTGACTAAAGCTCTTGCAGTTCTGCCTTTTAGAAAGCAAAAGGCAGGATTGATTATTGGAGCCCATTAATTATGATGCTTGTCTTTGGCTATCACTTTCACGTCCCTAAGCCTCTGCCTACAGTGTCTTTATCCTTGGTCATTATGGAAAATTACCTTCTAGGGTCCTGTGGTGACAGATAACGGAAACTTTATCCTGGACTGGAAGTTTGACCGGGTGCACAAATGGAGTGAAGTGAATACAGCTATTAAAATGATCCCAGGTAACCCAACTGGCATTTACTGAGCATAGTCACCCTATTTTGTTTTATTTTATTATTGTTGTTTTAATTTGCTTGGGAAGAAGAATTTCCTCTATCCATATTTGGTGTTACTACTTTGAATTCATTTCCCTTCTTCCCCCAAGAATAATTATTGTCTACCCAGCAGCTTTGGAGTATATTTTAGTCTTTCTGAGTTGGAGTAGCTATCCAGCTAATGTAGGTCAGATGGGGCTTGTCTTGAAATAAAGCCACCATCTCTAAGTTGAGCCTGTCCTTCCAGGAGCTTGACTGCAGCCTCTGTGATTTTCCTGGGCTGTCTTCTTAGCAGAGGGGGGAGTGATTCAGTTCACCCACTTTCACTAGATGCATGTCATAGGGAAGATGCTATGCTTTGGGCCACAGGAGATGTTCTACTCCTGTTCATAGACTCAGTCCTCAGGGGGAATTGGTATAAACCTGGGAAGCTGTGTGGCTTTGTGAGCCATGCCTGCAAATAACATAGAATGGAGCCCAGAGTGCACAGCAGCTGTTTTTTTTATTATTACAACTATTATTATTATGTCATACAGAGGTTAAAATTCTGTCAGGTTATAAGTACAGTGCTTAATCAGTGTCACCCCTAAATCATTCTCTCCCATCTTTCTCCATCACCACATCCCTACCCCCAAGTTATGTAGTTCAATTTTTACATGATGTACATTGAATATAATGATTACATTTGCTTACTCTACCTCTCTTCATTTCTTTGTCTTCCCTTTTCCCTCCCCCTATCATAACATGTTTCCACTTCCTGGTATTAGTTTTGATAGACAGTACATCTGTTGTTCAGAGTTAGACCTTTGGATTCCTCCCCTAAGTATACTATCCTTTAGATTGTTTGTTTGTGTATATATGCATAGAGCCCTTTATATGTTATCATGCATGTTTGCCTTTTAGATATCACACGTGAGAAAAAATGTGCTATTTTTCTCTTGGTGTGACTTTGTGAGTCATTTCTGCAAAGATCATAGAATGGAGCCCAGAGTGACAAGAGCTGTTTTTTTTTCATTGTTATCATAAAGGTGATGTACAGAGGGGTTACGATTTCATAAGTCAGGTAATGAGTACATTTCTCCCTGGAAAATGCTACCCCTTCCCTTGCTCTCCCCCAGTCCTTTCCTCCTGTCCCTACCCTCAAGTTGCACAGTTCATTTTCAACATAGTGCCTACTGAATACCTCAGCTGCATTTTTTTCACCCTTTGTTGATGACTATACACAGTAACTTGGGTTATCTGATTTTCGTTCTTGGTTGTTGTTTGTAATCCCTGAGAGTAACAAGGTAGCAAAGAACCACCTGAGCATTTGAAGAAACTACCTAACCCAAGCCAGCCATTGAATATTCAACTCATCAGGTTCCTGTGTGTCTCTAATTCTTCTTTATTAGTTTACTATTGCCAGTATTTACCTGATTTATTATTTCAAACAGATGAATTGCATTATACTTATTCTTTTGGTTAGTGTTATGTAATTAGTAAGAGAGAGAGAGAGAGAGAGAGAGAGAGAGAGCTTGCCATTGATCATAATAGGTCAGGGTAGGATACTGCTTAGTTTCCTCTTTGTTGCATTTCTTTCATTGTCCACTAGGGAGCTCCCTTGCTCTTGCTTAGGTCTTTTTTTTGGTCTAATGAGACTTTGAGAAGACCTTTGTGAGGATATTTCTCTATTTTGCTCTTCTTCTGAATGTATAGAATCTACATACTTTCAGAGATTTAAAAAAAAAATAGAACCTAGCCTAAAGAATACGAAGACAGGCTAGCTATTAAATCAAGCAGCGTGTTACCAACATGCCTATCAGAGTGGTTTGTTATTGCTTCTTTTGTCTTTCCAGTTTTGCCTGTTAGTTTTGCTGTTGAACTGATAGCATGGAGAGAGAAGCCAGACCACTTTTCCTGTTGACACCTGTTGCCCTTGGATATTGGATCCAGTCCTCCTGGAGCAGAGCACCTCTTTTTGGAAAGAACCAAAGCCATTGGGGCTCTTCTCTCTGTGCTCACATTTAATCCTCTCTGCCCTTGCACAGTGTTTCATTTGGGGTGAATGGATTAGTAACTTGCAGCATCTCAATAATTTGAAGAGATCACCAGGATCTCTAATATCATTGTGTACACTGCTGTCCTTCCCTCCCTCCCTGCCTCCCTCCCTCCTTCCCTCCCTCCCTCTCTCCCTGCCTTCCTTCCTTCTTTTTTTAATTAAGACTTTCTTTTTTTGGGGGGGAGGGGTAAGGTGGTCCTGTGGCTTGAGATCAGGGATAATGCCCAGGCCTCTTTTTCCTCAAAGCTAGTGCTCTACCAGTTGAGCCACAGCACCACTTCCAGCCTTTTCAGAGTAGATTATTGGAGATAAAAGTCTCACAGATGTTTCTGCCTGGGCTGGCTTTGAACTGTGATCCTCAGATCTCAGCCTCCTAAATAGGTTGGATTATAGGCTGTCTTTCTTTTTTTATATGATCTTTTATATGAATGTAAGTTGAAGCTCTTCCAGAGAACCCTCTTTACCTAAGTGTTCACACACTGTGTTCATGTTCTTTTGCCTCCTTATTGGAAACGATTTCACATTGGTTTACCAAAGACTGACCTTGTTCTTCTCCATCTTAAAAAAATAACTGTGGTATTCTATTTTATGGCAGTATAAAATAATTATTTAACAAGATCCTGACCAGTAGATACTTATGTTTCCAATTTGTGTGTGTGTGTGTGTGTGTGTGTGTGTGTGTGTGTGTGTGTGTGTGTGTGTGTGTGTGTGTGTGTGTATACACACACATGCATGTGTACATCAATCTTGGGGCTTAAGCTCGGGGCCTTGGCACTGTTTCTGAGCTTTTTTGCTCAAGACTAGCACTCTGCCATTTGAGGCATAGCTCCACTTCTGGCTTTTTTGATGATTAATTGGAGATAAAGTCAAGGACTTTTCTGCTTAGGCTGGCTCCGAACTGTGATTCTCAGATCTCTGTCTCCTGAGTAGCTAGGATTATAATTGTGAGCCACTAGCCCCTCGGCACCTATGTTTCCAATCTTTTGCTAGAAGGAAATTGTGAGACAAAAAGATAAGCATGTCTGTGATATTTTTTAACTAGATGGTCTTAACTTGCCTTTCACAGTTAGCATTAGTTTATTCTTTACTGGCAAGGTGTCAGATCCTTGTTTCCATACACTCCACGGTCTTCATGCCTTTTCTTTGGTAGTTGCTGAGTGTTTTCGTTGCTGAGTGTTTTCTCATAGTAGTATTTGTGTGTATATGCAGATATTTGTGGCAAAGGCTGTCTGTAGCTATAGTTCATTTTTTTTTTTTTTTTTTTTGTCGAGGGGCTTGAACTCTGGGTCTGGATGCTGTCCTTCAGTTCTTCAGCTCAAGGCAAGCGCTCTACCACTTCAGCCACAGCACCACTTCAGGTTTTCTGGTGGTTTATTGGAGATGAGTCTCACGGACTTTCCTGCCTGGGCTGGCTTTGAACTGAGATCCTCAGATCTCAGCCTCCTGAGTAGCTAGGATTATAGGCGTGAGCCACCGGTATCTAGAATATCTTTTAAGGCACTTATTAGCCTTTTTGAGTGGCTTATTGTATGAAGTACCTTTGAAGTCTTTTTTTTTTTTTTGGCCAGTTCTGAGGCTTGAACTCAGGGCCTCGGCACTGTCCTTGAGCTTCTTTTGCTTAAGGCTAGCACTCTATCACTTGAACCACAGCTGTACTCCGGCTTTTTCTGTTTATGTGGTACTGAGGAATTGAACCCATGGCTTCATGCATGTTAGGCAAGCATTCTACCACTAAGCCACATCCCTAGCCCACTTTTGAAATCTTTATCATTTTTTGTTTTTTTTTTAATACTTAAAACATTTTTATTGTAAAGGTATGTAACCTTACAGTTACATAAGTCAGGTAATGAGTGCATTTCCTTTTGAACAGTGTCATCCCCTCCCTCATTTTCTTCCAGTTTTTCTCCTCCTGGTTTCCCTTCCCTTCAAGTTGTATACTTCATTTCCAACATTGTGTCTAGTGGATTTCATTCTGAATTGGTTCAGCTTTGTCTCACAGTTTCTGTGCTTCCCCTTCCCCTCTCCAAATGAGATAAACTTATATACAAGACAAAGGGCAGCAAAATAAAAAACAGTGCCAGAAAGGAATAAACCAAAAAAAAAAAAAAAAGGAAAAAAGAAAAGAACCACAAATAGTACAATAAAAAACCTGTTGTTTTTATTTCTTGGAGCTCATTTCCATAAGCATCACTTTATATAATCATATGCACATAGCTATTGAATCCTTCTGATCCTCTTCTAAGAATATCCTCCTTTGTTCTCATTGTGTGAATGTTTAGACTGCTGTTTAATTAATCATATCCAGGTGTAGTTATTTGTCTTTTACTATCCATTGGGTTTAATTGTAGATTTATAGGCACATTCTAATGAGTACAAAGGAGGGAAACCATGCAGCCTATGTTTTTTTGGGTCTGGCTTACTTTGCTTTGTATAATTTTTTCCAAGTCTTTCTATTTTCTTACAAATGGGCAATGCCATTCTTTCTGATGGAAGCATAGAATTCTGTTGTATATATATATACACCACATTTTCTTGATCCATTTGTTCACTGATGGGCATTGATTCCATATCTTGGCTATGGAAAACAACAGTTTTTCTGTTAGGTTGTCCTTTTCTTTGTTATTTGAGGAATCATTTATGTTTTGATGTGTTTCCTTTATCAGGTGTGTGCATTGGAAATATCTCTTCTCTGAGGAAGATTGGTAGTGTAATTGAAAATAACTGGGAGTGGGGGCTACTTAGAGTAATCTTGGAGGGTCTCTGTGGAAGATGTGTCATCTGATACACTGGAAGGACAAAGAAGAGCAACCCTTTAAGCAATTGAAGAGATCAGGCAAAGGGACTAGCACAAGCAAAGGCACTCACTGATGGACAGAGCTGGAACATTTGGGTTTCTGAAGAAAGACATAATAGGAAGGGTGAAAGAGGCGGCAGGAAGATAATAAAGATAGCCAGAATCTCTTTCTGCTTTGTGGAGAGCAACACTTCAGATTTGTTCAGTGCTACTTAACAATGTTTGCTTCCAGTGATCCTGCAGTCCTTGATTCTTGTCTTGGGAAGCTGAACCTTAATACTTCTTTTTGTCCTTTGTCCTGCAGGTGTGGTAGACACAGGTCTGTTCATCAACATGGCTGAGAGAGTGTACTTTGGGATGCAGGATGGCTCGGTGAACATGAGGGAAAAGCCTTTCTCTTGACCCTCTAAGGAGCCATGTGCTCACCTTCAGTCTCTCCAGCCACAGCCAAGGTGGATGTCTCTCTCCTGGAGCCTTTGCCTTAATGTATCCTGCCAGGGCGGACAGTTGTGGGAAGTGGGGAGAAGTTAAATCAGTCTTCTGAAGTATTGTTATTATGTGTCTTTTTAAAAAGAAATTTAAACATATATATTTTTACTATTAAAATATTCAATTTTTTTATACAGTAGAACTTGATTTCATGTTTTATATGAAACATTTACCAAAAAATAAAAACGAACAAGAGAGTACAGGACTGTCTTAGATATCTTCAACTCTAGCCTGTTGATTAAGCTTCTGAATTATTGGGTTTACTGAGAAAAATTACTATCTTTGAAGTTGGTGAAATGAAGGGCAACTGGCAGTGACTTCCTGATGCCTTACTAGACACATTGTTTACTTTCCTGCCACTTTGTTTGGTTTTGAGGTAGCTTTCATTGTGATCACGCACAATATCTACTCACATTTTAAGGTCAGATTGACAAAAGACTGGGGTGGAGCAGTGTGGTGTAGTGATTTGGAATGAGGGACTTCTGCTGTGACCCTGGGGCTTGTTCAGATCCCTGCTATTGGAAGCAGTTGGCCAGAAATACTTGCCAATACTGCCAAAGCACTGCAGTATAATGTGAAATACTTTTTTTTTTTTAAATGATATTCTTTCTGTTAATATTTTTACTGTTCTTTTAACATTGCATGATTTGGCGTCAGACGTCATAACTTCATGTGGTTTGAAAGTTGAAATAAAGAAGTGTTGTGCCATTTGCCAGACTCTTTTGTCTTCACTATAGAATTTACTATAGAATGCTCACTTCATTTATACCAGGTAAGGGATGGCATTGACTCAAGAAATCTGAGTAACCATCAGGTAAATGGTTTCTTTATTTCTGGTAGGCAATACTTTTCTGTATTTAAACAAGGGAATATTTCTTCCATAGACATTGGTCCTACAGAACGTTACCCCTCTAGGCCAGACCACATGAGCGGAGGTCCAGCTCACTTTCCCCTTGGCGGCAAGAGGCCCAAGTTCCCTGGGGTGGGGGTGGGGGCCGCTGGGAAGGGGGAAGGGGTCCCTCACTGAAGTCCTGAGGCTCCACGTTGTTGACCTCAGAATCCCTGTGTGACAGGGGCAGAAGAGCCACATTTCCACGTGCCACGCCTCCGGGGTTTTCTCTGTGGACCGGGCTCAGCCCTCTGGAAGGCCGGTCCTACTAAGGCAGGATGGTGTGGCTCACCGGGCTGATGTGCTCAGGAGTTCCTGTGGCTGGCCCTCACGGTGGGAGAGCCGGGTCTGACTAACAGGAGGCCAGATGTTGCCTTGGGTTTCCATTCTCGCCTTGAGCCTCTGAGCTCCTGCCGGCTGCCTACGGGGAATGGGGGCTTCTCTTTCCAGAGTCCACTTACTTCTCACTGGCAGTGGAACCCTGATCTCATGCTGGCTTCAAATGCTGGCCTCTGGGTGGGGGGAGACGAGATCAGCACATGAAGAATGGAGCTTTCTGGAAAGAGCAACTGGTTCTGGGTAAGTCTGGAGCTGAGCACTGTTTTTTTTTTTTTGTTGGTCTTCTGCTGACCTCCGCAGGAAGCCGGTCACTGCGCTTCTCCTGGTGTTCCCACTCCTCTCCTCAAGTCCCGCAGACATCTTTGATGGACTCTGCTCATGCCAGTCAATGAGCAGAAGTTCCCTTTGGAGCGCAGCAGGAGGGCCGCAAAGGTGGAGCGGAATTGTCAGTTCTCGTCGTCACTACCATCTATGGTTTCCCTCTGGTGCTAAGGCAGCACGGAAATACTTCACAGGCAGTTTTGACTTGGTGATATTTGTGAGAGAGCATCTCAAACACTTGAGGCTTTACTTTTCTTGGTTAATACTAGGGCAGCACAGTCAAACAAAAGTCACACTTATGCCCAGGCTTTATATTACTCAAACTTACTGTAGTCACAGAAGCTGATAAGCAGTAAAATAGGTAACAGGAACCTTCTTTTTATTCCCTCCACTCTGTAAACTTTAGATAGACTGCCTAATAAGCAGTGAACTGTGTAGAAACAGCTTCATTGACAGGGTAAAAAAGGCCACGACCAGCTGAGTGATCATTCTGGATGGGCCTCAAAGAGCCCATTCTGTTGTTAAAGGTCTCTGGGCCACCCTTTTTCCCCAAGCTAACTGCACAATATTTGAACAGTCATTTCCTCAGCTTACTCTTTGTTTTGAAGTTTGAATCTACTGGCATCTGGAGTCTGGAGTCCTGCTAAGTTGAGTTGCAGAATAAAAAATTCAGGACTGAGCATTAAAAGGCATTTTTTTTTTTTTTTTTGCCAGTCCTGGGGCTTGAACTCAGTGCCTGGGCACTGTCCCTTAGTTTCTTTTTCCCAAGGCTAGCACTCTACCACTTGAGCCACAGCACCACTTCTAGCTTTTTTTTGTGTATGTGGTACTGAGGGATGGAACCTAGAGCTTCAGGCATGCTAGGCAAGCACTCTACCACTAAGCCACATTCCCAGCCCTTAAAAGGCATTTTTGTTTCTTGTCTAAGTTCTTGTTTTCACTCTCAGGTTTTTTTTTTAAAGAATTAAAAAAAAAGAAACTTACTTAAAAATACCTTTACAAAGCTGTACAAAGGTGTTTCAATTGAGCCTGGATTCTGTCCCCTAGCTGATTTTCTTTTTTGGTCCGGTCGTGAGGCCTGAACTCTGGGCCTGGGTGCTGGCTCTCAGCTCTTCAGCTCAAGGCTAGCACTCTACCACTTGAGCCACAGCACCACTTCCGGCTTTTTTCTTTTTGCTTATGTGGTGCTGAGGAATCGAACCCAGGGCCTCATGCATGCAAGGCAAGCACTCTACCACTGAGCCACCTTCCCAGCCCCTGTGCCCGAGCTTTTGCTCAAGTATAGCACTTTACCATTTGAGCCAAGCTCCATTTCTGGGTTTTTGGAGAGCAGACTCTTGTGGACTTTCTTGACTGGCTGACTTCAAACCGTGATCCTCAGATCTCAGGCCTCTCCACCCCCCTCCCCCCCCCCATTTTTTTTCTCAGTTGCGAGACTTGAACTGGGGGCCTGGGTGCTGTTCCTGAGCTCTTCAGCTCAAGACTAGCTGCTCTCTACCACTTGAGCCACAGTGTCACTTCTGGTTTTTTGGTGGTTAATTGGAGATTAGAGTCTCACCAACTTTCCTGTCCATGCTGGCTTTGAACTGTGATCCTCAGATCTCAGCCTCCTGAGTAGCTAGGATTACAGTCATGATCCACTAGTTCCTGGCAAAGCTTCCATTCATAACTGAAGCACAAATAAAAAACATCCTATAATATGCAAAAATAAACAATTTATCACCACAAAACAGCACTACAGAAGATTCTCAGATGTTTCATGCACATAGATCATCAACATGAACATGAGAAAAATGAAGACAACAGACCCTGATATATTACTAGATAAGCATACAAGGAACTAGACTAGAAGAGATGCAAAACTATAATTGGGGGGAGATGATAGGACTACATCTCAATCCTAACAATATTCCATCAAAAGACATACAACTGGATTCTGGTGGCTCATGCCTGTAATTCTTGCTAGTCAGGAGGTTGAGATCTGAGGATCATGATTTGAAGTCACCCAAGTCAGGAAAGTCCAGGAGACTCTTTTCTCCAATTAGTCACCAAAAGCTGTAAGATGAGTTGTGGCTCGAATATTAGCCTTGAGCAAAAAAGCTCAAGAACAGTTTCCAGGCCCTGAATTCAAACCTCAAGCCTAGTGCACGTGTGTGCGCGCACACACCCCCCCCCCCCCCACACACACACACAGAGTCTAACATTGTTAGAAAAAATTAGTGTTAGGACTGCTGTCTTTTCTTTGATAAATTTAATATATTTCCCATTTTTAATAGTATGAATGAATAATTCAGGGTTTTTTTATTGTAGTAATTCCATAGATACATACAGTATACTTTGAGTAAATGTATTTCCTTATATTTTCTTAGAGCCTTTCCTTTCCCCCCACTTTCAACTGGTGTTTGGTTCATTCATTTATGCTATCTTATCTCTGTCTGACTGTCTATCTATCTGCCAGCCTGCCTGCCATACTTTGATTCTCTTCACTGTCAGTACCTTTTCCTTTCCCCATCTCCACTGAAGTCCCCTGCAGGCATCCCCCCTTTCACACTTACATCTCCTTGTTAATATTTTAAGTCTAGGTTGCATATAAGAGTGAAACCATGGTATTTGGCCTTTGGTGCTTGGCTTATCTTGCTCAACATGCTAAGTGCATTATTTTTTATTAAGATTTTTGATTTGGATGATAGATAATTTTTATAAAACATGAGCTGAGAAAAGTTAATAGAGCAATGCTTCAAAATAATAACAAGTTTGTGTGGCATAGGTTAAATTTGGGGATAAAGATAAACAGGCTGGGTTTCTGAAAAACACCTGCCTGTTCCATGTCACATGTAAATTGTGGGTTTTGCAGGCATTCACACCTGGGACCAGACTGGAGTTTTGAATGTTAATGTGAGGTTTTTCTTCTCGAGAAGGAAACATAACATCTGCTATACCTAAGGCACATAGCCAGCTGTTTATTCTAGAGGTTAATTTTTATGAATTACAGAGTCTTCATTAAAAACATCTTCTGACCTTGCTGGCAATAAATTAGATGAAAACAGCTTTATTAGTGTGATGAACGTGAGCTGCAAGTTTGGTATTTGAGAAATGCTTGTAAGCATTTGCCTCCCTTCGAGGAGGCAAACAAAAAAGAAGATAACAAGGATGTCAACAAAATCTATATGGTCTTCTTTCTCAATTCAGCTGGAGTGCAAACTTTTGAGTTTATTATCAGACTTTCCCTGAGCTCCATCCTGGGTCAATTCCAGTGGGCACTGGTTGGGGGAAGAGGGTGACAGAGAGATGAGTGAGGTACCCCTTGCCTCCTAGTGCTTCCAGCCTGATGAATGAGAGCACAGGTGACAGGAGGCCCAAGAATGGGAACAGGGCTATTGGATGACTCTTGGTAACAGCCTCTTATGGCTGTCATTGCTGTCAAGATACTTTAAAAAACGTACCCTAGTTCATGGGAAACAAGCCTGAAGAGGATTACTTACTTGGTTATAGACACAAAGCTGGCCAGTGACTAAGCCAGCCTGGAGTCACTGGTTTTGAGGTTGGGGATTTGGTATTCACTCTTGTGTTAGAAGTGCCAGAGATGCCATTTTATGGGGGGAAATTCCAATGGATATTGGCAAATTTCAAAGAAAGACCAGTTTTAGCGTAACGTTTTCAAGAGGTGAGCTTATGTCTGGAGAGGGACTTTGATGTGCTCCTTAATGTTCAGTTTCAATATCAACCTTTTATTTGAAGGCAGAAAGGAGAGGAAATGGGAACTTGTCCCATGTGCCAGACACCATCCTGGGATTTTTTTTTTTTTTTGTTAGGCCATATAGCTACTTGACAGTGCCTTTTGTTATTATTATTATTGTATGCTTTTATTGTAAAAATACTGTACAGAGGACTTACAGTTACATGAGCAAGGTAATGAGTACATTTCCTGTCAAACATGGTTACCTCTTCCTTTGTTTTTCCCCTACCATCCCTTCCCTCCCACCTCCACAACTACATTCCCATTATTGTTTTTTTTGTACCAGTCCTGGGGCTTGAACTCAAGCCCTGAGCATTGTCCCTAAGCTTTTATGCACAAGACTAATGCTCTGCTACTTTGAGCACAGAGCTTTTTGTAGTTTATTGGAGGTAAGAGTCTCATGGATTTTCATAACTGGACTAGCTTTGTACCATGATCCTCAGATCTCAGCCTCCTAAGTAGCTAGGTTTACAGATGTAAGACACTGGCACCTAGTATACAGTGTTCTATTTATCTATTTTCTTCCTTGATTTGCAGAATGAGTAACTGAAACAAGGTATAAGTAAACTGTTCAGGTCACCCACTGGAAAGCAGGCAGATTTCTCTCATCCCAGACCTTGCTTATTCAAGGTAGTTGTAGGTCTGACTAGTTTGTGTTCCTTGATTGTGTCCATCAGTTAATACATTAGTCATATATAAGTAATTTGTTAAAGCATTGAAGTTAGTGTTTTTTAATTTAATTTTCCATATGTGTGCTTAATAAGATCATGGTTAAGCCTATTTATGTCTGTATTCTGTTGGGATTTCTTTGGAAAAGAAAAAACATTGCACATAACCTGGGTGGGCCATGAGAAAAGCACCTTGTACAGGTTATTTGTCATTCCAAAGGAAGCTTGAGAACTATTGATTGTCCCCTTGGCCTCACCTGTCCCTTTCCCACTTGCTACCTTCTCCCCATGGTGTCAGCTCAGTGGCAACCATAGGTACTGCCAACCTAGGAAGGGGTATTTTTGGCAAGAATTGTGAATCCCTTTAGCTAAAGGCTACTCAGGAGCACAGCATTGTTCACTGACCCACTGAATGAGGGAAATCACTGACTTGTGCTGTGGTAGCCATGGATTTCTTAGTTCCTTGGGCTCAAGGAACAGGCTTTGCTCAGAATCAAATGCTGTCGGAAATCAAGGTAACCATGATTAAGCATCTTATTAATTCTGGCCTAAAAGGTGAGAAGAATAGAGTGAGGTTAAAGCTGGTATTGGTAAAGCAGCAGCAGGCATTTATTAACCTTTTTGTGGCCTGGACAATGTTCCTGTTAGGCCTATATTCAGAAATGATTATGGAGGAGTCTTGTTTTGTCTTCCTCATGCTGACAGAGTGGGCTTGTCAGATGATCACTGATGTTCTGTGAAATGAATCAACAAGAGAATACCATTAGACAGGAGAACACCATGACAAGAGAATACTGTGACCTAGCTGTGGGTGCCAGGATAGCTTGTAGCCACACTAAAGCCCGACCGGTAGAGCTAGACCAGCTCCTGGCTGTCAGGGGCAGCATTTCCCTTTCTCAGAGTTTGTATGGCCTGAGCATTCTGTCATTAAGGCCTCTACATCTTTTGATTGACAGGTACTGTGCATCCATTGTGGTATTAAGTATTGAGATGGGTGAGTTGGATCCCAGATACTCTGTGATGTAGCTCTAGCTCTCAGACTTTATTAATGCCAGAAGAACAATTTCTTGTGACCTTCTCAAATGCCTGACTGCTATTTCCTGTCACACCTAGCAGCTGATGCAGCCAGATTTAGGACTGCAGCAACCTTCACTCTCCACTAACCCAGTAATCAGGTGATGTTTTTGACATAGGTTCATTGCTTTTGCACTTTTAGAAACTGGATTACATCTCCGGGTAGCAAAACACTTCAATATAGCATAGCACTCAAATATACCCATGTGAGCTCAACACATAAACATGTCTCAGTGCTTTGAGAGAGATGGAAGTGTGATGGAGGCAGCAACCAGACAGAGAAGCAAAGGACTTCCTTTCAAAGGAAGAGTTATGGACAGTGTTATGCAGGTTGATGAGTAAGATAAATTCAGTGCTGTAAACCCATTCTGGCATGCTGGATCTCTTGAGAACTTTCCCAAAACAGTATTGGAGTGGTAGAGGAAACAGTTGTATCTTAGAGAACTGAAGTGCTGATTGGAGCATCTCTTGTCAGGACAGTGATAATCAGAGCCATGAATGTCTTCCTGGTGACAGATACTCTGAAGGATTGCCTAAGTTCAGGGCTGCCTCCATCAGAGTTTGAAATAGGGGATATGTTTGTTCTCATTTTATTTCCTCTCACGAAGCCTCACTTCCTAAAGATTCCATTACTTTCTAGTAATACCAGGTTGGTGTTGAGGCCTTTAACTTCAAGGCTTTTGGTAGACACCCAAACAGCAGGACCATTAAAAAAATTTAAATTTGTTATTATAAAGGTGAGGTACAGAGGGTTACAGATATGTAAGTCATATATTGAGTACATTTCTTTTTTTTTTTTTTTTGGGTCCAGTCGTGGGGCCTGAACTCTGGGCCTGGGCGCTGTCCCTCAGCTCTTCAGCTCAAGGCTAGCGGTCTACCACTTGAGCCACAGCGCCACTTCTGGCTTTTTTCTTTTTGCTTATGTGGTGCTGAGGAATCGAACCCAGGGCCTCATGCATGCAAGGCAAGCTTGAGTACATTTCTTTTTGGACATTTCCACCCCTTCCCTTGTTATAGCAGGATTAGTTTAATGAGAGCTGCAGGCCTTTCTTAGAAGTTGAACAATGTCACCTCCACTTCCTTGCACTGAAGTCTATTTCAGGAGTTAGAGAAATAGCCTTCACTTCCCCATGAGAAAAGGAATTAATGCATTTTGTCAGTTGTCAAATGGAATGATAAAGATACAAGAGGAATTTAGCTAGTGATATCCAGAGTCTGTGGAGGGTAGCAGTGTCCGGAACTTCACTTGGTGGCAGCAATAGTGGCATTTAATTCAGGCTATGGGTAGGACAGGGACCACAAATTTACCAGTATCTGTTGATCCTCCTTATTTATGGACCCAGTTTTTAATTCTTATTTATTTTTGGAGCTGTATAATATCATCTAAATGAATCCTTTGTGATTCATGTAGCTAGAGTTAATGTCTGTATTTGGAGCTGTATAATATCACCTAAATGAATCCTTTGTGATTCATGTAGCTAGAGTTAACGTCTGTATTTTTGTGTTAGTTGATAACCAAGACAATAAGAGAATCATTAAGGATGCTGTAGACAAAATAGTTTACCAAAGAGGAAATGCATATGGGTAATAAACATCCGAGAAATGTTCCACTTCACTAACATAAAAACAAAATACAGTCATAAATAAAACAGCAACAACCTGATGGTCTTGTTTGTCTTCTTTTACTCTAACAAACAAACGAATGTAATCAGCTGCAGAGGTGATAATGAGACAGGGATTGTTGTCTGGTTCTAGCTTTCTTACTGGAGACTTTTCAACAACCTAGATTTTTAAAATGGATAATTAGATTTTCATCACTTTCAGGCGACTGTTCACTTGTGTAGATACTTAGAAGCATAGATAGAAATGTATGCACATTGGCATTCATACTGATGTTATATGTTAGCTAAAATTGGAAACTTGAATGTGTTTGAATCAAAGTGTGATCTTTCAGCTGGGTGCGGGCAGCACATGCTTGTAATCTTAGAAGGCTAAGATTTGAGGATGGTGGTTTGATACTAGCCTGGCAAGAAAGTCCATAAGACAATGACCTTCAATTAATCACCAAAAAGCCAGACACAGATCTGTGGCTCAAGTGGTAAAGTGCCAGCCTTGAGCAGAAAAAGCTCAATGACAGTGCCCAAGCCCTGAATTCAAGCAAAAGTACTGGCATACACAAAGAAAAATTTGATGTTTCAGGTTATACAACCATCCAGAAAAGTTTGTAAAGAACTTAATATATAGGATAATCTGAATTGAGGGTCATGATGAATGACAAATTATTGAGGGCTAGCCAATAATTATACATGTGAGATAGATCAGTAATGATATAGTCAGGAAAATTAGCTACCCTAGGCATCACACTTACTGCTTCATTAGAGAAGAGCAGAGGGAGTCCATCATTAGTTTGGAGTGAGTCACAGAGTTGAGTGATATCATCTTCATCCTCCCCCCCTCAGACTCCCCCATGGATAAAGAAGGTGGTACCATAGTTTAGAAATTTGTGGGAGCTAGCATCAAGGAATAAACCAGTCATTGCTCAAAAATATCTTCCTAAGAAAGAGGGACAAATCCTTCTAATCCTGGTTTATCCTTTCCTTCCTATCTGTTCTTTTTACTCTCCAGTCCCTTGGCAGTACTTCCCATTGGCTAAATCTACCCAGAAGCCTATTTATTGGAGTTAGGGACAGGAAGTGGAACTGGAAGTAGATGGACAAGGCCTACCACACAGTGTAATCTCAACTATATAAAAACGATGCGTGTTAAATGATGTTAAAAGTGGTAGTCTTCTATTGGGTAAAAGTCTAGGAGTGGAATTGCTGGGGGGATATGGTAGTTCTATGTTGAGTTTTTGCTTTCCAGAAAAATGTAACAGGTTTATTTATAATTGTTATAAAGTTGAACTGCTGAAATTTGTTCACTTCAACATGCTGACTTGCATTAATGCTTTATATCCCCACCGTTATATTAAAAATTCACAGATAATGAAAATGGAAAAACTGCCAATATCTGATTTCTGTCCCCTATTTTTCCACTGGCAATCATATACTTAGGTACCTTTTGACCCCATTGGGGGCCAGTGGGGTGGGGGAACCTAACATTCAGAACTAGTGGTAACAAGAAAAGGGGGGAAATCTTTGAGAATGAAATGCCTCCCATCTTAGTGGATTCTTTTTTTGTTTGTTTGTTTGTTTTTGGGTCCGGCCGTGGGTCCTGAACTCTGGGCCTGGGCGCTGTCCCTCAGCTCTTCAGCTCAAGGCTAGCTTAGTGGATTCTTAAACATGTTCTCCATGTATGTAGAGTGCTAGCTGGATATCTTTTGGCATAATTGCCACACGTTTGGCCTGGATAACACACAGATTGGTATCTTCCAAAAGGCCAACCAGATAGATCTCGCTTGCCTCCCGGAACCATGTGGTTTCTTCACTCCTCCGGTAGAGGACACACTCTTGCTAGCAGCTTTTGTTGCCAGTTGTTTTCTGGGTGCTTTACCACCCGTGGATTTGCGAGCAGTCGGCTTGGTATGACTTTGGTATAGAGAGGACTTACTCACCGCCCTTCTCCTTCGGCTGGAGCTTGGTGGATGAGAGGTGGCATTGGTGTCAGAGCTGTTGAATTTTTTTTTAGGGGGGGGGCAATTTCATACTACTTTCTAGAATAGTTGAACAAGTTTACATTCCCACCAACAATGTAATTGAGTCCCCTTTTGGCCACATTCCCTCCAGCATATGTTAATTTTCTTGATAATGGCCATTTTAACTGGGGTGAGGTGGAATCACTGCATTGTTTTGATTTGCATTTCCTTTATGGCCAGAAATGTTGAATATGTCTTTTATGTGTCTATTGGCCATTGTTACTTTTTCTGAGAAGTCTCTCTTTGTTGTTTCTTTGAGGGTTTGTTTTTGCGGGGTTTAATTTTTTGAGCTCTAAGTATATTTTGGATAGTAGGCTCTTGTGTGATGTATAGCTAGTAAAAATCTTCTTCCATTCCATGGGTTTTCTTTTTAGTTTGTTAGCTATGTCCTTTGCCATGCAGAAATTTTCAGCTTGGTGAAACCCATTTATCAAGTCTTTCTTTGGTTTGTTGTGACTCTAGATCTTTATTTAGAAAGTTTTGACCTGTGCCTAGGACCTACTGTTTCCCCTGCCTCTTCCTGTATTATTTTCATGGTTTTTGGCTTTACATTGAGGTCTTTGATAACTTTTGAATTGATGCTGGTGCAAAATGATATATAAGTATCTATTTCAGTTTTCTGCATGTGCACAGCGAGTTTGGCTAACACCTTTTGTAGAAGAGTGTCTTTCTTCTAGCCTGGGTATTTTCCAATAGAGCACAAACAAGACCACACTACAGCTATCGGGACAACCATGTTCATTGCGGCATTATTACCAGAATCAAGATATAGTTCAGATGCCCCTCAGTGTATGAGAAAATGTTGTATAAATACACAACGAAAATTTACTCATCTATCAGAAAGAATGATATTGTACCATTTGAAAGAAAATGGAAAGACTTGAAAAAATATATTAAATGAACTAAGCCAGACCCAGAGAAACAAGTTTCATGGTTTCCCTTATTTGTGATGCCTAAAATATGCCTATAAATCTATAAGTAAACCCATTAGGTGGTATGAAAGTGGTTACAAATGAATTAACTGAATTATAATAGACTCTATGGAGAGCTCAAATAGTATAATTTTTTAAAAAAGACTAAGTCAAAGCCCAACAAAATAAGTACTGGAAAATGGGTACTTGCAAGAAGATAAGGTAGAGGGCTTGGAATATGGCTTAGTGGTAGAGTGCTTGCCTGGCATGCATGAAGCCCTGGGTTCCATTCCTTAGTACAATATGAACAGAAAAAGCTGGAAGTGGTACTGTGGCTCAAGTGGTAGAGTACTATCTTTGAGCAAAAGATACTCAGGGAGGGTTGGGAAGGTGGCTTAGTAGTAGCGTGCTTGCCTTGTATGCACGAGGCTCTGGGTTTATTCCTCAGCATTACATAAGCAGAAAAATCTGGAAGTGGCACTGTGGCTCAAGTGGTAGAGAGCTAGCCTTGAGCTGAAGAGCTGAGGGACAGCGCCCAGGCCCAGAGTTCAGGCCTCACGACTGACAAAAAGAAAAGAAAAGAAACTCAGGGACAGTGCTCAAGTCCTGATTTCAAGTCCTAGGCCTGGCAAAAAAAAAGAAGGTAGGGTAGGGCCAAGGGTAGAGGGATAGAAAATTGAAGGGGGAAAGGGAAAGAAGTCAGGCAAGAATTCATTGTAATATTACAGAACTGAGAAAAATAAGGGAAGGAGTGGATGGAAGGCTGTTGAAGTGATGACAGATCAAGATGCATTGTATACATAAGCAGCTTTGTTACATGGCAAAAATTTTAATACATAACCTGAAAATTAAGAAAAGTAAGGGAAGGAGTAGGCTGGGAGGGGTGGGTAAGAATATTGAAAGGGGTAACAGTGATCAAGATGCACTGTACTCATAAACTGCTTTGCTGAATGGCAATTCCTTTGTGCAACTACTTAAAGACAATAAAAAAAAATTTTTTTTAAAGTGGTAGTCTCGCCCGGCTCTGGTGGCTCACACCTGTAATGCTAGCTACTCAGGAGGCTGAGATATGAGGATTGCAGTTCAAAGCCAGCCCAGGCAGAAAAGCTCATGAGACTCTTATCTCCAATAAAAAACTACCAGAAAACTGGAACGCTGTGGCTCAAGCGGTAGAGTGCTCACCTTGAGCTGAAGAGCTGAGGGACAGCACCCAAGCCCAGAGTTCAAGCCCCATGACTGACAAAACAACAACAACAAAGTGGTAGTCTCTGCTGATGGGTTCATACATGGCTTTCACGTTTGTGTTTTCTTTAAGAACCTGAATGATGTTATTAAAATAAATGTAAATGGTAGCTGTATGATGCCAAATAACATTTGGAAGAAGATACACATATGTAATGAAAATGATGTATAAATACACAATGAAAATTTACTCATCCATCAGAAAGAATGATATTGTACCATTTGAAAGGAAATGGAAGGACTTGGAAAAATATATTAAATGAACTAAGCCAGACCCAGAGAAACAAGTTTCATGGGTTCCCTTATTTGTGATACCTAGACAGGGTCAGTGAAGGAAGGGTCAGTGACAGGGTCAGTGAAGGAAGTTTAGAGACTCTTAACCTCTCAACTTTTGCTCCACAGCCTTCCAAGAGCTTGGTGTCTTCCCTGGAAATAACCAGCAGAGGGCGCCCACTCACGTTATGATCTGGACAGACTGACACTGGGATTCTGCAGCCACTGCAGAGGGGGACCTTGGGTCCCAACAGCCACTGACCTCAAGGGATTTGGCTCTGTGTATTCATCTCAGAATTGATTCATTTTAGGCGAGCTATGGCTATGATTTATGAGAAAGCCAAGTTGAATACCATTGGGATGAGGGTTCTTGCTTGTCCCTTAGGGATGTTTGGCACACATATGTGTTGATGTGCCCCTGATCCCCAAACATCACTGAACTGATTATTCACGGCTTAAAGGGACTTAAACTGAGTTGTTACAGCTTAGAGTGGTCACAGCTTAGAGCTCTCAGTCCTAAATGACATAAGCCTATAAAGTTCCAATGTGCCTTTTCCCCAGGAAGTACCTCAAATTCTCCAGGGCTCAGAAGTTTTGACTTGCTACTCTTTCTCCTTCTTGTCCAAAAGAACTGGCTCAGAGACCAGCTCGGACTGCATAACCAGCAAAAGCAGCAGGTGTAGTTAGAGCTGCATCCTGAAATGGCAAGAGGACATTTCTTCCAGGGGAGATGTGTTATCTTGAATGTTCTGCTTGTTGGCTCACTGCCTAGGCCTTAGCTTTGTTCTGGATGCACCAGGCCTTCCTGGTGGAATGTGACGGTTACGTTGGGCTCCATTTCTGGCTAGTTCCTCATGGTTTCTTCAGGTGTGTGGTTTGCACTGAGCACCTATTCCCGGGCCTATGGGGGTCAAAGGAACATGGAAGTTTTCTGTGGGAGAATGGGTCAAACTCTATGAGTGGACAGGACAAAATTGCAAGAGTGCTCAGATCTTGAAGGGAGCTGCAGGCGTATGAGGAGCCGCCCTGGGCTACCTTGGTGAACTCCACTAACCATATGCTTACGCAGAAACTCAGCAAGAATTGACTGTATCCTAGAATCACCAGGCTGTGTATCCTCCACAGTTTGTTATCTGTCTCTGTCTCTGTCTCTGTCTCTCTCTTCTCTGAGTAACAATTAGAAATCCAAGGTGGGTACAGGTCTTGGAAGAATAATTTCATGTAATTTTTTTGTACCAGTTTTGAGGGTGTGAACTCAGGCCTAAGCACTGTCCCTGAGCCTCTATGTGCTCAAGGCTATTGCTCTACCACTTGCTCTACCAGTTGAGCCACAGCACCACTTCTGGCTTTTTCTGCTTTTGTGGTACTGAGGAATTGAACCCAGGGCTTCATGCATGCTAGGAAAGCACTCTGCCACTAACCCACATTCCTAGCCCCTCATGTAATTTTTAAAAATATTTGGACCTTTCCAAGCATCTCCTCATTGTCCATATTCCCCAGTGGATCCTACTTTTATGTATCTGGCTTTCTCTTCTTTTTTAGTATAGAATGCCATTTAACTTTATGTTTTTTAGTTTTGGAAAATGAGTTAAAGCCATGAATAGGAAAAGAGTGCTCTGATAAAATGTAAATTGAAATTATGTAAATAAAAATGTAATTTAAAATATCAGATTTAGTTGATCCCAATCAAAATTACAAAAGAGCAATGAAGGTCATGTATGTAATTCTAATTGGGTAAAATATTTCCATCAAAATAAACTTATTTCAGGCATGAAAATTGTCTCTGAATAAGTGTTTTCCTTGACTATGATTGCACACTTTGATCCTGGAAATTTTTGAAGTAGTTTGCAAAGCTAGAAATTATGTTCTTAGGTTGATGCCCAAAGATCAGCTCCTTCCTTTCCTCCCTTCTTCCCTCCCTTCCTTCCCTTCTGCCTGCTCTTTCTTTCTTTCTGTCTCTCTTTCTTTCTCTCTCTCTCTCTCCCCCTCCCTCCCTCCCTCCCTCCCTCCCTCCCTTCCTTCCTTCCTTCCTTCCTTGTCCTGTGGCTTTAGCTCAGGGCCTGAGTGCTGTTCCTGAGCTTTTGTGCTAAAAACTAGCACTCTATCACTTGAGCCACAGCTCTACTTCTGGCTTTTTGGTGGATAGAGGTAAGAGTTTTCTAGACTTTCCTACCCAGATTGATTTTGGACCATGATCCTCAGATCAGCCTTTTTTTTTTTTTTTTTTTTGGGTCCGGTTGTGGGGCCTGAACTCTGGGCCTGGGCACTGTCCCTCAGCTCTTCAGCTCAAGGCTAGAGCTCTACCACTTGAGCCACAGCGCCACTTCCGGCTTTTTTCATTTTGCTTATGTGGTGCTGAGGAATCGAACTCAGGGCCTCAGGCATGCAAGGCAAGCGCTCTATCACTGAGCCATCTTCCCAGCCCCTCAGATCAGCCTTTTCAGTAGCTAGGATTATGAATCACAGTGTCTGGCAAGCTCCTATTAAGAACATTTTTTTGTTCTTTAAATGTATTATTTTTACTTCAGCATAATTTATACACAATAAAATTCACCATAATTCATTTTTATTCTTAAAATGGAGTGCTGTCCTATAAGATGTATACAGCCTTTCATTTCCAAAAACGTTATTCTGTTTACTTCAAAAAATGTATGTGCATATTAAATTTTATACTTATATTTAAAAGTTTTGGGGTGAAAAGATGGATCTTTTCTCTAAATAATCTTGTAGATTTTTCTTTTTTTTTGGGTCCGGTCGTGGGGCCTGAACTCTGGGCCTGGGCGCTGTCCCTCAGCTCTTCAGCTCAAAGGTAGCGCTCTACCACTTGAGCCACAGCATCACTTCTGGCTTTTTTCTTTTTGCTTATGTGGTGCTGAGGAATGGAACCCAGGGCCTCAGGCATGCAAGGCAAGCATACCACTGAGCCACCTTCCCAGCCCCTAATCTTGTAGATTTTAATTGCATGCATGCAACATTTGATAATTATAAATTATGCTTTTGGACAAAATATATTTTCTGTCTCCTGTTAACTCAGTTTAAATGCTGAGACTATATCCAAGTACAAATAATGACAATGAGCTGGACATATTAGAAAAGCACAACAAAGATTGCCTTTAAAACTCAATCTTTGTTATGTTTTTCTAATATGTTTAAGAAATTTTACAGCAAAAACTTCAATTAAAATTTCTTAGCTGAGGACTATGAAATGATAGAATTACCCCCACAGTTACTCTTTTGAATTGTTGGGATGTGTTGCAATATTTAGTGTTCCAAAATTAAACAAGTTTTCAATAGTCAAGTCAGTAATTCATTGAACCTCTTTATATTTTAAAACATGTCCTTAAATCTTTTTTTGGGGGGGGAGGGGTCCGTTTGTGGGGCCTGAACTCTGGGCCTGGGCACTGTCCCTCAGCTCTTCAGCTCACTTGAGCCACACTTGAGCCACAGGGCCACTTCCGGCTTTTTTTTTTTCTGCTGAAGGATGGAACCCAGGGCCTCATGCATGCAAGGCAAGTGCTCTACCACTGAGCCACCTTCCCAGTCCCCTTAAAACTTTTGAATGCTCTCAAGAATGTAACTAGACAACTGTAGGCAAGGAATTAAGAGAGAAAGGACTTCATTAATTAAAACTTGTGTCCGTCCCCAGATGTATGTTGATTAATTTATTTTAGACAGTTGTTTTAAATGTAATAGGCATTCAGTTCTCAATCCAGTTTGCCTTTCAACTCATTCCCTTCAAACTACTAGGAAGACATTAACTCTTGTGTCTGACTTTAGTGAGGGAACAGGCTCTCCATGCTGAGCTGAGCCCTAGGGCCTGGCAGGGAGGGACAGGCTTCATTTCCACCTGAGAATAAGACAAAGGCTGGTATCTTTATTTCTACTCTGAATGTTGGCAAGTTGTTTCATCTCTACTCTTTCCTAAATGTTCCTTATCATAAAGTTATATTTTAACAATGTACATCCTTTTATTAGTATACATCAGGGGGAATGCACTTCATTAAAACTTTCTTAGCCTAGGAGATACGGCATAGTAGAGAGAATTACTTTCCATAGTGACTATTTTGAACTGTTTGACCAAATTCGAGTATTGATTTTTCTTTTTTGGAGACAGAGTTTTGATGTGTAGCCCGCATGGCCTTAAATGTGAGATCCTACTGCTAGTAATATCTCAGATAGCATGTTCAAAAAGAATGAATGTGTCAAGCGACAGTGGCTCAAGCTTGTAATTTTAGCTGCACAGTACAAAGCCTGCCTGGGCAGGAAAGTCCATGAGATTTTTTTGTCTTCCTGATGCTGGGATTAAAGGCATGTGCTACCACCAGGCCTGGCTAACAGCAAACCTTTTGAAGGAGGAAAACTTTAAGTTTTACACTTTAGTGCAGCAGCATTCTTAACACTTTATCCACATTCTCCTTCTAATATTTATTCATAAACATATGTGTATTTTGTTATACAGGGCTGATTTTAGGCATATTGAATTGCACGCTTTACAAATGCCCCATTGATTTTTGTTGTTGTTGTTGTTGGTGGTGGTGGTGGTCATGGAGCTTGATCTCAGGGCCTGGGCACTGTCCCTGAGCTTCTTTTGCCCAAGGCTAGCACTCTACCACTGGAGCCACAGTGCTACTTCTGTTTATGTGGTACTGAGGAATCGAACTCCAGGCTTCATGCATGCTAGGCAAGCACTCTACCACTGAGCCACATTCCCAGCCATTGTCATATAGATTTAGAAGCTGCTTCTTACTTGACTGAAGAGTTAGTCCATTGAGGTAGCTTTCCATTATTTAGTAACTATTTCTCTACTTAGACTTTTTCTCATTTGATTTATTTATTTACTTATTTTTGTGGTTCTTTGGGTGGAACCCAGGACCTGGTTCATGCTAGACCAATTCTCCACCACTGGCCTCACTCCAACCCTCTAATGTTTGATTTTAATATTTCTTAAAATTACCAAGTTAAAGGGAATAGAATTTTAGTAGCTTTCTATATGTGTTACTGAATTCTTTTTGGAAGGAGTATGGTGATGTGAAATGCCAATTAGATATTTCACAAATGTTGTTTTTCAACTGTGAGAAGATTATTTTGCAGGTGTGTTTCTTCCTTTTCAACCTGAAAGAAAAAACAAATACCTGAGAGTAACGTAGGTTATCTATCTATGTACAGCTGTTTGTTTCAGGTACTGAATTTGACAGATAATCTCACTGAGAAACCAAAATAATTGACTTAGCTGCAGGTATGCTGCCTTTTGAAAGCATGCTGTTGGAAACTTTGACTTTCTGTTTCTGTGAGTGCAGGTGTCCACCCAGAAGGAGGGAGTTGAAGGAAGTTATTCCTGCTGGTCTAATTACCCAGCACTAAGTACGTACTCATGTGGAATTAGTAAGCAAGCTGTCACACATGGAGAGACCAGTATCACTCAAATTGCTGACAAGGATAGAGAGGCCCACCATATTGCCTTTCATGAAATGACTCTGCTACCATTCCTGGCAGCCTTTGAAATGTCACTGGCAATTAGGTTGCAAAGAGTTTCCCCAAGATTGTTTATGTGATCATAACTAAATGTTAAATAAAATATAGCCAACACTCAATTCTTTTAGAACATACTATCAGATATTACTAGTAGTAGGATCTCACATTTAAGAACATCCTGGCTACAGTTTTATGCAGAAGCAGACCAGAGAAAGGAGTAAGTCTCTTTTCAAATCCAGTGTGTATTTTTTGTAGTTTTATCTTATTTAAGGCTACTCATTTATTCATTCTTTACTAATTACTTATTTCTTGGGCCTACATAGGGGCTTGAACTAAGGTCTTGGGCCCTGTCCCTTAGCTTTTTTTTTCTTTTCTCAAGGCTAGAGGCCTACAACTTGAGTTACAGCTCTACTTCTAGATTTTTGGTGCTTAATTGGAGAAGAGTCTCATTGACTTTCCTGGCTGGGCTGGTTTTGAGCTACAATCCTTAGATCTTAGCCTACTATATAGGTAAGATTACAGATGTGAGCCACTGGCTCTTGACACTGGGCTTAAGTATTTTGGAACATACTATCCAAGGTCAAAAATCACTCAAACAGCTTCTATAACACAGATGAGGGGAAAACTAGACTTCATGTTATAGCGAATTCATCCATTGCTTATATAACCAAGATACTTGGGAATCCCTAGAGTTCCTCCAGTGTCCAACAACTACATTATTTTAATAATGGGACCATGTTCTGATCTCCTTCTTGGATTGCCAGCTGTATTCTCAGCATCCCTGTAGGTGAGCATATGTTTCAGGTGGTAGAATGATGATCTGTGGGAGGCTTGGTATAAGGCTATGAATATCAAGGAAGTCAGGAGCCAGGCTACATGATAGTTCTTGCCTAGCTCTGTTATTTTAGTTTCTTCTTGGCCAGTTATCATCATTAAAACAATGGTCCTCTAAATGATTGTTCATTTGATGAAACTTAAAAAAGTCAGCTCCAAAAGGAACGTGGCAAGAGTTTTCATACAAAAAGTGATTTCCATGTCATACAAAAAGAAAGAACCTTAAAAATTCTTCACATGACCATGTAGAGATCATGGCATTTTAAATTTGAGAAAGACCTTCACAACCACTAGTCCCATTCTCCATGTTACAGATAAGGAAACAGGTCCAGTGAGTTGGTCAAGATTGTTAACCAAGTAGTAGCAGACAAGGGATTCTAGTGTACTCTTTAGACTGCATTGTGAGTAATGATTGCTCTTAGTTTTTTTTTTTTAAAAAAATCTTCCAGTAGTTGTACAAAGGGATTTCAGGTCAACATGTCAATTAGTAAGTATAATAAGTCTTGATCAATGTCACCTGTTTCATTATTTTCCTTTGTTTCTCCCAACACAGTGTTTGCTCTTATTTTATAAATGAGTGAACAGCCTAGTTTAGGAATTAGAAGCAAATAATAATTATAATCACAAGAGTGCTGTTTTAATTGTAGAGGCCTCTATGATTCATAAACTTTTTCCAGTGTTTAAAAATTATCTTTAAATAGTTGTAGAAAGGAATTGTCATTCAGCAAAGCAGTTTATGAATGCAATGTATCTTGTCAATGCCACCTCATAAACTTTTTAACTAGCTTATATTAGCTATAGGGGGAGGATTTCACTGTTATATCCCCACATATGTTTACATTATATTCCAATCATTATATTTTCAACCCTTATCACACTCTCTGCCCCCAGTTTACAGATCCTTAAATGCACAGAAATATGGACATTTACTACTAAGTTTGTTTGATATTTTATAAAAGAGTCTTAATACATCAACATTTTGCCTCTTTTATAGTTTGAAAGTATTTTGTTTTGAGATTCTGAAGTGATTTCTGAAAGGAAGAGAACCATTAAAGAAACAAACCCAGATCCACCGATTTTATTTCACTTCACTCATGATTTTTTAAAATCCAACCAATTTATTTTAATTAGAAAAATAATGCATTTCCTAAGTCAGGCAGCTAGCATGTAATTTCCCCAGATGACTTAACATAATTTTGGCAATTTCTTTAACCCAGAACTGAGTTTTCTATTTTATTTTTTTTTAAATGGCTTTGTTAAGTGCCAATTCCTTTGTGCAACAACTTAAAGGCAGTATAGTAATAATAAAAAAGAAATTGGATTTGTGGATTTTTGTTAACTGTGCACAACAGAATTTAAATCATTAGCTTTTGATAGAACAAGGAGGTAAGGACATGCTTTAAAAATTTACAAAATGCTTCAAATTTGAGTGGCAGGTTCTGGGAAGGAGGAAGATGGGTAAGAGACCCTTTGTATCTCAGTAAATCCTGACCATAGAGCTTATGACTAACATTCTGATACGAATAGGCAACTAGTGAAGCGACATATCTGAGCTTTGGATGTTGTCCAGCAATGATCACATGTAGGTTGATTAAAGCAATCAGTACAATTACCTCAGCTAGGTTCTGCCCTTGGTACTTGTCCTAATCCTTATAATGCCCCTTTAAAAGTATTCTCTGAGCTGGACTCTGGTGGCTCATATCTGTAATTCTAGCTACTCGGGAGGCTGAGATCTAAGGATTAAAGTTTCAAGCCAGCCCAGGCAGGAAAGTCTTTGAGACTCTTTTTTTTTGCATTTAGAATCCTTTTATTAATTTTTTTTATTGGAACTTGAAGACCAAACTAGGTGTCACTATTTTTTTTTAATTTTTTATTGTAAAGATACTATACAGAGGGTTACAGTTACATGATCAAGGTAATGAGTACACTTCCTATTGAGCATTGTTACCCCCTCCATTGCTTTCCCCCTACCATCCCTTCCTTCCCTACCTTCCCCGAGGTTCTTTATTTTTTTTTTAATTGTGATTAAGTGATTACATAATTTCCCAAATTTCACAGTATTGTGGAATAATGATGCTCATTTAAAGTCACAAGTTCATTCTAACTTTCCTGGAGCAAATTGTCTATCACAGTCTATAACATATAACGGTGTACACATATACACCATCCATGTAATCAGCAGCATGGGGATATTTAGTAGTGGTTCGACCAGATGAGTGGGAGTTCTTTGTTTCTTAAGTCCTGTTAATTTTGTCGTATCACCTAACATTTTGGATTTAGCATCCACTTATCAGGGAGACCATGTACCGTTGGTGAGACTCTTATTTTCAATTAGTATCCAAAAAGCTGGAAGTGTATCTGTGGCACAAATGGTTGAACACCAGCTTTGAGCAAAAAAGCTCAAGGTCAGTACCCAGCCCCTGAAGTCAATCTCTAGAACTAGCACACAAGTACTGGCATTCCAGTACACACACAAAGTATGCTCTGTTATTATCATAAAAATTACAAACAAGCAACATGAGATTTAGGTAATATTAATAACTTGCTCCAGGCCAGTAAAGTACACTGTGGAAGAACTAGGTTCAAAGCCCTCTTGCCTCACTCTACAATGTATAACTTTTCCATTGCACTTTTGTTTATACTGAAGAAACACTCGTTAGAATATTCTCCTACCTTCCTTGATAATTATTCCAAGATATAACCATTTCCTTTTCTCTGGACGTGTTGAAAAGTCAGGCCCCTAATCCTCCTGCCTCTAGCCTAAGGCTGGGTTGCATCTTCTCTCACTTCCTTTTCTTCCTGATGAATCAGCACATAGTAGGACTAAATGAGCCAGGTCATGAAACAGTGCCATACTTCAACTTTGCCTTATGTTTCTCAAAAGTGTTGTGGTGACAAGCTCTGGAATATGGAAAAGATTCCCCAAACCCCTGGGGTGTACACCAGAAACTTTTGTCTCGTTCATCATCTCCTGAGCAATCTATGACCAACTCCCATGCTAGCCCTGTAGTGAGAAAAGCCTGCTTTCATTTCTTCTTTTGCCAAGCCCATCTGGACAGAGCAGGTGCAAGGCTAGGCTCTGAAAATAGAAGACTTGGTTCCGTGTGAGCTGGCACTGCGGAAATCCCCTTGCTTCTTCTCTTTCTGTTCAGAATAATGAGATGATGAAGATCTGACCTCCTACTGTGGCATTCTTTTTTTTTTTTATTTCCACTGTGGCATTTTTCGTGGGACCTTTCATTTGTCAATTGATCTCTCTATAGGTTTTATTTGTAAAATACATGACTTGTTCTTCATAATCTCTAGTTTCCCTCCTAGCTTTGATATCCTGTGCCCACTTTTCTGATTAGGAATCGGATTTTGGAATTTATCATTTGTATCTTATTTGATTTGCCTAGCAATGTTATTCCAGCAAATACAGCTAGGATTAACATTCTTTGTTTTTTCTTGCTTTTTGATTTAGGGTCTTGCTACATAATTCAGGTTGATTTGACCACCCTATGTAGTATAGGCTGGCTCTGAACTTGAGATTGTCCTGTCTCAGCCTTTAATTGCTGGGCTTATAAGCATTTCCAGTTTCTTATAATCATTCTTAATTATCCTATCATCTTGACATTTGTTTATCCTGCCCTAGAAACAAAAAGAAAAATTGAAAGAAACCTAATGTATGTGCTTAGAGTTATAAAAAGTTATAGACAATGAAATTTAGTATCTAAGGCTGTTTCTGTAACAACCAATCTTTCTCTTTGGCTTAACAAGTAAAGATTCTTCTTAAAAGTTCTAAATCTTAAGAGCTTGGACTTTTAAGAGAGTTATCTTTATTAATCTTTATTAATTGTTGCAACAACCCATGGAAAAGGTATGTTTTCCTAATTTATAAAGAAGGAAAGTGAAGTTTAGGAAGTAATAATAATAATAATAATACCTTTTTAAAAATGGGTTTGCTTTGGGAGCTAAATGAGAGTCAGACAAGTATCTGACTTATTCAGCACTGAGGAGATATTGGTTCACTTAGGATGGAATAATTAAGTTCCATTTTTTCTGCTTATGAACAGTAGTTATTGGTTAGACTTGAGGCTGGGAAATAAATTTAACGATGATCCCTTGAACCTCAAATAAACCAGCTATAATGTATGTATGTACATATGTGTGTGACTTATTTATTTATTTAAGTTTTGTGGTACTGGAGATCTAAATCAGGGCCTTGTGTGTCCTAGGTGAGCATTCTGTTACTGAGTTATGTTCCCAATCCTGTATCAAATAGGCTAGCAATAATAAAATTTACCCTGACTG
Source organism: Dipodomys spectabilis (assembly GCF_019054845.1). NCBI lineage: Eukaryota > Metazoa > Chordata > Mammalia > Rodentia > Heteromyidae > Dipodomys > Dipodomys spectabilis. The sequence goes on from NW_024870814.1 coordinate 8,206,818, forward strand.
CTAAGATTACAAATATATAGTCATTTATTTAATCCTTAAGTATTCTAGAAAAAAGTTTCATAACACATAAGTTTCATAACAACATCAAAGCATATTTTATTTATTTGTTTGTTTATTTATTTATTGGGTCCAGTCGTGGGGCCTGAACTCTGGGCCTGGGCACTGTCCCTCAGCTCTTCAGCTCAAGGCTAGCTCTCTACCACGTGAGCCACAGCACCACTTCTGGCTTTTTTCCTTTTTGCTTATGTGGTGCTGAGGAATCGAACCCAGGGCCTCATGCGTGAAAGATGAGTGCACTACCACTGAGCCACCTTCCCAGTCCCTCAAAGCATATTTTAAATGAGACAAAGTGAATATAGATGAAGCCATTAGAGAAGAGCTTAAGTCAATGTTGGGTGGATTGGACACAAGATGCTCCAAGCATAACAGGCAGATTCTCATAATGATGATTTCTGAGTTCAAATTACTGAGAAAGTGGAGAGCCAGTGTAGTTGGTCATTCTTGGAACAAGTCAAGGCTGTAGGTTACAAGGTCCAATGATGGAGAAAAGGACAAGTAAGTTATAAAATATTAGTAAGAGAATGATATGTATCATTCAAAATGATCAATTTTTTCCAACATTTACTCTAAAAATATATTAAATCTATAAACCTAAGTAGGAAAAAAGGAAGTACCATGAAATAATAGCAAATAAAAGAAATTGAGCATAAGATCTCATGAGTGTAACTGACACTGTGGCAATAGATGGAAATACATAGATAAAAGAAAAATTGATGTGAGAAAGTAAAATAACAGAGAGTAAGGTTATGGGTTTACAGAAAAATTAAGAAGATATTGTTTTTTTTATTAGATTTTCATTTTAATCATTAACAGAAATAAAAATAATTCTACATTAGATAATGGTTGGCTTGAATAATGTACTAGTCCTTAGACGAAGACACCATACTTCTCTAGGTCATGACTTCCAATATTCTTTGTGATCTCTACCTTGAGTCCTTGAGTGTATATGTATATGATGTATAGGTACATTCACATACTAAACATATATATATATATATATATATATGTTTAGTATGTGAATATATATATATATATATATATATAGCAGCAAATCTAGTATGTGATGTAATTTTCTTGCCTCTGTCTGCATTTTTGTGGTGTTCCTTTTCAGATTTTCCTACAATCTGATACTGAATCCAGAAGAAGGGAAGCTAGAACAGCCTATGGTCAAGGCAGGGAGTTGTGTGGAATGAAAGGCTTGAATTTACAGGGTAGGTACCTGAAAGGTGACTTTTCCATTTGAGTGAATCTCTTGATCTTTCTGGTTCTGCTTTTTCACCTGAAAAGTGGCAAAATAATTTCACACTTTGCTAGTCAATGAATCCAAAGAACAAACAAACAACCATACACAACAACAACCCCTCTATAACTGTTCTACAAACCTGTATCAATCAACCATCCACAATTTATTTGTTCATCCATGCATTTATTTATCAACAAATGCTTGTATGTCTAAGGCACCGTGCATTGTGCCACGTTCTGTAATAACTCTAAGATAGTACAAGAATTAGCTGTAAAAATTGTAGTTCAGTATATGACAAATGCTGGGTATGCTAAGATAATAAAGTATGCTGTTTGAAGGGATAAAGTTCTAGCTCATAAATGCACTAGCGAACAATAAATATGTGTAATGTTTCAGTAACTATTGTTAAGAGCAATTTGAGAAGTATAATCTTTAGTTTGGTGATATAAGTGTAGATTCTCATTTCAGTGATATTCAGATAAATAAAAATAATTGAAGGGAGGGGAAAAATCTAAAGTTCTTAGTAAAGGTGGATGAGTCATGAACGGAAACAAAAATGGCTTCCTATTGCTCCCTATGCAATTATGAGTCTCAGATGGTTTGGTGCATGGTTTCCAAGGCGAACTGGTCAGTTCTACATAATGAACAGAAGGCTTTGTCTCTTAGGAGCTTCTATTTTGATAGAAAATAAGAGAAATTCCTGGAACTTATATATATATATATATATATATATTAAATATATTAAACATATGTTAATACAAAGATAGTATGGTATTTAGTCAAGAGTGTCATGGGGGAGATGGATAAGTTTTCATTAAACTAGGATTTCTTCATTAGTCACAGATGATTTCACGAAAGATGGAATTTCTTTAGGCCATGTGGAAATAGAAAAAGCTTTTATTTTTCAGATACACCTGTGGAAAAATAGCTTGCATGAATTACGAGATTAACAACTTAGACAGGGTCCCTGTAAGGCTATTTGAGCCGAACATCATTATTTGGGGGTATTTCATGACTCTGAAAACAGGAGTGATAGTGTCATTTGTCACTTTACTGTCAGGAACTTGGAACTTGTTTAATGTTATTTACCAACATATTACAAAATATAGTACTGGTACTGAAAAGAAGCCTATTCCCTTTTTACACAATTAGGAGTTGCTGTGTTTCTGAGCTTGTTGCTTGCATGTTAGAAAATCAAGTGATTGAGAGTAGAGAGAGCCAGTTGTAGGGATGGTAAAGAGTTAATCAGAAGCATGTATCTGTCTCTTTGCCTCTCTGTCTCTCTGTCTCTCTTTCCTTCCTTTCTCCCTCCCCCCCCACTCCTGTGTTGGGGTGGAAGTGGTGAAGGTTAAATTATGTCATTTTTTCACATATTTCACCTCTCCTGTTACTTAGTATTTTTTCTTTGTCTATTTGGGAGATCTTGTCTGTGTGCTAAAGCATTTACAATCTTAAACAGATGGGCGGAGGTTGGAGAAGAAGCCAAAGAGAAGCCACATGACATATCATGGGATCCTTCTAGCCCTTTGGCTACAGTGACTTTTTCACTGTTGCTATAATCCAAGGAAATCTTTTCATCTCTGGTAGGCTGCATTAGTTGACTTAGTGGAGACTCCAAAATTCTATCATCTGGCCATGGATATTGGTATACTGAGAAGCAGACCAGCTGGCAGACCCACTACATAGCAGATCTCAGAAGTTGGTAGCTCAGTATACTTGGGGAGTGATCTGTGTTTAGAATTCTCTAGACTAGATGCTATCTTGTCTCTGATTTTCTTTTTCTTCCTGTCTCATAATCTTCATCTCTATTACCTGTCCTATGTCTCCCAGCTTTAAAAATTATGCTCCTCCTTGTAATCATTTTTATTATTTGCTTTAATTTGGGCGGGGGTGCTGCCCATGTTGCTCAGCAAGCATGAGGCCCTGAGTTCAAACCCCAGTACAAACAAAAAATGTTTAGTCGTATATGGCGTGGTATTGAAGTATAAACATTAATTTGTTAAATAAAATGCTACATATACTCACAGGATATTTTTTATTTCTTCATACAAAAGAGAGAATAAAAATATTTGGAAGACTGTAGAAGATGGGTGACAGATTGTTTTAGGATGGGTAATCTGTCAGGAATGCCCTCATGGCTAGATTATTGTCTTTTGTGGATGATAAAACAAAATACATAGTGGGAACCCATAGCTGAGTTCTTCAGTCTGTGAAGAGCATGGCAAAAGTTGCATGGACCTTTCTCATTTTATTCACATCAAGGGAAGAGATCTGAGGTTTTGTTTGGTGAAGGAGGCTTTTGAAGGGCTGAAGGTGAGGGTAAAGTGATTGATATGTCCTCCTGTTACTTGAGTCTATTCCCCCTTTTCCTCACAGACACTAGCACTTATATCACATTGCTCATTAATGTTTATAGGATGAAAAAAAATCCAGGTATATGTACTAAGAGACTGAACACATTCTGATTCACCAAGGTGCTTATTCTTTTTTAACTGTGATGTTAGTTTTTTCCCTTGTTATTTATCTCTATACTTAGTGGAGGGTAAAAAATAACCTTAGTAAACCTTCCTTCACTTATGAGCAAGTGGGTAGGAAGACAGGTGTATGCTAGTATAAAGCTCAGGGAGAGTTTGTTGTGATGCCTTTGAGTTCAGAGCCTCCTTTTCTACAAGGGTACAAAACTCCCTCTTCACTCACTCTCTTTTTGGCTGGGAAGACAGCTGGATAATTGTCTGACTTGAAATTATATGATGATAACTGAATAATGGATTTCTTTTGTTCAATATGAAATGTTTTGGAAAATATAATTTTTACCTTAGTCCTGCTACATTTTGTAAGTTCTCCATAGCTTCTAGCAGGAAGGATGGGGAAAATATATTGAACTCAACTAGCTCCTTAGGCCTTGGAATGAGACATAGGATCAGCAAACTGTCTTCATGTCGTGCCTCATTTTATTGTTTTAGTTGCAAGACTTTTCTTGCCTCTACATATTAAGTAGGAGAGAATGAGAAGTCTGCATATTGCAAGAAACAAATGATAGCTCAACTTGTTAATAATTAAAACCCAGAAAAGATCACCAACTGAGTACAATATTTCATTTGTTCACTCATAGTGATGCTAAGGTGGAAATTTTTATTGTTAAATGCTTTATTACACAGAGAAAAAATAACTCTATAAGTGATGGATTCCCATGTGTGAGAGCTCAGTAATACCTAGCTCTCCATACCTTCACAAACAAATGTTTGGACAGGTATGTGAACGTCTGCATGTTCTCTTCCCTCTAACATAAATCAGGTACCCTCCTCTGCACTTGCTTTTGTAGAAGTCCCTAAACATTCCATCTGTCACCCCAGTACTCTCTGTTGCAATTTCTAGTTACTAGGCTGGGAGTTCCTTGGGGTTGAAACCTCTGTCTTTTCCACTGTGTTATCTGGGGAACAAAGTAAGAGCCAAGTACATAGTGATATTAATAAATGTACACAGAATAAATGAACGTGATCATCTATACATACAAACATACAAGCATTTATTTCCCATAATTTTAGAGGTTTTTATTTTGATGTGAAAAGGAAGTCAACTTTCCTTGTGACTTGGTGAAGGGCCAACAGATGGGGGAATGGATTGTGGAAAGTTGTATGCATGGGTGGAAAGGGAACATGGTAGAAAGCTTTGACTATGGGTTCAAGGAAGTTTAGTGAAATGTATTCTGAAATATCAACAGCTCATCTCTATCCTTCCTACCCTCTTAACACTGAGATGGCTACTCTCCAACACAATTTGTTTCTTGCTGCTCTCTCAGATATTTCCAGGACCCCTCTTGGTCCCACGAAGCACTTTCTTGTTCACAGCTTCTTTTTTACATGCCACATGGCCACTATGGATAAAGTTACCACCTCAGACCCCTTCAAAGACATTGATTATTCCAGACTGAGACTTACCAGTAGGATATCTCTAGGGTTGAAGGCGGGGCACTGGGTTGAGGTGGATGTCAAACAGTGGGGTTGGGATTTTTCCATTCCTGTGCTGGATACAGACTTGGCCAGCTGTTTGGGGAGCCCAGGTGTGTGGGGTCTTTGGAACTTCTGAAAGGGTGTGGAGTGTACCACCCAGCCTATTGGCGGAAGATAGGAGCGAGAGCAACAGATGTGCTCTTGGTTCTGTTTTCAGTTCCCCAAATGGTCGTCTCCTTGACCAAAGCAGTGTGGCCGTTGCTATGACAGTTGCTATCTTGGTCCTTGGGACTCTCCCTCTGAAGGTAATATTACTTTTTCAATTCTTCTGATGGCCAGTCACCATGACACTTGGTAGTAACTAATCTGCCTATCTGGAGTGGGAATGATTGGGGCACAGTTGAATTTTGAGGACTGTGATGATATACCAAGATGAACCTGGGATTAATGAGTTATTTTTCCAATCTAGACTAGCATTCCTCTTAGTTGTCTAAGGCTTGACTGAATAATCAGCACAGGTTCATGGATTCTTCCCACATGATGTCTGTAATAGGGTCCTTCAAAAAAAAAAAGAAAGAAACACATTTAATTTAAGATCTGAGAATTCCATGAAATACAATTTCAGAAAACCAGGGCCACACAATAACGCATTGTCTCTATCATGTCTTTAAGCCACCATCTTTCAATAATCTGAGCAAAGATAGGACGTCAAAAGAAAAACAAAGATGGATTTACACAGAATGGGCTATTTTACTTCAAGCATCATCAAATGAAGAAGACAAATGCATGGATTTTCAGGTATATTCAATTGAGTTGAACCTTTGACACTAAGAATTGAGATGTCTTACTACCTAGCATTAACACATATTAGAAAACTGTGTAGTGTCAAAAGGACAGAAGGACAGAACACTGCCAGCATTCAAGCAATGTTGTCAACTAGACAATAAAATGTTCTACTGGAAGTTTCTGCGTTGAATTACTTATAAACTGGTAGCAACTTTGAAATTAAGGAGCATGTACTCCTTTTATTTTCTGTTTACATCAGAAAAACAGAAATATAAGCCCTGTTATTCATTAACAACTTTAAAGAACATTAATTTTACAAAGAGAAAAGATTAAGAATAGATAATATTCATAGTTGCTAAACTACAATTAGGCTCTGATTGCAAAAACAAAAAACAAAAACAAAAAGGCCAGAGAAATACTGGCTTCAAATTTCAATTTTTTCTCTTAGATCATATCATCCAGTTTCTGATCTCAATCTTGTTGTCTGTTAAAGGACATATTTTATTTCTAAGCTCCTTCCTTCCTCCCTTTCTTGCATTCCCCCCATCCCTGCTCTTTTTCTTTGGAAGGAGACAGCTAGTGGAGCCAGTGGAAACCCAGCTGGAGGTAATGAGGACATTCTCTGATGAGATCTTTTGTCTTGTCCATTCTGTCTCCTCTTAGCTTCACCCTGATTAGAGCCTTGTTTAAACCAATCTACAGGCTCTTCCTGAATTCCTAAGCCTAAAAAAATCGAAATAATACACATTTACTAGAAAAGTTATGAACAATTTCCAGTATGTGTGTGGGCCTCTCTGCACCAATGCCCTCGACAGTCCCTTCTTTCATGTTACTGTTACCCTCACCCACACCCTTCTACCTAACCAGTGACATTGTCCAGCAATTTTTCCTTTCTTCTGAATCTCTCCTTTGACATTGCCCCTCTACTGAACTATTATCTTCAGAATTAAAAAATGCTGTCATTTCTGTCCATTTTAAACATACCCTTTGAGGACTCCACTTCCCTTTCCATTCTTCTTTCAGTTACTGCTTCATATTTCTCCTTCACTGTTCTAACTCTTTCCTTTAAAGAGTTGTCCAGGCTGGGAATGTGGCTTAGTGGTAGAGTGCTTGCCTAGCATGCATGAAGCCCTGGGTTCGATTCCTCAATACCACATAAACAGAAAAAGCCAGAAGTGGCTCCATGGCTCCAGTGGTAGAGTGCTAGCTTTGAGCAAAAGAAGCTCAGTGACAGTGCCCAGGCCCTGAGTTCAAGCCAAGAATGGCAAGAAACAAAAGTGTTGCCCATGCACACCAGCTCCAATTTCTTTTCTCCCATTTCTTCTGAACCCTTCTGCTCTACTGCCTCTGCCATTGTACAGATAATATTCTCTAGGTCACCAACGATTCCTATGCTGCTAAAAACCAGTGGCCCCGTTCCATGGACCTGTTATCAACCATCAGCACAGTTGAAAAATTCAACCTCATTGTACAATTTCTTCTCTTGGGTTCCACAACATCACCACTCTCCTGATTTCTCTTTTCTGGATGAGCCTTTCCAATTTTCTTTTCTGTTCTTCATCATTTTGTCAGTTTACTAATGTTAAGCCTCCCAGCTCAGTGTTTGGAATTCTCTATGCTACTGATTGAGACCTCTCTCTAGTCTAAAGGTTCTCTTTATTTTTTTAAAATGTCAACCATATAGCAATAGCACTTTGATCCTTCTTCCTTGAATTCTAGACTCTTAATATTTTACTGTATACATGACCTCTCCTCTTGGTTTTCTAACAAACATCAGACTTAATGTGTTTGAAAAAGAGCTCCGAAGCTTCATGATCAAGTCAATGTTTATTGGCACATGGATGGTCAAATAGATCAGTGGAATGAAATGGAGAGCTTAGATATAGTCTCAACTTATATAACTAGTGGATTTTTCACCAAAGATGCCAAAATAGGAGAAAGTCTTTAAAAACTAATAGGGCATAGTCATATGAAAAAGAAGAAACTTGGACTTTTCATACTACTCAGAAAAATTAATTCTAGTACATTCTGCTCTTTTGCTTCAGTAGTTGCTCACGTTCACTCATTATGACTTGTGAGCATGTTTCCAGGTCATTATATACAATGATGTGGGAAAGGCAATAGTCACATATTTATCTTCTGCATTTCTCTAGGCTCATAATAATGGCTGACTTGTCTGTCCCCTGATGGTGCTCTGCCATGGGCAGAGGGCTATCAGACCCTGACCTGTGTTCTAGTAACTCAGCCTTAAGTCTTCTGTTGGCCACTCTAGTCAACAGTTTAGATTAGTAAAATGTCACATTTCACATTGTTAACTTTTTTTTTTTTTTTGTCAGTTGTGGGGCTTGAACTCTGGGCCTGGGCGCTGTCCCTCAGTTCTTCAGCTCAAAGTGAGCGCTCTACCACTTGAGCCACAGCACCACTTCTGGTTTTCTGAGTGGTTAATTGGAGATATGAGTCTCATGAGCTTTCTTGCCCGAGCTGGCTTTGAACAGTGATCCTCAGATCTCAGCCTCCTGAGTAGCTAAGATTACAGGCGTGAGCCACCAGCGCCTGGCAGTGATATTTTTTTTTTGGTTGGTCATGGGCCTGGGCGCTGTCCCTCAGCTCTTCAGCTCAAGGCAAGTGCTCTACTACTTGAGCCACAGCACAACTTCTGGCTTTTTCTGTTTATATGGTGCTGAGGAATCGAACCTAGGGCCTTATGCATGTGAGGCAAGCACTCTACCACTGAGCCACCTTCCCAGCCCCTCACATTGTTAACTTTTATAACAACCCTTTTCCTCTCTCAGTACATGTACATGGCTTGAGTGGTGCCTGCTATGAGAAGATGAAAAGATTTGATGTACACATGAACTCAAAAAAGTCCTAGTTGCTTGAAAGCACCAAGAGAGTTAAATCTTGTGATTGCCAATGCCTTGACCAAGGCCCAGTGTAAAAAGACAACGAAACAAACATATATCGTGGCTTCCTCTTTCCCCTTTTTGCTATCTATCATGCTCCATTAGTCAGCCTTTGCTTCTTCTTTTGCCTTTCTTTCCTCTCCCTCTCAGAATTTCCTTTTCTTCATTTTCCCTCAGACTCTCACCTCCATTTTCTTTTTCTCCAAAATAATATACTCAAAATGGTAACTTGCTTGAGGACTTGTTGGAACAAAGATATGACTAGCACCAACTTCAGGAAATATGATTTTGAAGCCACAGAGTATACTCTGATGTATAGAAATTAGAGGTGGAAAAAGACCTTGAGGTCATGGATGAAGCTCTTTGTCTTACTGATGGTAAATCATAGACTCCAAGTTACTTTAAGTACTCAAAGTATTATAGGTGGCCAATAAGAGGGGCAGGAAGAGATGGTGGATTATTAATTGGATGGTCTCAGTTTCATGACACTAATGAACATTCATTATCACTCTAATTTTGCTATTAGGAGGTTTTAACTTTTACTATTTTGTTTTGATCTATACATGATTCACATGTTGCTTTGAGGATATCTAGGCATTCTTGTTGTCCAGTAATTGGTGTCCAGTTCTGGGCTATGGGTATGGCTTGCCTATTCTCTCTTGGGATGACTGCTTTTTCACACCTGCTAGGTGGCACTTGCTAGTGTGCTAAGAGGCAATTTCTGACCTAGAGAGAAGATGCTTACCCTGCAAATGATGAGTGCATGGCATGGTTGAGCATCTTTTCCCAGATGAAGAAGTTACTTTTTCCCCTTCCCCTCTCTTTTTATTTCTTCTTCCCTCTTTAATTTCCTTGCTTTTCTTTTTCTCCTATCCTGCCCCATTCCTCATATCTGCCTAAGACAACCATGGACCTCATGGGGCTTGGAGTTAGAGAGATTATGATACAGACCAGTGATAATTGATATGTGTTCATTCAACAGCTTTGAATATGAGACAGGCAGTATGATGGGCTTTTTTTTTTTGTCGGTCGTGGGACTTGAACTCTGGGCCTGGGCACTATCCCTCAGCTCTTCAGCTCAAGGCGAGCGCTCTACCACTTGAGCTACAGCGCCACTTCCGGTTTTCTGGTGGTTTATTGGAGATAGGAGTCTCACGGTCTCTCCTGCCCGGGCTGGCTTTGAACCGCGATCCTCAGATCTCAGCCTCCTGAGTAGCTAGGATTACAGGCGTGAGCCACCAGCGCCCGGCTTATGATGGGCTTTTTTTTTTTTTTTTTTTTTTTTTGTCGGTCATGGGGCCTGAACTATGGGCCTGGGTGCTGTCCCTCAGCTCTTCAGTTCAAGGCTAGCACTCTACCACTTGAGCCACAGCACCACTTCCGGCTTTTTTTTTTGTCTGCTTATGTGGTGCTGAGGAATCGAACCCAGGGCCTCTTGCATGCAAGGCAAGCGCTCTACCACTGAGCCACCTTCCCAGCCCATGATGGGCTTTTTATACAGTGTTTGCTATTACTTTTTGCTCAAGGTTGGTGCTCTATCACTTGAACCATATCTCCACTTCCTTGCTATAACTTTTAATTTTCACATGTTTTTCCAATCTCATGTGGCTACCATCATAAGCTACATCTTACAGGTGAGACAATAAAGCCTACAGAGGTAGAGACACTTGTTCAGGGTCACACAGTCAGTGAATGGTAGGGTGAAGGCTCTCTGATTCACAGCTCATGTTTAGAACTGAGAACTATGCCCTTTTATACACAGGTTCCTCATATTTGGACAACGTTTCTTCTGTCTTTTGTTCCCTTGCTGAGACCTGTTTCATTCCATTTATATGGATGCTCTTGGTTAGATGGATGGAGTAGACCCTGGAGAGGTAGAATGGTAGAGTGCTCAAGAAAGCAGAATTAGGTAGGGGAAGATTTGATGCTGGGTTCCCACTTACCACCATCTGGCCTTGACCTCTGACTTATTGTTCCTAGCCTTTCTTATGTATAAACATTTCTTCATGTGACATTTTTGAAGTATAAGACATATATAGAAGGGTGCATAGATAGTATTAATGCCACTCAAGATATTATCACAAAGTGACATGCTCCTATGTTGAAGAATGGATCATTCTTTAACCTCTCTGATGCTCTTTATTGTCTCTCTCCAGGCATTACCTCTCCCTATCCCCATCCAAGAGTAACTCCTTCTTCAGTCCTTCTTTCTGTCTTTTGACAGTATTGGGATTTGAACTCAGGGCTTTGTGCTTGCTACTACTTGAACTCTGCCCTCAGTAACCCCTCCTTCCACAATTTCTATTTTTATTTTTTCCTGGTTTCAACTGTTTATGGATGAAAACATACAGAATGTCTCTTTAGTATTTGGTTCCTTTTGCTAGCATCATGTTTAGTGGTATTATCTATGTCATCAGGTATGGTTGTTAGTTCTTTTTATTGAATGATAGTTCATCTCAATTCAATAACTGGGTCCACTAATGGTAGACATTTGGGTTATTTCTAATATTTTACTTTAATAGAAGAAGGCTACTCTGGACATTCTTGCTTAAGTTTTTGGTGGACAGAGACATAGTCATATAGGAGTGGGATTTCTGGTTATAGATAATAAATGTTTTTCAGCTTTCTAGAGCCTGCCCAACATTTTAATAAAATTATTTGACCTTATAGTGTAGTGAGAAATAAATTGCCTTGTGGCAAGTGTTCAGTGTTGCCTTTGGGCACATAGGAGTTTCCTCTCAAGACATATTTAAAAATGTAATGGAGTCCCAAGTTTCCATTAAGACCAAGTATCAAGATGGATTTAGACATTTCTGTATTGTTTTTTCATTTAGGCTGGTTCAGTTGTTTTGTTATTTCATGTTGCTATTCTTCCTTCACTAAGTTCTCAGGGTAGGTCTGAATTCTATCCAAGGGTATGGGGCTGTATGAACTACCACCTTGCTGAGAAGGAGACAACAAGGCAGCAAGTCTCTCCCCTTCTGACTCGGGACGGAGGTGCGAACAGATGGTATGGATGTTGGAGGGTGGGAGGGGGCTTGTAGTGGACAGTAGAATGATGGATTAAAAAAATAGTGGTACGTTTTATGGCAACTCAATATTTCATCTCTTAGAAGATAGACTATATAATTGGAAGAACAATGTATAACCACCATTAAATGAGGAAGGAGAAAGATCTCAAGTGCAAAGATTCACTTTATTCATCGTTTCCCCCCCAATATCATCATGATTCAAGCTAAGGAGGAGGAGGGGAGATGAGGTGGGGAGAGGAGTTGGAGGATAGCAACAGGGCCTATCCCCTGTGGGAAAAGGCCTATAGAAAAGCGAGGCTTGACCTGAGGAGCAGGTGTGGGTGCCTGGTAGGCCTCCAGCTCTAACACTCATTCTTTTTGACACTCTTGATAATGGGGGAGGTCAGAGTCTTATGGGTGACCTCACAGACAAAGAGATTATGGCTTTCGTACTCTGTACTGGTCATTGTTAGGGTGCTGCTGAGGCTGTAGGTGAGGTCCTTGCTGTCCTGCTCCGTCTTACTTTCCAGGATGCCGTCTGTCTTGGAAGTACCATCAACTTTCCACTTCACGTTAATATCACTGGGGTAGAACGAATCTATAAAGCACACTACGGAGGCGCTCCCAGTCTTCAACTGCTCTTCAGATGGTGGGAAGACGGAGACAGTTGGCATAGCGTCAGCCCCTGAAGGAAGGAAGCACAGAAGATGGATTTAAGTCACAGTGAATAGCTTCTCAAGTACATTGCTGTGGATGGTCACATTAAAGACAGACACACAAAAGAACATGCTAATCTTGCAGAATTGGGACAAAAAAGCCAGAAAGCACCTGTGTAAATCAAAGTGGTTTGGGTTTACACTCTAGATTCCCCCTTAAGAAAGTTCTGGTTTTGATCTCTTTGAAGCCATTTTGAGGCCTTTTAATATGCTTCTCTGACCTTACTTTTTCTATCTTCGACTGTGCTCTCTAATGGCTCAATGCTTCAGCCTAAGAAAACATACCACTTGTCTCTCTGATGCCCCCCCCCCACACCTTTTTTTTTTTAGAAGTCTGAACAGATCTTGGGCCACTCTAAATGTAAGAGACTAGGCTAGCAGAAAATAGACTTTCATTTCCCACATCCCTCTCTCATAGTGCTGTGACATCAAGTTCTCCCAGGTTTCCTCTGGTGTGGCAAGGCCAAAGCCATCTTATCCAGGTTGCACATGCCAGTGTCTGTGCCAGGTGGGTGTTGGCCTCCTTACCCTTTGGGACCAAATCAGTACCTCTTCTCTTCTAGTTCTCACTATGGCCTCCAAGTGAGACTCAGGCCCTGGCTTGAAGGTTTGTAACCACATGGGGCCATTTTTAGCCAGGCTAGAAGGAGTTAACTGAAATCTTGGCCACCTGCCTGGGAGGAACTGGCTAGGTTCACTTCTGAACAGCTGCCAGATGGCCTCCTGGAAATCCCCTCTGAGGAGATAGGAGCCCTCATGTAAGAGGCCATAGTTAAGATGAAAACCAAGCATCTTTGTGAGAATTAGTCAACAGAATCATGAATATATATATATATATATATATATATATGTTTAAATAAAGCTAACTTCAATGTTCGCTAAACAATTCAACATTGGATTTTGAACTTTTACAGTTGATATTGCCTTCTCTTTAAACCCTCATTATTAATTTTTTTCTCCCCAAATCATTGTATAAAATAGATTTAGTAGCAAAACAGTGAAATGTCTGCAAAATAATCAGCTTGAACACTGGGCTTGAGCGCTGTCCCTCAGCTCTTCAGCTCAAGGTGAGCGCTCTACCACTTGAGCCACAGTGCCACTTCCATGAAATTTTTTTTGATTAATTTATTTGAAAAGGAACTCTTTAGGGTTTAAAACAATTTTTTTTCCTACAACAAGGAAGTGTTCCTATCTGGGTGAGTTCTTGATCTCTTCATATTTTCCATCTAGCTTTAGAATATTTAAGAGATATTGTATTTGTTATTTCATGATATCTTATTAAGCTTTTAATAGAGCTTGACACTTTTTCAAAGAGTTTTTGTATGACTAAAATATCCTATCCAAGCAGTTAAAATTTTGAAAATTAAAACTCTCACAATTTATCTCATTGTTAAAAATCCTGAATAGACAATTGCTGGCATTAAATTTAGTTTCCACTGGTGTAGATTTTACTCTGAAAGAATTGTATATAGTTCTCTTTTTTGGACTGAACTTTTATTATCCAAATAACTACAATAAAATAATAATGTATCACCCTCCACAAAATAGGTTTCTGTTATTTACATCACCCTAATGGAAATTTTTCAGTCATGGGATATAATAATAAAGGTGAATTATGTTTTGGTAATGTCTAATACATCAATTTTCACCTTGTTTTCCCCATTTTAGTACCTATCGCATTACTATTCTCTTTCTGTTAGTGGCATTGTGCCTATTACTGAGCTTTAGGAAAGCTGGGGGGCTTTGAGTTAAGCCAACTAATATGGCCCTTAAAGGCCACATGAACATGGTGGCATGCCACACGAGTCATTCAATCATGAAAACCATCGCCATGAGCTCTCCAGATTACTACAGACTCTTTGGTGTATAAAAATATAGACAAATACTGACTGGAGGAGATAAAAGAACACACTAGAAAACATTTCCTACTTTCTTATAAATCTTTAGACATCTAAAATGAAATTATTTCCTTTTCTTCCTTTAAAAAATTTCTCTGAAACTAAGTTTTTGATGACAACTCTTTCCTTAATGTTAGAATAAGAGATTATTTCAAGTATAATGTAAAAATTGGACTGAAAAGGGAGTCATTTGCCAAAATCGTAAACTGAGGAAAGATTTTCAGGAAGAATTGAGATCTCTCATTTGACAGTTGATCACTCATTTTAGACTCTAGGAGAGCCATTGCTGTAGATTAGCAACTAATGCACTTCTACTATTAGGCGGATATCCTTTTCTACCTTCTTTCTGATTCTTTTAGTGTATGATATTGATTTTTAAATCTATCTTATTAAATAATTTATGAGGCAACAGACCAAAAAATAGAACTCCCACCTTTTCTACATTTCATACAGTGAACAAAGCCCAACCTGTATGTCAAAATTCAATAAAAAATGAATTTACTTTTGTTCTTTACAGTTCTGAGTCTTTTTCATCTACATTATTTATTTATATTTAATCATTCAGCTTGGCTTAACTCAATCTTTTGATCTCCAAATCAAGTTTTGAAGCTGAGTGTGATAAATTTGAAATATTCTCATTTACTCAGTCCATAAAACTCCTACATATACTTCTAAAAAATGCCAGTGGTAATTAGACACAAATTTCAGAAGGCAATAGAGAAAACTTAAGCTCCAATTGTGTTGCTTTGCCAAAGGTGATAAACAGATATTAGCTTAATTATTTTTCTTCAACAAAATTTGTTTGCTACAAATATCAACAGATCAATTGCTAAGCTGTGAAAATCTGAAAATTTAGATGACAAGCTCTTTGCTCTTTCTTGAGCTGAACAAATTTTCACTCTTACTCATCTGCATTTTAGACTTGAACATTTTCTTTTCGGGCTTGATCTCAGCTTATAGGACAAACATAAAAACTCTCCATATTTTACAACTCTATGTGAAAAAAGAATTAGAAAAGTGCACTTACGTTTGACTTCCAACTTGGTCCCTCCACCGAACGTGAGCCACAGTCACGACTCTGTCATTTGTTCCTCAACAAAAACCTTCCCTCAAAGCCAGTCAGCCAAATTCCAAGAAAACATTATTTCCTTGACTGTCTCCTCACAAATCTAACAATCTGCTCATATTTTAAGTGGACTACTTTCTGGTATTTTTCTAATTACTTATGGGTCACTAAGAATGGCTCATTTAACCAAAATATCCTAGAAATGAAGCCCAAACTCCACAAATTATTGAGCAAAAATGTACTTACGTTTGATTTCCAATTGGGTCCCTTGGCCGAAAGTGAATCACAGTGATTCAATTTAATTTCTCCCTTGACAAAAACCTCTCTAGAAGTGTAATCACCCCTTTCCCTTAATAAAGTTGTTCTGACTTAGCTTAAAAGGTCCAGCCAGCTTCCTATGCAACCATTTCCCTCCGTGCCTAGTCTGAAAATGAATTTGTTAACATTTCTGACACCCAACTAACGGAAAAATCAAGAAGGAGCACAAAGCAAATGGTGAGATAGAAAGAGTGAAGAATCAGTTGAAAAAGATACTTACGTTTCATTGTCAACTTGGTCCCGCCGCCGAACGTGTACACACAGTGGTGTCTCTGAACTTCCCTCATGTACAAAAACTTTCCCTTTCTAAGAGTTGAGCAAGGCTCTGTCTGGATCATGCTATGATGCTTCCTTATACATTTTTGAAACTATTGCTTGGAAAAGTTTATTCTCACCCAATGACTGACTCTTGATCTCCAAAGAATATGTACAATCAATTCTCAAGCCTGCTTACAAAGATCAACTTTAGCTATGCCTCAGAAGATGCTAGAGTCTGGTTTCCCAGAGTTAGTTTATAGATCACTTCAGAGACACAGAGACCAAGAGACACACAAAACTAAGGAAGGAGAATTTGGATTTTACTCACGTTTGATTTCCACCTTGGTCCCTCCGCCGAACGTCCACCACAGTGATAGTTCTCCATTGTATTGCTGTACAAAAACCTTTCTCACTAAAGAGGAACAGAGCCTTGAATCACTTGCTAAAGCTTAACTTCTTTTCAAGCAGGTGTGGAAGCCCAAGGGCTTCCCTGACAAAGTGTTTGCTTTCTTAGGTGAGATCTAGAATCTCAGAAGATAATATGTTTTATGATCCATTTCTTTAGCAATCTACACATCTGGACTACTTATCTATTTATTTAAAAACAGCCTAAATATAAATTATAAAGAAAAAGATGTAAATGAAAAATAGTTATGTTATTACAATTTCTCTTGGGGTGGGAGAACTGTTGGAAAGGAAAAATTTTGTTTGGTGTAATTACAGAATTCATTGGCTTCTATCAGTTCACAATAGTTAAGAATGCATTTCTGTTTAGACTTCTCCTTTGCTATGATGATATTCTAATAAGGGAGATTAAAAGCCGTGTGCTGTTGGCTCATGCTTGTAATTCTAGTTACTCAGGAGGCTGAGATCTGAGGATTTTGGTTCAAAGCCAGTCTAGATAGGAAACTCTATGATATTTTATCTCCAGTTGCGCACACGCGCGCGCGCGCGTGCGCACACACACACACACACACACACACACACACAGAGCTGTAAGTGGAGCTGTGGATCCAGTGGTAGAATGCAAACACTGAGCACAAAACCTCAGAAACACACTCAGGCCCTGAGTTCAAGCCATAGAATCAGAAAAAAGGGTAGATTTAATATATATCAAATCCAGGCTCATATCTTTAAAATGCATTTTGGAATTGAGCTACAGACGACTGAACAAAAATGAGGTTTGATAGAGTAGAGAAATAGTCTTTATTTGGTGGCTTGGTCTGTTGTGTTGGTCTTGGAGTGTCCATCCCGCTGAAATCAAACAACTACTGTCTTTGGAGATATCATGGAATCTTAGCCTGCCATGCATCTCCATAGTAATGTATCAGGGATGGCTACTGAAGACCTTGTTTTGAGTCCTGATTATAGTCTTGCTTCCTGATTCATCTTTCAGAGTCATCTCCCTTTCCACACATTGCAGCTACTATCTTAAACTCCTTACAGTTCTACTGTGGCTTCTAGCTTTTATAAAATATTCATTTTGTTTGGAAACATCTTTGCTCACCTGGGTTAGCATGGAAAGAGCAGGTTGTCTTTCATGATTCAATTCAAGTGACTGATTTCTCTCAGATTATCCCCAAGGAGGTGACCTGAATACAGAGTACGCAGACAGGTTACTAGGCTCAGAATAATTAATTGCTATTATTGGTGGTCACTCTGTGGGCAAATAAGAGCAATTAATAAATAAGAGCAATTAGATTGTAAGTTATTTTCTTAGCTTGTAAATTATTTTGTTTTATTTGACAGTGTTCAGGAGTTTCAGTTCAGCATCTTCACTTGTCCAATGTTCAAGAAATATTTGCAGAACAAATAAAAATGAACTGAAAATCAGTAATTAATCAGACACAATAAATTATAATAGACCAAATGTTAATACTGACCATGGCAATACTAAGATTTACAAGAGAAATTGTAACTGTAAACTCTAAGGTAAGGAGATAGATTATTTGATTCTGTCATTGGGAGCTTTACAAGTTGTGTTAACTAACAGAATCATATGATTCTACCTAGTTAATCAGAATCTACTAGAAGACTCAGTTCTGCTAGTTAAGATGAAGAAAGAGACAATCAAGTTGTAGGAAAAGAGATAAATTAGAAGTGGAAAGGAAGTGTGAAAAATAGTTAATGAAGAATGTAGCCAACATGGATCAAAAGACAGAAAGTTATTTCTTGGCAGACATATAAGCATTATCTTGCCCCCAAGATGCTAAGAATTAAAAATTAAAATGATTCCTTGTTTCATAAATGAGGTGAGAAATCTTGAGTGCAGAAAGGTCAAGTAAATGGCCTGTGACAGCAAAGGGCAGAAATTGGGATGTGCCTCGATGCATATACAAGATTGTGCATTGAAAATGTGTTTAAAAGATGAATACTGAAATGTTCACAAATGAGAGTTTGGTTAGACTCTTTTATTTTTTCAAGTACTGGGGCTTGAAGTCAGGGCCTGGGCATTGTCCCTTTGCTTTATTGCTCAAGGCTGGCACTCTATTTCTTGAGCCACAGCTTTACTTTCAGCTTTTTGGTGGTTAATTGTAGATAAGAATCTGTAGACTTTCCTGCCTGGGCTGGCTTCAAACTATGAACCTCAGATTTTTGCTTCCTAAATAGGTAGGATTATAAGAAAGGACAATCAGTGACTGGCTAAACTACTTTTGATAGGGCTTTACAATGGAGTACAAAGCAGCCAATAAAGTGAAATTGATTTCTATCTAGTCATATGGTAAGTGTTTGTGAAAATTCAGGTCACAGGAGTTGTCTGGTCTGATACCACAATCTTGTTAAATGGAGTTCTGTATACACACATACATATACATATATATGTTATCTTATGTGTGTATACATATACATGTATATGTATATGCATATACATATATGTATATACACACACATACACATATGTATATGCATATGCATATTCATATATGTATATACACACATACACATACATATACATACATATATGTATATGTATATGCATATATATGTATATGTATACACACACACAAGATAATTCTTAAAGGTTACACAAATGACCCAGTAGATATTTTCTGTGATTGCAGAGGAAAAACAATGACATATCTTATCTTCTACTCTTCTTCATATTGTATGTAAGCATATATACTGTATATTATTTGATTTTGTGTGTGTGTGTGTGTGTGTGTGTGAATCTGTGTTTGTATTGGACTTTAAACTCAGACCTTGCACTCTTGCTTGGCTTGAATGCTATGGCTGTCACTCTACCACTTGAGCCATACCTCCAACCTCTAATTTGGCATTTCGTTGGTTAATTGGAGATGGAGTCTCATTGACTTTTTTTGCCTGTGCTGGATTTGAACTGTAATCCTCTGATTTAGTCTCCCAAGTATCTAGGAAGATTATTGGTTTTAAAAAATCATGTGGATACATTCTTATTAGGTCTTTAGAAATGATAAAGCTGTATCATCAAATAAGGGAATATTCTAACATTGATAGCATTCTCAGTATTTATATGTAAATATTAAAATTTATATTGCAAATATAATTTAAATGTGACATGCATACAAGCATTTTTTTTTCCATTTGTCAATCCTTTTCTTATAATCCTTAAACTAAGAGTGTAAAAATGGTAAGAACTTCCCTGATATTGTGAAGAAGAGAATCTTTTACAAATGGAGAGGTGGAGTCTGGAATATGGGAAAGGAAGAGATGAGCTAGCCAGGTCAGGGTGTATCTTGGACATTTAACATGAAAAGTGAAAGCCTAGGGCTGTTCAAAAGCAATACCTGCTTTAGAATACAATACAGTACAGTGGCAACTGACAGGAATGGTGAAGATGAGGCTCAGTGAGAAGTGGTTCAAAATTTTAACATGCATGGTGTTCATTATTTGGAGGCAAAAGATGTCTCCAAAGCATCTGTGTGAGGCTCTGCCAGAACTATGAATCTAGACTTGACATTGAGAAGATCAGCTTGCTGAAGAAAGGCAGTGTCTATAAGACAGTGGGAGGTAATGGAAATTGATTTTTTTTTGAGGAGCGAGAGGAGCATCCAATAAATAGTTTCTCATCACTGCACCAATGTAGCTACTTCCCATTTGACTCCTAGCATAATCGCACTCTCAGAACAAATTAGAAACTGCTTATAGAGGGAAGAAATGGAAGAGGGCCAGAGAGGAAGAGGAAGAAATAGGAAAATGGATAAGGAGATGGAGAAAGAGGAGAAGCAAGCAAATGTAAATGCACACTAACAAATCATATTGAACGCTATTGATAAGCTACCTTCACTATAAATATTCCTCAGATCTAGCAATTCAAAGAACAGAAAATCTTGCTCATGTGAAGCAAGTGGTCTACTGCTGGGCTACATCTCCAAGCCCCATTTTTGTGTTTTATTTATCATAATTAGCCAGGCTAATTGGGAGAGCTTCTCTCAGGCCAGCATTGCACAGAAAATCGCCAGTGTTCAGGAACACAATGGCTCAGTTTGGTCTCTGCAAGCTTTGAGGGATGATGGCTTCCTTACCTGATTTGTATCTGATATATATCTTGAAGTCTGTGGGTCAATATTTTATTCTTGTTCACCAACCATAATAGAATCCAGAGTGGTTGGTTGGCTTTGTCTCAGCTGCAATCCATGGACAATAACATAATCTAGACTGTCCTTTAGCTGGTACCCACCAGAACAGAAGGGGATTCTGTGGTCCACATCCAATGGTGTTTAAACTGGATCAAGTATCATTCTTCCAAGTGCCATGAGTGGGTACCTGTCTTGGATCCCCAGGCTGGGCCCCACTGGCCAGGAAGGAGATCACTTGAGAAAGAGCTGCTTCTTTGCTTGTGTCCATTTCTACTCATCTGTAGTCAGGAATATCAGCAGAAGAATACTCTTTCCTGGCCACGTACGTAACACTGTCCAAGATAATCCAAGACTCTGATCCCAATCCAGAAAATGCAGATGCCCTTTTTGTTCCCAGTAGGCCATGAGGCTGCAGGAGTTCTTGGCTTTCTTTAATGAAGGGGAAAACAGCAACTGTGTAAGGGTTATTGCCCCTCCAGGGCTTGGCCTCTGAGATTTACATAGCAGGTGCTGTGGTTTCTGGCTCTCTTTATAAGAGTGACCAGCTGAGCTCCGTGAGCAGATCTCTCAAGCTTCCTGCCTTCTCCATCTGCCTGCCACATATTGTATGTGGTTCTTGTGGTCATCCTACTTTTGTCCCCAGGTTGATGTGACGTGGCATGTGTCTTACATGCAGATGGACCTCTATGGATAGAACAATGGAGAGGAGGGGGTTGGGCCAGAGGGTTTGGTGGGGCTGTGTGTGAATTATTGAATTCCCCAGGTCATCCCTGCTCATGCTGAAGGAGTACTCATGAGGGGTTAGCTAGGGAGAACAATCTAGGGGAAAAGAAGTTGGCACCAGGTAGCATAGAATAGGAACAAAATGCCTTTCCCCCCAGAGTCCCTTGGGAGGAAGGAGGAGACTGCCTTATGCTTCCTTATTTTTACCTGTTTCAGTGAGCACTAGCTGCCAAGTCATCTTCCTGGGGAACGGAGTCCTGCCCTTTTGTTATGTATAATGAATGTTTAGTCAGTATAAGATGCTTCCTGCTTTTATAATATGAGTAATTCTAGATGCACATTTATTAAAATCCCTGACAAGGAATGGCATTGCTAATGGATCAAACTTTCAATGTGTATTCAGACCATTGAATTTTCTACTTAATGGTGACATGGGTTCCTGTTTAATTGTAGCTACTTATTTTTGTTTTATTTACTTCTTTAAAAAAATCTTATCTCTAAGTAGCTGTACAAAGAGGTTTCAGCTCAACATGTCAGTTTATGAGTACAATGCTCTTAATCAGTGTCTTTCCTTCCATCATTCTCCCTGCGTTTGTCCCCCCATCTTTGCCTATAGTCCAGCTTTTCTAGAAGCAGAGATCAGGAGGATTGATGACCCAGGCAAAACTTTAGCAAGATTTCATCTCAACAAATAATTGAACGTAATAGTATGAACTAGCATCTGAGTGACATGGAAGGCCATAGATACAAGGATCTGTTAGAGGTCAGTCCCAGGCAAATGTGTAAGACCCTACCTGAAAAATAACTAAAGCAAAAATGAACTGGTGTGTGTGTGGCTTAACTAGTTAGGATGCTTGCTTAGCAAGTAGGGCCCTGATTCAAACCCCAATACTGAAAATAAAAAAAGGAACATTATACATAAACTATAGAGTATAAATTAGAAAACAAAGTATGATACTGTAGGGAGCATCTAATGTTTTGGTCAAATATACCCTAAATTTGATGGTGGAGAGATTGGTTATGTAGAAACAGACATAACAAACAAACAACAAAAAACCCAAACCAATTCTGACAGATCTGGTTTTTTCCAGTCAGAAGACCAGAAAATAGGCAGCTTATTAAGACAGAAAAGTTTTAGACAGCAATTGCTGTATTGTAGTCATGTGCCATGAACCTTCCTCCACCTCTGCCTGCTCTCCTCAGGGCCTTAGAGAGCTTGACTTCTACCCTTGTGCAATGAAAGCATGGGGGTGCACATCTGTAATTTGCACATAGGAGGCTGAGATAGTAGAATTTCAAATTTGTGGCCATCCTGAGATACATAGTTCTAGACAAGCCTGGACTACATAGCCAAGACCCTGCCTTAACAAAACAGAACACAATAAAACAAAACAAAACACACAAAAAATAAGAAGTTTGGAGCCTGGCTCAAATGTTCTAACATGGCTGGGTACTGGTGGCTCATGCCTGTAATCTTAGCTACTCAAGAGGCTGAGATCTTAGGAGCATGGTTTGAAGCCAGCTGAGTCAGGAAAGTCCATGAGATTCTTTTTTTTAAAATACATTTTTTATTGTAAAAATAGTGTACAGAGGAGTTACAGTTACATGAGTAAGGTAATGAGTACATTTCCTATCAAGCATTGATACCTCCTCCTTTGTTTTTCCCCTACCTTCTCTCCCTGCCTCTCCAACTCTTCTTTCCCCCCAACAATTTGTAAAGTTCGTTTTCAACATACTGTCTTGTACATCTCATTGTTACAATGGGTCAATCTCTATCCTTATTTAAGCATTTTGTTTTTTCCTTCCTCTCCCAAATTAGAAAATTGTATATACAAGATTCAGGGCACCAAAATCAAATACAGTGAAAGCAGGGGTTATATCGTGGGGAAAGAATATGCAAAAGAAACAAAAGAAATCACATAGTATGTTATAAGTATGTTAGAAACAATAGCAAGCAAGAAAAAAAACCCACTGCGTCCCTGTCTTGGGGTTCATTTCACTTAACATCATCTTATATGGTCATATGTACATAGCTTTTGACCTTTTCTGCTTGTCCCAGACATATATTAGTTATTGCAAATAAGGGAAACCATGGCACCTATGTTTCTTTGGGCCTGCCTCACTTCACTTAATATGATTTTTTCCAAGTCTTTCCATTTCCTAAAAAATGGGGTGGTGTCATTCTTTCTGATGGGAGTATAGAATTCCATTGTGTGTGTGTGTGTATGTATGTATGTATATATATATATATATATATATCTCACATTTTCTTGATCCACTCATCTACTGAGGGGCATCTGGGTTGGTTTTATATCTTAGCTATGGTGAGTAATACTGCAATAAAAGAGTTGTGCTGGTAACTTTAGTATGGCCATGTTTGTCTTCATTTGAGTATATGCCCCAAAGTGGGATTGCTGTGTCATAGGGGAGTTCTATGTGTAGTCTTTTGAGGAGCCTCCATACTGCTTTCCAGAGTGGTTGAATAACTTTACACTCCCACCAACACTACAGTAGGATTCCCTTCTGTCCATATTCCCTCCAGCATCTGTTGTTATTAGATTTCTTGATTATAGCCATTCTAACTGGGGTGAGGTGGAATCTCAAAGTTGTTTTAATTTACATTTCTTTCATGGCTAAAGAAGTTGAGCATTTCTTCATGTGTCTATTGGCCATTCTTAGTTCCTCTTCAGAGAAGTCTCTTTAAGTCTTCAGCCCACTTGTTGACAGAGCAGTTGTTTCTTTGAGGATTTGTTGTTGGGAGATTTAATTTTTTGAGTTCTAAGTATATTTTAGATATGAGGCCCTTGTCTGTTGGATGACTAGTGAAGATCCTCTCCCAATTCATGGGTTTTTTATTGATCTTGTTAGCTATGTCCCTTGCCATGCAGAAACTCTACAGTATCACACAATCCCATTTGTCCAACCTTTCTTTGATTTATTGTGTTTCTAAATCTTTATTAAGAAAATTTCAGCCTGTGCCAAGGAGCCCTATAGTTTATTCCTTCCTGTAATGTTTTCAGGGTGTCTTCTTTGACTTCGAGGTCTTTGATCCATTTGGAGTTGATTCTGGTGCAGGGTGATATATAAGGATCTAGCTTTAGTTTTCTAGAGGTGATTAACCAATTTTGCCAGCACCATTTACTGAAGAGGCTGTCTTTCTTCTATTCTATTTTTTTCTGGCTCCCTTATCAAAGATTAGGTAGCTATAGGTCTGTGGGTTCATTTTGGTTTAGTTTGGGCACATCAATATTTGCTAGAAATTCTTCCTTTTCATCCAGATTCTCAAACTTACTACTGTAAAGGTTTGAGAAGTATTCTCTTATAATGTTCTGAATCTTGGTTCTTGACGTGATGCTTTCATTCTCATCTTTGAGTTTATTTGGGTGTGTTCTCTTCTTTTTCTGATAAGTTTGCTAAGGGTCTGTCAATTTTGTTAATTTTTTCGAAGAATCAACTCATTGTTTTGTTGATTCTATTTTTTTGGACTCCAATTCATTTATTCTGATTTAATTTTATTTGTTTCCATCTATTGGATTGGGGTTTGGCCTGTTGCTCTTTTTCATGTAGCTTCATGTGCATCATTAAATTGTTGATTTGAGATCTCTCCAATTTGTTGATGTAAGAACTCAGAACTATGAATTTTCTTCTGAGTACTGCCTTTGCTGTGTCCCCGAGGAGCTGGTAGTTTGTATGTCCATTTTTGTTGTGTCTTCGTCTGTCCCGCGAAAGATAGACGGGGTCCGAGGAAAGGTAAGTGCGGCGCTCGCCCGTTCCCCAGCCTCCCTCAGCCTGGAAAACAATCAGACACAGTGGGGAGCCAAATCAAGCAGGAAGAGAGCAGCCCTTTTTAAAGCCAAAAAAGAGCAGGTGGCATGGCAGGGGAGGAAGAGGAACCAATCACTGTCAAGGTCACACCCTATCATGCACCTAAGCTTTCACGGGCTGGTTATGCACTGAATGTAAGGCAAATTGGGCTCTGCCCACTCTATTCTCTCTCAGTGCCATCTTTGCTGCCCATGTGCTCTATAGTAAATTGGGCTCTACCCACTCAACTCCCTCTCAGCACCATCTTTGCTGCCCATGTGTTCCCCACGGATTCCCCCCTTTTTTTGTTTTAATGGTAGACCCACTTCCCAGTTAGTTATCCTTTCCCCTCCTCTGTAAAGGTTGTTTTAACAGGATTATATTGGTAAGAATAGCATTGGCTACACAGGGGATTTGAGACAAGCCTGGGGGTCAAGATTCACCAGACAAGGATAGGGAGGGCCCTTGTGCATGATCCAAGAGCCTGTCTCAGTTACTTCACATCCCCACCTAGCACAGTAATAAACATCAGTCCCACCACAGTTAGAAATGTTTGAAGCAGTTCAATTAATTCCTGGGCACCTGGTGTCTTTTAAGTAAGCCAGTTCCTTGTATGTGCCTTTAAACTATGACAGGGGTCAAGATGACCTTTGAGCTTTACTGTCAGCTCCCAATGGCTCCCAACATCTTCTCCCCTGTCTTTGTTTAAAGAAGTGAATCCGCCTGTCTTAGGTTGGGTGGATCGCCTTGTCTGCCTTACCCCCATCACCGGGAACTTCTTCAGAGTGAAGCTGAAGGCCCTGTCTTAGGTTGGTCAGACTGACACCCCCTCTTACCCGTCTCTGGCTGTGATTTCTCTTGGGGGAAATTCATTCATTTGGAGCTTGATCTTATGTAACTGGCTGGCTAAGCTCATAAGAGTTTTGCAGTGCTGGTATAATGCAAGGAAGGCATAGAAAAAACCATCAGCAAAAGCATTACCAGGCCAAGCAAAGTCATTAGCAGTCCTTTAACATTAGTGAAGGATGGGATAGCAGTCTTTGCCACTTTAGATTCCAGAGATGGGGATTGTTCTAATCCAGCTATTTGCCTGTGGGGTTGGAAAAGATCTAAGCATAACTGTCCCGACCCACAGGACTTCAACCAGGGCAATGAACCTAAGCGAGAAGGAATGAAGGGACAAGAGACACCAAGGACAGCAAGACAAGGATTCTGATCAAGCTGCCAATTTTTATTTTTCACACAAGGGTATTTATATGCTTGGACTTAGGGCGTGGTGAAAAGGTGATCTTCAGTAGCTGCAGGGTGTTTACTTAGGGCGTGGTGAAAAGGTGGGATTCTGTAAACTCAGCCTCAGGTTGTTCCAGTGAGATAGTTAAGCCTATCATGTTTGAGAGACTTAACTTTTGGCTCCCAACATCTCCCCCTTTCTTATTTAGAAAATTGACCATCAATTGTTGGCTGCTCTTTTTAAGGGGGTGACAGAGGCTCTGTTCCTCTAAGGGCCCAGGGTTTTTCTCTGCTCCCGAGCGAGCGTCCTCACTCGGGGAGGGGAGTTTTACAGGCCTTGGCATGTTTTTTGAGGAGACGGCTTGTGGGTATGCATGCCAACTGTCATGCACCAGAGCTTGCCACTCAGGGGTCTTGGGTTTTGGGATCTGGCGGATCCATCCCCCTGCAGTCTTACTTGCACCTTTGATTTGAGCATTTTTTCTTCCTCCCATAGGCGCATCCTCCCCCAAGCGGAGGGGCCTATAGGAGGAGGGGTGAACCTATCCCTTATGGCAATAGGTCTTGCCCGTTGAATGGTCAGGAGTTATGAATAAGAAGGGTTTTCTAAATAAGAAAAAGAAAAGGGGGGGGGGTGTTTCCCACTGGAACAAGCTCATGGCAAAACACTAATTAAAAGCCTGGGGTAAATCCTAGAGCTCAATGCCACGGTCTGTCATATCAAGGCGATGGGATGGTGATGAACCTGTATGGGCTTAGAAACCAAGAGATTAATCTGTTATTTAATAAATTCAAACAGGATGGTCCACGTCTGGAGTTCTAGCTGCATCTGTAAGAGAAAAGGCATCATCCTCGGGGGGAAGGCTTCCCCTGGGTTGTGGTAAGCCATTTACCTGTTTTATCAAATGTTCTGGCAGCCACCTTGGGGCCGGCTTGTTCTTGATCTAAAATACAGGCTGAACCTCACCCCCAGATAAGAACAGGATCTGGGCCCTTCCATTTGCCTGTAAGGGGGTCTCGCCACCTGAAAGACGGGCGGGCAGAACTGGAAGATGGGTGCCAATGCCTGTCAGCTGCTGAGTGGCCTTCATTGTCCAGAGTTAGAAAATTAAGGGCAAACAATGTGTGACTAAGGCGATCCCTAGGAGTGGAAAATGAAAAGGCAGAGGCTTTGAGGAGAGTAAGCCAGGTTTTTAGGGTGTGGTGGGCTTGTTCTACAATGCCCTGACCTTGGGGGTTATAGGGAATCCCAGTAGTATGACAAATCTGAAAAGTAGCACAAAACTGTTTAAACTTGGCACTGGTATAGGCTGGGCCATTGTCTGTCTTTATGTGGGCTGGTTTTCCCATTACAGAAAAGGCTAAAACAAGGTGAGAGAGAACATCTTTGGCAGTTTCTCCTGTGTGTGGTGAAGCAAAAACAAACCCGCTAAATGTGTCTATGGAGACATGTATATATCTTGTTTTTCCAAATTCAGGAAAATGGGTAACATCCATTTGCCAGATTTGATTAGGTAGCAGTCCATGGGGGTTAACACCCAGGTGCGGTACAGGAAGGGAGACAACACAGGCAGGGCATGCCTTTACTATCTCCCGTGCTTGCAGTCTAGTAATTTTACAAAGCAATCGAAGACTCTGGGAATTTAGATGGTGGAGATTATGTAATTCTGTAGCCTTTTGGACAGACCCAACAAAAACCGGAAAAATTGAATGAGTGGCTGCATCAGCTTGAGCATTACCCTGTGTAAGAGGGCCAGGGAGATCAAAATGTGCCCTAATGTGTCCCAGAAAAAACGGATGTCTCCTGGCCTGAATTAGCTGTTGAAGCTGAATAAATAAAAATGCCGCATTGGGAGAAGTTTTAATAGCGGGTGAAATTTCTAGCAAGGGAACAGAATGAGCAATGTAAGCACTATCTGTATAAATATTAATAGGCTTATCAAAAAACGTCATAAAAACCTGTGTTATAGCAAATAACTCCACAAGCTGGGCTGATTGGTAAGGGGCATCAAAGGTGGTGGAATGGTTGTTAACAACAAAGGCCGCACGGCCATTGCTTGAGCCATCTGTAAAGACAGTGAGGGCTTGAGGAATGGGAGCATTTGAGTAACCTTGGGAAAAACAAATGGATGTAACTGGGAGAAGTGTAAAAGGGGATCATTGGGGAGATGATTGTCAATTAGTCCTAAAAATCCTGACAGGGCGATGCCCCATTCATCCCCAATCTGAAGTAAAAATTGAGTCTGGTCTTTGGTGTATGGAATTAAAATGGTATCAGGGTCCTTGCCGAAATATTGTCGAGAAAGCAAGCGACCTTTGATAATGATAGAGGCTACCTGGGCAGGGTAAACAGCAATAACTTTGGGGGATGTGGTGGGTAAATGGACCCAAAGCAGGGGGCTGCCCTTATTATTGGAGTGGGGAATCCGTTGCCAAAACAATCCTGTGGGTGTATAAGGGGTATGTAAAATAATTAAGACCAGAGGAAGATTATAGGAAATCTGTGTAACAAACTGCTGAGTGATGGCCTCAGTAACTTGGGTTAAGGCATTTCGTGCATTGGGAGTAAGCTCTCAGGGAGAGGAGGGGTCAGAATCCCCTTTTAAAATCTCATTAAGAGGCAAAAGCACGTTGGTGGGCAACCTTAGGTATGGCCTAAGCCATTGAATATCTCCAAGCAACTTTTGAAAATCATTAAGGGTGTGAAGATGGTCTAAACGAAGTTGAATTTGAGGAATCCGAATTTGATTATTTTGGAGTTCTAGACCCAAATAAGTATAAAGGTCCTGTGTTTGAACTTTATCGGGGGCAATCTGTAGTCCCAGGGCAGTAAGGGCTTTAAAAAGGTCTAAATAGCAGTTTCTAAGTTCGTGGGTGTCAGGTGCAGCAAGCAACAAGTCATCCATATAATGTAATATACAGACGCGCTGCCATCATTTTCTCACAGGGTCCACTGCCTGGGCAACATATTTTTGACAAAGGCTAGGGCTATTAGCCATACCTTGGGGGAGTACCTTCCATTGAAATCTTTGCATGGGGCCTTGAAAGTTAATGCGGGGAAGCTAAAGGCAAAATAGGGTCTGTCCTCAGGATGTAGGGGAATGGTAAAAAAACAATCTTTTAAATCAATAACCATTATGTAATAGTCCCTGAGAATAGCCACCGGTGTGGAATGCCTGGCTGTAGTGCTCCCATTGGGCGCATAGCTTTATTAACAGCACGTAGATCTTGTAAAAGGCGCCATTTGCCTGATTTTTTTTTTTATAACAAAAATAGGAGTATTCCATGGTGAAGTAGAGGGCTCTATATGGCCTGCCACCAACTGTTCCTGTACTAACATGGAGGCAGCCTCCAATTTTTCTTGGGTAAGGGGCCACTGATCCACCCACACAGGGGTTTGGGATTCCCAAATGATTTTATCTGCATGGGGCACAGGAGGGTCAGGGGCCGATACTAAAAATCCGAATACCCAAGCCCATGTTTATCTGGTTTTTGGGTAGCTTGGATGGGCTCAACGATTCCTTGTCCTGATTTTCCAAGACCCGTACCAGGGAAAAAATCCATACAGAGCATTTGATGTGTAACCACAGAATTGGGACTAGCAAGGATAACTTTCATCTGGGTCAAGATATTCCGACCCCATAGGTTAACAGGGAGGTCAGGAACAACAAAAGGAGTAACAGTTCCCATATTGCCCTCTTTGTCAGTCCAATTAAGAACCCTGGAGCTTACCAAAGGGTTTTTTGACTGCCCTATGCCTTTAAGGTCATTTAGGGATGAGGTAAGGGACCAACTTGGTGGCTAATGTTTTTGGGAAATAATTGTGGCATCTGCACCAGTATCCAAAATTCCCTGAAACTCCTTTCCTTCAATTCGCAGGGTGAGGGTGGGTCTTTTTTGAGTGATAGACTGAACCCAATACGCATCAGAAGACCCCAAAGAAGCAGTTCCTCGCGGTGTAGTCTGAGCAGTGGAAGAACCCCCTGAATTTAATGGGAGCAGTACCAATTGTGCAAGCCTAATTCCAGCTGGAATAGCTGCAATCCCATTAATGGCCATGGCCAAAATTTTCTCCTGTATAATCATTATCAATAATACCAGGAAAAACTTGGACACCTTGAAAGGTAGCAGAGGCTCTTCCAAGAATAAGGGCACACATATGAGACGGAGGGGGTCCCAGGGTCCCAGTGGGTATTATTTGAGGTCCTTGTACAGAGTCCAGTACTGTGTCGGTGGCGGCACAGAGGTCCAGTCCTGCACTGCCTGGGGTTGCCCGCTGGAGGGAGGCAATCGTGGAGAGAGGGGGGGGGGCTTGTGTAGGACTGGGAGTTTGGGAGGGGACAAACCCTATCGCCCCTGGGCTTGTCTTGGGGATGGTCGGGGCCAGGAGCTGGCCCTGAGGGAAGTTTCCCAAAAAACGAGAGAGAATGGGCTGTCCAAGGGCATTTGTTTTAGATCTACATTCGTTGGCCCAATGACGGCCCTTACCACATTTGGGGCAAAAAAGTGGCAGGGAGTGGTCTACCTAAAGCTTGGGAGGGCAACAATGACGGCCCTTACCACATTTGGGACAAAAAGTGGCAGGGAATGGTCTACCTAAAGCTTGGGAGGGCACTGCCCCTTGGCTTTGTTTGCTGAAGGGACATTCACATGCAAAGTGACCAGGTTGTTTACAATTAAAGCAAGTATGCGAGCTGGGGACTGAACCTTGAAATGCCTTAGTAAAGGCAGCACCTATGGTGAGTCCCATGGCATGAGTGGTTCCTACTCCAGCACAAAGCCTGACGAACTCAGATAGGTCACCCTTGTTTTTATGTGGTCGGAGGACATCTTGACATGCCGGGTTAGCATTTTCAAAGGCAAGATGTTTAACAAACACACTTTCATTTCACTCCGCCCAAGAAGCCTTTCTGTAGCCAAGTTAAGCCGCGAGACAAAGTCACTGTAGGGTTCATCGGGCCCCTGTCTAACTTTTGCCAGGGAAGTAGTAGCCCATCCCTTTTGAGGGAGACGCTTCCAAGCATAAAGGCCAGCGTTTTGAATTTGTGCCAAAAGTCCGGTAGGAAAGCGCGCCTGTTTAGCATTGGTATCAAAGGGCGCATTACCCAAAAATTTAGTATAGGTCCAGGTTTTTGAAGATGTTTTAGCCAATTTTTTTTTGCGCGGTCTCTCTACATTGTTCCTTAAAGTCTGCATTCCATAAAACAAAATCACTCCCACTAAGGGTGGCATGGGCCAGAAACTTCCAATCATTAAGGGTGAGCCAGCGCGCACTTTGGTTTTCTAACAAGGCTAATGTATAAGGGGCAGTCGACCCATATTGGGCACATGCATTTTTAAGCTTTTCAACAAACCAGAGGCTAAGCCTCTTATACTCTTGTTGGCCTTTTCCCTGGGCGGGTTGTTCCTCTTCATCCCCAGTATCCTGTTCCTCATCTTCCTTTTCCTCCTCTTCTGATTCATCCTCCCCACCCTCTGAGGTCCTATCTGTCTGGCTCCGAGTTACTGGAAAGGCGAGAACTGATTGATGGCCTGATCTAACCTTAATTTTTTTTTTTTTTATTTTATTTTATTTTATTTATTTATTTTTTAATTTAATTTAATTTTATTTGTAAACATACTGTACAGAGGAGTTACAGTTACATGGGCAGGATAATGTGTACATTTCTTACCAAGCATTGCAGCCTCCTCCTTTGTTTATCCTTCACATCCCTTCCCAGCCTCCCCCCTCCCCCCCTAATCCCAATCCTTCTCCTTCCTCCCTCCCCCCAGCCCCCCCCCCCACCAACATTGTAAAGTTCGTTTTGGACATGACAACTTGTACTTCTCATTGTTGCAACAGGTCCACCTGTATCCTTAAACAACTGGTTTTTCCCCATCTCCTCCACAAGTTATACTGACATCAAATATAGTGAAAGCAAGGGTTATACTGTGGGGGAGGGACATACAAAGCAACAAAGAGATAATCTTATAAATGTGTTAGAAACACATGCATGAAAGAAAAAAACATTAAAATACACATCTAAGGGTTCATTTTCCTGACATCACATTATCTGACCTTTTCCGCTTGACTCATACATATACTAGATATTACAAATAAGGGAAACCATGGGACCTACGTTTCTTTGGGCCTGGCTTACTTCACTTAATATAATTTTTTCCAAGTTTTTCCATTTCCTAACAAATGGGGCAATGTCATTCTTTCTGATGGAGGCATAGAATTCCATTGTGTATATATACCACATTTTCTTGATCCATTCATCTACTGAGGGGCATCTGGGTTGGTTCCATATCTTAGCTATGGTAAATAATGCTGCAATAAACATAGTTGTGGTGGTAGCTTTAGTGTGGTCTTGTTTGTAAACATTAGGGTAAATGCCCAAAAGTGGGATTGCTGGGTCATAGGGGAGCTCTATGTGGAGTCTTTTGAGGAACCTCCATACTGCTTTCCAAAGTGGTGATCTAACCTTAATTTTATTAGGCGGTTTTGGCGTATTGGCCAAGGCCAGTGTGCGGAGTTCATAATCAAGGGACCGCAGTTCTTTTAAAAGTTGAAGGTGTTCTCACCTATGTTGAATGGACTCGCGTAAAGGGGCCAGGTTAGGTAAAGGGGGGAGAGAAAAAACATCTGGATCTGGAGGGGCAGTGGGCCCTTGAAGGGCCAGGCCACAAAAGGAATGGTGCGCATAGGAGGGATGTGGAATATTTGAGGTAGAGGGTTTAGTCTGAGGTAGGGGGTGACTGAGTAAGGGGGGCCAAGAGGCATGTTGGAGAACTTCCTCTCCCGTTTTTACAAGTTTTAAAATTCGACTATCAAATAGAGAAGATTTTAAAATGTCATTAATCAAATTCCAATAGGAAAAGGCCGTAGCAGGAACCTTTTCTGAACCAAAGATTTCATAATAATTTGTTAAACAATCTCCTAGTCTTTGCCATCTTTTTGCATCTATGATTCCTTCAAAGGGGAACCAAAGACACACGTCAACTATGAATGAGAAAAATAATTGTAAATCCCTTTTCTTAACCCGTGTTCCCCAAGTCTTGAAGGCCTCCTTGAAGTCTGACAGAAATATACCATGTGATGATATTGCTTGTCCCATAGTGGGTCACTCACCATGCGCCGTCCCCACTCTCCTCCTGGATCTGTCTCTCAGCGGGGTCTGTCGAGGCGATCTCGCAATCTCGCGATCTCGCTATCTTGGACTGTACTTGGCCAAGTTTTCCCAGAGGACGGCGTTCCTTCCTTAGTCAGAGGCTCAAGCCCCACATTGGGTGCCAGTTGTCCCGACCCGCAGGACTTCAACCAGGGCAATGAACCTAAGCGAGAAGGAATGAAGGGACAAGAGACACCAAGGACAGCAAGACAAGGATTCTGATCAAGCTGCCAATTTTTATTTTTCACACAAGGGTATTTATATGCTTGGACTTAGGGCGTGGTGAAAAGGTGATCTTCAGTAGCTGCAGGGTGTTTACTTAGGGCGTGGTGAAAAGGTGGGATTCTGTAAACTCAGCCTCAGGTTGTTCCAGTGAGATAGTTAAGCCTATCATGTTTGAGAGACTTAACTTTTGGCTCCCAACACATAACAAAAGGTGGTTGTTTAACAATAAGTATGGATTCAATGCCGCTATACAAGCAATTAGTAAAAGAACAATTAAAGCAGGTAACATTAAAATAATTAGCTCCTACAGAAATATTAAACAGTCCATACATAATGACATAGGGCGGTGATCAAAAGTGAAGGTCAGGCCACCAGGTTGAAGGGACAGCTTCTCTTGTGGTGCTATTGACGATTTCTGCATTGCCAGCGGTGATCACTGCCCAGGTCACCCATTGAGGTTGATGCAGATTCCATAGGGCCTTTGCCAGGATTGGGAGGGTCAGGACAGCCAACAGCTGGAGTATCGCCATCTTCAATTGTTAGAGAACACAAGAGCCTCTCAAGGGCTGGTTGCCCTTGGGGATGGTTAGTAGTTATTTTTCTGGCTTTTCTCTTTTAAACACAAGCCTCGGCCACCATAGCCATTTTTCTTTCCTTGTTGGTTAGCTTATCCTTGGGCATATGGGGGCTAACTCTCCCTTTTTTTGTTTTATAGGCTATCAGAATACAAATTAAAGGATTTTTGAATGTCCTGAAAGACCATAATTTATGGCCAGCATTTCTTTATATTGTGCTGACCCTTGACAAGGTTGAAATCTTTGTTGGCTCAGGGTCTCTTGTTGCTCCTCAAAGGCTGCATATGCAGAGCCTGCTTTACCTCTATCAGTAAAAACATGGAGGGCGCCCAGAATAGGCGTAGGAGAAAATAGAGATGGCATTTTGAGGGGAAGTCGCCATAACATGACAGTCCATATGGATAGCCCATAATGGCAGTCAATTTGGCCTAGAAACTCCTCCAAGGAGAGAGCAAGACAAGCATTGGCTCAAGTGAGCCACTCAACATCTGCCATCCAAAAAGGAAAAACAATGGAGTGAGGGTCAAGGCCATAATGCCTTTGGGATTGCATCCTTCCCTTGACAATAGCATCTGTAAGTTGGTTTGCTTGAGAGTACACCCAAGGTGTGCCCCCCAGGGGAGTGTGAACCCATGACTCTGGGATTAAGAGTCTCATGCTTTACTGACTGAGCTAGCCGGGCTATTGGCCATTCCCTGTGGCAGCACCATCCATTCAAACCTCCGATCAGGCTGGGAAAAATTAAGAGAAAGTATGGAGAAAGCAAACTTCTCACAGTCATCTGGATGCAGGGGGATAGAAAAAAACAATCTTTAATATCAATCACAACCAAGGTATATTCTGAAGGTATAGCAGGAGTCCAGTGCATGCCTCTTAAGGGCGTTCCTACTAGCTCCATCCTTTCATTTAGGTCTTGGAGCACACTCCAAGCCCCGGAGGCTTTTTGAATAACAAATATGGGTGTGATAGGTATGGTCAATGGCCACTGCTCCACCCATATTGGGCTTCCCGGTTTCCACCTAATGGGAGGTACTGGGGGGGGGCAGTGGCCTTCAGGATTGGGGGTGCACCCGAGTGGGTCCCCTATGTTCTTCTCTGTAATTATGAAAGTTAAAAAAATCCTTTTCCTTAACTCCCTCTAGATCCTGTTTAAACCTTTGTGCTTCTTTCCCATCCGGGATATCATCATAGGATGCTCGATGGTCTGTAGTGACCACGGCATCCATTTGTCTTAGCATGTTTTGCCCTAGTAAATTGGCAGTGAGGTCCTTTTCCACTAAAGGGAGTATCTTTCCCTGTTCTCCATCTGGGCTAGTCCATGTCATAAGGGCATCCGCTCTTTGGACTGGGAGTTGCCCTCCACCCCCAATATCGGGGGCCCAGGTGCAAGCTTCCAGTCCAAAGGCACTTCCTCCTCCCTGAGTATGGTTCGGTCTGCCCCAGTGTCAATTAAGCAGTGAAATCTCTTTCTGCCTATGAGAATATTCATTTTAGGGTGGAGTCCTTCCACCAGGGGAAGGTCCAATGGGCCTGGGTCGCCCTGCCACGAGGCTGCCTGGGCCTCACAGCAGAGGGGGTTCCTCCTTGAGGTAATGGGGCTGGAGGATGCCCCTCCCCAAGTTTAAAGGCTTCCCATCTAAATCAAACTTGTATCCCTCTCTGCCCTTGGGGCAGGGTATAGGG
Organism: Dipodomys spectabilis; assembly: GCF_019054845.1. Lineage (NCBI taxonomy): Eukaryota > Metazoa > Chordata > Mammalia > Rodentia > Heteromyidae > Dipodomys > Dipodomys spectabilis. The sequence continues at coordinate 8,242,977 of NW_024870814.1, forward strand.
AGTGGTTTGCCCTTAGGCCGGTTGGCAGGGGATTGTTGTAAACAGTCCCTCTTTTTTTTTTTTTTTTTCATTGTAGAGAAATTCTTTTTTTTTTTTTTTAAATTTTATTTTATTTTATTTGAGAACATACTGTACAGAGGGGTTACAATTACATGGGCAGGATAATGCATACATTTCTTACCAAGCATTGCAGCCTCCTCCTTTGTTTACCCTTCACCTCCCTTCCCAGCCTCCCCCCCCCCCACCCAATCATACCCCCCCTCCCCCCCCAACCGACATTGTAAAGCTGGTTTTGACATGACATTTTGTACTTCTCATTGTTGCAACAGGTCCACCTGAATCCTTAAATGACTTGTTTGTCCCCATCTCCTCCACATGTTATACTGACATCAAATATAGTGAAAGCGGGGGTTACACTGTGGGGGAGGGACATACAAAGCAACAAAGAAATAATCTTATAAATGCGTTAGAAACACATGCATGAAAGAAACAAAAACATTAAAATACATATTTGAGGTTTCCTTTTCCTAACATCACATTATCTGACTTTTTCCGCTTGACTCATACCTATACTAGATATTGCAAATAAGGGAAACCATGGGACCTATGTTTCTTTGGGCCTGGCTTACTTCACTTAATATAATTTTTTCCAAGCCTTTCCATTTCCTAACAAATGGGGAAATGTCATTCTTTCTGATGGAGGCATAGAATTCCATTGTGTATATATACCACATCTTCTTGATCCATTCATCTACTGAGGGGCATCTGGGTTGGTTCCATGTCTTAGCTATGGTAAATAGTGCTGCAATAAACATAGTTGTGCTGGTAGCTTTAGTGTGGCCTTGTTTGTGATCATTTGGGTAAATGCCCAAAAGTGGGATTGCTGGGTCATTGGGGAGCTCTATGTGGAGTCTTTTGAGGAACCTCCATACTGCTTTCCAAAGTGGTTGAACAAGTTTACATTCCCACCAACAATGAAGTAAGGTTCCTTTCTGTCCACATCCCCTCCAGCATCTGTTGTTGTTAGAGTTCTTGATTTTTGCCGTTCTAACTGGAGTGAGGTGATATCTCAATGTTGTTTTGATTTGCATTTCTTTTATGGCTAGGGATGTTGAACATTTCTTCATGTGTCTATTGGCCATCCTTCTTTCTTCTTCAGAGAAGCTTCTTTCGCCCACTTACTTATTTGGCAGTTGTTTCTTTGAGGATTTGTAGTTGGGTGGTTTAATTTTTTGAGTTCCAAGTATATTTTAGATATGAGACCCTTGTCCATTGTATGGCTAGTAAAGATCTTCTCCCATTCCGTGGGCTTTCTATTGATCTTGCTAGCTATGTCATTTGCCCTGCAGAAGCTCTGCAACCTTATACAATCCCATTTGTCCAGCCTTTCTTTGATTTGTTGTGTTTCCGGGTCTCTATTCAGAAAATTTCGGCCTGAGCCAAGGAGACCCAGGGTTTCTCCTATTCCATCCTGTAATGTTTTCAGAGTGTCTGCTTTGAGTTCAAGGTCTTTGATCTATTTGGAGTTGATTCTGGTGCAGGGTGATATATAAGGATCTAGCTTTAGTTTTCTACATGTAGTTAACCAGTTTTGCCAGCACCATTTACTGAAGAGGCTGTCTTTCTTCCATTCTATCGTTTTAGCTCCCTTATCGAAGATTAGATGGCTATAGGTCTGTAGGTTCATTTCTGGGTTTTCAATTCTATTCCATTGGTCCTGAGGTCTGTTCTTATGCCAATACCAAGCTGTTTTGATTACTATGCCTTTATAGTAGAGTTTGAAATTTGGTATTGATATTCCTCCAGCAGTGTTCTTTCCGTTGAGGAGCGTTTTTGCTATTCGGGGTCTTTTATTGTTCCATATGAATTTTTGGATTGCCTCTTCTATTTCCTTGAAGAATGAGGGTGGAATTTTGATAGGTATTGTGTTGAATTTGTAGATAGCCTTGGGAAGTATTGCCATTTTCACAATGTTAATCTTTCCAATCCAGGAGCATGGGAGGTTTTGCCATTTTTTAAGTTCTGTGTTGATTTCCTTTTTCAAGATTTTAAAGTTTTCATCATAGAGGTCCTTCACTTCTTTAGTTAAGTTAATTCCTAGGTATTTTATTTTTTGTGGGGCTATTACAAATGGAGTTGCTTTCCTAATTTCAGCCACACTTTTCTCATTGTTGGCATACAGAAAAGCCATTGATTTTTGGGGGTTAATTTTATAACCTGCTACTTTGCCAAAGTTTTGAATCAGCTTGAGTAATTTGGGAGTGGAGTCTATGGGATTCTTTAAATACAAGATCATGTCATCTGCAAAGAGAGAGAGTTTTATTTCTTCTTCCCCTATTTGGATCCCCTTTATGTCTGCATCTTGTCTTATTGCTGTAGCTAGGCATTCTAATACTAGATTGAAGAGAAGTGGAGAGAGTGGGCATCCTTGTCTTGTTCCTGAGTTAAGAGGAAATGGCTTTAGTTTTTCACCATTGAGTATAATGCTGGCTGTAGGTTTGTCATATACAGCCTTTATTGTATTGAGGAATGTTCCATGGATTCCTAATTTTTCCAAAACCTTCATCATAAAGGGGTGTTGGATCTTGTCGAATGCTTTTTCTGCGTCTATTGAGATAACCATGTGGTTCTTATTCTTGCTCCTGTTGATGTGATGAATAATATTAATTGATTTGCGTATATTGAACCAGCTTTGCATCCCTGAAATGAATCCTGTTTGATTGTGGTGTATGATATTTTGGATGAATTGTTGAAGTCGGTTGGCCAAAATTTTGTTGAGAAGTTTTGCATCAATGTTCATCAACGAAATGGGTCTATAGTTTTCTTTCTTTGATGAGTCCCTGCCTGGTTTTGGGATGAGGGTTATGATGGCTTCATAGAATGTGTTCGGTAGTGAGCTTTCTCTTTCAATTTCATTGAAGAGTTGGAGGAGAATTGGTGTGAGCTCTGCTTTGAAGGCCTTGTAAAATTCCGCTGTAAAACCATCTGGTCCTGGACTTTTCTTAGCTGGGAGGTCTCTTATTGCTGTTTCTATTTCAGTGCTTGATATGGGCCTGTTAAGATAGTTTAACTCATCTTGGTTTAGTTTTGGCATGTCAATATTTGCTAGGAAGAGGTCCATTTCTGTCAAGTTCTCAAACTTATTAGCATAAAGTTTTGAGAAGTATTCCCTTATAATGTTCTGAATCTTGCTTGTTTCCGTGGTGATAAGGGTCTTGTTTTTTAATCCAACTAGACAGTCTATGTCGCTTAATTGGAGAGTTCAGTCCGTTAACGTTAAGAGAAAGGACTGAGAGGTATTTGGGAGTTCCTGCCATGTTATCCACCTTCATGGGGGCTGCGAAAACTGGGTTCTTCCTATGGTTCTTGGATTCTTAGTTTGGGTGTAGCTTCTTGGCCTTTATTGCCGTCTTGTTGTTTTTCTATGTGTAGGACATCTTTAAGAATCTTTTGTAGGGCTGGTTTGGTGGAGATGTATTGTTTCAATTTTTCTTTGCTATGGAAGGTTTTTATTTGGCCTTCAGTTGTGAAGGAGAGTTTAGCTGGGTACAGTATTCTTGGTTGATAGTTGTTTGTTTTTAGGGCATGGCATACATCATTCCAGGCTCTTCTTGCTTTGATTGTCTCTGCTGAGAAATCTGAGGTGATTCTAATTGGTTTCCCTTTATAGGTGATTACCCTTTTCTCCTTGACAGCTTTAAGGATCTTTTCCTTGTTCTGAGTTGATCCTGTGTGGATTATAATGTGACGGTGGGATGTCCTATTCTGGTCTGGTCTATTTGGGGTTCTAAAGGCTTCTTGTATCTGAATAGGCCTATCTTTTTGCATGTTTGGGAAGTTCTCTGCTAGGATCCTGTTAAACAAATTTCCTAGACCATTAACTTCTGTTTCTAGGTGCTCCTCTACACCCATTATCCTTAGAATAGGCCTTCTGATGGTGTCTTCCAGGTGTTGGATAGATCTATCATACTTCTTGGACTTGTCTTGGATGGTTGTATGTTCTTTCTCTATAATATCTAGGCTGTCTTCAATCCCTGAGATTCGATCTTCTGCATGGTCTAACCTGCTGTCAAGACTCTCTACTTTGTTTTTTACCTTTTTTCCTTCTAATTGGTCAGCTTTGATGGCTTCAAGTTCTTTGTTGAAGCTCTGTTTTAGGTCTTGTATGAATTTCTTTACTTCCTTAATTTGGTGTTCAGTGTTTGTTCTCAAATCACTTAGTTGATTGGTTATGGTTTCTTTGGACTCCCATTCCTTCTGTTGGGTTCCATTCAGCATTCCCTTTGTGGTCTCCCTGACTTCCTTCAGCTCTTTGTTAATGGATTCCATGAATGCCTTTAGTGATCTTTGTGTGTTCTCTACCTGGTCTCTCAATTCCTGTATTACTCTTTGATTAGCTTCCTCCCGTTCCTGGGATTCCTGCAGTTCTCTTTCCTCCCGTTCGTGGGATTCCTGCAGTTCTCTTTGAGTGTTCTCAGCCTGCTCACACCATTCCTCCCTTTCTCTTTGAGTATTCTCAAGTTGTTCACGCAAATCCTGTATCAGTTTTTGAGTAGCTTCCTCACGCTTATGATATTCCTGTATAAACTTCTGGGATGCCTCCTCTCTCTCCCTATCAAGCTTATACAGAGTCCTTTGTAAGTTGTCAAACTTCTCATTTATCATGTTTGCCAGCAGTGTTTGTAGAGCTATTTGGGAACTCTCCTCTGGGTTATTCATTATCTGTTCTAACCCCTGATTATCAAGATTGGGAATTGAGATACCCGGATTTGCCATTTTTCTTGTGTTTTTCTGGCTTACTCTGACCATTTGAGATGAAGATAGCACCAGTCTTGTGCTAGAACACTATCTTAAGGCAACCATCAACCAAAGTTTGCATTTGTACAGTCAATAGTCTACAGATACAATCTAGTTCAACAGATACATCTATTCAACATCAAACAACTATATGTTAATGGACTTCGAACCGCAGAGAAGAATTTGGAAAACCAGAAATTATTAGGGTTAGGGAGAGATGTGCGTAAAAAATAGGGATAGATTGGTGTGGGGAGGCACAGGGAGAGTTAACTATGTCCTAATCACAATGCAGGAAATAGGTTGTTTAGGATGCAAGTAGAGAGAGAGAGGAAAAGAAGAAAGGGATAGGGGAATGAAAAGAGACCAGAGAAAAAATAGAAAGGTAAAAATTAATGTTATTATATAGATTAAAGACCATCTATTTAGAGAGGAATGTGACTATTTTGAGAGAAGGTGAGGGACATAGAGGAGATGTGAAAAACTTAAAAAAATGCTTAAAATATTATGTAGGTATAAAGGGGTAGTACTGCTATTAAGGAATTTAAGTCTCAGAGGTTTTGAATTGAGTAATAAATTTGTGGATTAAGTGTGCACACAATGGGGGATAGGGTCTACTAGTTAAGTACGGGTTTATCTGAGGATGTGCAGGACAAGAGTTAAGTCACATAAAGAAGAACAAAAGAGAGGAAAAGGTGAAAGGGATAGTAAAGGGAGAAGAAAAGATCAGAAGTTCAGTAGAGCTAGACAAAAAAACAAAAAGATAATTAAGAAAGAAAAAGAGAAGACAAGAAAAGAAAGGAAAACACACATTCATGTATTCCTAAAATAAAAATTATAAGAGGAAAAAACTAGTTACTGAAAAACAATTATTTTTTCAAAAAAGGCAAAAATTAAAGATTAATAAAAGTTTTAGAAAAGGAAAAAAATTTTTATATACATATAAGGTATCAAAAAAAAAAAAGAAGAATAAAAAAGTTCTTTGATTTTTTTGGGAGGGGTGGGAAAAATCCTGTATCTCCCTTGTGTCTGTAGCCAGCCTCTTGTTGGAGTCTCTGGTCTGCTTGAGGTCCTGTGGCTTGATTTGTTTCTTAAGTCAGATTGTTCGAACAGGCAGAAAAATGCTCTGCTTTACCCAAGATTTTGAGATCCCCTTCCCAGGTTAGTTTAATGGGAGGGCGATCTGGTTTGAGAATCACAAAACAGGGGGATGCAGTGATGAGGCTAGGTTCTGGGTAGAGTTGAGGCCTTTCAATAAACAGTAGCTTTTCCTTGGGGCTATTTTGTGAAAACCTCACAGAGCCCAGCCTTGAGCCATTCTCAGGGTTTCTGTTTTTCAATTGATTGTGGAGGCTGCTAGAGGGAGGGGCAGCCTCTGGTTCTGGTTACCCGGTGAGGAGAGCCACTCCAATGGCTGGCGCCTGTGCTGGGTGACTTTTCCCTGGATGGAACTGAGTCTGTGAGGTCACTTCGCCGTTAAGTTCTTGTGACCTGCTAAATGACTCATTTTATTCCAAGGCCTGAGCTGGAGCTAGCCGCTCTGCCGAGCTTTGTTGGTATCCAAGATGGAGATCACCGGTGTTAGCGGGGAGGGGTGGCCTTCCCTCCTCTGCTCCCTGAGAAGGAGTGAGGAAGTCGGGCTTCTACTCACGCTGAGTCTTGGTTCCTGGGTCGGTCTCTGGTCCGCTAACTGCAGGATGAAGATGTCCGCTCCTTGTCGGTTCTTGCTGGTGTTGAGTAGAATCCGCTCGCCCGCCGCATCTGGCTCCTTCGTCCCGGACTCTGTGGCTCAGTTATGGTGCCCTGCAGTCGCCGCGGCGACCGCTCCGCGGCCGCCGCGGCGGCCACTGGCAAGCGCTCAGATGTGTCTTTTTGCCTTGATTTCCCCTCTCTTGCCTAAACCTCTGTCCTGTGATGGCACACTTGGTGTGGTTCTCTGGCTTAGGGCTGTTCACTGGAACTCTAAAATTGCTTTCTATGTGAGAGCTTGTTCAGATTCCAGCTTCTCCTCCGCCATCTTCCCGGAACTCCCCTGAGCACTTTCTTTAAGACAAGCTAAGTATAGAAGGCTTCACCTGCTGAATTTTTTCCATGGTTTCCTTTATTTGCAATAACTAATATATGTCTAGGACAAGCAGAAAATGTCAAAAGCTATGTATATATGACCATATAAGATGATAAGTGAAGTGAATCCCAAGACAGGGACATAAGTTGTTTTTTCTTTCTTGCTATTATTTTTAACGTACTTATAATATACTATGTGATTTTTTTGTTTCTTTTGTATGTTTTCCCCATTTGTATAGCCCCTGTTTTCACTGTATATAAATACAATGCCTGAATCTTGTATATACACTTTTCTAATTTGGGGAGGGGAAGGATAAAACACAATGCTTAAATAGGGATAGAGGTTGACCCATGGTAACAAGGAGATGTACAAGACACTATGTTGAAAACGAACTTTACAATTTAGATGGGGGTGGAGGGTGGGGAGTGTAGTGAGAGGGAAGGGATGGTCGGGGCAAAACAAAGGAGGAGGTAACAATGCTTGATAGGAAATGTATTCATTACCTTACTCATGTAACTGTAACCTCTCTGTACACTATTTTTACAATAAAAACATATAAAAATAAAAAGAAGAGAAGGAGCGAATTTTTTTTCAAAGAACTTAAAAAAAAGAATAAAGAAAAAAATTAAAAAATTGTAATTGGGGAAAAGGGGAAGAGAAAAAATAAGTATCTTCTATTAATTTGGGGGGCTCTTAAGTCTCTTCTAAGTCCCCTTTCCAGTCCCTTGGAGTTTTTAATTTGCTTGTAGAGGTTGGTTTTCCCTGTTGCTTAGCTGGTTTCCCAAATCAGCTTGTTTGGGTGTGCAGAAGAAAGTTCTGCTTTATAGACTTGGGGTCTTTGTAACCTTCTTCCTAGACTAACAAGCAAGATCTGCCTTTTTTTTTCTTTTTGTTGCTGGGAGGAGGTGGCTGGAGATGGTAGTTTGTTGCTGCTGGGACTGAGCTTGGGCGTGGTTGGGATTTTGGCCTGTCTGGAGTCAGTGGTCTTTTCAAAAGTGGGGAGCCCCCTTCGGGCCTCTAACCTGGATCCTCACTTGGTTTTTATAGCCTGTTCAGTTTTTATTTATTTATTTTTAATGAATTTTAGTGAGATTACTGTGCTGCTAGTTTGGCGGTGTTATGGGTGGAATTCCTTTGTTTTCTGCAGGGATGTGTGGCTGCATCTCTGGGTTTACCAGGTAGTGAAGGTTGGTCTGCCCTGGCCTGTGAGGTGTTCCCTCCTCCTGGGTGGGGCAGCCTTCCTGTGGGCGGAGCCCACTTTCACACGTCCAAGTCCTTGCCCTGGACAAAAATGGTGCTGCCTGCTTTTGTGTCCCAAGTTATCTGATAGCTGTTATGCCAGAGTCTATATCAGTATGAAATAGGGCCATCTTCTCTGGTGGTGGTGGGGGGGGGGGGGCGCTGCCTTCCTTGAGCTGTTCTGTGGGAAGGATTGGGGTATACTCACAGCTTCCCTTGGCTTTTCCACCATCCTGATCTGTGCCTGACAGTAACCAGCAGGATGTGGAATTCTACTCCTGGTAGTCCAGTCTGTGCTGAAAGTGGATGAAGAGATACATGCCCTCAGTTGCTGGCTGGTCCCACAGCAGCTGCTTGTGCTCAAATCTGTCTTCTGGTGCAAACTGCCTGAATTTTTCCTCAATAGGCAGAGTCTTTGCATATTACGTCTCACTAGGTATGGTTTTCCTGTAGTGAGTTATTCCCTAAACTGTGAAACTGGTTTCTTGGAGAGAGCTCACATATAACCCAGCTATATCTCTGCCATCTTCCTCCCGTCTCCTGTTCTTTGTGTTCTTCATGATGGTCATTCTAACTGGGGTGAGTGGAATCTCAGAGTTGTTTTGATTTGCATTTCCTTTATGGCCAGAGATGTTGAGAAAATTTCATGTGTCTGTTGACAATTTTTACTTCTTTGGAGTCTCTATTTTGTTCTTTTGTCAATTTATTGCTTAAGGAATTACAACTTTATTTTTTGGTCAGTTGTGGGGCTTGAACTCTGGCCTTGGGTGCTGTCCCTGAGTTCTTTTGCTCAAGGCTCTTGCTCTACCACTTTGAGCCACGATGCCATTTCTGGTTTTCTGTTGGTTTATTGGAGATCAGAGTCTTATGGACTTTTCTGCCCAGGCTGGCTTTAAACCAGGAACATCAGATCTCAGCCTCCTGAGTAGCTAGGATTACAGGCATGAGCAACCAGCATCTGGCTTTCCAACATTTTTACTGCTGGGTCCTCTAGGGTTTCCCTTCTTCACATCCTTTCCAAATATTTTCAATACTTAATTTTTTTTGCCAGCACAGTGGGAAATACATTGTGATTCATTTTGAATTTAAAACACCATTTCACATTTCTGGATTCCTATTGCTTACCAGGCATTGGGTTCTCATCTGCTGAGAACTGCCTGTTCAAAGGGTATTTGCCCAATCTCTAGTTGCTTATTTTTTTTTACCTTATAGGAGTTTTAATTTTCCTTGTCAATATTTATCCCTTAATGATTGAATCTCCATTTTCTACAAGGAAATGATATCTCAGAAATAAAATTGCTCAGTACCTGAACAATTAGGGCTAGAGACAGACAAGTTTATGAGTGTATTTTTCTGAAGTTTCTAGAGTTTTCATTTTATTAAAACGTCTGCTGATTTTCTATTTTCTTGAAAAAAGACCAAGACAGAGGAGTAGAGGGAGGAGGTGAGGGTGAAAATGGGATATGGCAGAGGAGGCATCTGGGGCACATTTAGAGTGCCAGTCACAGTGAGGACCGAGGGAGAGGAGCAGGAGCCTAGGTCCAGAGCAGCTGCTCTAGGTCAAATTTCCCACCCTGCCCCACATTCAGATCGAGAAATCACCCTTCTGTTTGATGAGTCTCTCTAGCTAGATTTCAAAGTGTGCCCTGTGAGACAGAATTCCAATGAATGGAAGGATGTGTTACTTTCTCTTAGAGGTTTTCATTGAGATTTAAATGTCAGTTTGGCAAAGGAGGAGGCTACAATGCTGGATAAAAAATGTACTCACTATCTTGCCCATGTAATTGTAACCCCTCTGTACAGTATTTTCACAATTAAAAAAAAAAGAAATGAAAAAAAAAGGAAAAAAAATGTCAGTTTGGTCTATGTCTTTCTTTTTCTTCATTTTAATCTTTGTGTTAATCTAGCATAATATTCAAGATGCTAGTAATTAAAAAATTATTTATTGTAAAGCTGCTGTACAGAAGGGTTACAGTTACATGAGTGAGGGATTGAGTACATATCTTGTTGGATGCTGGTAATTTTATGGCATGATTTATGTTTCTAAGTAGTAGTGGTTTGTTTGTTGTGTGGTATTGGCTCACACCTATAACCCTAGCTACTCAGGAGACTGAGATCTGAGGACTGTTGTTTGAAGCCAGTCCAGATAAGAATGTCTGTGAGAATCTTATCTCCATTTAATGATCAAAAAGCTAGAACTGGAGCTGTGGTCTCAAATGGTAGAGCACTGAAAAAAGGTAAAGAGAAATGAAAAAAGGTAAGAGAGAGCTTCTAAGTCTTGAGTTCAAGTTCCACTACTGGTGTGTGTGTGTGTGTGTGTGTGTGTGTGTGTGCATGTCTCTCCCCCCCCCCCCCCACAAATATCTCTTTTGATATTTCCTGGGAAGTTAAAAAATATATATTCATTTTCTTAAGGCTTTGGTAAAACTTTAATCACTTATTTGGGTCTGGATCTTTTTAAGCCTGGGTATGAGATAAGAAAGAATGGATTTTCTCCCCTTCCCTCAGGCCTGGAACTAGAACTCAGGCCTTGTTGGGAGCCGACAGTAAAGTTTAAAAGTAAAATTGTTCTTAACATTTGCCTCAAAGTGGAAAAATTAGGATTACCAAAATAATTGCTTAATTGCGATTCCAGTTTGCTCTTATAGGTTTTTTAAGTTTCCAGCAAGCCAAGAGCAAAGCACAGAGGATTCTTATAAGTTTGTCAGATGTAACTTTGGCTCTTAAGTTTTAGGTAAGAGCATGCTTAAAAGCTACTTCTATGTTTACCACCTTGTTGCTTTTAATTGGAGTAAAGTGTGTGGCCTTTTATAAGACTCATTGATCTGCAAACTGGTTCAAAGCCAGCCCGGGCTGAAAAAGGTCCCTGTCAGACTGTCACCTCTACTCAGCCAGCAGAGTGCTGAAAGAGCAAGCAGAGTTGCTTTGGGACTCATAGTGGCAGAGTGCTAGCCTTGAGTTGTAGAGCTGAGGACAGCTCTCAGGCCCAAGTTCAAGTCCAGTGACCAGGCTAAGGAAAATACAAATGAGGCATTTATCCCAGTGTAAAAAAGGCATTCCTGGGACAAGAACAATGGAGGAGCATCCAGAGGCAGTAAGCCACTGCTTGGATGACAGAAATGTCAGATCCTAGAGTCATTTGTGCATGGCCTTTCAAAAATTGGTCAGAGCCAGGAGGTCATGGAAAGATAGTTTGTAAACATAACCTGGCCCAATTCATCCCTTTTAAAAAATATTATGAGTTGTGTATCACCACTCCATGTCATTATGTATGGACCGCTTAATATCTCTGTAGGAGCTAATTATTTTAATGTCACCTGTTCTAATTGTTCTTTTACTAATTGCTTGTATAGCACCATAACTGAATCCATACTTATTGTTAGACAACCATCTTTTGTTATGCTTCCTGTAAATATTTCTGAAACTTGGTATAAAGATTCTGACATTCAGGTGTTAAGACAATTGAAAGAACTAATGCGCCCTCGTTGATTTGTTGGGCTACTTGTAGCTGATTTCTGGCCTTTACTTCGTTAGCTGCCTCTGCAGCGGCAGCTGCTGTGGCACTAACACAAAATGTTGAAACTGCCCATTATCTTAATCAGCTTGCTCATAATACTATACAAGCCCTACCTCTGGACTCTAAAGGGGCAAAAACTGCTAAAAAAAAACTGTTTAAACAATTTCAGCACTATATCCCTTCCCTGACTTATGTTAAAGGATTGCTAATGTCATTGCTTGGCCTGGGAATGCTTTTGCTGATGGTTTTTCTATGCCTCCCTTGTATTATACGTACACTCTCTTATGAGTTTAGCCAGCTAGCTACATAAGATCAAGCTCCATATAAATAAATTCCCCCCGAGAGGAACTGCAGCCAGAGACGGGTAAGAGGGGGTGCCAGTCTGACCAACCTAAGACAGGGCCTTCAGCTTTGCTCTGAAGAAGTTCGCGATGACGGGTAAGGCAGACAAGGTGATCCACCCAACCTAAGACAGGTGGGTTCGCTTCTTCAAACAAAGACGGGGGAGATGTTGGGAACCGACAGTAAAGTTTAAAGGTTATCTTGACCCTCGTGCTCACTTGAAGGCATGTACAAGGAACTGGCTTACTTAAAAACACCACGTGCCTGGGATTGCTTTGCTATGTCTGCAGAGTTTGTTTTACTTTCTACCAGTTGACCTTGTCTTGTTTTTACTGCACTCTGTTTTTACTGAAATTTTCCTTGTTTTTCTGGACTATTGTAACCTTATGTTACCTCTTGACTTCTAATAGTATATATTAGGGAAAGTTAAAAATAAACGGTGCTGCAGTCTTGAGCTGCAGACCTCCCGACCCCATCCTTTGTCTTATGTCTTTATTTTTCCGTCCTCGCCCCCCCTAATTCAGGATTCCCCTTCGTTGCCGGCAGGCTCCGGCAAGGCCTGGGTGCTGTCCCTGGATAACATAATATCATTTTAGCCACAGCTTTACTTTTGGATTTTTTGGTTGTTGTTGGTTGTGGGGCTTAAACTCAGGGCCTGAGTGCTGTCCCTCAGCTCTTTTCTCAAGATCATCACTTTACCACTTGAGCCATGGCTCCACTTCTGGCTTTCTTGTGGTTAATTGGAGATAAGAATCTCATGGACTTTCCTGCCCTGTCTGGCTTTGAACTGTGATTCTCAGATATCAGCCTCATGAATACCCAGGATTACAAGCATGAGCAATCATTATCTGGCACTTCTGGCTTTTTGATATTTAATTGGACTTTCCTGCCTGGACTGGCTTGGAACTGTGTTCCTCAGATCTTAGCCTCCGAAGCAGCTAGAATTACAAATGTGAGTTGGTACCTGGTAGGAATGACTAAACTTAGGCATCAAGTGTTACAGTGGTTATTTAAATAAAATACTGATCAGTTAGCAATGTGGTAATAATTGGCTTAAAAATAATGTGTGTGTATGTGTGTGTGTGTGTGTGTCCAGGTATATGTAGGGTTCCAGAGGGAAGTTGGATAAAGCAGATAGGTGAAACAAGATTGTAAAGTGTTAATTTTGAAGTTAGGGGTAATTACACTATGTTCTGTGTTTACATATGATTGAACATTCTGTAAAGGTTATAAATAAAAGCAATGAAAAGAAAACAGCCAGAGGTTTCCTGTTGATCAAATGACTCATTCTAAAGTTGAGTTGCTGTTATAAAGTCTCATCAGCAGATGGCAGAGGAGGATAATCCATGAACCTACTTAGGTCTGAAGGCTCAGTGAACTTGCTAGCCATGATTATCTCTATCATCAATGTCTCTATATCTTAATGTACATCTATTTCTACATCTCTAACTCTCTACTTCTCTTCTGACCTATCATCCACACACATATATTTCCACCTAGCTTCATTTAGAAAATTATATTTATTTATTATAAGGGGTTTTCTGCGATGTTTGATGGCAATTAATTGTTTCCTTTCCCAATAACATTGTGATTTATCATAGGTTACCCAAGGTAGATTTAAGGAATAGCTATGGAATTTGACATGCAGAAAATGACACAGGGGCTGGGAAGGTGGCTCAGTGGTAGAGTGCTTGCCTTGCATGCCTGAGGCCCTGGGTTCGATTCCTCAGCACCACATAAGCAAAAAGAAAAAAGCTGGAAGTGTCACTGTGGCTCAAGTGGTAGAGCGCTAGCCTTGAGCTGAAGAGCTGAGGGACAGCGCCCAGGTCCAGAGTTCATGACCCACGACTGGAACCCCCCCCCCCAAAAAAAAAAGAAAATGACATAGACATGGCTCAAAAAGAAATGTACTAATTGCTTCACCTAGGTATCTGTAATCTCTCTGAACCTCACCTGTACAATGACAATAAACATTTTTAAAAAGAAAAAGTGCTAGCCCAAGGCTAGCACTCTACCACTTGAGTTACAGCGTCACTTCTGGTTTTTGAGTGGAGATGAGTCTCATGGGGGATTTTTCTGCCTGGGCTGGCTTTGAACCATGACCCTCAGATCTTAGCTTCCTGAATAGCTAAGAATACAGTCATGAACCACTAGCATCACTCTACCACTTGAGCCACAGTACCACTTCTGCCCTTTTCTGTTTATGTGGTACTGAGGAATCAAACCCAAGGCTTCATGAATGGTAGGCAAGCACTCTACCACTAAGTCATATTCTCAGCCAATTTTTTACATTCTGTATTAGCATCAGTTAGTTGTACATGGAGGTTTTATTTTGGTAGGTCCATATTGACAACCAGTGTACCTTGCTCAGACTCCCTCCCTCTGTTACCCTCTCTTCTTCCTGCATCCTTCCTAAAATAATCTCAACAAGCTTAATTGTTCAATTTTCATGCATGTATATACAATGCTTTGTTCCTATTCACAGTTCTTGAACCTCTCTATTCACTTTCCCTTTCCAGTAGTACCTGCCCCATATAAAGGATATGTTTTTTATTCTTGTCATTCATATATATATATATATATATATATATATATATATATATATATATATATACATATATTTTTTGGTCCAGTCGTGGAGCCTGAACTCTGGGCCTGGGCACTGTCCCTCAGATCTTTAGCTCAAGGCTAGCGCTCTACCACTTGAGTCACAGCGCCATTTCTGGCTTTTTTCTTTTTGCTTATGTGGTGCTGAGGAATCGAACCCAGGGCCTCAGGCATGCAAGGCAAGTGCTCTACCACTGAGCCACCTTCCCAGCCCATCATTCATATTTTTTGTGTATGCTAATTGTTCAAATAGGCTTCACAATAGTATTTCATACATGTATATAAAGTACTCTGAGATTGCACCCTTCATCTATTGTCACATTTCCTAACCCTCTACCCCATTATTCCAGATTTCACTGAGTCTCATTTTGCTTTCTTTCTTTCTTTTTTTTTTTGTCAAGATGATATACAGAGGAATTATAGTTACATAAGTAAGATAGTAAGTACATTTCTTGTCAAACTTGTTACTCCTTCCCTCATTTGCATTTTGCTTTCTTTATCCACCAATACAATGGGTTTGGATATTGTTCACCCTTTAATCTTCTCTTTTCCTTCTCCAATCCCCTTAAACAGTTCTACTGTTGACATATTACCACTTACATATTTATTATATATGTTCATATATTTTAAACATGCTATACATATATCTCATATTCCTTTGTGTGTTTACATGCATGATTATCTTTTAGGTTTAGCAAGCACACATGAGAGAAAACATGTAACTTTGTTCTTCTGAACATGGCTTGCTTTGCCTACCATGAAGGCCCCAGATTTACCCACTTCTTTACAATGATACAATTTCATATCAAGCCAGGCCAGGCTCCCTGGCAAATGATTTATTTTTTTTAATTTTAATTTTTTGTGAACATACTGTACAGAGCGGTTACAATTACATGGGCAAGATAATGAGTACATTTCTTATCAAGCATTGCAGCCTCCTCCTTTGTTTACCCTTCACATCCCTTCTCAGCCTCCCCCTGTCTCCCCCACCCAATCCTTCCTCCCCCTCTCCCCCCCTCCCGCACCAAACTTGTAAAGTTCGTTTTCGACATGACAACTTGTACTTCTCATTGTTGCAACAGGTCCACCTGTATCCTTAAATGACTTGTTTTTCCCCATCTCCTCCACAAATTATGCCGACATCAAATAGCAGGGGTTATACTGTGGGGGGGACACATACAAAGCAACAAAGAAATAATCTTATAAATGCATTAGAAACAAATGCATGAAAGAAAAAAACATTAAAATACATATCGTAGGGTTCATTTTCCTAACATCACATTATCTGACCTTTTCTGCTTGACTCATACATATACTAGATATTGCAAATAAGGGAAACCATGGGACCTATGTTTCTTTGGGCTTGGCTTACTTCACTTAATATTTTTTCCAAGACTTTCCATTTTCTAACAAATGGGGCAATGTCATTCTTTCTGATGGAGGCATAGAATTCCATTGTGTATATATACCACATTTTCTTAATCCATTCATCTACTGAGGGGCATCTGGGTTGGTTCCATATCTTAGCTATGGTAAATAATGCTGCAATAAACATAGTTGTGCTGGTAGCTTTAGTGTGGTCTTGTTTGTAAACATTTGGGTAAATGCCCAAAAGTGGGACTGCTGGGTCATAGGGGAGCTCTATGTGGAGTCTTTTGAGGAACCTCCATACTACTTTCCAAAGTGGTTGAACCAAGTTTACACTCCCACCAACAATGAAGTACGGTTCCCTTCTGTCCACATCCCCTCCAGCATCTGTTGTTGTTAGAGTTCTTGATTTTTGCCATTCTAATTGGGGTGAGGTGGTATCTCAATGTTGTTTTGATTTGCATTTCTCTTATGGCTAGGGAGGTTGAGCATTTCTTCATGTGTCTATTGGCCATCCTTCTTTCTTCTTCAGAGAAGTTTCTCAAGTCTTTCGCCCACTTATTTATTGGGCAGTTGTTTCTTTGAGGATTTGTTGTTGGGGGGGTTTAATTTTTTGAGATCCAAGTATATTTTAGATATGAGACCCTTGTCCGTTGTATGGCTAGTAAAGATCTTCTCCCAATCCGTGGGCTTTCTATTGATCTTGCTAGCTATGTCCTTTGCCATGCAGAAACTCTGCAACTTCATGCAATCCCATTTGTCCAACCTTTCTTTGATTTGTTGTGTTTCCGGGTCTCTATTAAGAAAATTGCAGCCTGCGCCAAGGAGACCTGGGGTTTCTCCTATTCCATCCTGTAATGTTTTTAGAGTGTCTGCTTTGACTCCGAGGTCTTTGATCCATTTGGAGTTGATTCTGGTGCAGGGTGATATATAAGGATCTAGCTTTAGTTTTCTGGAAGTAGTTAACCAATTTTGCCAGCACCATTTACTGAAGAGGCTGTCTTTCTTCCATTCTAATTTTTAGCTCCCTTATCGAAGATTAGATGGCTATAGGTCTGTAGGTTCATTTCTGGGTTTTCAATTCTATTCCATTGGTCCTAAGGTCTGTTCTTATGCCTGGTAAATGATTTATAAGACTTCCCGGAGGTCTTTTGAATCTCACAAAGGTCGGAACAGATTTTACTCTGTAACTCAGCAATGTCTACCCCACTGAGGACGCTGGAGTTTACTTCTGCTTCCAAGGTACACAATCTCTTACCCCTGTGGCACAGCCTAGAGCAAAAATTTCCCTGTGTGATGCAGCCCAGCTTTCCCCATTTCTGAGGACCAGCAGAGCTGATACTCTGAGCCTGTGTATGAGCAGCAATAAGGTTGGAGGTCTCAGACATCAAGCTATGGCTGAGGTCTCTGTCCTATGGGGACCATGGCTACACTCAGAATATCCACCATCAAATACACCAGCAACAGCAAGTGCTGTGTGGGGTAGGGGTGTGGGGGGGTGAGTGGGAAATGTGAGGAAAATAAACCTTTCTAAACTGTTGATGAGAATGAACTCTTTGCCTGGCATGTGTTTGAACATGATTCTTCGGCTCCCCACTTCCAAAGCTAGGATTAGAGACCCAAGTCTCCACCCCCACCCTTGGCCACAAACACATCTTAAACCCTTTAAGATATTTTACTATTCTTCGCAGCCAGTGTTAGTTTATAAGCATGTATTCATTTACACATTCTAGTGTGCATGTCTTAACACCTTCCTTGCTAAGCTAGGAAACATAATCATTCCTTCAGTCCAGCTCTCTTTAGCATTTCTTTTATATGATAGTTGAAACTAAATATGATTTTTGTTTTATTTTGTTTTGCAAACAATATTTCCACTTGCCCCATTTTCTTTTTTCTCTATTCTCTTGGGTCTTTTCCCTGTAACAAGGCACTGATACCATTTTTATATGCTCTGATCCTAAGCCTTGGGTGCATTCCCTGCATTGTGTTTTGTTCACAGCTGACCTTCTCACCTGAGCCCTGCCATCAGTCTTCTTTGCCATCAGTATTGATCTAAGGTCCTCTTGTAGGCTGTTCTCTCCCACATCATCCACAGTACAAATGAGGGCCCAAACATCTTTTGCCAGTATGCTGAGGCCTCCAGGATGGATTGGTGTGATAAGATCAGACCTAAGGTGCTGTGACCAGGATCTTTAGTAATCATCGAATCAGTGAAGATTCAGAGCATTCATAGTGGAAACCCTGTCCCACAGAAGGTGCAGCCATGAGCCATCACTCAGAAGGCATGTCTTCACTTCTCTTGTTTCCTCCCCCGCCTGCCTTGTCCCAGTATTGGGGTTTGAGCTTGCTACACCCTCTACCACTTGAACCCATGCTACCTCTAATCCTTTTTGCTTTAGTTATGTTTAGGGAAAATCTTTCATTGTTGCTCAGAGTTGGCAAAGATCCTTCTATCTACAGCCTCCTGTATCACTGGAACTACGGAAGTGTGCCTTCAAGCCAGCTTGTTTGTTCAGATGGAGTCTTGCTAAACTTTTCCCTGCAGTCTTTTTAATCTCAGCCTCCTCAGTAGCAGGGATTACAGGTGTGAGCCACTATGGGAATCCCTGAGTGATTCTTCTAGAGATGCAGGCCAGCTCTCTGGGTGGGGGGTGGGAGGACTGGGGGGGGGGGGAGTGAGGAAGAGCAGAGTCTTCAGTGTCACATTATCTCCAGGGGATCCTGAAGTAATGAGAACTGAAAGACTAAGTGCAAACATTGTAATACATTTTCATTCTTTTCCTTTTATTACTTTTTCCAAGTGAAGTCATATTTGTGTGTTTGTGATTTAGTTTATATTTCAATTTGAGAAAGAACAAAATTGGCAAGGCACAAAGTTCTGTCTAGAAGTCATCCATACTACCTTTCTGTTTCTGTGGGAAAATCTTTTCAAGAAGACAGGTTTTTTAAACTATCTGAACCTCCCTTTGAATTATCCTTGTCTATTTACTTAGAAGTAACAGGGTATCTGTACATTTTTGCTACAAATGCTATGGGGAGTCTGTTGCAGCTGACCCTTAATGGGGTTTCATTGAGTATAGCTGAGGCCCGTGTGGGATGGAGACCACAGCTGCAGTTTGTGTCTCTGAATTCCCCAACCTTGTCCTTGCACACAGACTCAGAGAATCTGCTCTGCTGGTTCCCAGAGAAGCAGCACATGGGCACAGCTGGGCTGCCCCATGCAGGGAGATTTTAGCTCTGGGCTATAGCACAGTGGGACAGAGAGTTTTGTTCATTGCATGCAGTAATAAACCCCTGTATCCTCAGGCTTCACCCTGCTGATTGTCAATGTGAAATCTCTGCCTGACCCATTGCCACTGAACCTGTCTGGGACCCCAGATGCTCGGTTGGAAACCTTATAAATCAAGCATTGTGGAGACTGTCCTGGCTTCTGAAGGAACCAATACAAATAGGTGTTTCCATGGCTATACAGGAGGCTCTCACTTGACCTGCAGGAGATGGAGGCTGGCTCTTCAGGAGCCACCATCAGAGAGAGTGGAGTCTGTGTCATCATGATGTCTCCAGTGGATCCTACAAAGCAGAAAGACAAGTGCAAGGTCACATATAAATGTTTTCAACTGGTTTCACAATTTTACTCTGTTATACATTATATCCTATTATTGTTAGAATTTTGATATATATTTTAAACGTTCAATTTTAAGACAGGATATAAGATATGCACACATAGGGCTTTGTTTATACCATCTTACTCTATAGAGCAATTTTCAGCAGAATATAGGGGCTGATTTTTCTGGAATCTACCTCCCCTCACAGATCTAAACAGCACCTGATACCCTGAAGGATGAGATCCACATACCTCACATGTGGACAGAACACACAGCAGCAGCAGTGGTGCCCCCCAGGCCTTCACCCTCACACCCCATCTCCTTCCTCATCTCCTTCATCTCTATGTGTACCTTCCAGGGATCCAGAGCATCAGCAGCCCCAGGAACTGAATAGAGCACCTCATTTTAAGAAATTGAAATGATGAGTCCTGATTGGTCAACTTAGTGTGAGAGCTGAGCTTTCATCTTAGTCTTAGCAAGGAAGGAGGCTCCTCACTAGGGAGCACTATGTGAATAGAATGTTGGGTACAGCAATGTGGCAAGACTTAAAGGGCATGAAAGGAGGCATCTTAGTTTAGTATTGAAAAGAAGCCAGTAAGGCTAAATTCCTTGCGGTTTGCCTTACTGGGCAGAAGGAGGCCATGTGGAATGTCTGGATGTGTTTGTTGTGGTAGAGGTGTATATGGTTCAACCTCACTAAGATATGAAAGAGACCCAATGCAGTGCAGGTGTGGGAATTGGTCTCTTGGAGGGGAAGAGTGCCTGTTGGCCCTTCCCAGATAAGAAGATAACAACTTTGTCCTCACATGTACTGCCTTTCAGTTTCTTACTGTTGACAACATAGACTTGAGCTATGCTGGTAGTTGCCAAGTGAGCAAAGCATGTTAGAAAGAAAGATTGGCAAGAGCTTTTCCTTAGGTGTAGCAAATTAAATTCTGTGATGTTTGTGTGAAGAGAACTTGGCAGTGAGGATTTCTGTTTTAGCTATTGCTAATTCCCAGTTCAAGGGAAGAGCAAAGGTGGGGATTTGTACCTTTAGTAATGAATACAAAATGCTTGGGAGCTAGTTTTTACAAACTGGTATTCTGTCATTGTTATTTCCAGCTATATCAGATTCATAAAAGTATCCCCAGTCCTGCTTTGATAGTACTTGGTTTGAAACCAGAGCTTCAGACTTGCTAGATTGGCACTCTACTGTTTGAGTCCTGCCCCTTGTCCTGCTTTAGTCTTGTATTTTCATTTACTTACATACTTATTTAACCTTTTTTGTAAAGGTGCTGTACAGAGGGGTTAGATTTCCATGGCCAGGCAGAGTGCATTACCTCTTGAATAATGTTTTTCCCCTCCTGATTCTCCTACCCCCAAAGTTGCGTAGTTAATTTTCAACATAGTGTCTAGTGCGTTTCACTGCTGAATTAGTTCATCCTTTGTTCCACTATTTCTGTGCTTCCCTTTCTCCTCCTCAAATCAGATAAACATACATAAAAGACAAAAGGTACAGAAGTCACAAACAGTGACAGATGGGAACAAACCAAAAGGGAGAAAACCTGCAAAGAGTATAATAAAAAAAACCTCTCATTTCCATTTCTTGAAGTTCATTTTGATAAGCATCATTTTATATGATCTTATGCATATAGCTGTTGAGCCCTTGTGATCATCTCCTCAGAATATCCTTCTTTGTTCTGTGTGAATGTTTAGATTGCTGTTTACTTAATCATGTCCAGGTGTAATTATTTGTCTTTTACTATCCATTGGGGTTATTTGTAGATTTATAGGCACATTCTAGTCATTACAAATGAGGGAAATGATGCAGCCTATGTTTCTTTGGATTTGGCTTACTTTGCTTAGTATAATTGTTTCCATGTCTTTTCATTTCCTTACAAATGGGACAATGTCTTTCTTGCTGATGAAAGCATAAAATTCCATTGTGTATATACACCACATTTTCTCAAGCCATTCTTCCACTGAGGGCATCTAAATTGATTCCTTATCTTGGCTATGGTAAGCAATGCTAAAATGAACCTAGTTTTGCTGGTGTCTTTACTGCAGCCTGGTTTGTGGTCAATTGGATAGACGCCCAGAAATGGGATCCTGGATCACAGGGAAGCTCTATGTTTTGTTTTCTGAGGAACCTCCATACTGCTTTTCAGAGCAGTTGAACAAGTTTACATTCCTATCAAATAGTGTAGTAGCATTCCCTTTTGGTCAAATCCCCAACAGCCCTTGTTAGTGGTAATTTTCTTGATAATGGCCATTCTAAGTGGAATGAAGTAGAATCTCAATGTTGTTTTGATTTGCATTTCTTTTATGGCCAGAGATGACGAACATCTCCTCATGTGTCCTGTTGGCCATTCTTATTTCTTCAGAGAAGCTTCTCTTTAAGTCTTTAGCCCATTTATTAATTGGGTTGTTGTTTCTTTGGGGATTTGTTGTTTGAGGCTTTAATTTTTTGAGCTATTAGTATATTTGAGATATGAAGTCTTTGTCTGATGAAGTAGCAAGGTATACCATCAACCCACAAAAGCCAGTAGCTTTTCTGTATGCCAACAATGAGAAGAATGGATCTGTAACCAGGAAAGCAACCCCTTTTGTAATAGCCTCAAAAATACCTAGGAATTAACTTACCAAAGATGTGAAAGACCTGTCTGATGAAAACTTTAACAATCTGAAAAAGTAAATTAAAGTAGATATAAGGAAGTAGGAAAACCTCCCATGCTCCTGGATAGGTAGAATTAACATTGTGAAAATGGAAATATGGCCCAAAAGCTATCTACAATACCCATCATGCAATACCCATGCAATGCCTATCAATATCCCAACATCATTCTTCAAGGATATAGAAGAAACAGTCCAAAAGTTCATATAGAATAATAGAAGACCCCAAATAACAAAAACAATACTCAACAGGAAGAACAGTGATGGTGAATACCAATACCAAGCTTCAAACTCCATTACAAAGTCATAGTAATAAAAAAGAGAATGGAAATGGCAAAAGAATAGGGCTGAGGACTGGGATAGAATAGGAGACCTAGAAATGAACCACAGACTTATAATCACCTAATCTTTGCTAGGGAGTAAAAAACACAAGTTAGAAGAAAGACAGCCTCTTCCACAAATACTGCTGGCAGAATTGACTATATATAGGGAGAAACCTGAAGCTAGATCCTTATATGTTACCCTGCACCAGAATCAACTCCAGATGGATCAAAGACCTCAAAGTAAGACCAAATACTATGAAAATATGACAAGAAGGGGTAGGGGAAACAATAAGGCTCCTTGGCACGGGTTGAAACTTCCTCACGATGCAGGGAATGACTAGATAAATGTGATTGTATCAGACTTAAGAGTTTCCACATGGCAAAGGACATAACTAGCAGATAAATAGGAAGCACACAGAATGGGAGATCTTTACTAGGCTCCTGTTTCTGTGATTGAGTTTATGGACCTTTCAGCCTAGGTTAGTTTATAATCACATTTCTATGGGTCTTAGCCTTCTGAGTAGCTAGAAGCCACTGTTACCTGAAAAAAATCTTATTAATTAATTAACTAATTTTTATATTTTTCTTTATTGTGCTAGTCCTGGGCCTTGCACCAAGGTGCTGGGCAGTGGCCCTTATCTATTTTGTTCAATGTTAGCACCCTACCACTTGAGCTTTTTGCTGGTTAATTGGGACAAGTATCTCATGGACTTTCCTGCCAGGGTTGACTTAGAACCATATTCCTCAGATCTCAGCCTTATGAGTATGTAGGATTATGGGTGTGAGCTGCTGGAGTCCAGCTAAAACATTTTGTTTGATCAGTTCTCAGGCTTGAAATCAAGGCCTGAGTGTTGTCTCTAAGCTTCTTTTGCTCACAGCTAGCACTCTACCACTTGAGCACAGGGCCATTTCTGGCTTTTCTTGTGTATATGGTACTGAGGAATTGAACCCAGGGCTTCCTGCATGGTAGGCAGGCAATCTACCGCTATGTCACATTCCCAGACCACTTTATGGTCCTTTGACACATTCAAGCAATGTAACACATCCACTACACAATGGAAACTTGATTTGTTGGAGAAAGAACAACTAAGGTGTCTGTCATGTTTTCTTTAAGTGTAAAAGCAACTCTGTGGATGTCTTTATCTATAAGATACAAAGAAGTTTCTAAACACCTGAAAAGCAGTTATGTTTATATCTGACTTTTTGATTCCTCAAACCTTCTACTGTATCTGTGTAAGCTGAATGAGCAATATTACATGAATGAAAGAAAGCCAGATTTAGCTCTTTGGAGCAGTCAGAGAGCAAAATTATAAAGCTCTACTGAAATCTAGAATATAAAGAAAGTTGTTAGAACTGTCTTAGGAGAATTTACTCAGAGTTCATATTCTTGATTTTGGATATTGGGAACTTTCTCCATCATGGTATTTTTGGCTTTCTCTCATGGTGGCAGACACTCTAACAGTTACTAAATGAATGTTGAATCTTATTTATAGTATATATATTTAAACTTGAAAAAATGATTGCAGTAAATTATCTATTTGAAAAACAGTAAAGGGATATTTTAATGATTAAGTGGAATACTTAAAATGCATATTGATGTCAATAATATATCTGGTTTTATGTTTAAAGCTTAAGATTGCTTTGGAAAGAAAATACCCTGAAGCCAACCACCAGTGGTTTACACTCTGACCCTGTCTACTCAGAAGAGTAAGACCTAGAGGATGTAGGGTTTTTTTTTTGTCAGTTGTGGGTCTTGAACTCATATCCTGAGCACTGTTCCCATGAGCTTTTGCTCAAAGCTAGTGCTCTACCACTTTGAGGCTCAGTGCCACTTCTGATGATTGAATTTTGAAGCAGACATGGGCAGAGCCGTTTGTGACAGTTGATCTCCAAAATAACCATAAAAAAATTGGACTCCAAGCAGGCATAGCGAAAGTGGTCAAGTCTAGAGGGGGAAGCATGTAGAAGAAATGTGATCCTGAGTTCAAACCCCAGTCCAAATCGGTCAATTACTTTTTTCTTTACCTATCCTTTCTTTGCCCAATGTTTTCTTCCTTCCTTGCTTCCTTGCTTCTTCCTCTTCCTCCCCTTCCTCCCTCCCTTTCCCATTCTTGAATTTTTCTTGATGTTTACTACTATGTTATTTTGTTTCACTCTGATTATCTGATTGAACTAAATTGCCTATCATTTCTGTAAAACTCAAACTATAGAATATAAAATTTCAATTTAAAACACTAAAGCCTCACTATTTCCCCATCTAGTGGCTTGTAGTTTAAGTCTTCCAGATTGATTTTAGAGCTTGGAACTTGACTTCTAGCTTTTCTAGTTACACAGTTACACTTCATTTAATGGTATTTTAGACTATTGATTTACATCAGATGAATTCACAATCCACTGCTCTGGTGATTTGCTTCCTCCTATGCTGATTGCTTTGCATAGACCCCTCCTGGTTGCTTCTCAGCTTTGATAAATGAGTCCTTTGTATTGGAACTGAGCTGTATCAGGTGGACTGGGACAGCATGATGGTGGTACCGACACAGGTCCTTGGGTTCTTACGACTTTGGATGTCTGGTGAGATACTTGGAAGTGTCACAATAAAAGTTCTACTCCATTCCCATTTGTAGTGTAGAGATAAATATACTGACATAACATTAAAGAGTAGATTTTTATGAAATAGTTCAATATTTATATTCATGTTATAAAGTCTGTCTCCCTGTCTCCCTGTCTGTCTGTCTTCCTGTCTCCCTGTCTCTCTGTCTGATAAGTGTGCATTTCTGATTGCAGGTGCTTGTGGGGACATTGTGCTTACTCAGTCTCCTTGGCTGTGTCTGCTGGAGAGAGGGTCACCCTCAGCTGCAAGTCCAGTCAGAGTCTGTTATTAGGCAGTGATAACTACTTGGCTTGGTATCAGCAGAAATGGGGAGAAGCTCCTAAGCTGCTCATATATGGGGCATCCACCTGGGCATCTGGAATTCCTGATCGGTTCATTGGCAGTGGGTCTCGAACTGATTTCACACTGATCATCACCGGTATTTGGGCTGAAGATGTTGCAGATTATTACTGCCAACAGGATTATAGCCACCCTCCCACAGCCCTTCAGCCTGGATCATAAACCTCCTCCCCAAGCCATGGATCAGTGAGCCTTGCTGTGTGAACAGCTACCATCTCACACAGCCCTGAATTGACATCTTTCCTGTCTGCCTGAGAGGTTGCATTTCTCTACTTAGTCCTGGTAGGTTTTGCAGGGCCCAGGAAATCATTCAGGTAGTTGGCCTTTCTGGAACTCTTTATGGGACCTAATTGTAGAAAACTATTGTAAGATTATCTCACATTGTTGGGAATTTTGGTGTCCCGAAAATTATGTGGCTAATTCCATAAAGTTAGTTTTTACTCTTTAGAGCTAGCTATAGTACATTCTCCTGTGTGTGTGATAAACTGCTGTTCTTGGGACTTGAACTCAGGGCTTGGGTGCTATTCTTTAGGTTTTTAAAAAATTATTTATTTAGTTAAGGCTTGTTCTCTCTAGCTTGAGATATAATTCCCCTTTGGGTTTTTTTTTGGTGTGTGCGTGTGGTTACTTGAAGATAAGGGTCTTATGGACTGTTCTTCCCATGCTGGCTGGCTGTGAATTGCAATCCTCAGATCTCCTCTTCTGAGGAGCTAGGGAGCAGGTAGGAGCCACTGATGCTGGTGAGTCTAGTTTTTCTGAATAGATCAATTCTTTTCCTCACCTTTCCTTAATCCTGGATGCTTCTATTTTGATCCTATTCCTTATTTTTCTTATTTCCTTTACTTTCCAATAGTAAACCCAATTCTTTTCTGTATTTATTTCCTTCCTGATATTAAGTGCTTGATCCCTTGTTTCAACACTTTAAAGATAGTGTTAGGTATTTAAATAGGTAGGATTTACTCTGCTATTCAGGCAGGAAGAGAAGTTTATTTTACCAAACTGCTTCTTTCCCCCCCCCCCCCACTCCCTGCCACCCCACCTTCCATACAAGGGATACCACATGGCTGAGATGTGACCTGGTTTTAAGTAAGGAAGGGGAGGGGAGAAGGTGTAGCCAGGTGAGGGAAGGTGTGGGCCACACTGGGTGCAGATGTGAACTTAGGACATGGGACCCTGTCCTGGTCCAATGGGAAGCATGACCAGGGGGGTCCAGGATGAGACCTCTAGGTATGCCAGTTACCTAGGTGACACAGATACTTAGCTGAGGAGAGATGAAGGAGGAGTCTGCTTGCCTTCCTAGAAGGGACCTTACATTCGACCCTTTTGATAATTATGAAACAGGGCACAGCTTCTTTCTGGTTACTCCTGCTGGCAAGAGGCATTGGACATTAGGGTTATAAGTTGGAGCTGTGGTTCCCCTCTGGGAGAAATCAGTAGGCAGCAGCACTCCCTTGGTGGTAGTCTTTGAATGAAGTCTGGAAGTCTCATGAGGCAAGGGCTTGGCCAAAGAAGCATTAGAGAGCTCACAAATGGGAAAAAAGTGAGAGCACACAAATGGCAAAAGGTCTCAAGGCAGAAAATTAAAAATTGGATGAGTTGGCTAGAATGGCTAGTTCTTATCTTCTGCATTCCAGGCTGTCTTGGAGTTGATGTAAAATGTCTCTATCTACTTCTGACATTTGGCAACTAGGTAGGGAAGAGTGTCAGGTAACAAAAGTCAAAACATACATTGCTGTTCCATTAGAAGGTAGACAGGTATGGACAGTAGATGGGCAAGTTCTTTCTATTGACCTCCTGGCTCTGGTTAATTTTGAAAGGGTAAACAAAAAGTGATTGATGTGATACCATCTCCCTTTACTCCTCTCCATGGTCCCTTGTTTCCTGGACTGGTTGTGTTCCAGGGGTCTCAGTGTTTGTTGCTGGGATAGCTTGTCCTAGTTTACATCCACAGGCTTTGAGCTAAAATCCTGGACACTGTCCCTGACCACTTCTGCTCAAGGCTAGCATCTTTGAGTAACAGTACCCCTTCCAGAGTCTGGCTGGTTAATTAGAGATAAGAGTCTCTTGAGCCATGCTTTCAGGCTGGCTTTTTGCTGCTGAGTTGGGAGATGGAGTGTCAGGGATTTTTTTGTTGCCTGAGCTGGCTTTGAACTGTAACCTTTGCCACAAAAACCGTTTATTATTTCCAATTAAAGCACCAAGCAGATCAAGAAGAAATAAGTAGAGCATACCTGCTCCTTACCAAGAATTGGCCAGCAAATAGTATTGATTTCTGTTGATCCTAATGATGCCTAAGTTAACCAAATTACTTTAACCAAAATTCACAAGAGACTTTCCTAGCTTTTAAAGGTCAGGTAGTATTACAGAAAGAATGTCACACAGAGTCTTAATTTTTGCAAACCCACAGCAGTCTTTCACCAGGAATCAGCTGTGTGTGATGGAGTCAGGCAGGTGTCCAGTTTCCTTTTACCACACTGAAGGTAGTCAGGATGGTCCAGGTGGGAGTGAAGCCATCATGCAGGTTGGAAGATGGATTGGATCTGGGGTAGGCTGCATTGGTTGAATGGACTACCACTCCTCCTGTTGTCCTACTTGGGAATTTCTACACAGACTGGTTATTGGTCCTGGGTGCTGTTCCTCTGCTTTTTCAACTTATATTGAGACCAAATTACATTAGATAGAGAACAATAAACCTTTAATAGTGGGAGACTTGAAATTAAAAATGTTGACATCAGAACAAGTTTAGACATCTTTGCTAATAAAGCAAATTAGCTGGATGGGCCTCTGTTTCCAGGACCTGTGAAGAGGCAGCTTTGTTAGTGAGGCAACTTATTGTGATTATATGACTTGGACTTTTATAAAGTAAGTACAAGCAAGCAGGCAGGCAGACAGACAAGAGAGGGGGAGAGAGAGGGAGAGGAAGAGAGGAAAAGAGAAAGTACTGTATTTAGGTCAGTGATTGCAATAATCCAATCAGTATTAATGCCAAATGTCTAAGCAGTTCCTTTTCTTTTGATGTTAGGTCTGGTCTCAAACCTCCAATGGCTAGGCTTAGAGAGGGAGCCTAGAGGGGGAGTCCCTGGGATCCAGACTGCATCACACTCTCGTGAACACAAGCCATAAGGTTGGAGAAAATTAGGAGGGAGAGAACAAAGAAGAGCCTGAAAGTAAACAAACTTCTGACCATTACCATTGCAGTGGTAAACACTGTATCTCTGAGAATATTTTGACCAGGCCTCATTGAAATTGCAAAAGGCATCCCAATTCAGTGTCCTGTCTTGTGAGTGACTGCAGCATGCCATTAAAAGTGCGGGAAACAGTCAGTCTGTTGAGAGAAGGAAAGTTTACTGGATGGAAGCAGCGTCCCACATCCTCCAGTGCCCTCTAGACAGAAATGACCAAAACCCCAAAACCTAGTGTCCTCAGCTCCGGAGGTGAACGCCTGGGAGTTCTCTGTTGTGGCGCCATGTGTAGTCAAACAGAAAACCAGAGAACCTCGTTCACTCATCAGAGTGGAGAAGTGGAGTAGCTTGGAGGTGGAGGCCAGCAATGCTGTTGGTGAATAGCCTAGCATGGCATCTCGCAGCAGCTCACTTGGGGGTGGTGGTGGTGGTAGGTACTGTCAGAACTGGGGATATTCCTCAGGGAAAAAAAAAAAGAAAAAAAAAGTGGAGAGGAATCCCACCTATCTTGATTTAAACCCTTCCCGAGTTCACATGCATCATCTATGTTAAGTATTTAAAGATGTTGCCCAGTAAGAACAATACTACCCACATGGTATTCAGGTAAGGGATAGGTTTATTCAGCAGACCACTGGGCACAGGCCAGGTTGTAACTCCGCCTGGCTGGAAAAAGGGGAAATCTGGCCCAGGGCCATACCTTATCTAGGGTAGGGGCAGGATAAGGCATGGCCAGTAAAGGGCAGTTGGAGCCAGGTGGGAGAAAGATGTGTCCACCTCAGATCCCGATGTGACCTCAGTGGATGCGGATATGACCTTCTCCAGGTGTGCCAGTTGCCTGGGAAACACAGGTATTGGGAGGAGACTTGTTGGTGAGGAGGGTGGAGTCTGCTCATGATCCAGGAATGGACCTTTCAGATAGAAGTTCATTTTCCTAGTTTTTTTCCCCCATCCTTGCCCCCTGTTTTCCAGGTGAGCTTTAGTGGTCAATTTCAAACAAAATGCATTCCTGTCTATCTCCGCAAGTCCTTTCTCCCTTTTTTTTGGGCATGTCTTTCAGTCATACTTTCTTTCAAAAATCTTTCTTGAGTTGTTTAATCACTAGAAAGGGTTGACAGCATTTCCCATTGGGTTTTCTCATGTTTAGTCAATTTTCTCTTCAGTTTATCCATGGGCACCTGAGTCTAATATTGTGGCAGAAGGATATTGTGGTCTTAGATGTGCTGTAATTTGGGTTCCTTCTGCAATATGTCATTCACATGGGCCTCTCAGTGTAAAATTGGCAAAAGGAAAAGTCATCCCAATATTATTTCTTCATCCTTATCTCAAATCTTTGTGGTAATGAGAATTAGTTCTTGCAAAGATATCAGTAAACCCAAGATCTGCACTCTGACTACTTTTTTTTTTGTCAGTTGTAGGGCTTGAACTCTGGGCCTGGGTGCTTTCCCTCAGCTCTTCAGCTTAAGGCTAGCTCCTTACCTCTGTGCCACAGCAGCACTTCTGGCTTTTTCTGCTTATGTGGTGCTGAAGAATCAAACCCAGGGCCTCATGCATGCAAGGCAATCACTCTACCACAGAGCCACCTTCCCAGCCCCAGATTTTTTAAAACCAATCCTGGGGCTTGAATTCGGGGCCTGGGCACTGTTCCTGGACTTCTTTTGCTCAAGGCTAGCACTCTACCAGTTGAACCACAGCATCATGTCTGGTTTTTTTCTGTTTATATGGTACTGAGGAATCGAAACCAGGGCTTCATGGATGCTAGGCAAGTACTCTACCACTAAGTCACATTCCCAGCTGTACAGTCCAGATTTTTAAAATTATGATTTCCACAGTTTTAAATTAGGATCAATTAGTTGTATAAGGAGACTCTATTTTGGCAGGTGCATATTTTCAAGCAGTGTACCTTGATCACAATCATTACTTCCATCACCTTCCATCCTCCCTGCTCATCCCCAAAACAATCTCCACAACTTCATTGTTCCATTTTCATACATGTGCACGATGTATGCCATCATATTCACTCTCCTTTATCCTCTCCATGCACCCTCCCCATTCCCACTAATAATCACTATTTATATTTCTGTCATTCATATTTTCAGTGTATGCTAATTGTTCAAATGGTCATTAGCATATATAATGCTCTAATGAGATCTCACTTCTTACTTAGTGTCACATTCCCTAATTCCACTACTCTAATGTTCCAGACTTCAGTGAGTCTCCTTTTGCTCTCTTTATGTACAGATGCAATACATTTAGATATTGTTCACCCTTTAATCTCCTCTTTTTCTCCTCCAATCCTCTCCAACCACCCCACAGTTATACACATTTATTATTTTTGTTCATATATTATAACCATGTCATATATATTCCATTTATAATATCCCATATCGTATATGGGATACATAGATGCTTACATGCATATTTAGCTTTTAGGTTACAAGCACACATGAGAGAAAACATGTGACTTTGTCTTTCTGAGACTCTTTTTCTTTGCTTACCATGAGGCCCAAGATCTACCCACTTCTTAGCAAATGACACAAATTCATGTGAAGCCAGGCCAGGCTCCATGGCAAACAATTTATAAGACTTCCCAAAGGTCTCTTGAGTCCCACACAGATCAGGCACAGTTTCACTGTGGAAATCAGCAATGTCTACTATGCTGAGGATGCTGGAGTTTACTACTGCAGTACAGACAAGGGCACATACCTCCCGGTGAAGGGCAGCTGAGCTGTCCCCATTTGCTGCTTGTCTGGGGACAACATTCTCTGAGCCGGTGTGTAAGGACAATGTTGGAGAACTCACAGAAGCAATTGGCAGCTGAGGTCTGTGTTCCATGGGCACCATGGCTACCCTCAGATACTCAGAATAGCCACCATGAAGAACATCAGCAACAGCAAGTGCTGGTGGGGATGAGAGGAAAATAAACTCTTTTAAACTGTCCGTGAGAATAAACTGTTGCCTGGCCTGTGTTTGAACCATGATTCTGTGGATCTCCCTTTCCAAATGTTAGGATTGGAGGCCCAAGTCATCCTACTTGACAATATCACATCTTAAACATGAAAGATATTCTCCATGTTGTCTGTGCAGAAGTGTTAGTTTACATGTATCTATTCATTTACACATTGCAGTGTTCATGTCTTAATATCTTCCTTTCTTAGTGAGGAAGCAAGATCTTTCCATAAGCACTGCTCTCTGTTTTTGCAAACAATATTTCCTTCTGCCCCATTTTCTTTTCTCTCTAGTTTTCGTGTGTCATTTCCCTATAACATGGTACTGAGTTCACATGCCTGAGTTCTAAGGCTTGGGTTATTCCTTGCACTGTGTTGCCTGCTGACCTTCCCACCCTGAGTGCTTCCTTCTGTGGTCCTCCTCCCCATCAGATGTCTAAGGTCTGTCTTGAATGCCATTCTCTCCTATGCTATGCACAGTATATAATGAGGGCATAAACACCTTTGCATGCTTGCTTCTGCCCTGATGCAGAACAGGTCATATGTAATCTGATCTAAGGTGCCTGTGGTCAGGCTCTTTAGTAATCATTAATTCAGTAAAGATTCAGAAGCTGTGGGTGGGGGTGGGGGGAGGATTGGAAGGGATGGGAAAGGGATACAAAGGAGGAGGCTACAATGGTTGATAAGAAATGTACTCATTATTTTGCCCATGTATTGTCACCCCACTGTACAGTATTTTCACAATAAAAAATAAAAATTAAAAAAAAGATTCAGAGGCATTCATAGCAGGCACCACTTCCAATAGAATGTGCAGTGAAGTCAGGCACCACCTATAAGGGATGTTCTCACTTTTTCTGTTTTTGTTTTTATTTTTTTCCCTCCCAGTATTGGTGTTTGATCTCAGGAACTCCTGCTTGCTACATATTCTACCACTTGCCCCATGCTACCAGTAGTTCTTTATTGTTTTAGTTATTTTTAAGGTTAAATCTTTCACTGCTCAGAGTTGACAAAGATTCTCCTACCTACTGCCTCCTACATAGCTGGACCTGTAGATGTGTGCCCTCAAACCAGCTTATTTGCTCAGGTGGAGTCTTGGTAATTTTTCTTGGGTTGTGCTTTAACTGCAATCTTCTTAATCTCAACATCCTGGGTAGCTGGTATTACAGGTGTGAACCTCTATGAGAGGCCCTCTGTGATATTTCTAGAGCTTCTGTCCAGATCTCTAGGCATGAAAAGAGGAGGGATTCTCAAATGAGAACTGCAAGATTAAGTGAACACATTATAAGCCATTTTCATGATTTTCCTTTTATTACTTTGTCCAAGTGAAGTCATTTGTGTGTGTTTATGATTTAGTTTATATTTCAATTTGTAAAAAGAATGGAATTGGCAAGGCCCAAAGTTCCATGTAGAAGTCATCTACACTAACTTTCTGTTTCTGTGGGAAAATCTTTGAAGAGACAGGTTTTAAAGTATCTGTAAATTTCCTTTGACTTAGTCCTGTCTATGTTCTCAGAAGTGATTTGTGGATTTTGTACATTTTTGCTACAGATGTTATGGGGAGTCTGTTGCAGCTGACCATCAATGGGGTTTCATTGAGTGTAGCTGAGGCCCCCATGGGACAGAGACTTCAGCTGCAGTTTGTGGCTCTGAGTTCCCCAACCTTGTCCTTGCACACAGACCCAGAGAGTCTTCTCTTTTGGTCCCCAGGCAAGCAGCACATGGGCACAGTTGGGCTGGTCCATGCAGGGTGGTTTTTTGCTCTGGGCTGTTTCATACTGTTAGGGTATTTTGTACCTTGCCCGTTGTAATAAATTCCTGCATCTTCCGGCTTCACCTGGCTGATTGTGAGTGTGAAATCTTTGCCTGACCTAATGCCACTGAACCTGGGTTCCAAGGATCCTGATTAGAAATTTTAGAAATCATTCACTCTGGAGACTGTCCTGTTCTGTGTACAAACCAATTCAAGTAGATGTTTTCATCAGTGTACAGGAGCTTCTCACTTGAACTGCAGGAAATGGAGGCTGGCTCTTCAGGGGTGACTGACAGGGAGAGTGGAGTCTGTGTCATTACGATGTGTACAATGGATCCTGAAAAGAAAAAGATAATTGTAAGGTCCTGTATTAAACTTTCCAGCTGGTTTCATAATTTTCCTTTGCTGCACATTATAGGCTAAAATAGTTATTGGAATTTTGATTAAGAATATAATATTAGATTTTAAGACATGATGGAAGATATGCAAGCCAAATGCTTTGTCTACACCATCTCCTTCAATATAACATTTTTGTTTTAGCAGAATCTAGGTTGGGATTCTCTGGAATCTTCCTCCCCTCATAGATTTCAACAGCACCTAACACCCTGAAGGATGAGGTCCACACGCTTCACATGTGGACAGAACACACAGCAGCAGCAGTGATGCCCTCCAAGCCTCACCCTCACACCCCATCTCCTTCCTCATCTCCTTCATCTGTCTGTGTCCTCACCAGGGATCCAGAGCATCAGCAGCCCCAGGAGCTGATCAGAGAACCTCATTTTCAGAAATTGAAATGAAGAGTCCTGATCACTGAACTTGGGTGAGAGCTGAGCTTTTGTCTTAGTCTTAGCAAGGAAGGAGGTTCCTCCCTGGAGAGCACTAAGCAAATTGTATGTTGGGTGCAGCAATGTGGCAAGACTTAAAGGGCATGGAAGGAGGCATCTTAGTTGAATCAACTTATTTCTGTATTGAAAAGAAGCCAGTAAGGATAAATTAATTGTGGTTTGCCTTACAGGGCAGAAGGAAACCATGAGCAAAATCTGGATGTATTTGTTGTGGTAGAAGGGGGAGGTGAGGTGCATATGGACCAACCTTACTAAGATAGGAAAGAGACCCCATGCAGTCTGCACTGCATTGTGGGCATTGGTCTCTTGGAGGGGAACAGTGCCTGTTTGGCACTTCCCAGCTAAGAAGACAACAACTTTGCCCCCTCAAGTACTGCCTTTCAGTTTCTTACTGTTGACAACATAGACTTGAGCTATGCTGGTAGTTGCCAAGTGAGCAATGCATGTTAGAAAGAAAGATTGGGAAGAACTTTTCCTTGGGCCTAGCAAATTAAACTCTAAGATGTTTGTGTGAAGAGAACTTGGCAGTGAGGATTTCTGTTTCAGCTAGAGCTAATTTCCCCGTTCAAGGGAAGAGCAAAGGTGGGGATTTGTACCTTTAGTAATGAATACAAAATGCTTGGGAGATAGTTTTTACAAACTGGTATTCTGTCATTATTATTTCCAGATATATCAGATTCATAAAAGTATCCCCAGTCCTGCTTTGATAGTACTTGGTTTGAAACCAGAGCTTCAGACTTGCTAGATTGGTACTCTACTGTTTGAGTCCTGCCCCTTGTCCTGCTTTAGTCTTGTATTTTCATTTACTTACATGCTTATTTAACCTTTTTTGAAAAGGTGCTGTACAGAGGGAAAGAGTTCCATGACCAGGCAGAGTGCATTTCCTCTTGAACAGTGTTTTTCCCCTCCTGACTCTCATCCACCTAAAACTATGTAGTTACTGTTCAACATAGTGTTTAGTGGGTTTCACTGCTCAATTAGTTCACCCTTTGTTCCACTATTTCTGTGCTTTCCTTTCCTCTCCCCAAATCAGATAAACTTATATTTAAGAAAAAGGTACAGAAATCACAAACAGTGACAGATGGGAACAAACCAAAGGGGTGAAAACTTGCAAAGAGCATAAGAAAAAAAAAATTCTCATTTCCATTTCTTGAAGTTCGTTTTGATAAGCATCATTTTATGTGATCTTATGCCCTCAATGTTGTTTTGATTTTTATTTCTCTTATGGCCAGAGATGACAAACATCTCTTCATGTGTCCGTTGGCCATTCTTATTTTTTCTTCAAAGAAGCCTCTCTTTAAGTCTTTAGTCCATATATTAATTAGGTTATTGTTTTGTTGGGGATTTGTTGTTTGGGGGGTTTAATTTTTTGAGCTCTTAGTATATTATACATATGAATTCCTTGTGCAATAAAGTTGCCAGGTGTAAGATCAACCCACAAAAACCAATAGCTTTTCTGTATTCCAACAATGAACAGAATGAAGTTGAAATCAGGAAAGCAACTCCTTTTGTAATAGCCTCAAAAATACCTAGGGATTAACTTATCAAAGATGTGAAGGACCTGTCTGATGAAAACTTTAACAATCTGAAAAAGTAAATTAAAGTAGATTTAAGCAAGGAGGAAAACCTTCCATACTCCTGGATAGGGTGAGTTAACATTGTGGAAATGGAAATATGGCCCATAAGCTATCTACAATATCCATCATGCAATACCAATGCAATTCTTATCAATATCCCAACATCATTCTTCAATGATATAGAAGAAACAGTCCAAAAGTTCCTATAGAATAATAGAAGACCCCAAATAACAAAAACAATACTCAACAGGAA
Organism: Dipodomys spectabilis; assembly: GCF_019054845.1. Lineage (NCBI taxonomy): Eukaryota > Metazoa > Chordata > Mammalia > Rodentia > Heteromyidae > Dipodomys > Dipodomys spectabilis. The sequence continues at coordinate 8,278,994 of NW_024870814.1, forward strand.
GAACAGTGATGGTGAATACCAATACCAAGCTTCAAACTCCATTACAAAGTCATAGTAACAAAAAAGAGAATGGAAATGGCAAAAGAATAGGCCTGAGGTCTGGGATAGAATAGGAGACCCTCAAATGAACCACAGACTTATAGCCACCTAATCTTTGCTAAGGGGGCCAAAAACACAGGATAGAAGAAAGACAGCCTCTTCAACAAGTAGTGCTGGCAGAATTGACTATACATGGACAGAAACCTGAAGCTAGATCCTTATATGTTGCCCTGCACCAGAATCAACTCCAAATGGATCAAAGACCTCAAGGTAAGACCAAATACTCTGAAAATCCTACAAGAAGGGGTAGGGGAAACACTAAGGCTCCTTGGCACAGGTTGAAATTTCCTCACAATGGAAGCCATGACTAGATACATGCGATTGAATCAGACTTAAGAGTTTCCACATGGCAAAGGACATAGCTAGCAGATAAATAGGAAGCCCACAGAATGGGAGATCTTTACTGTGCTTGTGTTTTTGTAATAGAGTCTATGGACTTTTCAGCCCAAGTGATTTTATAATCACATTTCTATGGGTCTTAACCTTCTGAGTACTTAGAGCGACTGTTACCTGAAAAAAAGAATTCTCATTAATCAATTAATTTTTATATTTCTATTTATTGTGCCAGTCCCAGACCTTGAATCAAGTGCCTGGGCAGTGGTCCTTACCTATTTTGTTCAATGTTAGCATCCTACCACTTGAGCTACACCCCCATTTCTGGCTTTTTGCTGGTTCTTTGGAGACTAAGTGTCTCATGGACTTTCCTGCCAGGGATGACTTAGAACCATATTCCTCAGCCCTCAGGCTTATGCGTATGCAGATTACAGGTGTGAGCTTCTGGAGTCCAGCTAAAACATTTTTTTTGATCAGTTCTCAGGCTTGAAGTCAAGGCCTGAGTGTTGTCTCTAAGCTTCTTTTGCTCACAGCTAGCACTCTACCACTTGAGCACAGGGCCACTTCTGGCTCTTTTTGTTTCTGTGGTACAGAGGAATTGAACCCAGGGCTTCATCCATGGTAGGCATGTATTCTACCACTAAGCCACATTGATAACCCCCAAAATATAGTTTTTTTTTTCATTTTCTGTCTGTTGTGGGGCTTGAACTCTGGGCCTGGGTGCTGTCCCTCAGCAATTCAGTTCAAGGCTAGTGTCCTACTACTTGAGCCACAGCACCACTTCTGGCTTTTTCTGCTTATGTCGTGCTGAGGAATTGTACCCATGGCCTCATGCATAGGATGAAATCACTCTACCACTGAGCCAACTTCCCAGCCCCCAAAAACATTTTTAAGAGAATATGTTGATATCATCAGGTGTAATGAACATTTATGGCTTTTTTCTCTGGAATGATCTTAGAATATTCCTTTCCATGTCTGTTCTTTCTTGCTGTGGATATTATGTCCTCACAATCATAATTCCATAGTTTCCAAACAGGTTTCATGTGTTAAAAATGAAAAAAATGATGTTTCAGGACTATTTGAATCAAAGATGGACCTTCTGCTGGGGGCTTCATCCAAGATGGTCACTCAGGTGACTCTGTTCAGAGCTAGGAGGACATTCTTTCTTGACCTTGACTTCCTATCCTTAGAGCTGAGAGAGATCAATCTGTGCTGTTTTCATCAACAAGTTTATGGTCTTTTTTTTTTTTTTTTTTGATGCTGTAACTGGGGGCTTAAACTCAGGGCCAGGGCACTGTCCTTGAGATTCTTTGTTCAAGGATAGCACTGCACCATTGAGTCACAGCACCACTTCTGGCTTTTTCTATTTATATGATACTGAGGATTCAAACCCAGAGCTTCATGCATGCTAGGCATGCAATCTACCACTGAGCCACATTCCCAGACCACTTTATGGTCTTTTGACACTTCAAGCAATGTAACACATCCACTGCACAGTGGAAACTTGATTTGTGGGCGAAAGATCAACTAAGGAGTCTGTCATGTTTTCTTTAAATGTAAGAGCAACTTTATGTCTTTATCTAGAAGATACAGAGAAGTTTCTAAACATCATGAAAAGCAGTTATTATATCTGACTTTTTTCATTCCTAAAACGTTCTACTGTATCTGTGTAAACTGAATGAGCAATACTACAGGAATGAAAGAAAGCAAAATTTAGCTCTTTGGAGCAGTCAGAGAGCAAAATTATAAAGCTCTACTGAAATCTAGAACATAAAGAAAGTTGTTAGAACTGTCTTGGGAGAATTTACTCAGTTCATATTCTTGATCTTTGGATATTGGGAATTTCCTCACTCATGGCATTTTTTTGGCTTTCTCTCCTTGTGGCAGACACCCTAACAGTTCCTAAATGAAGTCTGAATCTTATGTATAGTATATATTTTTAAACTTGAAAAAATGTTTGCAGAAAATTAACTATTTGAAATACAGTAAGAAGATTTTTTAAGCATTAAGTGGAACACTTAAAATGTACATTGTATTGTCAATAATATATCTGGTTTTATGTTTAAGGTTTAAAATTGCTTTGGAAAGAAAATACCCTGAAGCCAAGCACCAGTGGCTTGCACTATGACCTTGTCTACTCAGGAGAGTGAGACCTAGAAGATGAAGTGTTTTATTGTGAGTTGTGGGTCTTGAACTTATGTCCTGATCACTGTCCCCATAAGCTTTTGCTCAAGGCTAGTGGTCTACCACTTTGAGGCTCAGTGCCACTTCTGAAAATTGAGGTTTGAAGCTGACATGAGCAGAGATGTTGGTGACAGTTGATCTCCAAAATAACCACAAAAAGTTGGACTCCATGGAGGCGAGGTGAAAGTGGTCGAGTTTAGAGGAACAAACATGCAGAAGAAATGTGATCCTGAGTTCAAACCCCATTCAAAATTGGTCACTTACTTTTTTTCTTACCTGTTCCTCCTTTGGCTAACGTTTTCTTCCTTCCTTGATTCCTCCTTCGTCCCTTTCTCTTCTTCCTCCTTTTCCTCCCTCCCATTCCCATTGTTGAATTTTTGTTGCTGTTTACTATTTTGTTTCACTCTGATTGAGCTAATTCACCTATCATTTCTGTAAAACTCAGCCTATGTAATATAAAGTTTCAGTTTAACATTAAAGCCTTTGTATTGCGCCACGGAATGGTTTGTATTTTAAGTCTTCCAGTTTTTTTTTAGATCTTGGAACTTGACTTCTAGCTTTTCTAGTTGCACAGTTACACTTCATTTGGTGATATTTTAGGCTCTTGATTTACATCTGATGTTTTCACAATCCACTGCTCTGGTGATTTGCTTCCTCCTATGCTGATTGCTTTGCATAGACCCCTCCTGGTTGCTTCTCAGCTTTGATAAATGAGTCCTTTGAATTGCAACTGAGCTGTATCAGGTGGACTGGGACAGCATGATGGCAGTACCGACCCAGGTCCTTGCACTCCTTGTACTTTGGCTGTCTGGTGAGATATTTGAAAATGTCACAATAAAAGTTCTATTACATTCCCATTTGTGGTGTAGAGATAAATATACTGACATAACATTAAGGGGTAGATTTTTATGAAATAGTTCAATATTTATATTCATGTTATAAAGTCTGTCTGCCTGTCTCTCTGTCTGTCTGTCTGATCAGTGTGCATTTCTGATTGCAGGAGCTTGTGGGGACATTGTGCTTACTCAGTCTCCAAGTTCCTTGGCTGTGTCTGCTGGAGAAAGTGTCAACATCAACTGCAAATCCAGTCAGAGTCTGTTATCAGATGGTAATAACAACTTGGCTTGGTATCAGCAGAAATGGGGAGAAGCTCCTAAGCTGCTCATATATGGGGCATCAACCCGGGCATCTGGAGTCCCTGATAGGTTCAGTGGCAGTGGGTGTGGAACTGATTTCACAATGACCATCGGCAATATTGAGGCTGAAGATGTGGCAGATTATTTCTGTGGACAGTCTTATAGCACCCCTCCCACAGTGCTTCAGCCTCATTCAAAAACCTCCTCCCCAAGCCATGGGTCAGTGAGCCTTGCTGTGTGAACAGCTGCATTCTCACACAGCCCTGAATTGACATCCTTCCTGTCTGCCTGAGAGGTTGTATTTCTCTACTTAGTCTTGGTAGGGTTTGTAGGGCCCAGGAAATCATTCAGGTAGTTGGCCTTTCTGGATCTCTTTGTGGGACATAATTGTAGAAAACTATTCTAAGGTTATCTCACATTGTTGGGAATTTTGGTGTTATTGGTTCCTGAATATCAGGATCATGTGGCTAATTCCATAAAGTTAGAGCTAGCTTTAGTATTTTCTCTTATGTGTGTGATAAACTGCTGTTCCTGGGACTTGAACTAGGGCTTGGGTGGTATTTCTTAGTTTTTTTTTAAAAAATTATTTATTTAGTCAAGGCTTGTTCTCTCTAACTTGATAAATAATTCCAATTTGGTGTTTTTTTTTTTTTTGTTTGTTCGTGTGTGTCCTTGAAGATAAGGGTCTTATGGACTTTTCTTCCCATGCTGGCTGGTTATGAATTGCAATCCTGAGATCTCAGTCTTCTGAGTGCTAGGGAGTAGGTCTGGGAAAGTACCGTACTAGCCCTGAGAGCCAACAACTGCCAACCCAGACTGATATACCCAGCAAAGCTAGCATTCACATTCGATGGAGAACTGAAAATTTTAATAGCAAAGAAAAACTAAATGAATACATAAACATTAAGCCAGCATTACAAAGAATACTAAGAGGGGGGACACAACCTGAAGAAAGAAACCAGGAACTGGGACCTGCACCCAGACAGGTATTAATCAAAGTCTAACTAAGCAAGCACAGGAAGAAAGGAAAGAAGAAAAGCTTAGGAAAACAGGGAATGATAGGGAACAATGCGTCTCTTTATACTTTCTCTTAATATTAATGGAATTAATTTGCCAATCAAAAGAAAAAGAACTGCAGACTGGATCAGAAAACATGACCCATCCATCTGTTGCCTTCAGGAGACCCACCTCTCAGCCAAACATAGAAAGTAATTCAGAGTAAAGGGTTGGAAAAGGATCTACCAATCAAATGCCCCCAGTAAGAAAGCAGGTGTAGCTATCCTGATATCTGACAAAATAAACTTTTCATTAAAATCAGTACAGAACGACAAGGATGGACACTACATATTAATATAGGGAACAATCCAAGAGGAGGATATTAGCATCATCAACTTATATGCCCCAAATATTGGTGCACCCAGATGTGTTAAAAAAAATACTCTCAAACTTACAGAATAAAATAGATCCCAATACGATAATAGTAGGAGAGTTTAACATAACACTCTCACCAAAGGACAGGTCTACCAACCAGAGGATTGGCAAAGAAGCTACCGAATTAAGTAAGGCCATACTTCAAGTGGAATTAACTGACATCTACTGAGTATTTCACCCTAAAACACAGTACACATTCTTCTCAGCAGCTCATGGAACTTTCTCCAAAATAGACCATATCATAGTTCATGCAAGGAACTTAAGCAAATACAAAGGGATCGACATAATCTCCTGTATCCTATCTGACCACAGTGGATTCAAGCTAGTTCTCAATAACAAAGCATATCGCAGAAATTTCTCTAATACATAGCAATTGAACAGCACACTCCTTAGCAATGCCTGGGTAATGGAAGAGATCAGAGAAGAAATAAAACATTTCCTACGACTCAATGAAAATGAAAACCCCGCACAAAGAAACTTGTGGGACACAGCAAAAGCAGTCCTGAGGGGCAAATTTATTGCCCTCAGTGCCCACATCCAGAAAATGGAAACAGACCAAGTAAATAATCTCATGTTGTAATTAAAACAGCTAGAAAAACAAGAAAAAATGGAACCTAAAGTTACTAGATGGAGCCAGATAACCAAATTAAGAGCAGAGATTAACCAATTAGAAAATCATAAAATTATAGCCAAAATAAACCAAACAAAAAGGTGGTTCTTCGATAAAATAAATAAAATTGATGGACTGTTGGCAAGATTAATTAAAAAAGAAAAGAGGAAATCCATATTAACAGGATTAGGGATGCCACGGGAAATATCACAGAACTTACCCACGATATCCAAACAATTCTAACAGACTACTTTCAAAAGTTATACTCTCTAAAGGAAGGAAACCTGGCAGAAATGGATGCATTTTTAGAGAAATACAAGTTGCCCAAACTGAGCAAAGAAGAAATAAACCAATTAAATAAGCCAATAACCTACAACGAGACACAGGAAGCTATCAAAAGTCTTCTAACAAAAAAAAGCCCAGGACCAGATTAATTCACAGCAGAATTCTATAAGACCTTTAAAGAAGAAGTAATACCCACATTCCTCAAGCTCTTCAGAAAAACAGAGAAGGAAGGAGCTATCCCAAACTCATTCTATGAAGCCAATATCACACTCATCCCCAAACCAGGCAAAGACCCAACCAAAAAAGAGAATTACAGGCAATTTCCTTGATGAACACAGATGCAAAGATCCTTAACAAGATTCTAGCTAACAGAATCCAGAAACACATAAAAAAATTCATATACTATGGTGAGGTAGGCTTCATCCCAGAGATGCAGGGATGGTTTAACATACATAAATCAATAAATTTAATCCAACACATCAACAGAGCAAAGGTCAAGAATCACATGATTATTGCCACAGATGTAGAAAAGGCCTTTGATAAAATTCAACATTCATTCATGCTAAAAGCTCTGGAGAAAATAGGAATAGAAGGAACATTTCTTAAAACAATAAAAGCCATTTACAACAGACCAATAATCAATATTATACTTAATGGGAAAAGCTACAACCAATTCTCCTAAAATCAGGAACAAGGCAAGGATGCCCACTGTCTCCATTCCTCTTCAATATAGTCCTGGAAACCTTAGCCAGGGCAATAAGGCAAGAAAAAGACATTAAAGGGATCTGCATAGGGAAAGAAGAAGTTAAACTATCCCTTTGTGCAGACAACATGATACTATACCTTCATGATCGCAAAAACTCTATCCCCAAACTCTTAGAAATCATAAATCACTTCGGCAAAGTAGCAGGATACAAAATCAACCCACAAAAATCAGTTGCCTTCCTGTACACTGACAATATACAAGAAGAGAGGGAAATAAAGGGAACAACCCCATTCACAATAACTTCCCCCAAAATAAAATATTTAGGAATTAACCTAACCAGAGATGCAAAAGAACTACTTAATGAAAACTATAAAAAGTTAAAGAAAGACATTCCAGAAGACACTAGGAAATGGAAAGACCTCCTATGCTCTTGGATAGGCAGACTTAATATAGTGAAGATGGTAATACTGCCAAAATTAATATAAAAATTCAGTGCAATTCCTATTAAAATCCCAATGACGTATATATAACTGAAATACAGAAAACAGTCCAAAAATTCATATGGAACAACAAAAGACCTAGAATAGCCAAAACAATTCTAGGGAATAAAGACAACATGAGAGGGATATCCCTGCTGAATTTCACACTCTACTACAGAGCTCTAATAACAAAGACAGCATGGTACTGGCACAAAAACAGACCCGAAGACCAATGGAACAGAATAGAAGATCCAGAAATAAATCCACAGGCCTACAGCCAGCTGATATTCGACAAAGGAACCAAAGACATACAATGGAAGAAACACAGCCTCTTCAACCACTGGGGCTGGAAAAATTGGGTGGCCACATGCAGAAAACTAAAAGTGGACCCCAGCCTATCACCATGCACCAACATCAACTCAAAATGGATTAAAGACCTTAACATCAAACCAGAATCTCTGAAACTACTGCAGGACAGAGTAGGAAAGACACTGGAACTAATAGGCACAGGAAGGAACTTCCTGAACAGAGTCCAAGGGTCACAACAAATTGGAGAGAGACTCGACAAATGGGACTACCTTAAAATAAAAAGCTTCTGCACAGCTAAATCTATCACAACCAAGCTAGAAAGACAACCAACTAATTGGGAAAAAAATATTTACCAGCAATATATCAGACAAGAGGTTAACATCCAGTATATACAGGGAACTCAAGAAACTAATCCCTCCCAAACCTAACAAACCAATTACTAAATGGGCAAGGGAACTAAAGAGGGACTTCTCAGATGAAGAAATAAAAATGGCAAAGAAACATATGAGGAAATGTTCATCATCCCTGGTGTTGAAGGAAATGCAAATAAAGACAACCCTGAGATACCACCTTACCCCAGTCAGAATGTCCCACATCCACAAATCAGCCAATGACAAATGCTGGAGGGGATGTGGAGAAAGAGGAACCCTATTACACTGCTGGTGGGAATGTACACTTATACAATGACTTTGAAGAGCAGTCTGGAGGGTCCTTAGAAAGCTAAAGATTGATATCCCTTATGACCCAGTCATACCACTTCTAGGCATCTACCCTGAACAACAGGAACCAATATACAAGGACACATGCACCTCTATGTTTATTGCAGCACTCTTCACAATAGCTAGGATATGGAAACAACCCAGATGCCCCACCACAGATGAATGGATCCAAAAATTGTGGTATCTATACACAATGGAATATTATGCAGCCTTTAGAAATGACAAAATAATGGCATTTGCAGGGAAATGGATGGAGCTAGAAGGAATCATGTTGAACGAGGTAAGCCAAGAGCAAAGAGACAAACGGTACATGGTCTCCCTGATAAGTGGATGCTAAATCCAAAATGTTAGGTGGTGTGACAAAATTAACAGGACTTAAGAAACAAAAAACTTCCACTCATTTGGTCGAACCACTACTAAATATCCCCATGCTGCTGATCACATGTATGGTGCATATGTGTACACAGTTATATGTTATAGACCGTGATAGACAATTTACACCAGGAAAGTTAGAATGAACCTGTGACTTTAAATGAGCATCATTATTCCACAATACTGTGAAATTTGGGAAATTATGTAATCACTTAATCACAATTAAAAAAAAAACTTCGGGGAAGGTAGGGAGGGAGGGGATGGTAGGGGGAAAACAATGGAGGGCGTACCAATGCTCAATAGGAAGTGTACTCATTACCTTGCTCATGTAACTGTAAACATCTGCACAGTATCTTTACAATAAAAATTTAAAAAAGTTATTTATTTAGTCAAGGCTTGTTCTCTCTAGCTTGACAAATATTTCCAATTTGGTGGGGTTTTTTTTGGTAGGTGTGTGTTTCCTTGAATATAAGGTCTTATGGACTTTTCTTCCCATGCTGGCTGGCTGTGAATTACCATTCTCAGATCTCAGTCTTCTGAGTAGCTAGACAGTAGGTGGGAGCCACTGATGCTAGTGAGTCTAGTGCTTCTGAATAGATAAATTCTTTTCCTCATCCTTCGTTAATCATGGATGCTTCTATTTTGTTCCTATTCCTTATTTTTCTTACTTTCTTTACTTTCCAATAGTAAACCCAATTCTTTTCTGTATTCCTTTATTTCCTAATATTAAGTGCTTGATCCCTTGTTTCAACACTTTAAAGATAGTGTTAGGTATTTAAATAGGTAGGTTTTAAACCTGCTATTCAGGCAGGAATAGAAGTTTATTTTACCAAGCTGCTTCATTCCCCCACCAACCTGCTTGCCATGCAAGGGAGACCAGGTGCTTGAGATCTGACCTGGGTTCAAGTAGGAAAGGGGAGAAGAGAAAGCCAGGTGAGGGAAAGTGTAGCCACACTGGGTGCAGATGTGACCTTACGACCTGGGACCCTATCCTGGTCCCATGGGAAGCATGACTGGGGGTAGGGGTGGGCCTGGATGAGACCTCTAGGTATGCCAGTTACCTAGGTGACACAGGTACTAGACAGAGACTAGCTGAGAGGAGAGGAGGGAGGAGTCTGCATGCCTTCCTAGAGGGGAGCTTACATTCGACCCTTTTGATAATTATGAAACAGGGCACAGCTTCTTTCTGGTTACTCCTGTTGGCAAGAGGCATTGGACATTAGGGTTAAAAGTTGGAGCTGTGGTTCCCCTCTGGGAGAAAGCAGCAGGCAGCAACTGTCCCTTGGTGGTAGTCTTTGAATGATGTCTGGAAATCTCATGAGGCAAGGGCTGGGCCAAAAGAAGCATTAAAGAGCTCACACATTGGAAAAAAGTGAGAGCACACAAATGACAAAAGGATTCAGGGCTGAAAATTAAAAATTGGATGAGTTGGCTAGAATGGCTAGTTCTTATCTTCTGCATTCCAGGCTGTCTTGAAGTTGGTGTAAACTGTCTCTATCTACTTCTGACATTTGGCAACTAGGTAGGGAAGAGTGTCAGATAACAAAAGTCAAAACATAAATTGCTGTTCCATTAGAAGGTAGACAGGTATGGACATTAGATGGGCAAGCTTCTTTCTATTGACTTCCTGGCTCTGGTTAATTTTGAAAGGGTAGACAAAGAGTGGCTGACATGATACCATCTCCCCTTACTCCTCTCCATGGTCCCTTGTTTCCTGGACTGGTTGTGTCCCAGGGGTCTCAGTGTTTGTTGCTGGGATAGCTTGTCCTAGTTTGCATCCACAGGCTTTGAGCTAAAACCTGGACACTGTATCTGACCACTTCTGCTCATGGGTAGCACTTTTGAGTCACAGTACCCCAACCAGTGTCTGGCAGGGAGATTAGAGATAAGAGTCTCTTGAGCTATGATTCCAGGCTGGCTTTTTGCTGGTTAGTTGTGAAATGGAGTGTCAGGGATTTTTGTTGTTGCCTGAGATGGCTTTGAAATGTAATCTTTGCCAGAAAAACCGTTTATTGTTTCCAATTAAAGCACCAAGCAGATCAAGAAGAAATAAGTAGAGCTTACTTGCTCGTTACCAAGAATTGGCCAATAAATAGTATTGATTTCTGTTGATCCTAATGATACCTACGTTAACCAAGTTACTTTAACCAAAATTCACAAGAGACTTTCCTAGCTTTTTAAGGTCAAGCTGGGTAAGATATACAGATCTAGTTGTACAGAAAGAATGTCACACAGCCTTTTAGTTTTTGCAAACCTAAAGCAGTCATTCACCAGGAATCAGCTGTGTGTGATGGAGTCAGGCAGGTTATCACTCTATTTTTCCCACATTGGAAGTAGTCAAGATGGTCTAGGTGGGAGTGAGGCCATTGTCAACGTTGGAAGAGATGGATTGGATCTGGAGTAGGCTGCATTGTTTGAATGGACTGCCACTCCTCCTGTTGTATTACTTGCCAATTTCTACACAGAGTGGTTAATGGGCTTGCGTGCTGTTCCTCTGCTTTTTCAACATATATTGAGACCAAATTACATTACACAGAGAACAATAAACCTTCAATAGTTGAGAGACTTGAAATTAAAAATTTTGAGAACAGAACAAGTTTAGATATCTTTGGTAATAAATCATATTAACTGGATGGGCCTCTGTTTCCAGGACTGGTGGAGAAGCAGGTTTGTTAGCAAGACCGCTTATCATGATGGTAGGACTTGGAGTTTTATAAAGTAATTATAAGCAAGCAAGCAGGCAAACAGATAAGAGAGGCTGAGAGAGAGGAAGAGGAAGAGAGGAAAAGAGAAAGTACTGTATTTAGGTCAGTGATTGCAACAATCCAATTAGTATTAATGCCAAATGTCCAAGCAGTTCCTTTTCTTTTGATGTTAGGTCTGTTCTCAAACCTCCAATGATGGCTAGGCTTAGAGAGTGAGCCTAGAGGGGGAGTCCCCAGGACCCAGACTGCATCAGACTCTCATGAGCAAAAGCCAAAAGGTTGGAGAAAATTAAGAGGGAGAGAGCAAAGAAGAGCCTGAAACTAAACAAACTTCTGACCTTTACCATTGGGGTGGCAAACACAGTTTCTCTGAGAATATTTTGACCAGGCCTCATTGAAATTGCAAAAGGCATTCCAACTGAGTGTCCCCTGCTCGTGAGTGACTGCTTCATGCCATTAAAAGCGGGAGAGGTAGTCTGTCGGGTGAGAGGAGAGCTTACTAGATGGAAGCAGCGTCCCACATCCTCCAGTGCCCTATAGACAGAAGTGACCAAACCCCCCAAACCAAGTGTCCTCAGCTCTGGAGGTGAATGGCCAGGAGCTCTCTGTTGTGGCGCCATGTGTAGTCAAACAGGAAACCAGAGAACCTGTTGAGTAGTTCACTCACGAGAGTGGAGAAGTGGTGTAACATGGAGGTGGAGGCCAGCAAAAGGGGCAGGAAAAGGTGTGGCCAGGTAAGGGGAGGTGGAGCCAGGTGGCCACATCAGATCCTGATGTGTCCTCATCAGATGCCGATGTGACTTCCTCCAGGTGTGCCAGTTGCCTGGGTAACACTGGTACTGCGAGGAGACTTGGTCCTGAGGAGGGTGGAGTCTGCTCATCATCCAGGCGTGGACCTTTCAGATAGAAGGTCATTTTCTTAGTTTGTTTCTCCCATCCTTGCCCCCTGTTTTCCAGTTGAGCTTTTGTGGTCAATTTCAAACAAAATGCATCCCTGTCTACCTCCTCACATTGTGGCCCCCTTTTTTAGTCATGTCTTTCAGTCATACTTTCTTTTAACAATCTTTCTTCAATTGTTCAATCACTAGAAAGGTATGACAGTATTTCCCATTAGATTTTCTCATGTTTAGTCAATTTTCTCTTCAGTTTATCTATGAGCACCTGAGTCTAATATTGTGACAGAAGGATATTGTGGTCTTAGATTTGCTATAATTTGGGTTCCTTCTGCAATATGTCATTCACATGGGCATCTCAGTGTAAAATTGGCAAAAGGAAAAGTCATCCAATATTATTTCTCCATCCTTATCTCAAATCTTTGTGGTGATGGCAATTAGTTCTTGGAAAGGTATCAGTAAACCCAAGATCTGCACTCTGACTACTTTTTTTTTTGTCAGTTGTGGGGCTTGAACTCTGGGCCTGGGTGCTTTCCCTCAGCTCTTCAGCTTAAGGCTAGCTCCTTACCTCTGTGCCACAGCAGCACTTCTGGCTTTTTCTGCTTATGTGGTGCTGAAGAATCAAACCCAGGGCCTCATGCATGCAAGGCAATCACTCTACCTCTGAGCCATCTTCCCAGCCCCAGATTTTTTTTTAACCAACACTGGGGCTTGAATTTGGGGCATAGGCACTGTCCCTGAGCTTCTTTTGCTCAAGGCTAGCACTCTACCAGTTGAGCCACAGTATCATGTCTGGTTTTTTTCTGTTTATATGGTACTGAGGAATCGAAACCAGGGCTTTATGGATTCTAAGCAAGCACTCTACCACTAAGTCACATTCCCAGCTCTACAGTACAGATTTTTAAAATTATGTTTTCCACAGTTTTAAATTAGGATCAATTAGTTGTATAAGGAGACTCTATTTTGGCAGGTGCATATTTGCAAGCAGTGTACCTTGATCACAATCATTTCTTCCATCACCTTCCATCCTCCCTGCCCCTCCCCAAACCAATCTCCACCACTTCATTGTTCCATTTTCATACATGTGCACGATGTATGCTGATCATATTCACTCTCTTTTATCCTCTCAATTCACTCCCCTCTCTCCCACTCATAATCACTATTTATATTTCTGTCATTCATGTTTTTAGTGCATGCTAATTGTTCAAATGGCCATTAGCATACATACTACTCTAATGAGATCACATCTGTTACTTAGTGTCACATTCCCTAATTCCACTACTCTAATGTTCCAGACTTCAATGAGTCTCCTTTTGCTCTCTTTATGTACAGATGCAATACATTTAGCTATTGTTCACCCTTTAATATCCTCTTTTCCTCCTCCAATTCTCTCCAACCATCCCACAATTACACACATTTATTATTTATGTTCATATATTATAACCATGTCATATATATTCCATTTATAATATCCCATATAGTATATGGGATACATAGATGCTTACATGCATATTTAGCTTTTAGGTTACAAGCAAAAATGAGAGAAAACGTGTGACTTTGTCTTTCTGAAACTCAATTTCTTTTTTTAAATTTTTTAAATTTTTATTTATTTATTTATTTTTATGCTTGGGTGCTGTCCCTCACCTCTTCAGCTCAAGGCTAGTGCTCTACCACTTGAGCCATAGCGCCAGTTCTGGCATTTTTCTTATTGCTTATGTAGTGCTGGGAAATCGAACCCAGGGCCTCAGGCATGCAAGGCAAGCGCTTTGTCACTCGGCCCAGTCCCTGAAACTCTATTTCTTTACTTACCATGAGGCACCAGATCTACCCACTTCTCTGCAAATGACACAAATTCATGTGAAGCCAGTGAGGGGCTCCATGGAAAACAATTTATAAGATTTCCCAAAGGTCTCTTGAGTCCCACACAGTTTCACTGTGGAAATCAGCAATGTCTACTATGCTGAGGATGCTGGAGTTTACTACTGCAGTACAGACAAGGGCACATACCTCCCGGTGAAGGGCAGCTGAGCTGTCTCCATTTGCTGCTTGTGTGGGGACCAGATTCTCTGAGCCGGTGTGTAAGGACAATGTTGGAGAACTCACAGAAGCAATTGGCAGCTGAAGTCTGTATTCCATGGGGACCATGGCTACCCTCAGATACTCAGAATAGCCACCATGAAGAACATCAGCAACAGCAAGTGCTGGTGGGGATGAGAGGAAAATAAACTCTTTTAAACTGTCCGTGAGAATAAACTGTTGCCTGGCCTGTGTTTGAACCATGATTCTGTGGATCTCCCTTTCCAAATGTTAGGATTGGAGGCCCAAGTCATCCTACATGACAGGATCACATCTTAAAGCCTGTAAGATATTCTCCATGTTGTCTGTGCAGAAGTGTTAGTTTACATTTATCTATTCATTTATACATTGCAGTGTGCGTGTCTTAATATCTCTTTTCTTAGTGAGGAAGCAAGATCTTTCCATAAGCACTGCTCTCTGTTTTTGCAAACAATATTTCCTTCTGCCCCATTTTCTTTTCTCTCTAGTTTTCGTGTGTCATTTCCCTATAACATGGTACTGAGTTCACATGCCTGAGTTCTAAGGCTTGGGTTATTCCTTGCACTGTGTTGCCTGCTGACCTTCCCACCCTGAGTGCTTCCTTCTGTGGTCCTCCTCCCCATCAGATGTCTAAGGTCTGTCTTGAATGCCATTCTCTCCTATGCTATGCACAGTATATAATGAGGGCATAAACACCTTTGCATGCTTGCTTCTGCCCTGATGCAGAACAGGTCATATGTAATCTGATCTAAGGTGCCTGTGGTCAGGATCTTTAATAATCATTGATTTAGTAAAGATTCAGAGGCCTTGGGGGGGGGGAGTTCGGGGGGAGGATTGGAAGGGAAGGGAAGGGGAAACAAAGGAGGAGGCTACAATGCTTGATAAGAAATGTACTCATTATTTTGCCCATGTATTGTCACCCCACTGTACAGTATTTTCACAATAAAAAATAAAAATTAAAAAAAAAGATTCAGAGGCATTCATAGCGGGCACCACTTCCAATAGAATGTGCAGTGAAGTCAGGCACCACCTATAAGGGATGTTCTCACTTTTTCTGTTTTTGTTTTTATTTTTTTCCCTCCCAGTTTTGGTGTTTGATCTCAGGAACTCCTGCTTGCTACATATTCTACCACTTGCCCCATGCTACCAGTAGTTCTTTATTGTTTTAGTTATTTTTAAGGTTAAATCTTTCACTGCTCAGAGTTGACAAAGATCCTCCTACATACAGCCTCCTACATAGCTGGACCTGCAGATATGTGCCCTAAAAGCAGCTTATTTGCTCAGGTGGAGTCTTGGTAATTTTCCTTGGGTTGGGCTTTAACTGCAATCTTCTTAATCTCAACATTCCGGTTAGCTGGCATTACAGGTATGAACCTCTATGAGAGGCCCTCTGGGATATTTCTAGAGCTTCTGTCCCGCTCTCTAGGCATGAAAAGAGGAGGGATTCTCAAATGAGAACTGCAAGATTAAGTGAACACATTATAAGCCATTTTCATGATTTTCCTTTTATTACTTTGTCCAAGTGAAGTCATTTGTGTGTGTTTATGATTTAGTTTATATTTCAATTTGTAAATAGAACGGAATTGGGAAGGCCCAAAGTCCCATGTAGAAGTCATCTATACTGTCTTTCTGTTTCTGTGGGAAAATCTTTTCACGAAGACAGGTTTTAAAGTATCTGTAAATTTCCTTTGACTTAGTCCTGTCTATGTTCTCAGAAGTGACTTGTGGATTTTGTACATTTTTGCTACAGATCCTATGGGGAGTCTGTTGCAGCTGACTATCAATGGGGTTTCATTGAGTGTAGCCGAGGCCCCCATGGGACAGAGACTTCAGCTGCAGTTTGTGGCTCTGAGTTCCCCAAACTTGTCCTTGCACACAGACCCAGAGAATCTTCTTTTTTAGTCCCCAGGCAAGCAGCACATGGGCACAGCTGGGCTGCCCCATGCAGGGAGAATTTTTGCTCTGGGCTGTTGCATACTGTTAAGGTATTTTGTACCTTGCCTGCTGTAATAAACTCCTGCATCTTCAGGCTTCACCTGGCTGATTGTGAGTGTGAAATCTTTGCCTGACCTAATGCCACTGAACCTGGGTTCCAAGGATCCCGATTAGAAATTTTAGAAATCATTTGCTGTGGAGACTGTCCTGTTCTGTGTTCAAACCAATTCAAGTAGACGTTTTCATCAGTGTACAGGAGGCTCTCACTTGAACTGCAGGAAATGGAGGCTGGCTCTTCAGGGGTGATTGACAGGGAGAGTGGAGTCTATGTCATTAAGATATGTCCATTGGGTCCTGAAAAGAAAAAGATAAGTGTAAGGTCCTGTATAAAACTTCCCAGCTGGTTTCATAATTTTCCTTTGCTGCACATTATAGGCTTAAATAGCTAATAGAATTTTGATTAAGTATATAATATTAGATTTTAAGACATGATGGAATATATGCACACCAAAGGCTTTGTCTACACCATCTCCTTCAATATAACATTTTTGTTTTAGCAGAATCTAGGTCGGGATTCTCTAGAATCTTCCTCCCCTCACAGATCTAAACAGCACCTGACACCCTGAAGGATGAGGTCCACACACCTCACATGTGGACAGAACACACAGCAGCAGCAGTGATGCCCTCCAGGCCTCACCCTCTCACCCCATCTCCTTCCTCATCTCCTTCATCTCTCTGTGTCCCTACCAGGGATCCAGAGCATCAGCACCCCTAGGAGCTGAGCAGAGCACCTCATTTTCAGAAATTGAAATGAGGAGTCCTGATCACTGAACTTGGGTGAGAGCTGAGCTTTTGTCTTAGCCTTAGCAAGGAAGGAGGTTCCTCTATGGGGAGCACTATGCAAATTGTATGTTGGGTACAGCAATGTGGCAAGACTTAAAGGGCATTGAAGGAGGCATCTTACGTGCGTAAACTTATTTCTGTATTGAAAAGAAACCAGTAAGGATAAATTAATTGTGGCTTGCCTTACTGGGCAGAAGGAAACCATGAGCAAAATCTGGATGTGTTTGTTGTGGTAGAACGGGGAGGTGAGGTGCGTATGGTTCAACCTCACTAAGATAGGAAAGAGACCCAATGCAGTGTAGGTATGGGCATTGGTCTCTTGGAGGGGAACAGTGCCTGTTGGCCTTTCCCAGATAAGAAGATATCAACTTTGCCCTCACATTTACTGCCTTTCAGTTTCTTACTGTTGGCAACATACACTTGAGCTATGCTGCTAATTGCCAAGTGAGCAAAGCATGTTAGAAAGAAAGATTGGCAAGAGCTTTTCCTTGGGCCTAGCAAATTAAACTCTAAGATGTTTGTATGAAGAGAACTTGGTAGTGAGGATTTCTGTTTCAGCTAGAGCTAATTTCCCAGTTCAAGGGAAGAGCAAATGAATACAAAATGAATACAAAATGCTTGGGAGCTAGTTTTTACAAACTGGTATTCTGTCATTGTTACTTCCAGATATATCAGATTCATAAAAGTATCCCCAGTCCTGCTTTGATAGTACTTGGTTTGTGGCCAGGCAGAGTGCATTTCCTCTTGAACAGTGTTTTTCCCCTCCTGACTCTCCTCCCCCTAAAATTGTGTAGTTACTGTTCAACAGAGTGTTTATTGGGTTTCACTGCTCAATTAGTTCACCCTTTGTTCCACTATTACTGTGCTTTCCTTTCCCCTTCCCAAATCAGATAAACTTACATACAAGACAAAAGGTACAAAAATCACAAACAGTGACAGATGGGAACAAACCAAAGGGGAGGAAAATCTGCGAAGAGTATAAGAAAAAAAACTTACATACAAGACAAAAGGTACAAAAATCACAAACAGTGACAGATGGGAACAAACCAAAGGGGAGGAAAATCTGCGAAGAGTATAAGAAAAAAAACTTCTTGTTTCCATTTCTTTTTTCTTTTTAATTGTGAAAATACTGTACCGAGGGGTTACAATTACATGGGCAAGACAGTGAGTACATTTCTTATCAACCATTGTAGCCTCCTCCTTTGTTTACCCTTCCCATCCCTTCCCAGCCTCCCCTCACCCACCCACCCAACCCTCTCCACCCCCCCACCAAAGTTGTAAAGCTCATTTTCAACATGACAACTTGTACTTCTCATTGTTACAATGGGTCCACCTGTGTCCTTATTTAAACGACTTGTTTTTCCCCTTCCCTTCCACATATTATACCGACATCAAATACACTGAAAGCAGGGGTTATACTGTGGAGGAAGGACATACAAAGCAATAAAGAAATAATCTTATAAATGCTTTAAAAACAAATGCATGAAAGAAAAAAAACATTTAAATACATATCTTAGGGTTCATTTTCCTAACATCACCTTATCTGAACTTTTCTGCTTGACTCATATATATACTAGATATTGAAAATAAGGGAAACCATGGGACCTACGTTTCTTTGGGCTTGGCTTACTTCACTTAATATAATTTTTTCCAAGTCTTTCCATTTCCTAACAAATGGGGCAATGTCATTCTTTCTGATGGAGGCATAGAATTTCATTGTGTATATATACCACATTTTCTTGATCCATTCATCTACTGAGGGGCATCTGGGTTGGTTCCATATCTTAGCTATGGTAAATAATGCTGCAATAAACATAGTTGTGCTGCAAGCTTTAGTGTGGTCTTGTTTGTAAGCATTTGGGTAAATGCCCAAAAGTGGGATTGCTGGGTCATAGGGGACCTCTATGTGGAGTCTTTTCAGGAACCTCCATACTACTTTCCAGAGTGGTTGAACAAGTTTACACTCCCACCAACAAGGAAGTACGGTTCCCTTCTGTCAACATCCCCTCCAGCATCTGTTTTTATTAGAGTTCTTGATTTTTGCCATTCTAACTGGGGTGAGGTGGTATCTCAATGTTGTTTTGATTTGTATTTCTTTTATGGCTAGGGAGGTTGAGCATTTCTTCATGTGTCTATTGGCCATCCTTCTTTCTTCTTCAGAGAAGTTTCTCTTTAAGTCATTAGCCCACATATTTATTGGGCAGTTGTTTCTTTGAGGATTTGTTGTTGGGGGATTTAATTTTTTCAGTTCCAAGTATATTATAGATATGAGACCCTTGTCCTTTGTATGGCTAGTGAAGATCTTCTCCCAATCTGTGGGCTTTCTATTGATCTTGCTAGCTATGTCCTTGGCCATGCAGAAGCTCTGCAACTTCATGCAATCCCATTTGTCCAACCATTCTTTGATTTGTTGTGTTTCCGTGTCTCTATTAAGAAAATTTCAGCCTGCACCAAGGAGACCTTGGGTTTCTCCTATTCCATCCTGTAATTTTTCAGTGTCTGCTTTGGCTCTGAGGTCTTTGATCCATTTGGAGTTGATTCTGGTGAAGGGTGATATAGCTTTAGTTTTCTACAAGTAGTTAACCAATTTTGCCAGCACCATTTACTGAAGAGGCTGTCTTTCTTCCATTCTATTGTTTTAGCTCCCTTATCAAAGATTAGATGGCTATAGGTCTGTAGGTACATTTCTGGGTTTTCAATTCTATTCCATTGGTCCTGAGTTCTGTTCTTGTGCCAGTACCAAGCTGTTTTGATTACTATGGCTTTATAGTAAGGTTTGAAATTTGGTATTGATATTCCTCCAGCAATGTTCTTTCCGTTGAGGAGCGTTTTTTGCTATTCGGGGTCTTTTATTGTTCCATATGAATTTTTGGATTGCCTCCTCTTTCCTTGAAGAATGAGGTTGGAATTTTGATAGGTTTCGCATTGAACTTGTAGATAGCCATGGGAAGTATTGCCATTTTCACGATGTTAATCTTTCCAATCCAGGAGCATGGGAGTTTTTGGCACTTTCTAAGTTCGGCTTTGATTTCCTTTTTCAAGTTTTGGAAGTTTTCATCATAGAGGTCCTTCACGTCTTTGGTTAAGTTAATTCCTAGCTATTTTAATTTTTGGGGGCTATTACAAATGGAGTTGCTTTTCTAATTTCAGCCCCACTTTTCTCATTGCTGGCATACAGAAAAGCCATTGATTTTTGGGGGTTAATTTTATACCCTGCTACTTTGCCAACGTTTTGAATCAGCTTGAGTAATTTGGGAGTGGAGTCTATGGGATTCTTTAAATACAAGATCATGTCATTTGCAAAGAGGGAGAGTTTTATTTCTTCCTTCCCTATTTGGATCCCCTTTTTGTCTGCATCTTGTCTTATTGCTGTAGCTAGGCATTCTAACACTAGGCTGAAGAGATGTGGAGAGAGTGGACAGCCTGTGTTGTTCCTGAGTTAAGAGGAAATGGCTTTAGTTTTTCACCATTAAGTATAATGCTGGCTGTAGGTTTGTCATATACAGCCTTTATTGTATTGAGGAATGTTCCATGGATTCCTAATTTTTCCAAAACCTTCATCATAAAGGGGTTTTGGATCTTGTCGAATGCTTTTTCTGCATCTATTGAGATAACCATGTGGTTCTTATCCTTGCTCCTGTTGATGTGATGAATTATATTAATTGATTTGCGTATATTGAACCAGCTTTGCATCCCTGAAATGAATCCTGTTTGATCATGGTGTATGATTTTTTGGATGAATTGTTGAAGTCGATTGGCCTAAATTTTGTTGAGAAGTTTTGCATAAATGTTCATCAAAGAAATGGGTCTATAGTTCTCTTTCTTTGATGAGTCCCTGCCTGGTTTTGGGATGAGGGTTATGATGGCTTCATAGAATGTGTTCGGTAGTGAACTTTCTCTTTCAATTTCATTGAAGAGTTGGAGGAGTATTGGTGTGAGCTCTGCTTTGAAGGCCTTGTAGAATTCTGCTGTAAAACCATCTGGTCCTGGACTTTTTTTAGCTGGGAGGTCTCTTATTGTTGTTTCTATTTCAATGCTTGATATGGGCCTCTTAAGATGGTTTAACTCATCTTGGTTTAGTTTTGGCATGTCAATATTTGCTAGAAAAAGGTCCATTTCTGCCAAGTTCTCAAACTTATTAGCATAAAGTTTTGAGAAGTATTCCCTTATAATGTTCTGAATCTTGGTTGTTTGTGTGGTGATGTTTCCGTTCTCATCTCTGAGTTTATTAATTTGGGTGTGTTCTCTTCTTTTTCTGATAAGATTTGCTAAGGGTCTGTCAATTTTGTTAATTTTTTCGAAGAACCAACTCTTTGTTTTGTTGATTCTTTCTATAGTTTTTTTGGATTCTAATTCATTTAGTTCTGATTTAATTTTAATTATTTCTTTCCGTCTACTGGATTGGAGTTTATCTTGCTGCTCTTTTTCAAGGAGGTTCAGATGTCTCATTAAATTGTTGGTTTTAGATCTCTCCAATTTGTTGATGTAGGAGCTCAGAGCTATAAACTTGCCTGTGAGTACTGCCTTTGCTGTGTCCCAGAGGAGCTGGTAATTTGTGTGTTCATTTTTGTTGAATAGCAGGAACATTTGGATTTCCTTTCTAATCTCTTCCATGACCCACTCGTGATTCAGCAGTGTGTTGTTCAGCCTCCATGTGTTACCGGACTTTCTTTGGTGGGTTTAGGTTTTGAGTTCTAATTTTATTCCTTTGTTGTCAGAGAGAATGCAAGGTATAACTTCAATGCTTCTGAATTTGGACAAGTTTGCTTTATAGCCTAAAATGTGGTCTATTTTAGAAAACATTCCATGTGCTGCTGAGAAGAACTTGTATTCAGTTGCTGCTGGGTGAAATATTCGGTAGATGTCTGTTAAATCTAGTTGACCTATGAAGTTGTTTAGGTCTGCGGTTTTTCTTGTGAGTTTTTGTCAAGTTGATATATCTATTGGGTATAGTGGTGTGTTAAAGTCCCGACACTTAATGTCTTTGGATCTATGTGGGATTTGAGGGAAAGTATTGTTTTTTGGATAAATTTGGGTGCTCCATTGTTTGGTGAATAGATATTTAGAATTGTAATATCCTCCTGAAGGAGAGATCCCTTAATTAGTATGTAGTGACCTTCTTTATGTCTTCTGACTAATTTTAATTTGAAGTCTATTTTATCTAATATTAGGATTGCAATTCCCGCAAGAATGAAAGAGAAGTGAAAAGAATGAGAAAAGAAAGAAAGAAAAAGGGATCAAAAGGTCAGTAGAGATAAAAAATCACACACACATATACACCTAAAATAAAAATTATTCGAGGAAGAAAAGATACTCCTGACAATGCTGGATAAGAAATGTACTTATTATCTTGCTCATGTAACTGTAAGTAAAATTGAAAAAAAAAAAAGACATTCCTGAAACCACTAGCATAACTACCATTGTAAGGAGACAGGATTCTTCTCAGAGATTTAACTCACAGCAGTGAATGGAAATCCACCAACAAATATATGGATAATTCTTCATGATGACTCTCCAGCATTTATTGGGTTAATGCTCTGCTTGGTCCTTTAACTTCTGCATGCAAAAGAAAATCTACTAGTTCAAGAGTTAAAAAGTATAGTCATCAACTCAACCCCACCCTAATGACATGTGGAAACTTCAGTAGGAAAACAAGTTCCTTAACTCAGGAAATCTTGTAGGGCCATGACTACTTCTAAAATGCAGGGTAGAAAGACAGAGAGTGGTTAGGTTCCGGGAAGATGGTGGAGGAGAAGCTGGAGGCTAAACAAGCTCTCGCATAGAAAGCAGTTTTAGAGTTCCAGCGAACAGTCCTAAGGCAGAGAACCACACCAACTGTGCCTTCATAGGACAGAGAGTTAGGCCAGAGAGGGAAAATACAGGCAAGGAGACAGCTCTGAGCACTTGCCAGCAGCCGCTGCTGCCGTGGCAGCAGCAGTGGTGGTGGTACCCGTACCCGCCATATCTGAATCACAGAGAGTCCAGGACGAAGGAGCCAGATGTGGCGGGTGAGCGGATTCTACTCAACACCAGCAAGAACCGACAAGGAGCAGACATCTTCATCCTGCAGTTCGCAGACCAGAGACGACCCAGGAACCAAGAGTCAGCGTGAATAGAAGCCTGATGTCCTCACTCCTTCTCAGGGAGCAGAGGATGGAAGGCCACCCCTCCCCTCCCCACCCAGTACCGGAGATCTCCATCTTGGATACCGGCAAAGCTTGCTGGAGCTGCTAGCTCCAACTCAGGCATTGGAAGTAAACTAGAGTCATTTAGCAGGTCACAGGAGCCTAACTTGACCTGCCAGACTCAGCTCCACCTGGAGAATAGTCACCCAGCTCAGCGCCAGCCCCAGGAGTGGCTTTCTTCACTGGGTAATCAGAGCCAGAGGCTGCCCCTCCCTTTAGCAGCCTCGACAATCAATTGAAAATCAGTAAACAGAAACCCTGAGAGTGGCTCCAGGCTGGGCTCTGAGAGTTTCTCACAAACCAGCTCCCAGGAAAAGCTGTTGTTTGCTGAAAGGCCTCAACTCTACCCAGAACATAGCCCCATCACAGCATCTCCAAACTTGAGGAAAAAGCCATCTCCCTCTTTTGTGATACTCAAAGCAGATCTTCCTCCCATTGAACTAACCTGGGAGGAGGATTGCAAAACATTGGGGAAAGTAGAGCATTTTTCTGCCTGTTCAAATAAACTGACTTAAGAAACCAACCAAGCCACAGGAACACAAGCAGAACAGAGACTCCAACAAGAGGCTGGTTAAGGACACAAGGGAGATACAGGATTTTTCCCACCCCCTCCCCCCAAAAAAATCAAAGAACTTTTTTTTGTACCTTTTATAAAAAAATTTTTTTTTCTAAATTTTTTTTAATCTTTAATTTTTACCTTTTTTGAAAAAAAATTGTTTTCTAGTAATTTTTTTTTCCTCTTAGTATTTTAGGGGTATAAGTGTGTGTGCGTTTTTCTTTCTATTTTTTTGTTTTTGTTTTTTGTTTTTGATTTTTGTTTAGCTCTACTGAACTTCTGATCTTTTTTCCTTTCTTTCTTATCCTTTTCACCTTTTCTTCTCTTTTGTGCTTTTTTATGTCACTTAATTGTTGTTCTACACATCCTCAGATAAACCTGTAGTTGATTATTAGACCTTATCCCCCATTGTGTACACACTTAATCCACAAATTTATTACTCGTTTCCATTTCTTGAAGTTCATTTTGATAAGCATCATTTTATGTGATCTTATGCCCTCAATGTTGTTTTGATTTTTATTTCTCTTATGGCCAGAGATGATGAACATCTCTTCATGTGTCTGTTGGCCATTCTTATTTTTTCTTCAGAGGAGCCTCTCTTTCAGGCTTTAGCCCATATATTAATTAGGTTGTTGTTTCATTGGGGATTTGTTGTTTGGGGGGTTTAATTTTTTGAGCTCTTAGTATATTACACATATGAATTCTTGTGCAATAAAGTAGCCAGGTGTAACTTCAACCCACAAAAACCAGTAGCTTTTCTGTATGCCAGCAATGAGTAGAATGAAGTTGAAATCAGGAAAGCAACTCCTTTTGTAATAGCCTCAAAATTACCTAGGAATTAACTTACCAAGAATATGAAGGATCTCTATGATGAAAACTTTAAAAATCTGAAAAAGTAATTTAAAGAAGATTTAAGGAAGGAGGAAAACCTCCCATAATCCTGGATAGGTAGAATTAACATTGTGAAAATGGAAATATGGCCCAAATTCTATCTACAATACCCATCATACAATACCCATGCAATACCTATCAATATCCCGACATCATTCTTCAATGATATAGAAGAAGCAGTCCAAAAATACATATCGAATAATAGAAGACCCCAGATAGCAAAAGCAATACTTAGCAGGAAGAACAGTTATGGTGGAATACCAATACCATGCTTCAAACTCCATTACAAAGTCATAGTAATAAAAAACAGAATTGAAATGGCAAAAGAATAGGCCTGAGGTCTGGGATAGAATAGGAGACCCTCCAAATGAACCACAGACTTATAGCCACCTAATCTTTGCTAAGGGGGCCAAAAATACAGGATAGAAGAAAGACAGCCTCTTCAACAATTAGTGCTGGCAGAATTGACTATATATGGACAGAAACCTGAAGCTAGATCCTTATATGTTACCCTGCACCAGAATCAATTCCAAACGGATCAAAGTCCGCAAGGTAAGACCAAATCCTCTGAAAATACTAGGAGAAGGGGTAGGGGAAACACTAAGGCTCCTTGGCACAGATTGAAATTTCCTCATGATGCAGGCAATGACTAGATAAATGCAATTACATCAGACTTAAGTGTTTCCACATGGCAAAAGACAAGCTAGCAGATAAATAAGAAGCCCACAGAATGGCAGATCTTTACTATGCTTGTGTTTTTGTAATCAAGTCTATGGACTTTTCAGCCCAAGTGGGTTTATAATCACATTTTATGGGTCTTACCCTTCTGAGTATCTAGAGCTACTGTTACCTGAAAAAAAGATTTCTTATTAATCAATTAATTTTTATATTTCTATTTATTGTGCCAGTCCTGGACCATGCACCAAGTGCTGAGGTAATGGCCCTTACTTATTTTGTTCAAGGTTAGCCCCCTACCACTTGAGCTACACCCCCATTTCTGGCTTTTTGCTGGTTAATTAGAGACTAAGTGTCTCATGGACTTTCCTGCCAGGTTTGACAGAACCATATTCCTCAGATCTCAGCCTTGTGCGTATGTAGGATTATGATTGTGAGCTTCTGGAGTCCAGCTAAAACATTTTTTTTGATCAGTTCTCAGACTTGAAGTCAAGGCCTGAGTGTTGTCTCTAAGCTTCTTTTGCTCACAGCTAGCACTCTACCACTTGAGCACAGGGCCATTTCTGGCTTTTTTTGTTTCTGTGGTACAGAGGAATTGAACCCAGGGCTTCATGCATGGTAGGCATGTACTCTACCACTAAGCCACATTGACAGCCCCCAAAATATAGTTTTTCTTTTTCTTTTTTTTGTCTGTCATGGGGCTTGAACTCTGGGCCTGGGTGCTGTCCCTCAGTAATTCAGTTCAAGACTAGTGTCCTACTACTTGAGCCACAGCACCACTTCTGGCTTTTTCTGCTTATGTCGTGCTGAGGAATTGTACCCATGGCCTCATGCATAGGATGAAATCACTCTACCACTGAGCCAACTTCCCAGCCCCCAAAAACATTTTTAAGAGAATATGTTGATATCATCAGGTGTAATGAACATTTATGGCTTTTTTCTCTGGAATGATCTTAGAACATTCCTTTCCATGTCTGTTCTTTCTTGCTGTGGATATTATGTCCTCACAATCATAATTCTACAGTTTCAAAATAGATTTCATGAGTTAAAAATGAAAAAATGTGGTCTTTTGATGTTTCAGGACTATTTGAATAAATGATGGACCTTCTCCTGGGGGCTTCATCCAAGATGGTAACTGAGGTGACTGTGTTGGTTCAGAGTTGGGAGGACATTCATTCTTGACTTTCTACCTTTAGAGCTGAGAGAGATCAATCTGTGCTCTTTTCATCAACAAGTTTATGGTCTTTTTTTTTTTTTTTTGATGCTGTACCTGGAGGTTTAAACTCAGGGCCTGGGCACTGTCCTTGAGCTTCTTTGTTCAAGGCTAGCACTGCACCATTGAGCCACAGCACCACCTCTGGCTTTTTTCTATTTTTTTGATACTGATAATTCAAACCCAGAGGTTTATGCATACTAGGCATGCAATCTACAAAGCCACATTCCCAGACCACTTTATGGTCCTTTAATACTTCTAGCAATGTAACACATTTACTGCACAGTTGAAACTTGATTTGTGGGTGAAAGAACAACCAAGGAGTCTGTCATGTTTTCTTTAAATGTAACAGCAACTGTGTGGATGTCTTTATCTAGAAGATACAAAGAACTTTCTAAACATCATGCAAAGCAGTTATGATTAGATCTGACTTTTTTGATTCCTAAAACCTTCTACTGTATCTGTGTAAGCTGAATGAGCAATATTACAGGAATGAAAGAAAGCAAAATTTAGCTCTTTGGAGCAGTCAGAGAGCAAAATTATAAAGCCCTACTGAAATCTAGAATATAACGAAAGTTGTTAGAACTGTCTTGGGAGAATTTACTCAGTTCATATTCTTGATCTTTGGATATTGGGAACTTCCTCACTCATGGCATTTTTTTGGCTTTCTCTCCTTGTGGCAGACACCCTAACAGTTCCTAAATGAAGTCTGAATCTTATGTATAGTATATATTTTTAAACTTGAAAAAATGTTTGCAGAAAATTAACTATTTGAAATACAGTAAGAAGATATTTTAAGCATTAAGTGGAACACTTAAAATGTACATTGTATTGTCAATAATATATCTGGTTTTATGTTTAAGGTTTAAAATTGCTTTGGAAAGAAAATACCCTGAAGCCAAGCACCAGTGGCTTGCACTATGACCTTGTCTACTCAGGAGAGTGAGACCTAGAAGATGAAGTGTTTTATTGTGAGTTGTGGGTCTTGAACTTATGTCCTGATCACTGTCCCCATAAGCTTTTGTTCAAGGCTAGTGCTCTACCACTTTGAGGCTCAGTGCCACTTCTGAAAATTGAGGTTTGAAGCTGACATGAGCAGAGATGTTGGTGACAGTTGATCTCCAAAATAACCACAAAAAGTTGGACTCCATGGAGGCGAGGTGAAAGTGGTTGAGTCTAGAAGAGCAAGCGTGCAGAAGAAATGTGATCCTGAGTTCAAACCCCAGTCCAAATTGCTCACTTACATTTTTTTCTTACCTGTTCCTCCTTTGGCCAACGTTTCCTTCCTTCCTTGAATCCTCCTTCGTCTGTTTCTTTTCTTCTTCCCTTTCCTCCCTCCCTTTCCCATTGTTGAATTTTTGTTGCTGTTTACTATTTTGTTTCACTCTGGTTATCTGATTGAGCTAATTCACCTATCATTTCTGTAAAACTCAACCTATGTAATATAAAATTTCAGTTTAACACTAAAGCCTTTGTATTGCGCCACCAAGTGGTTTGTCTTTTAAGTCTTCCAGATTTTTTTTTAGATCTTGGAACTTGACTTCTACCTTTTCTTGTTGCACAGTTACACTTCATTTGGTGATATTTTAGGCTCTTGATTTACATCTGATGTTTTCACAATCCACTGCTCTGGTGATTTGCTTCCTCCTATGCTGATTGCTTTGCATAGACCCCTCCTGGTTGCTTCTCAGCTTTGATAAAGGAGTCCTTTGAATTAGAACTGAGCTGTATCAGGTGGACTGGGACAGCATGTTGGCGGTACAGACCCAGGTCCTTGCATTCCTACTACTTTGGATGTCTGGTGAGATATTTGAAAATGTCACAATAAAAGTTTTACTGCATTCCATTTGTAGTGTAGAGGTAAATATACTGACATAACATTAAAGAGTAGATTTTTATGAAACAGTTCAATATTTATATTCATGTTATAAAGTCTGTCTGCCTGTCTCTCTGTCTGTCTGTCTGATCAGTGTGCATTTCTGATTGCAGGAGCTTGTGGGGACATTGTGCTTACTCAGTCTCCAAGTTCCTTGGCTGTGTCTGTAGGAGACAGGGTCACCATCAAATGCGAATCCAGTCAGAGTCTGTTATCAGGTGGTAATAACTACTTGGCTTGGTATCAGCAGAAATTGGGAGAAGCTCCTAAGATGATCATGTATTGGGCATCCACCCGGGCATCTGGAGTCCCTGATCGGTTCAGTGGCAGTGGGTCTGGAACTGATTTCACAATGACCATTGGCCATATGGAGGCTGAAGATTTGGCAGATTATTACTGCAAACAGTATTATAGTGCCCCTCCCACAGTGCTCCAGCCACATTCATAAACCTCCTCCTCAAGCCATGGGTCAGTGAGCCTTGCTGTGTGAACAGCTGAATTCTCACACAGTCCTGAATTGACATCCTTCCTGTCTGCCTGAGAGGTTGTATTTCTCTACTTAGTCTTGGTAGGGTTTGTAGGGCCCAGGAAATCATTCAGGTAGTTGGCCTTTCTGGATCTCTTTGTGGGACATAATTGTAGAAAACTATTCTAAGGTTATCTCACATTGTTGGGAATTTTGGTGTTATTGGTTCCTGAATATCAGGATCATGTGCATGTGGCTAATTCCATAAAGTTAGAGCTAGCTTTAGTACTTTCTCTTATGTGTGTGATGAACTGCTGTTCCTGGAACTTCACCTAGGGCTTGGGTGGTATTTCTTAGGTTTTTTAAAAAAATTATTTATTTAGTCAAGGCTTGTTCTCTCTAACTTGATAAATAATTCCAATTTGGTGTTTTTTTTTTTTTTTTGTACCTGTGTGTTTCCTTGAGGATAAGGGTCTTATGGACTTTTCTTCCCATGCTGGCTGGTTATGAATTGCAAACCTCAGATCTCAGTCTTCTGAGTACTAGGGAGTAGGCCTGGGAAAGTACCATATGAGCCCTGAGAGCCAACAACTGCCAACTCAGACTGATATACTCGGCAAAGCTAGCATTCACATTCGATGAAGAACTGAAATTTTTTTGCTGGTCATCGGGCCTGAACTCTGGGTCTGGGCGCTGTCCCTCAGCTCTTCAGCTCAAGGCTAGTGCTCTACCACTGGAGCCACAGCGCCACTTCCAGCCTTTTCTGTTTATGTGGTGCTAAGGAATCGAACCCAGGGCCTCATGTTTGCAAGGCATGCACTCTACCGCTAAGCTACCTTCCCAGCCCCCGAACTGAAAATTTTTAATAGCAAAGAAAAACTAAATGAATACATAAACATTAAGCCATCATTACAAAGAATACTAAGAGGGGGGACACAACCTGAAGAAAGCAACCAGGAACTGGGACCTGCACCCAGACAAGCATTAATCAAAGTCTAACTGAGCAAGCACAGGAGGAAAGGAAAGAAGAAAAACTTAGGAAAACAGGGAATGACAGGGACAACAATACATACTCTATACTTTCTCTTAATATTAATGGACTTAATTCGCCAATCAAAAGAAAAAGAACTGCAGACTGGATCAGAAAACATGACCCATCCATCTGTTGCCTTCAGGAGACCCACCTCTCAGCCAAACATAGAAAGTAATTCAGAGTAAAGGGTTGGAAAAGGATCTACCAATCAAATGCCCCCAGTAAGAAAGCAGGTGTAGCTATCCTGATATCTGACAAAATAAACTTTTCATTAAAATCAGTACAGAACGACAAGGATGGACACTACATATTAATATAGGGAACAATCCAAGAGGAGGATATTAGCATCATCAACTTATATGCCCCAAATATTGGTGCACCCAGATGTGTTAAAAAAAATACTCTCAAACTTACAGAATAAAATAGATCCCAATACGATAATAGTAGGAGAGTTTAACATAACACTCTCACCAAAGGACAGGTCTACCAACCAGAGGATTGGCAAAGAAGCTACCGAATTAAGTGAGGCCATACTTCAAGTGGAATTAGTATTTCACCCTAAAACAACACAGTACACATTCTTCTCAGCAGCTCATGGAACTTTCTCCAAAATAGACCATATCATAGTTCATGCAAGGAACTTAAGCAAATACAAAGGGATCGAAATAATCCCCTGTATCCTATCTGACTATAGAGAGCTGCGTGCAGCCGCACCTGGAAGATGGCGCCGGCCTCTGCCCTCTGCCTTCCCGATGGCGAGTGCTCTCTGTGGTAAACAACTCCTTATATGGCTAAGGCATAGAATCTGGCTTGCTTCCGTGCACCTGGACCTATTGATGGCTCTCATGTGGCGTATCAGGGTTGGCTACCCAGCGGGTACTTAAGGCTGTGGGGGATTCTCCCCGGTGTCTGAGGTCAGAAGATTGCTCAAGGGTCCTGAATAAACTGCGGAGAGAAGAGCTCGGTGTTGCGTCTTCCTTGCTGGTCGAGGTGGGCGTGACAGGGTGGTGGCCCGTACGGGGACTCAGCCAAAACCCCAACGAGGACTCAGAACTCTCTGCGGTCAGGGTGGTGCACCGGTAAGTTCCCAGGTAAAGGGGGAATCCGCGACAAGAGGGGGGGGGGGATTTTTGCTCTTCTCTGTAGATAAAGAGAGAGCGAGAACATGGGGCTAGTCGGTAGAATAGCCAAAAGTAAAAGTAAAAGATTGTTTACCAGGTTAAGATTTTTAAAACATGGGCGCTTCTTCTTCGCACCCAATTGTTTTGGCTCTCAATGAGCTACTGCACTCAAAGAAGTTAAAAATAAAAAAGAGTACTTTAGAGAGATTTTTGGATGAATGTGACATCGTTGCCCCGTGGTTCGCTGTCTCCAGAAGCCCCACGGTGGCCTCTTGGGAGAAACTAGGGAGGGACCTAGATTTTGCCTCTGAACAAGGAACGCTTAAGAGCAGAGTGAGACCAATATGGAAACTGATAAGAGGCTGTCTTGAGGACCAGCGCTGCAGTGAGGCAGTAGAGAATGGTCAGGCCGCTCTAGAAATGCTGCAGGAAGAAAGATCGGAAAGGGCAGGCAGTGAAAAGGGGAAGAGCAGGGGGGGGGGGGTTATACCCCGATCTTGCCGAACTAGAGACCTCTGAGTCTACAGACTCAGAGGAACTACAATCACTCATAGAAAAAATAGAAAAAACAAAGATAAGAAAGTGGAGGAAAGTGGAGGAAAGGGAAGGAGAGAGAGGACCCAGATAAAGACTAATGCACGCCTTCCATGTGCCTAGCTGCACCCTCGGCCCCTCCGCTTTATGCGGAGGACCTCAGAAGTGGCAGCCCCGGCTGTTCTTTCAGCCCAGACGTGTGGAAAGCGGTCAGAACCGAGTTACATCTAGCCTGTCCAATATTTCAGGATCCACAGGGACAGCGGTATCATGAACCCTTAGATTTTAAGGTGATAAAATCTTTAGCTGAGTCTGTGCGGACATATGGAATCACGGCCTCCTTTACTGTGGCCCAGGTGGAGGCCCTAAACAGACACTGCATGACGCCCAGTGATTGGAGTGGGCTCTCAGGAGCTTGTTTGAGCCCAGGTCAGTATTTAGATTGGAAGGCCTTTTTGATTGAATTTGCTAGTGAAGAGGCTGCAGCCAATCAGGCTGCGGGAAACCCAGCTTGGGACAGAGATATGCTGCTTTGAAGGGGCTGGGAAGGTGGCTCGGTAGTAGAGTGCTTGCCTTGCATGCATGAGGCCCTGGGTTCAATTCCTCAGCACCACATAAGCAAAAAGAAAAAAGCCGGAAGTGGCACTGTGGCTCAAGTGGTAGAGCACTAGCCTTGAGCTGAAGAGCTGAGGGACAGCGCCCAGGCCCAGAGTTCAGGCCCAGGAGAAAACCTATTCAAAAAAATCTGCAAATTTGTCTAAACAGTTGTCTAGTTATCTTTTAGGTAATTGAACTGGGGAGTTCGACAGCCTGATGGAACAGCTCAGGGTTGCCATCATCACGGTGAACTCCACCTGAGTGGATGCCGGATTGGCAGAGGGGCTCTCTTCATGGATCTCCGCTGCCATGAATCATCTTAAGGAGTGGGCGGGTTTGGGAGCCCTGACAGGCCTCCTGGTACTAGCCTCCTTGGTATGTCTGTGGTGCATTTGCCAAATTAGAGGTTCTCAGCGTCACAGTGCAGCCATGATTATCCAAGCCTTTACAGCTGTTGGAGCAGGACAGTCCCCCCATGTATGGCTTGCTAAGACTGGCCCTTTTTGAGCACAGGATGCGAGGCTTGAGCACTGCACTTGGGGTCCACCGAGGTTGTGGGCCCCAAGAAGAGCATGTCTGATTGCATGTGGGTTGATGCCCTAAGTCCCACCTCTGTGAAAAAGGGTATCGGACGGGTCTGGTAATCATCGGGTGGATGGGTCTGGTAATCATCGGGTGGATAACACCTGAGTGAGGATCAGTACAATGTCCCAAATTTCTTCTACAGAGATCAGACCTCTACTCTTGCCTGTTGCAAAATAAAAAAGGGGGAACTGTAGAGAGCTGCATGCAGCCGCACCTGGAAGATGATGCCGGCCTCCGCCCTCCGCCTTCCCGATGGTGAGTGCTCTCTGTGGTAAACAACTCCTTATATGGCTAAGGCATAGAATCTGGCTTGCTTCCGTGCACCTGGACCTATTGATGGCTCTCACGTGGCATATCAGGGTTGGCTACCCAGCGGGTACTTAAGGCTGTGGGGGATTCTCCCCGGGGTCTGAGGTCAGAAGATTGCCCAAGGGTCCTGAATAAACTGCGGAGAGAAGAGCTCAGTGTTGCGTCTTCCTTGCGGGTCGAGGTGGGCGTGACATCTGACCACAGTGGAATCAAGCTAGTTCTCAATAACAAAGCATACCGCAGAAATTTCCCTAATAAATGGAAATTGAACAGCACACTCCTTAGCAATGCCTGGGTAACAGAAGAGATCAGAGAAGAAATAAAACATTTCCTACAACTCAATGAAAATGAAAACCCCGCACAAAGAAACTTGTGGGACCCAGCAAAAGCAGACCTGAGGGGCAAATTTATTGCCCTCAGTGCCCACATCAAGAAAATGGAAACAGACCAAGTAAATAATCTCATGTTGCAATTAAAACAGCTAGAAAAACAAGAAAAAATGGAACCCAAAGTTACTAGACGGAGCCAGATAACCAAATTAAGAGGCCAGATTAATGAATTAGAAAATCATAAAATTATAGCCAAAATTAACCAAACAAAAAGCTGGTTCTTCAAAAAATAAATAAAATTGATGGACCTTTGGCAAGATTAATTAAAAAAAGAAAAGAGGAAATCCATATTAACAGGATTAGGGATGCCACGGGAAACATCACAACACGTACCCAAGATATCCAAACAATCCTAACAGACTACTTTCAAAAGTTATACTCTCTCAAGGAAGAAAACATGGCAGAAATGGATGCATTTTTAGAGAAATACAAGTTGCCCAAACTGAGCAAAGAGGAAGTAAACCAATTAAATAAGCCAATAACCTACAAGGAGATTCAGGAAGCTATCAAAAGTCTTCCAACAAAAAAAAAGCTCAGGACCAGATGGATTCACAACAGAATTCTATAAGACCTTTAAAGAAGAACTAGTACCCATACTCCTCAAGCTCTTCAGAGAAACAGAGAAGGAGGCAGCTATCCCAAACTCATTCTACGAAGCCAATATCACACTCATCCCCAAACCAGGCAAAGACCCAACCAAAAAAGAGAATTACAGGCAATTTCCTTGATGAACACAGATGCAAAGATCCTTAACAAGATTCTAGCTAACAGAATCCAGAAACACATTAAAAAAAAATCTTACAATATGACCACGTAGGCTTCATCCCAGAGATGCAGGGATAGTTTAACATATGTAAGGCAATAAATGTAATCCAACACATCAACAGAGCCAAGGTCATGAATCACATGATTCTGCATCCACAGATGCAGAAAAGGCCTTTGATAAAATTCAACATTCATTCATGCTAAAAGCTCTAGAGAAAATAGGAATAGAAGGAACAGTTCTTAAAACAATAAAAGCCATTTATGACAGACCAATAGCCAATATTATACTTAATGGAGAAAAGTTACAACCAATTCTCCTAAAATCAGGAACAAGGCAAGGATGCCCACTATCTCCCCTCCCCTTCAATATAGTCCTGGAACCTTTAGCCAGGGCAATAAGGCAAGAAAAAGACATTAAAGGGATCTGCATAGGGAAAGAAGAAGTTAAACTATCCCTTTTTGCAGACGACATGATACCATACCTTCACGATCCCCAAAACTCTGTCCCCAAACTCTTTGAAATCATAAATCACTTCGGCAAAGTAGCAGGATACAAAATCAACCCACAAAAATCAGTTGCCTTCCTGTACACTGACAATGTACAAGAAGAGAGGGAAATAAAGGGAGCAACCCCATTCACAATAACCTCCCCCAAAGTAAAATATTTAGGAATTAACCTAACCAAAGATGTAAAAGAAGCATTTAATGAAAACTATAAAAAGTTAAAGAAAGAAATTCCAGAAGACACTAGGAAATGGAAAGACTTCCCATGCTCTGGGATAGGCAGACTTAATATAGTGAAGATGGTAATACTGCCAAAATTAATATACAAATTCAATGCAATTCCTATTAAAATCCCAATGAAGTACATCACTGAAATACAGAAAACAGTCCAAAAATTCATATGGAACAACAAAAGACCTAGAATAGCCAAAACAATTCTAGGGAATAAAGACAACATGAGAGGGATATCCCTGCTGAATTTCACACTCTACTACAGAGCTCTAATAACAAAGACAGCATGGTACTGGCACAAAAACAGACCCCAAGACCAATGGAGCAGAATAAAAGATCCAGAAATAAATCCACAGGCCTACAGCCAGCTGATATTCGACAAAGGAGCCAAAGACATACAATGGAAGAAACACAGCCTCTTCAACCACTGGTGCTGGGAAATCTGGGCGGCCACATGCAGAAAAGTAAAAGTGGACCCCAGCCTATCACCATGCACCAACATCAACTCAAAATGGATTAAAGACCTTAACAGTAAACCTGAATCTCTGAAACTACTGCAGGACAGAGTAGGAGAGACACTGGAACTAATAGGAACAGGAAGGAACTTCCTAAACAGAGTCCAAGGGTCACAACAAATTGGAGAGAGACTCAACAAATGGGACTACCTTAAAATAAAAAGCTTCTGCACAGCTAAATCTATCGCAACCAAGCTAGAAAGACAACCAATTAATTGAGAAAAAATATTTACCAGCAATATATGATACAAGGGGTTAACATCCAGTATATACAGGGAACTCAAGAAACTAATCCCTCCCAAACCTAACAAACCAATTACTAAATGGGCAAGGGAACTAAAGAGGGACTTCTCAGATGAAGAAATAAAAATGGTAAAGAAACATATGAGGAAATGTTCATCATCACTGGTGGTGAAGGAAATGCAAATAAAGACAACCCTGAGATACCACCTTACCTCAGTCAGAATGTTCCACATCCACAAATAAGCCAACTACAAATGCTGGAGGGGATGTGGAGAAAGAGGAACCCTATTACACTGCTGGTGGGAATATACACTTATAGAACCACTTTGGAGAGCAGTCTGGAGAGTCTTTAGAAAGCTAACGATTGACCTCCCTTATGACCCAGTCATACCACTTCTAGGCATCTACCCTGAAGAACAGGAACCAATATACAAGGACACGTGCACCTCCATGTTTATTGCAGCACTGTTCACAATAGCTAGGATATGGAAACAACCCAGATGCCCCACCACAGATGAATGGATCCAAAAATTGTGGTATCTATACACAATGGAATATTATGCAGTCATTAGAAATGACAAAATGATGGCATTTGCAGGGAAATGGATGGAGCTAGAAGGAATCATGTTGAGCGAGGTAAGCCAAGAGCAAAGAGACAAATGCTACATGGTCTCCCTGATAAGTGGATGCTAAATCCAAAATGTTAGGTGATACGACAAAATTAACAGGACCCAAGAAACGAAGAACTCCCACTCATCTGGTCTAACCACTACTAAATATCCCCATGCTGCTGATCACATGTACGGTATATATGTGTACACAGTTATATGTTATAGACTGTGATAGACAATTTGTTCCAGGAAAGTTAGAATGAACTTGTGACTTTAAATGAGCATCATTATTCCACAATACTGTGAAATTTGGGAAATTATGTAATCACTTAACCACAATTAAAAAGAAAAATGAACCTCCGGTAAGGTAGGGAGAGAAGGGATGGTAGGGGCAAAACAATGGAGGGGGTAACAATGCTCAATAGGAAGTGTATTCATTACCTTGCTCATGTAACTGTAACCCTCTGTATAGTATCTTTACAATAAAAAATTAAAAAAGTTATTTATTTAGTCAAGGCTTGTTCTCTCTAGCTTGACAAAAAATTCCAATTTGGTGGGTTTTTTTTTGTACGTGTGTGTTTCCTTGAAGATAAGGGTCTTATGGACTTTTCTTCCCATGCTGGCTGGCTGTGAATTACAATCCTCAGATCTCAGTCTTCTGAGTAGCTAGGGAGTAGATGAGAGCCACTGATGCTGGTGAGTCTGGTGCTTCTGAATAGATAAATTCTTTTCCTCATCCTTCATTAATCATGGATGCTTCTATTTTGTTCCTATTCCTTATTTTTCTTATTTTCTTTACTTTCCAATAGTAAACCCAATTCTTTTCTGTATTCATTTCTTTCCTAATATTAAGTGCTTGATCCCTTGTTTCAACACTTTAAAGATAGTGTTAGGTATTTAAATAGGTAGGTTTTAAACCTGCTATTCAGGCAGGAATAGAAGTTTATTTTACCAAGCTGCTTCATTCCCCCACCACCCTGCTTGCCATGCAAGGGAGACCAGGTGCCTGAGATCTGACCTGGGTTTAAGTAGGAAAGGGGAGAAGAGAAAGCCAGGTGAGGGAACGTGTAGCCACACTGGGTGCAGATGTGACCTTACTAACTGGGACCCTATCCTGGTCCCATGGGAAGCATGACCAGTGGCGGGGGTTGGGGGAACCTGGATGAGACCTCTAGGTATGCCAGTTATCTAGGTGACACAGGTACTGGGCAGAGACTTAGCTGAGAGGCGGAGGGAGGAGTCTGCTTGCCTTCCTAGAGGGGACCTTACATTCCAACCTTTTGATAATTATGAAACAGGGCACAGCTTCTTTCTGGTTACTCCTGTTGGCAAGAGGCATTGGACATTAGGGTTAAAAGTTGGAGATGTGATTCCCCTCTGGGAGAAAGCAGCAGGCAGCAACTGTCCCTTGGTGGTAGTCTTTGAATGATGTCTGGAAGTCTCATGAGCCAAGTGCTGGGCCAAAATAAGCATTAGAGAGCTCACACATTGGAAAAAAGTGAGAGCACACAAATGACAAAAGGGCTAAGAGCTGAAAATTAAAAATTGGATGAGTTGGCTAGTTCTTATCTTCTGCATTCCAGGCTGTCTTGAAGTTGGTGTAAACTGTCTCTATCTACTTCTGACATTTGGCAACTAGGTAGGGAAGAGTGTCAGATAACAAAAGCCAAAACATGAATTGCTGTTCCATTAGAAGGTAGACTGGTATGGACATTAGATGGAAAAGCTTAATTCTATTGACCTCCTGGCTCTGGTTAATTTTAAAAGGGTAGACAAAAGTTGCTGGTTTGATACCATCTCCCCTTACTCCTCTCCATGGTCCCTTGTTTCCTGGACTGGTTGTGTTCCAGGGGTCTCAGTGTTTGTTGCTGGGA
Organism: Dipodomys spectabilis; assembly: GCF_019054845.1. NCBI lineage: Eukaryota > Metazoa > Chordata > Mammalia > Rodentia > Heteromyidae > Dipodomys > Dipodomys spectabilis. Next base: position 8,317,261 of record NW_024870814.1, read on the forward strand.
TAGCTTGTCCCAGTTTGCATCCATAGGCTTTGAGCTAAAACCCTGGACACTGTATCTGACCACTTCTGCTCATGGGTAGCACTTTTGAGTCACAGTACCCCAACCAGTGTCTGGCAGAGTGATTAGAGATATGAGTCTCTTGAGCCATGCTTCCAGGCTGGCTTTTTGCTGGTTAATTGGGAGATGGAGTGTCAGGGATTTTTTTGTTGCCTGACCTGGCTTTGAACTGTAATCTTTGCCACAAAAACCCTTTATTATTTCCAATTAAAGCAACAAGCAGATCAAGAAGAAATAAGTAGCGCTTACTTGCTCCTTACCAAGAATTGACCAACAAATAGTATTGATTTATGTTGATCCTAATGATGCCTAAGTTAACTAAGTTACTTTAACCAAAATTCACAAGAGACTTTCCTAGCTTTTTAAGGTCAAGCTGGGTAAGATATACAGATCTAGTTGTACAGAACGAATGTCACACAGCCTTTTAGTTTTTGCAAACCCAAAGCAGTCATTCACCAGGAATCAGCTGTGTGTGATGGAGTCAGGCAGTTTATCACTCTACTTTTCCCACATTGCAGGTAGTCAGGATGATCTAGGTGAGAGTGAGGCCATCGTCCAGTTTGGAAGGGATGGATTGGATCTGGAGTAGGCTGCATTATTTGAATGGACTGCCACTCCTCCTGTTGTGTTTCTTGCCAATTTCTACACAGACTGGTTAATGGGCTTGGGTGCTGTTCCTCTGCTTTTTCAACATATATTGAGACCAAATTACATTACACAGAGAACAATAAACCTTCAATAGTTGAGAGACTTGAATTTAAAAATTTTGAGAACAGAACAAGTTTAGATATCTTTGCTAATAAGCAAATTAGCTGGATGGGCCTCTGTTTCAGTGAAAAGGCAGCTTTGTTAGCAAGGCAACTTATCATGATGATATGACTTGGAGTTTTATAAAGTAATTACAAGCAAGCAAGCAGGCAAACAGATCAGAGAGGGGGAGAGAGAGGAAGAGGAAGAGAGGAAAAGAGAAACTACTGTAGTTAGGTCAGTGATTTCAATAATCCAATTAGTATTAATGCCAAATGTCCAAGCAGTTCCTTTTCTTTTGATTTTAGGTCTGGTCTCAAACCCTCCAATGGCTAGGCTTAGAGAGTGAGCCTAGAGGGGTAGTCCCCAGGACCCAGACTGCATCACACTCTCGTGAGTACAAGCCAAAATGTTGGAGAAAATTAAGAGGGAGAGAGCAAAGAAGAGCCTGAAAGTAAACAAACTTCTGACCTTTACCATTGGGGTGGCAAACACTTTATCTCTGAGAATATGTTGACCAGGCCTCATTGAAATTGCAAAAGGCATTCCAACTCAGTGTCCTGTCTTGTGAGTGACTGCAGCATGCCATTAATTGCACAGGAGACAGTCAGTCTGGTGAGAGAAGGAGAGCTTAATAGATGGAAGCAGCGTCACACATCCTCCAGTGCCCTCTAGACAGAAGTGACCAAACCTCCAAAACCTAGTGTCCTCAGCTCTGGAGGTGAATGGCCAGGAGCTCTCTATTGTGGTGCCATGTGTAGTCAAACAGGAAACCAGAGAACCTGTAGAGTAGTTCACTCACCAGAGTGGAGAAGTGGTGTAGCATGGAGGTGGAGGCCAGCAATGCTATTGGTGAAAAGCTTAGCTTGGCATCTTGCAGTAGCTCACTTGCGCGGGGTCAGGGGGGAGGTAAGGGCTGTCAGAAATGGGGATATTCCTCAGAGAAAAAACAGAAAAAGAAAAGAAAAGAAAGTTCTATGCCTCCAGCAGAAAGAATGACATTGCCCCATTTGTTAGGAAATGGAAAGACTTGGAAAAAATTATATTAAGTGAAGTAAGCCAAGCCCAAGGAAACATAGGTCCCATGGTCTCCCTTATTTGCAATATCTAGTATATTTATGAGTCAAGCAGAAAAGGTCAGATAAGGTGATGTTAGGAAAATGAACCCTACGATATATATTTAAATGTTTTCTTTTCTTTCATGCATTTGTTTCTAATGCAGTTATAAGATTATTTCTTTGTTGCTTTGTATGTCCCTCCCCCACAGTATAACCCCTGCTTTCACTGTATTTGATGTCGATATAATTTGTGGAGGGGAAGGGGAAAAACAAGTCGTTTAAATAAGGATACAGGTGGACCCGTAGCAACAATGAGAAGTACAAGTTGTCATGTCAAAAATGAACTTTACAACTTTGGTGGGGGGGGGGAGGATTGGGTGGGGAGGCGGGAGGAGGCTGGGAAGGGATGGGAAGGGTAAACAAAGGAGGAGGCTACAATGCTTGATAAGAAATGTACTCATTATCTTGCCCATGTAATTGTAACCCCTCTGTACAGTATTTTCACAAAAAAATAAAATAAAAATAAGAAAAAACAGAAAAAGAAAAGAAAAGTAGAGAGGAATCCCACCTACCCTTCCTTATTTCCCAAGCACCATTTATGTTAAGTATTTAAAGAGGTTGCCCAGTAAGAACAATACTACCCACGTGGTAATCAGGTAAGGGATAGGTTTATTCAGCAGACCAGTGGGCACAGGCCAGGTTGTGACAACCTGGGGGAGTGTGGCCAGGGGCCATGCCTTATCTAGGGTAGCGGCAGGATAAGCTGTGGCCAGGTAAGGGGAGGTGGAGCCAGGTGGCCACATCAGATCCAGATGTGTCCTCATCAGATGCGGATGTGACCTCCTCCAGGTGTGCCAGTTGCCTGGATAACACTGGTACTGGGAGGAGACTTGGTGGTGAGGAGGGTGGAATCTGCTCATCATTCAGGAGTGGACCTTTCAGATAGAAGGGCATTTTCTTAGTTTGTTTCTCCCATCCTTTCCCCCTGTTTTCCAGTTGAGCTTTTGTGGTCAATTTCAAACAAAATGCATCCCTGTCTACCTCCTCACACTGTGACCCCCTTTTTTAGTCATGTCTTTCTCAGTCATACTTTCTTTCAAAAATCTTTCTTCAATTGTTCAATCACTAGAAAGGTATGACAGTACTTCCCATTGGATTTTCTCATGTTTAGTCAATTTTCTCTTCAGTTTATCCATGGGCACCTGAGTCTAATATTGTGGCAGAAGGATACTGTGGTCTTAGATTTGCTGTAATTTGGGTTCCTTCTGCAATATGTCATTCTCATGGGCATCTCAGTGTAAAATTGGCTAAAGGAAAATTCATTCTAATATTATTTCTCCATCCTTATCTCAAATCTTTGTGGTAATGAGAATTATTTCTTGGAAAGATATCAGTAAACCCAAGATCTGCACTCTGACTACTTTTTTTTTTGTTGTTGTCAGTCGTGGGGCTTGAATTCTGGGCCTGGGTGCTTTCCCTCAGCTCTTCAGCTCAAGGCTAGCGCTCTACCTCTTGAGCCACAACACCACTTCTGGCTTTTTCTGCGTATGTGGTGCTGAGGAATCAAACTCAGGGCCTTATGAATGCAAGGCAATCACTCTACCACTGAGCAACCTACCCAGCCCCAGATTTTTTTTTTTAACCAATCCTGTGGGCTTGAATTCAGGGCCACTGCACTGTTCCTGAACTTCTTTTGCTCAAGGCTAGCACTTGTTGGACAGTTTCACTAAGTGTCTAGATGCTTTAATTTAAACATCAGACTGTAATAAAAGGAGTATAAGTTTCTTAAAGAAATGATTTACTCCATAGTCCCAGAAAAAATAAAATACCTAGGAATTAACTTAACCAAAGAAGTGAAGGACCTCTATGATGAAAACTTTAAAAACTTGAAAAAGGAAATCAAAACATAACTTAGAAAATGGGAAAAACTCCCATGCTCCTGGATTGGAGAGATTAACATCGTGAAAATGGCAATACTTCCCAAGGCTATCTACAAATTCAACGCGATACCTATCAAAATTCCAACCTCATTCTTCAAGGAAATAGAAGAGGCAATCCAAAAATTCATATGGAACAATAAAAGACCCCGAATAGCAAAAATGCTCCTCAATGGAAAGAACACTGCTGGAGGAATATCAATACCAAATTTCAAACTCTACTATAAAGCCATAGTAATCAAAACAGCTTGGTACTGGCACAAGAACAGACCTCAGGACCAATGGAATGGAATTGAAAACCCAGAAATGAACCTACAGACCTATAGCCATCTAATCTTTGATAAGGGAGCTAAAGCAATAGAATGGAAGAAAGACAGCCTCTTCAGTAAATGGTGCTGGCAAAATTGGTTAACTACTTGTAGAAAACTAAAGCTAGATCCTTATATATCACCCTTCACCAGAATCAACTCCAAATGGATCAAAGACCTCAGAGCCAAAGCAGACACTCTGAAAACATTACAGGATGGAACAGTAGAAACCTTAGGTGTCCTTGGCGCAGGCTGAAATTTTCTTAATAGAGTCACGGAAACACAACAAATCAAAGAAGGGTTGGACGAATGGGATTGCATGAAGTTGCAGAGCTTCTGCATAGCAAAGGGCATAGCTAGTAAGATCAATAGAAAGCCCACGGATTGGGAGAAGATCTTCACTAGCCATACAACAGACAAGGGTCTCATATCTAAAATATACTTGGAACTCAAAAAATTAAATCCCCCAACAACAAAACCTCAAGGAAACAACTGCCCAATAAATAAGTGGGCTAAAGACTTAGAGAAACTTCTCTGAAGAAGAAAGAAAGATGGCCAATAGACACATGAAGAAATGCTCAACCTCCCTAGCCATAAAAGAGATGCAAATCAAAACAACATTGAGATACCACCTCACTCCAGTTAGAATGGCAAAAATCAAGAACTCTAATAAAAACAGATGCTGGAGGGGATGTGAACAGAAGGGAACCTTACTGCATTGTTGGTGGGAGTGTAAACTTGTTCAACCACTTTGGAAAGCAGTATGGAGGTTCCTGAAAAGACTTCACATAGAGCTCCCCTATGACCCAGCAATCCCACTTTTGGGCATTTACCCAAATGTTTACAAACAAGACCACACTAAAGCTTGCAGCACAACTATGTTTATTGCAGCATTATTTACCATAGCTAAGATATGGAACCAACCCAGATGCCCCTCAGTAGATGAATGGATCAAGCAAATGTGGTATATATACACAATGGAATTCTATGCCTCCATCAGAAAGAATGACATTGCCCCATTTGTTAGGAAATGGAAAGACTTGGAAAAAATTATATTAAGTGAAGTAAGCCAAGCCCAAAGAAACATAAGACCCATGGTTTCCCTTATTTGCAATATCTAGTATATGTATGAGTCAAGCAGAAAAGTTCAGATAATGTGATGTTAGGAAAATGAACCCTACGATATGTATTTTAATGTTTTTTTCTTTCATGCATTTGTTTCTAATGCATTTATAAGATTATTTCTTTGTTGCTTTGTATGTTCCTCCCCCACAGTATAACCCCTGCTTTTACTATATTTGATGTCAGTATAATTTGTGGAGGAGATGGGGAAAAACAAGTCGTTTAAATAAGGATACAGGTGGACCTGTTGCAACAATGAGAAGTACAAGTTGTCATGTCGAAAATGAACTTTACAACCTTGGTGCTGGGGGGGGGGGAGAATTGGGTGGGGGCGGTGGGGGGTGGCTGGGAAGGGATGTGAAGGGTAAACAAAGGAGGAGGCTACAATGTTTGATAAGAAATGTACTCATTATCTTGCCCATGTAATTGTAACCCCTCTGTACAGTATGTTCACAAAAAAAGCAGAAACACTGAAAAAAAAAAAAGAAATGATTTTCTCCAGAACTTAAGAAGAAATATGCCAGTCAAACTCAGCCCTGTTGTCATTCTAGAAAATAAAGAAGTATTCTCAAGGGAGGAATGCTTATCACTAGAACATAGAGACTGTCCAACATGCTTCCAGTGGCCAATGGAACAACACACTCAAAAAACCTAAGCAAAACAAGCAAATTAATTCATGTAAAAAGTAAATGATCCCTAGCCAATACAAACAGAAATGTTTTTAGAAGTGTTTGTATGGGAAAAGAACTGCCCTTCATTTTAAAGAAATCTAATTAAAAACAGTCAAAAGGAAATAGGTAAATACAAAATCCCAATTACACACACACACACACACACACACACACACACCACAGTGATAACATGCTTATAGTTATTGATAATAGTAATAATAATTATCACAGCTGAACCCTGGTGACTCATAACTGTAATCCTGTCTGCTGAAGAGGCTAAAATCTACCACTTGAGTCACAGCACCATGTCTGGTTTTTTCAGTTTAAAAGGTACTGAGGAATCGAAACCAGGGCTTCATGGATGCTATGCAAGTACTCTATCACTAAGTCACATTACCAGCCCTACAGATTTTTAAAATTATGTTTTACACAGTTTTAAATTAGGATCAATTAGTTGTACAAGGAGACTCTATTTTGGCAGGTGCATATTTGCAAGTGGTGTACCTTGATCACAATCATTCCTTCCATCACCTTCCATCCTCCCTGTCCCTCCCCAAACCAATCTCCACCACTTCATTATTCCATTTTCACACATGTGCACGATGTATGCTGATCATATTCACTCTCCTTTATCCTCTCCATGCACCCTCCTCTCTCCCACTCATAATCACTATTTATGTTTCTATTATCCATATTTTTAGTGTATGCTAGTCATTGAAATGGGCATTAGCATACATACTACTCTAAAGAGATTGCACTTCTTACTTAGTGTCACATTCCCTAATTCCACTACTCTATTGTTCCAGACTTCAGTGAGTCTCCTTTAGCTCTCTTTATGTACAGATGCAATAGATTTAGATATTGTTCACCCTTTAATCTCCTCTTTTCCTCCTCCAATCCTCTCCAACAGTCCCATAGTTATACATGTTTATTACTTATGTTCATATATTATAAACATGTTATACATATCCCACATTCCTTTGTGTGTATACATGCATATTTATCTTTCAGGTTACAAGCACATATGAGAGAAAACATGTGACTTTGTCTTTCAGATCCTTGATTGCTTTGCTTACCATGAAGGCCCCATATCTACCCACTTCTCTGCAAATGACACAACTTCATGTGAAGGCAGGCCAGCCTCCATGGCAAACCATTTATAAGCCTTCTCAAAGGCCTCTTGACTCCCACAGATGTCAGGCACAGTTTTAGTGTGGAAATTAGCAATGTGCACTATGCTGAGGATGCTGGAGTTTACTATTGCAGTATAGCCCAGGGCACATACCTCCCTGTGAAGGGCAGCTGAGCTGTCCCCATGTGTTGCTTGTCTGGGGACCAGATTCTCTGAGCCTGTGTGTAAGGACATGGTTGGAGAACTCACAGAAGCAAGCGGCAGCTGAGATGAGTTTTCCATGGGGACCAAGGCTACCCTCAGATACTCAGAATAGCCACATCAAGAACACCAGCCCAACAACAAATCCTCAAAGAAATGACTGCCCAATAAATAATTGGTCTAAAGACTTAAAGAGAAACTTCTCTGAAGAGGAAAGAAGGATGGCAAATAGACACATGAAGAAATGCTCAACCTCCCTAGCCATAAAAGAAATGCAAATCAAAACAACATTGAGATACCACCTCACTCCAGTTAGAATGCCTAAAATCAAGAACTCTAATAACAACAGATGCTGGAGGGGATGTGGACAGAAGGGAACCGTACTTCATTGTTGGTGGGAGTGTAAACTTGTTCAACCACTCTGGAAAGTAGTATGGAGGTTCCTCAAAAGACTCTACATAGAGCTCCCCTATGACCCAGCAATACTTTTGGGCATTTATCCGAATGATAACAAACAGGACCATACTAAAGCTACCAGCACGACTATGTTTATTGCAGCATTATTTATCATAGCTAAGATATGGAACCAACCCAGATGCCCCTCAGTAGATGAATGGATCAAGAAAATGTGGTATATATACACAATGGAATTCTATGCCTCCATCAGAAAGAATGTCATTGCCCCATTTGTTAGGAAATGGAAAGACTTGGAAAAAATTAAATTAAGTGAAGTAAGCCAGGCCCTAAGAAACATAGGTCCCAAGGTTTCCCTTATTTTCAATAACTAGTATATGTCTGAGACAAGAAGAAAAGGTCAGATAAGTTGATGTTAGTTGAAATTAACCCCAAGTTAAATATTCAAATGTTTTTCTTTCATGTGATTGTTTCTAACATATTTATAAGATTATTTCTTTGTTGCTTTGTATGTCCCTCCCCCACAGTTAAACCCCTGCTTTCACTGTATTTGATGTTGGTATAATTTATGGAGGGGAAGGGAAAAAACAAATCTTTTAAATAGGGATACAGGTGGACCCATTGCAACAATGAGATGTATAAGTCATTATGTCAAAAAACGAACTTTTCAACTTTGGCGTGGGGGGGGGGGGGGGAGGATGGGGAGGGATGGGAAGGGGAAACAAAGGAGGAGGCAACAATGCGTGATAAGAAATGTACTCATTACCTTGCTTGTGTAATTGTAACCCCTCTATAAGGTATTTTTACAATAAAAAAAGAAAAAAAATGAACTTGGAGGGAGTGGCGGGAGTAGAACACCAGCAACAGCAAGTGCTGGTGGGGTTAGGAGGAAAATAAACATTTTTTTTGAGTTTACATTTTTTTTACAGTATTGTGAAAATATGGTTCAGATGGGTTACAATTACATGGGCAAGATAATGGGAAAATAAACATTTTTAAACTGTTGGTGAGAATGAACTATTGCTTGGCCTGTGTTTGAACTATGATTCTCTGGATCTCTCTCTCCAAATGTTAGGATTTGAGGCCCAAGTCATCCTACTTGACAATATCACATCTTAAAGCCTGTAAGATATTCTCCATGTCTGTGCAGCAAGTGTTAGTTTACATGTATCTATTCATTTACACATTGCAGTGTGCATGTCTTAATATCTTCCTTTATTAGTGAAGAAGAAAAACTTTCCATAAGCACTGCTCTCTGTTATTTTGTAAACAATATTTCCTTCTGCCCCATTTTCTTTTCTCTCCAGTTTTCATGAGCCATTTCCCTGTAACATGGTACTGAGTTCACATGCCTGAGTTCTCAGGCTGGGTTATTCCTTGCACTGTGTTGCCTGCTGACCTTCCCACCCTGAGAGCTTCCTTCTGTGGTCCTCCTCCCCATCGTGTCTAAGGTCTGTCTTGAGTGCCATTCTCTCCTATGCTATGCACAGTATATAATGAGGGCATAAACACCTTTGCATGCTTGCTTCTGCCCTGATGCAGAACAGGTCATATGTAATCTGATCTAAGGTGCCTGTGGTCAGGATATTTAGTAATCATTGATTCAGTGACGTTTCAGAGGCATTCATAGTGGGCACCACTTCCAATAGAATGTGCAGTGAAGTCAGGTGCCACCTATAAGGGATGTTCTCACTTTTTCTGTTTTTGTTTTTGTTTTTTCTCCCCTGGCAGTATTGGGGTTTGATCTCAGGGACTCCTGCTTGCTACACATTCTACCACTTGCCCCATGCTAGTACTAGTTCTTTATTGTTGTAGTTATTTTTAAGGTTAAATTTTTCACTGCTCAGAGTTGACAAAGACCCTCGTAGCTATGGCCTCCTACATATCTGGACCTGCAGCTGTGTGCCCTCAAACCAGCTTATTTGCTCAGGTGGAGTCTTGGTAATTTTCCTTGGGTTGGGCTTTAACTGCAATCTTCTTAATGTCAACCTCCTGAGTAGCTGGTATTACAGGTGTGAACCTTTATGAGAGGCCCTCTGTGATATTTCTAGAGCTTCTGTTCAGCTCTCTAGAGGTGAAAAGAGGAGGGATTCTGAAATGAGAACTGCAAGATTAAGAGAACACATTATAAGCCATTTTCATGATTTTCCTTTTATTACTTTTTCCAAGTGAAGTCATTTGTGTGTGTTTATGATTTAGTTTATATTTTAATTTGTAAAAAGAATGGAATTGGCAAGGCACCAAGTCCCATGTAGAAGTCATATATACTACTTGTCTGTTTCTGTGGGAAAATCTTTTCAAGAAGACAGGTTTTAAAATATCTGGAAATTTCCTTGGGCTTAGTCCTGTGTATGTACTGAGAAGTGATTTGTGGTTTCTGTACATTTTTGCTACAAATGCTATGGGGAATCAGTTGCAGCTGAGCATCAATGGGGTTTCATTGAGTGTAGCTGAGGCCCCCATGGGACAGAGACCTCAGCTGCCATTTGTGGCTCTGAGTTCCCCAACCTTGTCCTTGCACACAGACTTAGAGAATCTGCTCTGCTGGTCCCCAGGCAAGCAGCACATGGGCACAGCTGGACTGCCCCATGCAAGGAGGTTTTTGCTCTAGGCTGTAGCACACTGTTAGGGTATTTTGTACCTTGCATGCAGTAATAAACTCCTGCATCCTCACGCTTCACCTTGCTGATTGTCAGTGTGAAATCTGTGCCTGACCCACTGCCACTGAAACCGAGACCCAAGGATACCAATTAGAAATTTTAGAAATCATTCACTCTGGGGACTGTCCTGGTCGGTGTACAAACCAATTCAAATAGATGTTTCCATCAGTGTACAGGAGCCTCTCACTTGACTTGCAGGAAATGGAGGCTGGCTCTTCACGTGTGACTGACAGGGAGAGTGGAGTCTGTCATTACGATGTCTCCAATGGATCCTGAAAGGAAGATAGATAAGTGCAAGGTCCTGTATAAAACTTTCCAGCTGGTTTCACAATTTTTCTCTGTTGCACATTATAGGCTAAAATAGTTATTGGAATTTTGATTAAGAATATAATATTCAATTTTAAGACATGATGGAAGATATGCACACCAAAGGCTTTGTCTATACCATCTCATTCAATATTACAATTTTTTTTTAGAAGTATGTAGGTCCGGATTCTCTGGGATATTCCTGCCTCTCCCAGATCTAAACAGCACCTGACACTCTGAAGTATGAGATCCACACACCTCACATGTGGACAGAACACACAACAGCAGCAGTGGTGCCCCCAGACAACATCCTCAACCCTCCCTCCTCCCTCCTCTCCTTCATCTCTCTGCGCCCTTTCCAGGGAGTCAGAGCAACAGCAGCCCCAGGAGCTGAGCTGGGCACTTCATCTTGAGAAACTGAATGGAGGAGTCCTGATCAGTCAACTTAGGGTGGGAGCTGAGCTTTTATCTTAGACTTAGCAAGGAGGCTCCTCCCTAGGGAGCACTAGGCAAATTGTATGTTGGGTGCAGCAATGTGGCAAGACTTAAAGGGCATGGAAGGAGGCATCTTAGTTGAGTCAAATAATTTCTGTATTGAAAAGAAGCCAGCGAAGATAAATTCCATTTTGCTTGCTTCAGTGGGCAATAGGAGGCCATGTGGAACGTCTGGATTTGTTTGTTGTGATAGAAGGGGGAGGTGAGGTGCATATGGATCAAACTCTCTAAGACAGCAAAGAGACTCAGTGCAGTGCAGTTGTGGGGATGGTCTCTTGGAGGGGAGCAGTGTCTGTGTGGCTCCTTCCCAGTTAAGAAGATAAACAACTTTGCCCTCCCAAGTATTGCTCTTCACTTTCCTACTGTTGACAGCATAGACTTGAGCTATGCTAGTAGTTGCCAACTGAAGAAAGAATGTTATAAATAAAGATTAGTCATAGGTTTTCCTTGGACCTAATGAGTTAAATTCTGTGATGATAGCATGAAGAGAGTTTGGCAGAGGCTAAAACAAGAATTTCTCTTTCAGCTAAAGAGCTAATTACTCAGCTCAAGACAAGAGCAAAGTAGAGAAATTATACCTTTAGTAATTAATATAACATTTCTGCTCTAGATTTTACAAACTGGCAAATATTCTGTCATACATATTTCTAAGTATATGTGATCCATAAAACACCCCCCTCCCCCACTACTTTGGTAGTACTTGGTTTGAAACCAGTGATTCAAAGTTGCTAGGCTGGCAGTCTTCCACTTGGGCCATGTCTCTCTTCCTGCTTTATGCTGGAGATTTTTGGAGATGGAGTCTCATGGATATTTCAGCTCAGGCTGGTTTATAATCACAATTCCTTGGATCTCAGACCCGTGTGTTGTTAGGAGCCACTGGTACCTGACAAAAATATTCCTTATTTATTTTTATATTTTTACTTATTGTGTCAGTACTGGTTCTTTTTTTTTTTTTTTATTTGAGAACATACTGTACAGAGGGGTTACAATTACATGGGCAGGATAATGCATACATTTCTTACCAAGCATTGCAGCCTCCTCCTTTGTTTACCCTTCACCTCCCTTCCCAGCCTCCCCATCCCCCCCACCCAATCATACCCCCCCCCCGACATTGTAAAGCTGGTTTTGACATGACATTTTGTACTTCTCATTGTTGCAACAGGTCCACCTGAATCCTTAAACGACTTGTTTGTCCCCATCTCCTCCACATGTTATACTGACATCAAATATAGTGAAAGCAGGGGTTATACTGTGGGGGAGGGACATACAAAGCAACAAAGAAATAATCTTATAAATGCGTTAGAAACACTTGCATGAAAGAAACAAAAACATTAAAATACATATTTGAGGGTTCGTTTTCCTAACATCACATTATCTGACTTTTTTCGCTTGACTCATACCTATACTAGATATTGCAAATAAGGGAAACCATGGGACCTATGTTTCTTTGGGCCTGGCTTACTTCACTTAATATAATTTTTTCCAAGCCTTTCCATTTCCTAACAAATGGGCCAATGTCATTCTTTCTGATGGAGGCATAGAATTCCATTGTGTATATATACCACATTTTCTTGATCCATTCATCTACTGAGGGGCATCTGGGTTGGTTCCATATCTTAGCTATGGTAAATAATGCTGCAATAAACATAGTTGTGCTGGTAGCTTTAGTGTGGTCTTGTTTGTAAACATTTGGGTAAATGCCCAAAAGTGGGATTGCTGGGTCATAGGGGAGTTCTATGTGAAGTCTTTTGAGGAACCTCCACACTGCTTTGCAAAGTGGTTGAACAAGTTTACATTCCCACCAAAAATGAAGTAAGGTTCCTTTCTGTCCACATCCCCTCCAGCATCTGTTGTGGTTAGAGTTCTTGATTTTTGCTGTTCTAACTGGGGTGAGGTGATATCTCAATGTTGTTTTGATTTGCATTTCTTTTTTTTTTTTAATTTAATTTAATTTTATTTGTGAACATACTGTACAGAGGAGTTACAATTACGTGGGCAGGATAATGCGTACATTTCTTACCAAGCATTGCAGCCTCCTCCTTTGTTTACCCTTCACATCCCTTCCCAGCCTCCCCCCCAATCCCAATCTTTCTCCTCCCCCCCCCCCCCCCACGGAAGTTGTAAAGCTAGTTTTGGACATGACAACTTGTACTTCTCATTGTTGCAACAGGTCCACCTGTATCCTTAAACAACTGGTTTTTCCCCATCTCCTCCACAAGTTATACTGACATCAAATATAGTGAAAGCAGGGGTTATACTGTGGGGGAGGGATATACAAAGCAACAAAGAGATAATCTTATAAATGCGTTAGAAACACATGCATGAAAGAAAAAAAACAATAAAATACACATCTAAGGGTTCATTTTCCTGACATCACATTATCTGACCTTTTCAGCTTGACTCATACATATACTATATATTGCAAATAAGGGAAACCATGGGACCTATGTTTCTTTGGGACTGGCTTACTTCACTTAATATAATTTTTTCCAAGTTTTTCCATTTCCTAACAAATGGGGCAATGTCATTCTTTCTGATGGAGGCCTAGAATTCCATTGTGTATATATACCACATTTTCTTGATCCATTCATCTACTGAGGGGCATCTGGGTTGGTTCCATATCTTAGCTATGGTAAATAATGCTGCAATAAACATAGTTGTGCTGGTAGCTTTAGTGTGGTCTTGTTTGTAAACATTTGGGTAAATGCCCAAAAGTGGGATTGCTGGGTCATAGGGGAGTTCTATGTGAAGTCTTTTGAGGAACCTCCATACTGCTTTCCAAAGTGGTTGAACAAGTTTACATTCCCACCAACAATGAAGTAAGGTCCCTTCTGTCCACATCCCCTCCAGCATCTGTTGTTGTTAGAGTTCTTGATTTTTGCCGTTCTAACTGGAGTGAGGTGATAACTCAATGTTGTTTTGATTTGCATTTCTTTTATGGCTAGGGATGTTGAACATTTCTTCATGTGTCTATTGGCCATCCTTCTTTCTTCTTCAGAGAAGTTTCTCTTTAAGTCTTTCGCCCACTTATTTATTGGGCAGTTGTTTCTTTGAGGATTTGTTGTTGGGGGGTTTAATTTTTTGAGTTCCAAGTATATTTTAGATATGAGACCCTTGTCTGTTGTATGGCTAGTAAAGATCTTCTCCCAATCCGTGGGCTTTCTATTGATCTTGCTAGCTATGTCATTTGCCCTGCAGAAGCTCTGCAACCTTATGCAATCCCATTTGTCCAATCTTTCTTTGATTTGTTGTGTTTCCGGGTCTCTATTCAGAAAATTTCGGCCTGAGCCAAGGAGACCTAGGTCTCCTATTCCATCCTGTAATGTTTTCAGAGTGTCTGCTTTGAGTTCAAGGTCTTTGATCCATTTGGAGTTGATTCTGGTGCAGGGTGATATATAAGGATCTAGCTTTAGTTTTCTACATGTAGTTAACCAGTTTTGCCAGCACCATTTACTGAAGAGGCTGTCTGTCTTCCATTCTATTGTTTTAGCTCCCTTATCGAAGATTAGATGGCTATAGGTCTGTAGGTTCATTTCTGGGTTTTCAATTCTATTCCATTGGTCCTGAGGTCTGTTCTTATGCCAATACCAAGCTGTTTTGATTACTATGGCTTTATATTAGAGTTTGAAATTTGGTATTGATATTCCTCCAGCAGTGTTCTTTCCATTGAGGAGTGTTTTTGCTATTCGGGGTCTTTTATTGTTCCATATGAATTTTTGGATTGCCTCTTCTATTTCCTTGAAGAATGAGGTTGGAATTTTGATAGGTATTGCGTTGAATTTGTAGATAGCCTTGGGAAGTATTGCCATTTTCACGATGTTAATCTTTCTAATCCAGGAGCAAGGGAGGTTTTGCCATTTTTTAAGTTCTGTGTTGATTTCCTTTTTCAAGATTTTAAAGTTTTCATCATAGAGGTCCTTCACTTCTTTAGTTAAGTTAATTCCTAGGTATTTTATTTTTTGTGAAGCTATTACAAATGGAGTTGCTTTCCTAATTTCAGCCACACTTTTCTCATTGTTGGCATACAGAAAAGCCTTTGATTTTTGGGGTTAATTTTATAACCTGCTACTTTGCCAAAGTTTTGAATTAGCTTGAGTAATTGGTGAGTGGAGTCTATGGGATTCTTTAAATACAAGATCATGTCATCTGCAAAGAGGGAGAGTTTTATTTCTTCTTTCCCTATTTGGATCCCCTTTATGTCTGCATCTTGTCTTATTGCTGTAGCTAGGCATTCTAATACTAGATTGAAGAGATGTGGAGAGAGTGGGCATCCTTGTCTTGTTCCTGAGTTAAGAGGAAATGGCTTTAGTTTTGCACCATTGAGTATAATGCTGGCTGTAGGTTTGTCATATACAGCCTTTATTGTATTGAGGAATGTTCCATGGATTCCTAATTTTTCCAAAACCTTCATCATAAAGGGGTGTTGGATCTTGTCGAATGCTTTTTCTGCGTCTATTGAGATAACCATGTGGTTCTTATTCTTGCTCCTGTTGATGTGATGAATAATATTAATTGATTTGCGTATATTGAACCAGCTTTGCATCCCTGAAATGAATCCTGTTTGATCGTGGTGTATAATTTTTTGGATGAATTGTTGAAGTCGGTTGGCCAAAATTTTGTTGAAAATTTTTGCATCAATGTTCATCAAAGAAATGGGTCTATAGTTCTCTTTCTTTGATGAGTCCCTGCCTGGTTTTGGGATGAGGGTTATGATGGCTTCATAGAATGTGTTCGGTAGTGAGCTTTCTCTTTCAATTTCATTGAAGAGTTGGAGGAGAATTGGTGTGAGCTCTGCTTTGAAGGCCTTGTAAAATTCCGCTGTAAAACCATCTGGTCCTGGACTTTTCTTAGCTGGGAGGTCTCTTATTCTGTTGCTATTTCAATGCTTGATATGGGCCTGTTAAGATAGTTTAACTCATCTTGGTTTAGTTTTGGCATGTCAATATTTGCTAGGAAGAGGTCCATTTCTGTCAAGTTTTCAAACTTATTAGCATAAAGTTTTGAGAAGTATTCCCTTATAATGTTCTGAATCTTGGTTTTTTCCGTGGTGATGTTTCCATTCTCATCTCTGAGTTTATTAATTTGGGTGTGTTCTCTTCTTTTTCTGATAAGATTTGCTAAGGGTCTGTCAATTTTGTTAAGTTTTTCAAAGAACCAACTCTTTGTTTTGTTGATTCTTTCTATAGTTTTTTTGGATTCTAATTCATTTAATTCTGATTTAATTTTGATTATTTCTTTCCTTCTACTGGATTGGGGTTTATCTTGCTGCTCTTTTTCAAGGAGGTTTAGATGTGTCATTAAATTGTTAGTTTCAGATCTCTCCAATTGGTTGATGAAGGAGCTCAGAGCTATAAACTTGCCTCTGAGTACTGCCTTTGCTGTGTCCCAGAGGAGCTGGTAATTTGTGTGTTCATTTTTGTTGAATAGCATGAACCTTTGAATTTCCTTTCTAATCTCTTCCATGACCCACTCATGATTCAGCAGTGTGTTGTTCAGCCTCCATGTGATACCGGACTTTCTTTGGTGGCTTTTGGTGTTGAGTTCTAATTTTATTCCCTTGTGATCAGAGAGAATGCAAGGTATAACTTCAATGTTTCTGAATTTAGACAAGTTTGCTTTGTGGCCTAAAATGTGGTCTATTTTAGAAAACGTTCCATGTGCTGCTGAGAAAAATGTGTAATCTTATGCTGCTGGATGAAATGTTCGGTAGATGTCTGTTAAGTCTAGTTGATCTATGCAGCTGTTTAGATCTGCGGTTTCTCTGTTGAGTTTTTTCCGAGTTGATCTATCTAGTGGGGAGAGTGGTGTGTTAAAATCCCCAACAATTAATGTCTTTGGATCTATATGGGATTTGAGGGAAAGTAGTGTTTCTTTGATAAATTTGGGTGCTCCATTGTTTGGCGAATAGATATTTAGAATTGTAATATCCTCCTGAAGGAGAGATCCTTTAATTAATATGTAGTGACCTTCTTTATCTCTTCTCATGAATTTTAATTTGAAGTCTATTTTATCTGATATTAGGATTGCAACTCCTGCCTGTTTATGGGGTCCGTTTGCTTGGTAGATTTTGTTCCAGCCTTTAATATTGAAAAAATATTTGTTTTAACAGGCAAGATGTGACTCCTGCAGGCAGCAGATAGAAGGGTCTTGTTTTTTAATCCAACTAGACAGTCTATGTCGGTTAATTGGAGAGTTCAGTCCGTTAACGTTAAGAGATAGGACTGAGAGGTATTTGGGAGTTCCTGCCATGTTATCTACCTTCTTGGGGGCTGCGAAAACTGGGTTCTTCCTATGGTTCTTGGATTCTCAGTTTGGGTGCAGTTTCTTGGCCTTTATTGCGGTCTTGTTGGTTTTCTATGTGTAGGACATCTTTAAGAATCTTTTGGAGGGCTGGTTTGGTGATGTATTGTTTCAATTTTTTTTTTGCTATGGAAGGTTTTTATTTGGCCTTCAGTTATGAAGGAGAGTTTAGCTGGGTACAGTATTCTTGGCTGATAGTTGTTTGTTTTTAGGGCATGGCATACATCATTCCAGGCTCTTCTTGCTTTGATTGTCTCTGCTGAGAAATTTGAGATGATTCTAATTGGTTTCCCTTTATAGGTGAGTACCCTTTTCTATTTGACAGCTTTAAGGATCTTTTCCTTGGTCTGAGTTGATCCTGTGTGGATTATAATGTGACGTTGGGATGTCCTATTCTGGTCTGGTCTATTTTGGGTTCTAAAGGCTTCTTGTATCTGAAGAGGCCTATCTTTTTGCATGTTTGGGAAGTTCTCTGCTAGGATCCTGTTAAACAAATTTCCTAGACCATTAACTTCTGTTTCTAGGTGCTCCTCTACACACATTATCCTTAGATTAGGCCTTCTGATGGTGTCTTCCAGGTGTTGGATAGATCTATCATACTTCTTGGACTTGTCTTGGATGGTTGTATGTTCTTTCTCTATAATATCTAGGCTGTCTTCAATCTCTGAGATTCGATCTTCTGCATGGTCTAACCTGCTGTCAAGACTCTCTACTTTGTTTTTTATCTCTTTTCCTTCTAATTGGTCAGCTTTGATGGCTTCAAGTTCTTTGTTGAAGCTCTGTTTTAAGTCTTGTATGAATTTCTTTACTTCCTTAATTTGGTGTTCAGTGTTTGTCCTCAAATCACTTAGTTGATTGGTTATTGTTTCTTTGGACTCCCATTCCTTCTGTTGGGTTCCATTCAGCATTCCCTTTGTGGTCTCCCTGATTTCCTTCAGCTCTTTGTTAATGGATTCCATGAATGCCTTTAGTGATCTTTGTGTGTTCTCTACCTGGTCTCTCAATTCCTGTATTACTCTTTGATTAGCTTCCTCCCGTTTGTGGGATTCCTGCAGTTCTCTTTGAGTGTTCTCAGCCTGCTCACACCATTCCTCCCTTTCTCTTTGAGTATTCTCGTTGTTCACGCAAATCCTGTATCAGTTTTTGAGTAGCTTCCTCACGCTTATGATATTCCTGTATAAACTTCTGGGATGCCTCCTCTCTCTCTCTATCACGCTCATACAGAGTCCTTTGTACGTTGTCAAACTTCTCATTTATCATGTTTGCCAGCAGTGTTTGTAGAGCTATTTGGGAACTCTCCTCTGGATTATTCATTATCTGTTCTGACCCCTGATTATCAAGATTGGGAATCGAGATACCCGAATTTGCCATTTTTCTTGTGTTTTTCTGGCTTACTCTGCCCATTTGAGATGAAGATAGCACCAGTTTTGTGCTAGAACACTATCTTAAAGCAACCATCAACCAAAGTTTGCATTTGTACAGTCAATAGTCTACAGATACAATCTAGTTCAACAGATACATCTATTCGACATCAAACTACTCTATGTTAAAGGACTTCGAACCGCAGAGAAGAATTTGGAAAACCAGAAATTATTAGGGTTAGGGAGAGATGTGGGTAAAAAATAGGAATAGATTGTTGTGGGGAGGCACAGGGGGTGTTAACTATGTCCTAATCACAATGCAGGAAATAGATTGGGTAGGATGCAAGTAGAGAGAGAGAGAAAAAGAAGAAAGGGAAAGAGGAATGAAAAGAGACCAGAAAAAAATAGAAACATAAAAATTAATGTTATTATGGAGATTAAAAGACCATCTATTTAGAGAGGAATATGAGTATATTAAGAGAAGGGAAGGGACATAGAGGAGATGTGAAAAACTTTTAAAAAAATGCTTAAAATATTATATAGGTATAAAGAGGTAATACTGCTATTAATGAATTTAAGTCTCAGAGGTTTTGAATTGAGTAATAAGTTTGTGGATTAAGTGTGTACACAATGGGGGATAGGGTCTACTAGTTAAGTACAGGTTTATCTGAGGATGTGCAGGACACAGTTAAGTCACATAAAGAAGAACAAAAGAGAGGAAAAGGTGGAAAGGATAGGAAAGTGAGAAGAAAAGATCAGAAGTTCAGTAGAGCTAGACAAAAAACAAAAAGATAATTAAGAATGAAAGAAAAAGAGAAAGAAGACAAGAAAAGAAAGGAAAACACACATTCACGTATTCCTAAAATAAAAATTATAAGAGGAGAAAAAAAAAAGTTACTGGAAAACAATTATTTTTTCAGAAGAGGCAAAAATTAAAGATTAATAAAAGTTTTAGAAAAGGAAAAAATTTTTTTTATATATATAAGGTAACAAAAAACAAAAAAAAAAAGAAAAGAAGAAGAAGAAAAAAAGTTCTTTGATTTTTTTTGGGGGGGGGGAGGGGTGGGAAGAATCCTGTATCTCCCTTTTGTCTGTAACCAGAGTGTTGTTGGAGTTTCTGGTCAGCTTGAGGTCTTGTGGCTTGATTGGTTTCTTAAGTCAGTTTGTTGGAACAGGCAGAAAAATGCTCTGCTTTACCCAAGATTTTGAGATCCCCCTCCCAGGTTAGTTTACTGGGAGGGTGATCTGCTTTGAGAATCACAAAAGAGGGGGATGCAGTGATGAGGCTAGGTTCTGGGTAGAGTTGAGGCCTTTCGACAAACAGTAGCTTTTCCCTGGGGCTATTTTGTGAAAAAAACCTCACAGCACCCAGCCTGGAGCCATTCTCAGGGGTTCTGTTTTTCAATTGATTGTGGTGGCTGCTAGATGGAGGGGCAGCCTCTGGCTCTGGTTACCCAGTGAGGAGAGCCACTCCAATGGCTGGCGCCTGAGCTGGGTGACTTTTCCCTGAATGGAACTGAGTCTGTGAGGTCACTTTGCCGTTAAGTTCTTGTGACCTGCTAAATGACTCATTTTATTCCAAGGCCTGAGCTGGAGCTAGCAGCTCCTCCGTGCTTTGTTGGTATCCAAGATGGAGATCACCGGTGCTGGGGCGGGGAGGGGTGGCCTTCCCTCCTCTGCTCCCTGAGAAGGAGTGAGGACGTCGGGCTTCTACTCATGCCGAGTGTTGGATCCTGGGTCGTCTCTGGTCTGCAAAGTGCACGATGAAGATGTCCGCTCCTTGTCGGTTCTTGCTGGTGTTGAGTAGAATCCGCTCGTCCGCTGCGTCTGGCTCCTTCGTCCCAGACTGTGTCTCAGGTATGACCCCGCGGCGGTGGTAGCCGCCGCGACCCTGCCGCCGCAGCGGCAGCTGCTGGCAAGTGCTCAGATGTGTCTGCTTGGCTTCCTCTCTCTTGACTAACTCTCTGTCCTGTGATGGCACACTTGGTGTGATTCTCTGGCTTGGGACTGTTCACTGGAACTCTGAAACTGCTTTCTATGCAAGAGCTTGTTCAGATTCCAGCTTCTCCTCCACCATCTTCCCGGAACTCTCCAGTACTGGTTCTTGATCTCAGTGGCTGGACACTACCCAGTAGCTTTTTTTTTCTTATATAGATTCATTTTTATTAAAGTAATTTTCTATTATTAACAAGTATCCAAAGTATTAACATGCATATGTAAGAGTATTATGTAACTTGTTAAAATGAGGACTATATCAACACTTATTAACTAATAAGTTAAGATTGGGTGCTGGTGGCTCACACTAGTAACTCTAACTACTCAGTAAGCTGAGATTTGAGGACTATAGTTTAAAGCCAGCCTAGACAGGAAGTCTGTGAGACATCTATCTCCAATTAACCAACAAAAAGCCAGAAATGGAGCTGTGGCTCAAGGGGTAGAGTGCTAGTTTTGAGTCCCAAAGCTCAGGGACTATATTCAGGCCCTGAGTTCAAGCTCCAGTAAAGATACTGTACAGAGGGGTTACAGTGAGTACAAGGGTTACATGAGTGAAGTAATGAGTACATTTCCTATTGAGCATTGTTATTCCCTCCTTGTTTTTCTCCTACCATCCTTTCCCTCCACACTTCTCCAACTTCTCCCCATGTCAAAGTTGTAAAGTTCCTTTTCAACATAGTGTCTTGTACATCCCATTGTTACAATGGGTCAACCTGTACCCATTAGCTTTTTTGTTTATGATTGGCTCTGTACTCTTTCAATTACACCTTCATTTCTGACCTTTTGCTGGTTAATTGGAGATAAGAATTGCTTGGACTTTCCTGCCTGGGCTAATGTAGAACCATATTTCTCAGATCTCAGCCTCTTGAGTAGCAAAGATTGTAGACGTGACCCACTGTTGCCATCCAAAAAGAATTTCTTTTTTTTTTCTTTTGTCGGTCGTGGGGCTTGAACTCTGGCCTTGGGTACTATCCCTCAGGTCTTCAGCTCAAGGTGAGTGCACTACCACTTGAGCCACAGTGCCACTTCCTGTTTTCTAGGAAGTGGTTTATTGGAGATAAGAGTCACATGGACTTTCCTGCCCGGGCTGGCTTTGAACTGTGATCCTCAGATCTCAGCCTCCTGAGTAGCTAGGATTACAAGCGTGAGCCACCAGCACCTGGCCAAAAAGAATTTCTTAAGGGAAGAATATGTTGATATTGTCAAGCATAATGAACACATGGAAATTTTTTCTGTGATCTTAGAAAAATTCTTCCTATATCTTAATCCTTTCCATTTTCATAAATGTTAGAGAGCTACAATCATGAGTTTAGAATTTAAAAAGAGATATAATTTCAAAAAAAAAAGATGGAATGCAATCCTTTAATGTCTAGGGACTATTTGAATCAAAGGCTGATCTCCTTGGACTTCATCCAAGATGGTCACTGTGGTGAGTGTGTTGTATCAAAGCTGGGAGGACATTAATTTCAGACTTCCTGCCTTTACAGCTGTGAGAGATCAATCTGTGCTTTTTTCCTCAATAACTTTATGGTCTTTTACACATGCAAACAGTATAATACAAACACCACACAAAGGAAACTTCATTTGTGGGAAAAAGAACAGCTAAGGCATCTACCATGTCTTTTCAGTATAAAAGCTACTCTGTGGTTATCTAGAACATCCAGAGAAGTTTTCACACACTGTGAAAGCAGTTATGTTTATAGTTGACTTATTCGAGTCCTAAAATCTTATTTTGTATCTGTCTAATCTGAATGAGGTATAATAAAGAAATAAAAGACAACAAAATTTAGCTCATTGGAGAAGTCACAAAGTGGAAGTCACAAAGTGCTACTGAAGTCTAGAGGATAGGGGAACTTGTTAGAACTGGTGTGGGAACATTTACTCAGAGTTCATATTCTTGGCCTTGGAAATTGGGAGCTTCCCTAATCATTGTGTAGTCTGACTTTCTCATATTGTGGTAGGCACCCTAACCTTTCCTAGTTGAACTTTGAATCTTATAACTCTGTTAAAACTTGACAAAATGATTGCAGAAAATATCTATTTGAAGCGAAACGAGGGGGGAAGTACTATTGATTAAATGGAACACTTAAAATGCACATGGAGTTGTCAATAATATTTCTGATTTTAAGCTTAAGTTTTCAGATCAGTTATATTACTTTAGAAAGAAAATACCCTGAAGCCAGGTACCATTGGCTCACACTCTGATGCTATCTACTCAGGGGATTCAGGCAAGAAGCTAACATGAGCAGAAAAGACTGTGAGGTTGAAACTCCAAAATAACCATCAAAAGATGGCATTGGAGGCATGGTAAGTGGTAGAGCTCCAGAAAAGCAAGCATGTAGAGCAAATGTGAGCCTCTGGGTTCAAACTGCATTCCAAATTCATCACCTTTTGTCTTTCTCCAACTTTTCTTTGCCCAACTTTTCCTTCCTGCATCCTTTCCTTCCTCCCTTACTCCCTCTCTTTTTTGTGCCATTTTTTAAGTTTTGTTGTATTTCCTACCATGATGTTTTGTTTTATTATGATTTTCTGATCAACCCATTTAAATATATTTTCCGTTAATATGGAAGTTCCAGTACTGGACCATTTAGTGGTTTGTAGTTCAGGTCTTACGGCTTGATCTTAGAGCTTCTAAGCTGACTTTTCTGTCCTTTCTAGTTGCACAGTTACTCTGCATTTGATGACATTTTTGGCTCTTGATTTATATCAGACGTTTTCACAATCCACTGCTGAGATGATTTGCTTCCTCCTATGCTGATTGCTTTGCATAAACTCCTCCAGGCTGCTTTTTAGCATTGATAAATGAGTCCTTTTGCAGTGGGAACTGAACTGCATCAGGTGGACTGGGACAGCAAGATGGTAGCACAGACCCAGCTCTTTGTGCTCCTGCTACTTTGGATGTCTGGTGAGATATTTGAAAATATCACAGTAAAAGTTTTTCTCCATTCCTATTGTAGACTAATATCTCTGAAGAGGAAATATACTGACATAACATTGGGTCATAAAGTATGTCTACCTGTCTGTCTTTGTGATCAGTGTTTCTTTCTGATTGCAGGTGCTCGTGGGGACATTGTAGTTACTCAGTCTCTAAATTCCTTGACTGTGTCTGCAGGAGAGACGGTCACCATCAACTGCAAGGCCAGCCAGAGTCTGTTATGGACTAATGATAATAATAACTACTTGTCTTGGTATCAGCAGAAATGGGGAGAAGCTCCTAAGTTGCTCATATATTGGGCACACACTCGGGCATCTGGAGTCCCTGATTGGTTCAGTGGCAGTGGGTTTAGGACTGATTTTACACTGACCATCAGCTGTGTCCAAGTTCAAGATGTGGCAGATTATTACTGCCAACAAAGTTACAGTCTGCCTCCCACAGTACTTCTTCTTCGAAAAAAAACCCCTTTCAGAGTCTGTCCATCTGTTTGCACTCCACATAGTCTTGGACTTGCCCACTTCCTCCATCTGCCTGTGTGCCTA
Organism: Dipodomys spectabilis; assembly: GCF_019054845.1. NCBI lineage: Eukaryota > Metazoa > Chordata > Mammalia > Rodentia > Heteromyidae > Dipodomys > Dipodomys spectabilis. Next base: position 8,341,502 of record NW_024870814.1, read on the forward strand.
CACGACCTGAATTCTAGACAAGAAAGTTTTCAGTACTCAACAGAAAATGAAGAAGTACATACATGTCTCTTAGATTCTTTTGCATGAAAGATTCCTATAGGAAAACTCAGTAAGAAGCCTTTGTATTGGTTTACTATAGTAATTAACCAAGGTCTCTGTGACCTGAAGAGGAAAAAAGTGCAATTAATAGTTCTGGGAGTAGAGGTCAAAGTCAAGACTCAATGACAGACTGCATTCTCATTTGTAGAGTGTCAGAGAATATGTCCCTTGCCTTTTCCAGCTCCTAGAAGGTACATTTCTTTCTTTAACAGATGTCCCTTCTCTTCCACGTTCACAGCAAGCAACCTGTCAGTTGTGATCCTTCTGGGGTCACATTCCATCTTGTATCTCTCTTATGCTTTCTAAATGTGCACCAAGAAACACCACATGGCATTCATGTGTAGTATGTAGGGAGATGATTTCTTGTTCCACAGACTTTGCCTTCCAGTCTTTATAGCTCATAGTAATCAATAAAGTGCAATATTTGGAAAAAATTTGTGCTCCTATGGAAATAATCTACTGATTTACAACATTTAAACTTTTATTTAAAATAGTACCTAGTTTTGGGCATAGAGATACGGCAGATTTAAGAGACTCATAAACTACAAATAACTGTTGAAAAACTCCTAGGAATTTTAAAGCTGTACACATAAATCAGTTCTTCTTCATTTTCTTGGTATGTCCACATCTATATTAGGAGCACAGTTGTTTCTGGTACTAACATGAACTGTAATCCTCCAATTTACACCATCCATGTAGCTAAGATGACACATATAAACCCCCACAGGTTGACTGTGAAGAAGTTCATGGTCTGTCCATTTTATCTTTATGGCTATGTTCCATGGCAGGTGAAGGAACTCTGGGCAAGTTGCTCTGTAAAAGACAGGTGAACACTGATAACATCCAAACAGACTTGCAGCATGCTTTAGGGCCCAGATAGCTCAGATTCCCAGTATAAAATGCCCTTTGACCCAGACATCACAAGCCTGTCAAACTGATACTGTATTTCAAGGAAAAGTGGAGTTTCCATGTCTTTTAGATTTGCTGAAATTCTGCATCTATCCTAACAGATAGGTAGAGTTCTAGTGCCATCCCAACATAACATATGTTCGATGCTTAAGTTTAGATGTCAACTGTCCTTCAAAAGGTTCATGTGTTGAAGGGTTGCTCCTCAGATGGTAGATCCAATCATTGAGCAGTAACTGGATAAAGTGAGCTCTGAACCAATAGATTAACCCATAAACAGGTTCCTAATTTGATGACATTATTAGGAAGTGATGGACATTAAAAGTAGGGTCCTGTTTGAGGAGGTACATCACTCTGTGTCTTTGAAAGGAGCATATTGACCTTGCACTTCCTCCTTCTCTCTACTCACTGGCTGCAGTGAATGAGCAGCTTCCACCACCACTACTCACCTCACCTAGTCTAGACCCCATACCAGAGACTACAAGAGTAAATATGATTTTCAGATACCTGAGACTTCTATCTTCACCATTTCCATGACATTGATCTTGTAAACAGTGTAACCCGAAGAGGCAAGCCTTCCACATATTATTTTTTAAAAATTTTTATTTATTTTTTATTGTGAAAATACTGTACAGAAGGGTTACAATTACATGGGCAAGATAATGAGTACATTTCTTATCAAGCATTGTAGCCTCCTCCTTTGTTTCCCCTTCCCAGCCTCCCCGGCCCCCCAACCCCATCCCCCCCCACCAAAGTTGTAAAGTTCCAAATATTATTTTTATATAAGGTACCATGTGATTTTGTTTTATTGGGTCCGGTTGTGGGACCTGAACTCTGGGCCTGGGTGCTGTCCCTCAGCTCTTCAGCTCAAGGCTAGTCTCTACCGCTCAAGCCACAGCACCACTTCCGCCTTTTTTCTTTTTGCTTATGTGGTACTGAGGAATCGAACCCAGGGCCTCATGCATGCAAGGCAAGCACTCTACCACTGAGCCACCTTCCCAGCCCCCATGTGATTTTTTTTTGTTTCTTTGTATGTTCCTCTGCCAAGGCATAACCCCTGCTTTCACTGTATTTGATGTTAGTATAATTTAGGGAGGGGAAGGGAAAAAACAAAATGTTTAAATAAGGATACAGGTTGACCCATTGTGACAATGAGATGTACAAGACACAATGTTGAAAAACGAACTTTACAATTTAGGCAGTGGAGGCAGTGTAGTTGTGGAGGTGGGAGGGAAGGGATGGTAGGGGAGAAACAAAGCAGGAGGCAACAATGCTTAATAAGAAATGTACTCATTACCTTGCTCATGTAACTGTAACCCCTCAGTATTTTCATAATAAAAAACTTAAAAAATAATTTTCCTTAGAGACACAAGTGGTTTTATCTTTCTTTCTATCATTTCTAATGTATTTATAATGTACTATGTGATTTTTTTTCTTTTATTTGTTCTTCCCCCATGGTATAACCCCTGTTTTCACTGTACTTGATTCTAGTGCCCTGCATCTTGTATATACATTTTCTAATTTGGGGAGGGTAAGGGAAATAACAAAATGCTGAAATAAGGATACAGGAGGATCTATTGTAACAATGAGATGTACAAGACACTATGTTGAAAATGAACTTTACAACTTCAGGGGTGGGGGGGAGGGAGGAGTTGAGGAGGTGGGGAGGGAAGGGATGGTAGGGGAAACAAAGGAGGAGGTTACAATGCTCATAGGAAATAAACTTATTACCTTACTCATGTAACTGTAACCCTCTATACAGTACTTTTACAGTTATATTATAATAATAATAATAATAATAATAATAATAATAATAATAATCCTCCCTAGAGTTTGAGGTTCATGAAGCTGACCAGCAGGGGGCAGCAAGGGACAACATTCCTCCTCCACTGCTCCCTCTCCCCATCTTGAGATCAGGTTCAACTCAAGACCTCTTGTTGCTCAGCTCTTACTTGGCTTTTCAATTGAGGGCTGGCACTGTATCACTTGAGCCATGCCCCATTTCCACCTTTTTGCTGCTTATTTGGAAATTAGCGAGTTTCACATCACTCTTCCAGGACTTGGCTCCAAACTGTTGGTTCTCAAGTCTCCCAAGCCACTACTGTCTGGCCTACTTTATTAAAAAAAAAAAGTAATCAATTAACCTTTAAAATCTTTCCTTGCTCAGTGAGATTGTGAACCTCTACCTAAAAACATTAGGATTACTTAATACCAGCCTACCATGAATTTTTTTCTTCATTTAACACATTAATTTTATGTTTCAAAATTGAAGAGATGTTTTTTTTTTTCTTTTTTCAAACAGTGCCTTGGTTCGAGGACATCATTCAGAGTTTGATTCCTAAGTAGTTATCTTCTCCTTCTCAAGTTCCATGGTAGTTTTTCCTTGTTGTTTGGACTTCCAAATATTATCTACCTTCCAGGGCCCCGCGTACTTTCATTTATATGCAATACTGCCTACTGATTGCTCTGTGTCTCAGCTTTGTACATCCAGTTTAGACTGCTGCCTTGAACTTTAGAATCACACATTCACAGGCATTTAAGGAACATTTTTCAGTTGGAAGTCTCAAAATTCTAATGGTTGAAGTCTAGATTCCTATGTGTCTTCCAAATTTGCTTTCTGTTGGCTCCCCTTTCCCAGGAAAGATCATTCTAAATTCTTTGTTTTCCAAGTTCCAACACGTGCAGCAGTCATCTTTGATTTTCTTTTCTTCTAGCACCTCATCTCCAGTATTCCAGCAAGTAAATGTAGTTGTTCTACTTTTAAAGAATGGTGAGCTCTGGCCATCTTTCAGCACAGCCATCCAGGGGTTAAAAGCCTTGAGTAGGCAGATGCATTTTAACGTGGATATTCTTTTCAAAAGAAGTTAAAATGGGACATTTGTATATATACTGTAAGCATTTTCAGAGTTTCCAAATTATTCAATAAGCGTACAGAGTACCTGTGAATGAAACTCTTCACTCATTGTCTTCCTACCCTTCATTTTAGAGATAGTAGTTGTCCTGCAAGATTTCCAGAATTAAGGAACATGCTTCCCTATTGAAGTTTCCAGATGTCATGAGGGTGGGGTTGAGTTGATGACTATGATGTTTAACTCTTGAACTATTGGATTTTCTTTTGCATGCGGATGTCAAAGGACAAAGTAGAGCATAAACCTAATAGATACTGAAGAATCATCATGAAGAATTATTCATATATTTCTTGGTGGATTGTGATTACTTGTTGTGAGAAAAAAGTATATCTGGGGCTGGGAAGGTGGCTCAGTGGTAGAGCGCTTGCCTTGTATGCATGAGGCTCTGATTTTGGTTCCTCAGCACCACATAAGCAAAAAGAAAAATGCTGGAAGTGGTGCTGTGGCTCAAGTGGTAGAGCGCTAGCCTTGAGCTGAAGCGCTGAGGGACAGTGCCCACGCCCAGAGTTCAGGCCCCATGACCGGACCCTTCCACCCCTTAAAAAAAGAAAAAGGAAAAAGGAAAAAAGTATGTCTGAGAAGATTCCTGTCTCCTTTCCATGGTAGTTTATACTGGTGGATTCTGGAGTATCCTGATCACTAAATTGTATTGCCTTGAATGTAGATGATGTGTGTATCAGGGACCTTGTCAAAAGTCACAGAAACCATCTCTAACAGATGCAAACACTCATACACATACATACACCCATACTTTAGGTCAGAAAATTATAATTATACTTGTTAGTTCTCCATGCATGTTGGCTTTCTGTTACAGTGAATAACACAATCTGTGAAGAGAAAAGGTCTATGGCTCATGGTTTTGGAGGTACCAGTTGGCTGGTTGCATGCAAGAGGGTGATGGGAGACTGCAAACAAATGGGGAAATGACGTTCATTCTTGAAATGATTTTATTTTTTTAAGTGTATTGAATTTATAATTTTATTATTCAATGGAAATTTAAATGTATTTCATTGGACCTGACAAGAGAGGTGTGTTATGGGAAATGGAAAAAAACACACACACACTTTTCACTCCTTGCACTCAAGTTTTGTCTTGTGCATTCATGTTTGAGGTTCTGATAAATTATATCATTTATCCAAATGTCATAGCCCAACCCCAACACATCTTGCTCTTGCAGCATTCTGGACAAGGAGTTGACCACAAGTTCCACGAAAGGGATCTGCTCCAGACTCTTCAGGATGCAGTCAGAGTTCGATAAGACCCCTTGCTGCTAGTAACTTCCTTCCTTCCTTCCTTCCTTCCTTCCTTCCTTCCTTCCTTCCTTCCTTCCTTCCTTCCTTCCTCCCTTCCTTCCTTCCTTCCTTCCTTCCTTCCTTTTTCTTTCCCTTTCTTTCTCTCTTTCTTTCTTTTTTCTTTCTTTCTTTCTTTCTCTCTCTTTCTTTCTTTTTCTTTCTTTCTTTCTTTCTCTCTCTCTCTCTCTCTCTCTTTCCCTCTCGTTCTCTCTTTTTCTCTCTTCCTTTCTCTATTTCTTTCTTTTTCATCTTGCCCTCTCTCCCTTCTTTCTTTCCTTTCTTTTCTCCTTTTTTCCTTCTTTACTTCCCTCCCCCTTCCCTAATTCCTTCCTTCCTCTTTGTTCTCTTTTTCCAGCTTTAATTGTTATATTAAGATTATTAATGTAAGGCTTTTAGCAATTATGATTTAGAGCTATTTTGAGATATTGAATTCATTTCAAATTATCTATGAGTTAAATAATGAGATCCTCACTAATTCATCTTGGAGATGAGGGTGTTAAAGGTTCTAAGTTGCTCTCACAATGTCTAAATTGGTGTTTGTGTGTTTTCTAGTCACACAGTTACACTGTCTGTGTTGGTATCCTTGGGATCCTGCATCAGGTATGTTCACAGCCCACTGCCCACACAGTTGCTTCCTTACTTCCTGACAGTTTTGCATAGGCCCCTGGAGGCTTGTTTCAGCTGTGCAGGTTTTATATGTGAGACTTTGCCATGAACAGAGAGCTGCATCAGGCAGGCCGGAGCAAGAAGTTGAGCTCAAGAAGCCAGGTCCTCATCACCTGCTTGTCTGGGTGTCTGGTGAGAAACTTACCTGCTGTGATGCATTTAGTACCTTTTGTACAACTGAAACATGCTTTGAATGGAACAAGAGGTTTTGTCTTTGTTGTTGTTTCTGTTCTTTTGTCTTGTTATCTGTCTTTGGGAGTGTGAAGGGGGACACAGAAATGGAGGGACAAAGTATAAACAAATGCACCAGTGATACTAGATAATATGTGGAAAATGAACTATACAATTTGTGTGGGGAGACAGGAGGAAAATGGGTGACATTGTCCAGAAAGAAATGTACCTGTTACCTGATTTATGTCACTGCAACCCCTCTAATCACCTTTATAACAGTACAAAAATATACTAATTATTATAAATGAAGGAATTCATGTAGCCTGTTTCTTTGTGTCTGGCTTACTTCACTTAATATGATCTTTTCCAAGCCTGTCAACTTCTTTACAAATAGGGCAATGTCCTTTCTGATGGAAGCATAGAATTCCATTGTGTATGTACACCATATTTTCTTGGCCCATTAATCTATTGAAGGGCATCTGGTTTGGCTCCATAGGTTAGCTATGGTAAATAATGCTACAGTGAACATAGTTGTGCTGATAGCTTTAATGTGTCCTTGTTTGTGATCATTTGGATATATGCCCAGGAGTGAGATTTCTGGATCACAGGGGAGCTCTATGTTTAATCTTTTGAGGAACCTCAATAATGCTTTCCAGCATAAATTCCCATCATCAGTGTAAAAGTGTTCCCTTTTGGCCACATCCCTGCCAGCATCTGTTATTATTTGTTTTCTTGATAATAGCCATTCTAACTGGGATGAGGTGGAATCTCAATGTGGTTTGCATTTCTTTTATGGCCAGCAATGTTGAACATTTCTTCATGTGTCAATTGGCCATTCTTATTTCTGATAAGGTTCATGATCAAAGGATTGAGGGTGTGTACACAAAGCAAATTAAGCAAAGCTTTTATTTCCTGCCAAGCATCAAGAAGTACTGACCACTCAGGGCTATCTCTATAGAGACAGCGACCCCTCCCAGTCTTATAGGTTAGCTTTTATGGGGCAAAACCACAAATCATAAACTAACTGTAAACATGTAGCTAATCTTATTCCCATTGGTTAAAACAGAAGTGTTACATATGTGCTTTTTACTGATTGGAAGCTTCCACCTGGCTTGTCTAGACCCTGATTTTTGGCTTCATCTTGGAACTAGCCACATTTTGGAAATTGTTTTTCGTTTTTATAGACAGGGTCTGCTTGCCCTTACTGCATGAACAACATATATCTTTTGGTTCCCTTACAGACAGGGTCAGCTTGCCCTTACTGTACAAACAACAGATATGGACAAGGTCAACTCATACTTATACTTTACAAATTAGATGGCTGCTTATACAAAATGGAGTTACTTTGGCTAAACTGGGCCTAACAATTTCCTCTCCAGAGAAGTCTCTTTTAGATTCTTTAGCCCATGCATTAGTGGGGTGATTTTTTCTTTGAGGATTTGTTGTTCAGGTGTTTAATGTTGTGAGCTCAGTTACATTTTTGAAATGAGGCCCTTGTATTGCTAGTGAAGATCTTCTTCCAGTCTGTGGGCTTTCTATTGATCTTGCTAGCTATGACCTTTGCCATGCAGACGCTCTGTAATTTAATGTGATCCAATTTATTCAGCCTTTCTTTGATTTGGTATGTTTCTGGATCATTATTTAGGACATTTCATCCTGTGCCAAGGAGCCCTAGTATATCCCCTATCTCTTCCTGTAATATTTTCAGGCTCTCTGCTTATCTCCAGGTCTTTGATCCATTTGGAGTTGATTCTGGTGCAGGGTGATATATAAGGATCTAATTTCATTTTTCTATTTATGTGTATATCCAATTTTGTCAGCACCATTTGTTGAAGAGAATTTCTCCCATCTGATACTTTTGATTTCCCAATAAAAGATTAGGTGGCCATAGGTCTGTGGGATCATGTCTGGGTCTTTAATTCTATTCCATTGGTCCTCAGGCCCATTCCTGTACCAATATTAAGCTCTTTTATCTCTCTCTCTCTCTCTCTCTCTCTCTCTGTATATATATATGTAAAAAACAATAGGGCTTGAAGTTTGGTATTGGTATTTATCCAGCTCTGTTCTTACTGCTAAGGTTTGTTTTAGCTATTTGGGATCTTCTATTGTTCTATATGAATTTTTATATTGCTTCTTTTATTTCATTGAAAAATGTTGTCCGGGTTATTGTTAGGTATTGCATTGAATTTGTAGAGATCTTTGGGCAGTATTGCCCTTTTCATGATGTTAATTCTCTCAATCCAGGAACATAGATTACTGAAATCTGCTTTAATTTCCTTTTTCAAGGAAAGTCTTTAGAGTTTTCATCGTGGAGGTCCTTGACCTCTTTAGTTAAGTAGATATTTCATTTTTTTAGAGGCTATTACAAAAGGAGTTGCTTTTGTGATTTCATCCTCACTCTTGTTATTGTTGGCATACAGAAAAGCTACTCATTTTTCTGCATTAATTTTATACCCTGCTACTTTGCCAAAGTTTTGGATCAGCTCAAGTAACTTGGGAGAGGAGTCTATGGGGCTCTTTAAGTACAGGACCATGCCATCTGCAAAGAGGTGAGGTTTTACTTCCTCTTTCCCTATTTGGATCTTTTTTTATGTTTGTCTCTTGCCTTATTGCTCTGGCTAGAAATTCCAATACAATATTGAAGAGGAGTGGAGAGAGCAGACATCCTTCTCTCATTCCTGATTTTAGAGGAAATGGTTTTAACTTTTCACCTTTAAATATATTGCTGGGTATAGGTTTGTCATATATGGCTTTTAATATGTTGAGGAATGTTCCATGGATTCCTAGTTTCTTCAGAGCTTTCATCATAAAGGTGTGTTGGATCTTGTCAAATGCTTTTTCTGCATCTATTGAGATGATCATGTGGTTCTTGTCCCTGCTCCTGTTGATGTGTTGAATTACATTAATGTACTTGCATATATTGAACCAACTTAGCATCTCTGCAATGAATCCTGTTTGGTCATAGTGTATGAATTTTTTTGATTAGATATTGTAGTCTGTTGGCCAGAATTTTATTGAGAAGTTTTGAATCAATGTTCATTAAGGAGATGGGTCTATGGTGCTCTTTCTTTGATGGGTCTCTTTCAGGTTTTGGGATGAGGGTTATTCTGGCTTCATAGAATGAGTTTGGTAGTGATATTTTGCTTTCAATTTCATTCAAGATCGAATGAAAGGAGTGAAATTTCCTTTGAAAGCTTTATAGAATTCAGATGTGAATCCATCTGGTCCTTGGTGTTTCTTGGGTGGGAGGATTTTTATTGTCATTTCTATTTCAATACTTGATATGGGTTTATTTAGTTGGTTTACATCTTCTTGGTTCAGTTTGCGTATATCAATATTTTCTAGAAATTCTTCCATTTCTTCTTCTCAAATTTGTTAGCATAAATGTTAGAAAAGTATTCCATTAGAATGTTCTGAATCTTGCTTGTTTCTGTTGTGATATTCCCATTGTCATCTCTGATTTTATTTATTTGAGTGTTCTCTCTCTCTCTCTCAGATTTTCTAGGGCCCTGTCAATTTTGTCAATTTTTTCAAAGAACCAACTCTTTGTTTTGTTGATCTTTGCTATGTTTTTTTGGTCTCTTATTCACTTAATTCTGATTAATTTTGATTATTTGTTTCCATCTACTGGATTGGGGTTTGGCTTGTTGCTCGCTTTCAAAGAGCGTCAGATGCATTATTAGATTGTTTGTTTGGGATTTCTCTAATTTGTTAGTGTAGGAGCTGAGAGGTATAACTTTTACTCTGAGAACTGCCTTTGCTGTATCCCAGAGGAACTGGTAACTTGTATGCTCATTTTTATTAAATATCATGAACATTTGAATTTCTTTTCTTTCTTTCATGACCCACAGGTGATTCAACAATGTGTTGTTCAGTCTCCATGTGTTACACAATTTTCTTTGGTGGCTTTTGGTGTAGAGCACCACTTTTGTTTCATTGTGGTCTGAGACAATGCAGGGAATGATTTCAGTATTTCTTAATTTGTGTAGATTTGCTTTCTAACCTAAAATCTGGTTTATTTTAGAGAATGTTCCACGTGCTGCTGAGAAGAATGTGCATTCTGATGCTGCTGTGTGAAATATTCTGTAGATGTCTGTTTTGTCTAGTTTGAGTTGTTTAGATCTGAGTTTCCTTTGTTGAGTTTTTGCCAGGTTGATCTATCCAGCAGGGAAAGGGTTGTGTTAAAGTCACCAACAATCAATGTCTTTGGATCTATGTGTGATTTTAGGGAAAGCAGTGATTGTTGGATAAATTTGGGTGTTCCGGTATTTGGTGTATAGATACTTAGAATTGTTATATCCTTATGTAGGAGAGATCCCTTTATTAGTATGTATTGTTCTTTTTCTCTTTTCACTAATGTTAATTTGAAGTCTATTTTGTCCAATATTAAAACTGTAACTCTAGCTAGTTTATGGTGGCTGTTAGCTTGGTAGATTTTATTCTAGCCTTTCACTTTTCAGGACATGTTTGTTTTTATGGGCAGGATGTGTCTCTTGAAGGCAGAAGATGTCGCGACCACCTCGACCAGCAAGGAAGACACGACCCGGGATTCTTCTCAAAGCAGTTTAGTCAGGAACCTTGTTTGCTAGCTTCTCTCTCGCCCCGCACCCGCGCTCCGGTTATAAGCCTCCTGGATGGCCAATCCCGAGGTGCCACGTGGCATATACCAATAGGGTCGCAAACACAGAAGCAAGCCAGTAGCCAAGCCATAGCCATATAAGGAGTTGTTTTTCACAGAGAGCACTCACCATCGGGAAGGCGGAAGGCGGAAGCCAGTGTCATCTTTGGTCGTGGCCGCGCCATGCGGCCGCGCCATCTTTGGTCGGCTTCCGCAGCTCTCCACAGCTCCCCCTTTTTGTTTTTATTAAGCGACAGGTAAGAGTAGAGGTTGGGCCTCTGTCTAAAACATTAATGAGAGGATCTTGCACTGGTCTTCGCCTGAGGGGTGCCTTCCCCAGTGATGACCATGCCTGTCCGATGCCTTTTTTGCAGAGGTGGGATCTTGGGCATCAACCCACTTGCAGCCCAACATGCTCTTCTTGGGCTCACACCAGGAAGTGATTCCCATGTGCAGTGCGTTTGCCCAAGTGCAGTGCGTTTGCCTTACACCCTGTGCTATTCCTTTAACGTGGCAAGCCACGCGTGGGGGGACTGTCCGGCCTCAATGGCAGTGAAGGCCTGGACCACCATAGCCATACTCCTGCGCTGCGAGCTCCTAATCCAGCATATGCACCACAGGCACAGCAAGATCACCAATGCCAGGATACCGATAAGGGAGCCCATTCCCGCCCACTCCTTCAAATGATTCACAGCTGTCAAAATCCAGGAGGAAACATCTTGTAACAGGGCATCATCCATCCGGGTGGAGTTTACCGCGACAATGGCTGATTGTAGCTGTAACATCAATTGGTCGAATTCCCCTGTCCAGTTGCCTAAAAGATAACTTGACAGTTCTTTAGACAAATTTGCTGCTTGGGTATAGTTATAATACTGAATAGCAGTAACACAAAGCCCTTCATATTTTTGAACACATCCCAGCTGAGCCAACTGCCACAGGATATCAACCTGCTCCTGCACAAGGTCAACCCTTTGATTTAACAGCATCAGTCCTCCTTTTAATTGTGCAATGGCCACTTGTTGTAAATCCAGAGCTCTGGCTGTAGTAGCCGACAGGTTATTTAAAGTCTGAGCCGTCTGCACAGTATGTGACATGGCGACAGCGGCAGCCGTCGCACCCGCAGCAGCTACAACTATAGTAGTTACAATGGCCGCAGTGATGCCAAAATCTCTCTTATGCCTAAACAAGGTTACAGCTTGAGAAGCATCTACTGGCACAGGCACCCAACGCGGAATGTGTGTAATTATAGCTAATGGATACTGAGAACTCCAGCAGGTAGCATAATAGCAGGTTTCATTAGTACAAGCACACACATCATCTGAGCATACAGAGGTGTTGTTAATTACCAAAAACACAAAAGGGGAAACCACACACACTGGGGTAGGTTGATAGCTAATTACCGTATAATTTTTACTAAAATGACAATTGGCACCCACAGTACGGGCAGTACTAGTCAAATTGTAAGTCATGTTTGTTATAAAAAAATGACCCCCTTGCAGCATAACTATAGGTTTGGCCTGCAAGCAACTTCCATTAAGACCACATAACAGCCAATTATTAAAGGGATTAATTCCAGCCCTAAATAGTAAACTAGCATTGGACAAAACACTAGGGGAGAATGAAAAACACTTAGACTCATCAGCCCAAACAACTTGACGTGATTGGCAACCTGTCCAAGGCCAAGCCTCCCCCATACGGTCAGGCAAGCAAAAAGGGGGCCCATTTAGGCTGTTTTACACTCCACGGGTCAGTGCTTAACTCTAAGCTATCATAATATTTGCCTAAAACAGTACCAACAAATCCAGTAGCATTTGCCCAAACCTCAGTTGATCCCGGATTCCCATACCAATATCTAAAATAAGCAGCAGGGGAACGAGTCAAGGCTATGCAACTACCATTAAGGGTCGCATCACTTAAGCAAAAGAATAGCGTGCCCATCAAGCTAATTTTTCTAGCTTCACCAACCCCTGCCATTTCTTTATCCTCTGGGTAAAAGGGAAGGTTAAGAGTCTTATTTGTGGTGAAAAATTTAGGGAAAAGAGAGGCGTCATGTCTCACGGGCATGGGCCTCGGGAATGCAGACAGTATCCCCCACCTCGGTACTGCCTGTCCCTGTTGGATCATCAGGAGCTGTATGATCAGCAACGCAATCTTTTGTTTCTTCCGGGTTCCATTCATCTTGGACTCGCCGCACAAGTCGTTCGGGCACCCACACTGGATCCGAACGATTCTGGGGAAAAACACAAACAGATCCTCGTGCCCATACCAGCACGGGGTCAGGCCCGTTCCAGAGCCCTGTGAGCACATGCTTCCACAAAGCCGATCCTAAGGCCGAAGGAGTGGAACTGTTATGCCTATCCGCTGCTGAGCGACCAGCGTTATCCAAATTCAGAAAATTTAGGGTGAAAAGTGTCATGGCTATTCTTTGTCTTGCCGTAGCCATCAGGGGTCCAGCTCCCCCTTTTTGTTTTTGTAACATTTCCTTGATAGTGCGATGAGCTCTTTCCACAATTCCTTGTCCTTGAGGGTTATAGGGCAGTCCATGCACCAGGGTAACACCCATTTGAGTGCAAAAGGAAATAAAGCGCTGTCCAGTATAGGCCGGACCATTATCAGTTTTTAGCTGTTTTGGCATTCTCCAGGCCGCCCACGCTTCCAAGCAGTGAGATATTACATCAGTAGCCTTTTCTCCTGACAGGGGGGTGGCAAAAACAATACCCGAAAAGGTGTCAACAGAAACATGTAGATATTTTAAGCGGCCAAATTCAGGTACATGAGTTACATCCATCTGCCATACTTGTAAAGGTTTTAAACCACGTGGATTAACTCCAAACGTAGGGGGCTTATGGTAAATAATACATCGGGGACACTCCTTTATCACTTGACGTGCATCCGCTCTAGAAAGGGAAAAGCGGCTTTGTAAAGTCCTGGCATTTACATGAAATTTAGCATGAAAATCTTTTGCTAAGTCAACAGAAGAAGCATGGAGCGCCCACTCAGCACGAGTATGTGCATCAGCCAAGGCATTACCCTTTGTCAGTGGCCCTGGGAGGCCCGTATGTGCTCGAATATGCATTGGAAAAAAGGGTTCCTTGCGTTGCCATATAAGGGATTGTAGCAAGGTAAAGGGAGCTAGAACAGAACTGGTAGCCTTTATTGTACCAACCGCTTTTAATATTTTTAAAGCATTTATTACATAGGCTGAATCTGATATTAAATTAAAGGGATAGGGGAAAGCTTTAAATACTTCAATTACAATCATCAACTCAACAATCTGTGGGTTACCGGGGACAAATTGATGCTGCACGGGGTCTTGGTTACCTGCAACGTATACCCCACATCCCGTTTTGTAGCCATCCGTAAAAATATTTATAGCCCCTCTAATAGGCTTTCAGGCAGTTACCTTTGGAAAAATCACTGGATGTTTCTTTATAAATCCTAGTAGGGGGTCTTTGGGCAAATGATTATCAATATCTCCTGGAAACATGCATCTCAAAATGGACCAATTATCAATAGTGGCACATAAAATCTGAATTTGGTAGGCATTGTAGGGAACAATGATGGAGTGTGGATAAACTCCAAAAGATTGTAAACTCTGTTGAATTCCTTGTAGAGCTAAGCCCGCTACCGCCTCAGGGTAATACTCCAGCGCCTTTCCGGGGGAAACATGAGGGTGTAACCACATCAATGGCCCCTTTTGCCAAAGTACCCCAGTTGGTTGGGTCTCAGTAGGAAGAATGCATAAATTAAAAGGTTGGCCATCTTGTAGCCTGTTTAAACAGGCGGCACTTAAAGCCTCCTCCACCCTTTTGAGAGCAAATCGGGCGCTCTCAGTCAGGTCTCGTGGGGAATTTAAATCTATATCTCCTTTTAGCATATCAAATAAGGGTTTTAATTCATAATTTGGCAATTTTAAATACCCCCTTATCCAATTAATATCCCCCAACAATTTTTGAAAATCATTTAAAGTCTTTAAGTTATCTTTTCTCAGGGTCAATTTTTGAGGCATGATCGACCTGGGATGTATCTTAGCTCCCAGATACTCCACCACTCTGCCTGTTTGTATTTTTTCTGGCGCCAGATAAAGACCCTGTTCCCTTAAGGCAAAAACCAATTCTGCGTAAGCCTTTTGTAACCCAGCCTCTTCCTTATGAGCTATCAAAAGGTCATCCATATAATGAACCACCCTAAGTTTTGGATGCCTTTTTTTTTAACAGGAGCAATAGCCCTGCCGACAAACAGCTGACACATAGTGGGGCTGTTGGCCATACCCTGAGGCAGCACGACCCACTCATATCTTTGGTCAGGTTCCTCATGATTACAAGAGGGCACAGTAAAGGCAAAGCGCTCACAATCAGCGGAATGCAAGGGGATAGAAAAGAAACAATCTTTAATGTCTATTACCATAACAGGCCAATGGGCAGGAAGTGTAGAAAGCAAAGGTAACCCTCTCTGTACAGGGCCCATAATTTGTATCTGTGCGTTTATGGCACGCAAATCATGAAATAATCGCCATTTACCCGACTTCTTTTTTATCACAAATATTGGAGTATTCCATGGTGAAACTGAGGGTCTCACATGGCCCAGGGCTACCTGTTCTTCTACCAGTTTATGAGCGGCTAAAAGCTTTTCGGAGGATAGAGGCCACTGAGCTACCCATACCGGTTCCTCCGTCTTCCAAGTAATGGGAATTTGATCCTCAGTGGCCCCTATGAAAAACCCAGCCCATGTCTATCAAGTTTTTGTTGGACATCAATAGGCTCTTTACGGCCTTGCAAGTTTTTTCCCAGTCCTTGCCCTGGGCAGTAGCCCATTCATAACATCATTTCCTTTGAGGTAGGAGAATATTCATTGCTAAGGCAAAACCCCATCTCTTTTAGTAAATCTCGACCCCACAGGGAGACAGGCAATTCTAAAACATAAGGCTGGATGTTTCCAGAGTGTCCCTCTCCATCCTTCCAGTTGAGGGGTCTTGCACTTAAGTCAGGAGCTTTGGCATAGCCCAACCCTCTCAGGGTTTGTTCTGAGGCCTGTAATGGCCACCCTCTCGGCCAATCCTTTTTTGCAATAATGCTACGATCGGCCCCTGTGTCTAACAGTCCTATAATCCTTTTTCCTTCAATCTCCAGTTCAAGCATGGGTCTCTGGTCCAAATCCAGGGCTAGGTACACTGACTCAATTCCGGAGGAGCCAAAACCCTTTTCACCTCTCTCAGACTGTATGGCAGGAAATTTTTCATGTAGGCTAGGCAGGAGTAACAATTGGGCAATTCTGTCTCCAGGGGAAATTGCTACAATGCCTTTTGGAGCTTCTACCATAATTTTAACTATACCTGTATAATCTGGGTCAATAACTCCTGGGTGAATTTTAAGCCCTCTAAGGGCAACGGAAGACTGGCCAATTAGTAACCCCACTGTGCCCCGTTCCAAAGGGCCTTGAAAATCTGACTCTACTAACTGAACACCCATTTGCGGGGTCAGTATGAGTCTGGTGGTGGCACGGAGGTCCAGTCCCGCCGAGCCTGTAGTGGCTCTCCGCGGTTCTTGGGATGCCTCAGGGTAGGCCATCCTTCTTGGGGAATTTCCTTGTTTGGGCTCTCCATTGCCCTATACATTTGTGGGCCCTGGGGACGGGGGCCCCTCTGCCCGTTTTTTGACTGTGTGATGGGGCCCAAGGGCTGGCCAATAGCATCTTTGACTGATCTACATTCATTGGCCCAATGCTTTCCTTTTTTACATCTGGGGCACAGCCCTGGCTGTTTACCGGTTGTAACTCCTCCAGCTCTTCCGGTTCCTTTTCTCTCTGGGCAATCTCTCTTGAAATGGCCAGCCTTGCCACACTTGAAGCATGCTCCAGATGTCACTCCAGAGTTTCCCCCCGCCTATTTGAATACTGGAGTACTGCGGCGGCAAGTCCCGCATTAGTTAGAGATCCTCCCAGCTCTCTACACACTTTCATCCATGCCTCCAACCCTCTATGTTTATATGGGGTAATGGTGGCTTTACATTCTTTGGTGCATTGCTCATAGACTAATTGTTTTATAAGAGGCATGGCCATGTCAGGGTCCCCAAAAATTCTGCCTGCTGCTTCCACCATTCTGGCCACAAAATCTGAAAAAGGCTCGGTAGCCCCCTGCAGGATCTTGGTAAGATTGCTGCTAACTTCCCCCTTATTTGGTAGTGATTTCCACGCCTTAATGCAAACATCATTTATCTGTTGATACACTTCAGGGGGATATCCTGTCTGAGCATTAGCAAAGCGGCCTTGTCCTAAGAGCATATCTCTGTCCCAAGCCTGGTGTCCGTTCGCTTGATTGATGGCTACCTGTTCATTACAAAATTCCAGCATAAATGCCCTCCAATCCAAGTATTGGCCTGGACTCAAACATGCCCGTGCTAGGCTCGCCCAATCAGAGGGGGTCATGCAGTATCTCTTTATAGCTTCCACTAGAGCTATGGTAAAAGAGGCTGTAATCCCATACGTCCGAACAGATTCAGCCAGGGACTTAATTACTTTAAATTCTAGAGGCTCATGGAATCTCTGTTGATTACCGTCTTGAAAAACTGGGAAGGCGAGTTCTGCTCGAGCAGTTCGCCAAGTATCCGGGCAAAACGTATGCCCATTGGCTCCATGTCGATATGGAGGAGGATCTAAAGGGGCTTGACCGGAAGTTCTTTCTACGTCATCTAAAGGGGTCTGACCGGAAGTTCTTTCTACGTCCTCATTAAGCACAGGTTGGCTTAACTTATGTTCTCTCTTTTTTATACGGCTCCTTTTCATCTGTTGAATAAGTGCTCTCACTTCCTCCTCCTCTAACTCGCTGCAACTCCCTCTTTCCGATTTTAGCTCGGACAGATCTGGGTATAGTCGCCCCCTTTTGCCCTGTTCACTGTCTCCCTTTTCACTGATCGCCTTCTCTGACCTCTCCTCCTGTAACTGCTCCAGTGCTGACTGTCCATTTTCTATAACCTCACAGCAGCGCTGGTCCTACAGGCAGCCCCTAATCAATGCCCAAATGGGGCGGACTCCTGCCCTTAATGTGCCCTGTTCATAGGCAAAGTCCAAATCTTTCCCTAATTTGTCCCATGAGGCCACTGTAAGGCTCCTGGACATTATGAACCAAGGAGCCACAATATTGCATGCATCAAGGAACCTCTGTAAGGTACCCTTCTTTAACTTTAGTCCTTTCAAGCGTAGTAGCTCTTCCAGGGCCAGAAAAATTGGATGTGACGTTGCAGCGCCCATCTTAGTTATTAAAAATTTTATTTTCTTTTACTTTCACTTTAGGCCTGTATTTTTTCCCGGGTTTCCGCTCTCTCTTCATCTACAGAGAAGAGCCCCGTATTATGCCCGCTTTAATCGCGGATTCCCACTTACCTGGGAACTTACCCCCGCTCTTGTCGCGGATTCCCCTTTTACCTGGGAACTTACCAGTGCATCACCCTGACTGCCAGGAGTTCTGAATCCCTTGTGCAGTTAGTTCCCCGTACGGGCCACCACTTGTCGCGACCACCTCGACCAGCAAGGAAGACACGACCCGGGATTCTTCTCAAAGCAGTTTATTCAGGAACCTTGTTTGCTAGCTTCTCTCTCGCCCCACACCCGCGCTCTGGTTATAAGCTTCCTGGATGGCCAATCCCGAGGTGCCACGTGGCATATACCAATAGGGTCGCAAACACGGAAGCAAGCCAGTAGCCAAGCCATAGCCATATAAGGAGTTGTTTTTCACAGAGAGCACTCGCCATCGGGAAGGCGGAAGGCGGAAGCCAGCGTCATCTTTGGTCGCGGCCGCGCCATGCGGCCGCACCATCTTTGGTCTGCTTCTGCAGCTCTCCACAAGAAGATAGAAAGATCTTGCTTTCTTTTTTAAAATTTTTTTATTATGAAAATACTGTACAGAGGAGTTACAATTACATGGGCAAAATAATGAGTACATTTCTTATCAAGCATTGTTGCTTCCTCCTTTGTTTCCCCTTCCTATCCCTTCCCATATCCCGCCCCCCCCATATCCTCCCCTCCCCTTGACATTTCGATATAATGACTTTAATGACTTGTACATCTCATTGTTGCAATTGGTCCACCTGTATCCTTATTTAAATGATTTGTTTTTTCCTTTCTCCTCCAAAAATTATACCAACATGAAATACAGTGAAAGCAGAGGTTATATCGTGGGGGAGGGACATACAAAGCAACAAAGAAATCATCTTATAAATATGTTAGAAACAATGACATGAAAGAAAAAAACATTTAAATACTTATCTTGGGGTTCATTTCACCTAATATCAACATATCTGAATTTTTCTGCTTGACTCAGACATATACTAGTTATTGAAAATAAGGGAAACCTTGGGACCTATGTTTCTTTGGACCTGGCTTGCTTTACTTAGTATAATTTTTCCCAAATCTTTCCATTTCCTAATAAATAGGGCATTGCCATTCTTTCTGATGGAGGCATAGAATTTGATTGTGCATATACCACATTTTCTTGATCCATTCATCTACTGAGGGGCATCTGGGTTGGTTCCATATCTTAGCTATGGTAAATAATGCTGCAATAAACATAGTTGTGCTGCAAGCTTTAGTATGGTCTTGTTTGTGATCATTTGGGTAAATTCCAAAAAGTGGGATTGCTGGGTCATAGGAAAGCTCTATGTAGAGTCTTTTGAGGAACCTCAATACTACTTTCCAAAGTGGTTGAACAAGTTTACATTCCCATCAACAATGCAGTAAGTTTTCCTTCTGTCCACATCCCCTCCAGTATCTGTTGTTATTAGAGTTCGTGATTATAGCCATTCTAACTGGGGTGAGGTGGTATCATCTCATGTTGTTTTGATTTGCATTTCTTTTATGGCTAGAGAGGTTGAGCATTTCTTCATGTGTCTATTGGTCATCCTTCTTTCCTCTTCAAAGAAGTTTCTCTTTAAGTCTTTAGCTCACTTATTTATTGGGCATATTTTTTGAGGATTTGTTGTTGAGGCATTTAATTTTTTGAGTTCCAGGTATATTTTAGATATGAGACCCTTGTCCGTTGTATGGCTAGTGAAGATCTCCTAATCCGTGGGATTTCTATTGATCTTGCTAGGTATGTCCTTTGCCATGCAGAAGCTCTGCAATTTCATACAATCCCAGATCTTGCTTTTTTGATCCAACTAGCAAATCTATGTCATTTAATTGGAGAGTTAAATCCATTAATGGTGAAAGTTAGGATTGAGAGGTGTTTGGTACTTCCTGCCGTGTTATCCACCTTCTTAGGGGCTGTGCCTCCTAGGTTCTTACTATGATTATCTGATTCTTTGAGAGTTCTTTCTCTTCCTTCATTGTGTTCTTGTTGGTTTTTTCCCTTCCCCTTTAAGTATCTTTAAGTATTTTTTGTAATGCTTGTTTGGTGGAGATATGCTATTTCAATTTTTCTTTCAATTCTTGCTTCTGAATGAGCCTATCCTTTTGGCTGTTTGGGAAGTTCTTTACTAGGAGTCTGTTATAAATTTCCTAGTCTTTTAGCTTCTGTCTCTAGGGCCTGTTCTATACCCATTAACTATAAATTCGGACTTCTGATGGTGTCTTCTATCTGTTGAATGGATCTATCATATTTCTTGGATTTGTTTTGAATATTTGTCTGTTCTTTCTCTATGATGTCTAGGCTCTCTTCTATCCCAGGGATTTGATCTTATGCATGGGTCTAGCCTACTATCCAGACTTTCTACTTTGTTTTTTATTTCCCTTCCTTATAATTGGTCAGTTATGATGGCTTTAATTTCTTTATTGAAGATTTGTTTTAGATCTTTACCTCCTTGGTTTGGGTTTCAATGTTAATGCTCAAAACCTTTAGTTGAGTGGCTATAGATTTATTGCAATCCCTTTCCTTCTGCTGGAATTCATTCAGCTTTCTGTTTGTTGATTGCATGAATTCCTCTATTAATCTTTGGTTAGCTTCATTACACTCATGCGTAGTCTTATGCAGGCTTTCAATCTTTTCATTTATCGTGTTTGCCAGTAGTGTTTCTAGAGTAATTTGAGAGCTATTCTCTGGATTTGTCATTAACTGCTCTGTTGCCTGTTTGTATTGAGTGGGGATTGAGGCTCTTTGACTTGCCATTTGTCTGTGTTTCTATGGCTTATTCTGCCCATTTGGGAATGAAAGCAAATTTAATTCCTCACTAGAACACAATTTTAAGACAAGCACCATCCCTGTTGCTGCAGAGATTTCCCAGAGCCCTGTTGTTGTACAGATTTCAGGGGTTTACATTCAACATTGGGTGTTTTCACTGTATCTCACCATTTTTGTGAGTGAGGATATATCTAATTCCACGCCAAAACACCATATTAAAACAATCACCAACACAGAGCCCTGTAGCTGTGCAGTCTTTGGAGGTTCACACTCAAAAGTAGTAGTTTCACTCTATCTCTCCTTTTGGGAATTGAAAGTATTTTCAATTCCACACCAGAACACAATATTAAAACAAGCACCAACACAGAGCCCTGTAGTTGTGCAGACTTTGGTGGTTCAAAATGTAAGATAGGTGTTTTCACTATATGTCTCTTTTTTGGAGATGAAAGTATATACACTCCTTCACCAGAACACAATTTTAAGAAACACCAACCCAGAGACCTGAAGTTGTGCAGTCTTAGGAGGTTTACAATCCAAATAGGTATTTCACGCCATCTCTTCTTTATTGGATAGGCCCAATACCACCACTGAGCACAGTGTTAAGACAAAATCCAACCCCAGGTCATGAATTTGCACTGATATTAGAGGTTCCCAATCATAGATAGGCATTCCCCTATTTATTTCTGCTTTTCTTTGTCAGGGAAGGGGTATTGTGCTTCAGGAATAGGAATCATATACAGTTGTAATCAGAGAGAAGGTCTGTTATGTGGATTAAAGTGATTTGGACCAAAAGGATAACACAATGAGCCACTTTGTTACACTCTCACTGACTATAAATATAATCTAGCTCAATGTTTCACAACAGGGGACTAACAGAGTAGTGAAAACAAGACCAGAAACAATGAAAAATGGATTGAGGTGAAAATAAAGGAAAGATGAACAGATATAATGAAATATAGGAGAAGAAAATCAGAGTCAGGAGATGTCGAGAAAGAAAGGAACAGAAGGAAGAAAATGAAGACCTAAATTCAGAGTAAGAAAAAGGAAGAAAAAAAAAAGAAAAGAAAAAATATATAAAATAAAAAGATAAAAACATTAAAAGAAGGGGCTGGGAAGTTGGCTCAGTGGTAGAGTGCTTGCCTCGCATGCATGAGGCCCTGGGTTTGATTCCTCAACACCAGATAAGCAGAAAAGAGCTGGGAGTGGTGCTATGGCTCAAGTGGTAGGGCACTAGCCTTGAGCTGAAGGACAGCACCTAGGCCCAGAGTTCAGCCCCCACGACCGACAAAAAAAAATTAAAAGAGTTATATGTGTATGAAGTAATAATACTAAAATTATAAATACTAAGATTGCACAGTAAAGAACTGGCTAATCAATTTAGACTTCGAATTAAGTATATATACAGTTAAAGAGAAAGGCTAGTAATCACTGTAGGCTATGTATCGAGGAGTGAACAGAACAGCAATGAGGAAGAAAAAAAAGCAAACAGAGTAGAAAAAAGAAAAAAAAACAAAAATAAAACACAAAAGAAATTGAAAGAAAAAAGAGGTAACAAAATAGAAGTAACTGAAAAAAAAGAGAAAAGAAGAAAAAAATTTAAAATATAAATGATGTAGCAATTATAATTGGGAAGAGAAACTAAGAAGAAGAAAAAGGATCTTATATTTATTTGGGAGATCTTGTGTCTCCCCTATGTCCACTTTCCAGTCCCTTGATGGTGTCTTTGGTTTGTTTATAGTGGTCACTCGTCCTGGTATCTGAGTTGGTTTCTCAAATCAACTTGTTTGAGTAAGAAAAAAGTTCTGCTTTACAGGCTTTGGGTCTTCCTGACTTTCTTTCCAGACTAAAAATCAAGATCTGCCTTTTTTTTTGTAATGCAGGGAGGAGTTGGCTGGAGTCTCTAGTTTGTTGTTGCTGAGAATGAGCTTGGGCATGGATAGGGTTTTGGCCTGTCTAGAGTCAATGGCTTTCTCCAAAGTGGGTATCCTTTGCCCTGTTGAAAAATGGTGCCACAGTGGCTGATTCTCTGGCCCAAGTTATCTGCTAGCTGTTCTGGCAGAGTTTATGACAGTATCAAATATGGCATTCTTCTCTGGTGGTGGATTGGGAGAGCTGTTCTGTGGGAAGCAATGGGGATTCTCATGGTTTCCCTTGGCTTTTTGGATTGTCTGATCCATGTCTGGCAATGTCCAGTAGGATGTGGATTTCCACTCCTAATCATCCAGTTCATACTGGAAGTGAGTGAAGAGATGCATGCTATCAGTCTCTGGCACATTTGCACTGACTTGCCTGGATATTGCCACAGCAGCTGCCACCACCACCAACAGCTTGGTCTCAAATCTGTCTTCTCACGTAAACTGCCTGAATTTGTCCTCACTGGGTAGAATCTCTGTACTATTATGGCTCACTTGGTGTAATTTTCCAGTAGTGGATTATTTGCTGAACTGCAAAAACTGGCTTCTTGGAGAGAGCTCACAGCTATATTCCACCATCTTCCTCCTTCCTCTACCACTGTGCTTTAACACAGGTTATTTAAGATAGCTTTAAGAAATAGCTATGGGTTTTGATGAGTAGAAAATTACATAGACTTCTCTGAAGAGGAAATAAGAATGGTGAATAGGTACATGAGAGATGTTTGACATTACTGACCATAAAAGAAATACAAATCAAAACCACTTTGAGATTCCACTTCACCTCAGTTAGAATGAAAACACCTTCAGTTATGAAGAAAACGAATAATAACATGCTGGTAGGGACATGGTCACACAAAGGAACATTACTACACTGTTGATGAGAATGCAAACTTGTTCAACCACTCTGGAAAGCAGTGTGCAGGGTCCTCAAAAGACTAAATATAGAGGTCTCCTATGACCCAGCAATCCCATTCCTGGGTATTTACCCAAATGACCACAAACAAGGCCATACTAATGCTACCACCTCAACCATGTTCATTGCAGCATTGTTTACCATAGTTAAGATATGGGACCAACCCAAATGCCCCTCAGTAGATGAATGGATCAAGAAAATGTGGTATGTATACACAATGGAATTTTATGCTTCCATCAGAAAGAATGACATTGCCTCATTTGTTAGGAAATGAAAAGATATAGAAAAAATTGTTTTAAGGGAAGCAAGCCAGGCCCAGAGAAATGTAGCTTGCATGGTTTCCCTCATTTGCAGGGATCACAATAACCCAATAGCATAAGACCATATACAATAAAGCATGTAAAAATAAATTCCAAAAATTGGACACAAAAGGTTCTTCTTAAGTTGTTTGCAGTTATTTCTATTTTTTGTTTTAGTTTTGTGTATCCTTTTTCATGTATATAAGTTTATCTGATCATGGAAGGGAAAGGGAATCAGAAACAGCAGGACAAAGGATGAACTAATGCAACAATGATTGATACTCACTAGACACTAAGTTAGAAATGAACTTTATAATGTGGGGAGGGAAATGGATAGGGAAAAGTGGAGAAAACAAGGGCATTATAATATCTCCAGAAATGCAGAAAAAGCATTTGACAAGATCCAACACACCTTTATGATGAAAAATCTGAAGAAACTAGGAATCCATGGAACATTCCTCAATATATTAAAGGTCATACATGACAAACCTACAGCCAGCAATATATTTAAAAGTGAAAAGTTAAAACCATTTCCTCTAAAATCAGGAATGAGAGAAGGATGTCTGCTCTCTCCACTCCTCTTCAATATCATATTGGAATTTCTAGCCAGAGCAATAAGGCAAGAGACAAACATAAAAAAGGATCCGAATAGGGAAAGAGGAAGTAAAACTTTCACTTCTTTGCACATGGCATGATCCTGTACTTAAAGAGCCCCATAGACTCCTCTCCCAAGTTACTTGAGTTGATCCTAAACTTTGGCAAAGTATCAAATTTGTTAGTAAATTAACACAGAAAAATGAGTAGTTTTTCTGTATGCCAACAATAAAAAGAGTGAGGATGAACTCACAAAAGCAACTCCTTTTGTAATAGCTTCCAAAAAAAAAATACCTAGGAATAAACTTAACCAAAGAGGTCAAGGACCGCTATGATGAAAACTTTAAAAAGTTAGAAAGGGGCTGGGAAGGTGGCTTGGTGGTAGAGTGCTTGCCTTGCATGCTTGAGGCCCTGGGCTTGATTCCTCAACACCACATAAGCAAAAAGAAAAAAGCTGAAAGTGGTGCTGTGGTTCAAGTGGTACAGCGCTAGACTTGAGCTGAAGAGCTGAGGGACAACGCCAGGACCAGAGTTCAGGCCCTACGACCAGACCCACCCCCCAAAAAAAAGTTAGAAAAAGAAATTAAAGCAATTTTAATGAATCTATGCTCCTGGATTGAGAGAATTAACATCACGAAAATGGCAATACTGCCTAAAGCTCTCTACAAATTCAATGCAATACCTATCAATGTCCCAACAACATTCTTCAATGAAATAGAAGAAGCAATACAAAAATTCATAGAACAATAGAAGATCCCAAATAAAAACAAACCTTAGCAGAAAGAACAGTGCTGGATGAATATCAATACCAAACTTCAAACTCTCTCTCTCTCTCTCTCTCACCCTCTCTCTCCTCTCTCTCTCTCTCTCTCTCTCTCTCTCTCTCTATATATATATATATATATATATATATACATCTTTAAAATAGAGTTTAGCATTGGCTTTATAATATGAGCTTAGTATTGGCACAGGATGGGCCTGAGGACCAATGGAATAGATTGAAGACCTAGACATGGTCGCACAGACCTATGGCCACCTAATCTTTGATAGGGAAGTCAAAAGTATCAGATTGGAGAAATTCTCTTCAACAAATGGTGCTGACAAAATTGGATATACACATATATAGAAAAATGAAGTTAGATACTTATATATCACCCTGCACCAGAATCAACTCCAAATGGATCAAAGACCTGGAGGTAAGCAGAGAGCCTGAAAATATTACAGAAGAAATAGGGGCTATACTAGGGCTTCTTGGCACAGGATGAAATGTCCTAAATAATGATCCAGAAACATACCAAATCAAAGAAAGGCTGGATAAATGGGATCACATTAAATTACAGAGCGTCTGCATGGCAAAGGTCATAGCTAGCAAGATCAATAGATAGCCCACAGATTGGGAGATCTTCACTAGCAATACAACAGACAAGGGCCTCACTTCAAAAATGTAACTTAGTTCAAAACATTAAACTGGTGGAAGGGGAAAAACAAGTCATTTAAATAAGGATACAGGTAGACCCGTTGCAACAATGAGAAGTACAAGTTGTCATGTCGAAAACGAACTTTACAACTTTGGTGCGGGGGGGGGGGGGGAGGATTGAGTGGGGGGACGGGGGGAGGCTGGGAAGGGATGGGAAGGGGAAACAAAGGAGGAGGCTACAATGCTTGATAAGAAATGTACTTATTATCTTGCCCATCTGATTGTAACCCCTCTCTGTACAGTATTTTCACAATAAAAAATAAATAATATAAAAAATATTAAACCCCTGAACAACAAATCCTGAAAGAAACAATCATCCCATTAATACATGGGCTAAAGAATCTAAAAGAGACTTCTTTGGAGAGGAAATAAGAATGGCCAACGGACACATGAAGAAATGTTCAATGTTGCTTGTCATAAAAGAAATGCAAACCACATTGAGATACCACCTCACCCCAGTTAGAACGGCTATTATCAAGAAAACGAATAATAACAGATGCTGGCTGGGATGTGGTCAAAAGGGAACACTTCTACACTGTTGGTGGGAATTTACGCTGGAAAGCATCATTAAGGTTCCTCAAAAGATTAAACATAGAGCTCCCCTGTGTTCCAGAAATCCCACTCCTTGGCATATATCCAAATGATCACAAGCAAGACCATACTACAGCTATCAGCACAACTATGGTCACTGTAGCATTATTTACCATAGTTTAGCTAAGCTAAACTATGGAACCAAACCAGATGCCCCTCAATAGATTAATGGGTCAAGAAAATGTGGCATATATACACAATGGAATTCTATGCTTCCATCAGAAAGAATGACATTGCCCTATTTGTAAAGAAGTTGACAGTCTTGGAAAAGATCATATTAAGTGAAGTAAGCCAGACACAAAGAAACATAGGCTACATGAAGTTCCTCATTTATAATAACTAGTATATGTCTAGGATAGTCCTGGCAGAGGAGCATTATAGCCCACTAGCTATGTACATATGACCATGCAAAATGATGCTAGGCAAAATGAACTTCAAGACATGGAAACAACAGTCTCTTTTGGTTGTTGACTTTGTTGTTGTCAATGTACTGTATCTACTTATTTCTTCTTATTTTATTTCATTTTTCTTTTTCCTTTGGTTTACCCTGGCAAGGTAAACCTTGGCACTGTTTTTGATTCTGGTATCCTGTATCTTGAATATGAGTTAATCTGATTTAGGGAAGGGATGGGGAATATTGAAATGCTGTGGATGACTCAATGCAATAATGATACCCACAAGACACTGTGTTGGAAATGAACTTTACATCTTGGTGGGGGGTGGGAGGAGGAGGAATAGTGGAAGAAAAAGGAGTAGTGTAATACAATGTATACACAAGATGCAGAGTACCAAAATCAAATACAGTGACAACAGGGGATATACCATAGGGGGAAGAACTTAGAAAGGAAACAAAAACAAAAATCACATAGTACATTAAAAACAACAACAACAAAGACAAACCTCTTGTGTCCATATCCTGGTGTTCATTTTGCTTAGCATCATCTTATATGGTCATATATACATAGCTTTTGAGCTTTTCTGCTCATCTGATAAGATTATCATAGACATATACTAATTATTGCAAATAAGGGAAACCATGGAACTAGTCACTTTTTGCTTTAGTTATTTTTAAGGTAGAGTCTTTCACTGTTGCTCAGAGTTGGCAAAAATCCTCCTACCTACAGCCCCCTGCATAGCTGGAACTGCAGATGTGTGCCATCAAGCCAGTTTGTTCAGATGATGTCTTGTTAATTTCCCCTGGGATGGGTTTTAACTGCAGTCCTCTTAATCTCAGCCTCCAGAGTAGCTTATATTACAGGTGTGAGTTACTATGGGAGGCCCTCTATGATTTTTCTAGAGCTTCAGTCCAGTCCTCCATGGGTGATGGATAGGAAGACCAGAGTCTTCAGTGTCACATTATCCCCATGGGATTCTGAAATCATAAGAACTCAAGGATTAAGCACCAACATTATAAGCATATATATATGTATATATATATAAACATGATTTTCCTTGTATCACTTGTTAAAAGTGAAGTCATTTTTGTGTGTTTGTGATTTAGTTTTTATCTCAACATCAGAAAGAACAGAATTGGCAAGGCACAAAGTCCTGTCTTGAGGTCATCTATACCACATTCCTGTTTCTGTGGGAAAATCTTCCCAAGAAAACAGGTCTTCAATATTTCTGTGAACTTGCTTGACTTAGTCCTGTCTATTTACTCGGAAGTGACTTGTGGTACCTGTATATTTTTGCCACAAATACTATGGGGAGTGTGTTGTATCTGACCATAAATGGGGCTTTGTTGAGTGTAGCCGAGGTCCTCATGGGACAGAGACCTCAGCTGCAGTTGGTGGCTCTGAGTTCCCCAAACTTGTCCTTGCACACAGACTCAGAGAATCTGCTCTGCTGGTCCTCAGGCAAGCAGCACATGGGCACAGCTGGGCTGCCCCATGCAGGGAGGTTTTTGTTCTAGGCTGTAGCACGGTGTTAGGGTGTTTTATACTTTGCAAGCAGTAATAAACCCCTGCATCCTCAGGCTTCACCCTGCTGATTGTCAGTGTGAAATCTGTGCCTGACCCACTGCCACTGAACCTGTCTGGGACCCCAGTAAATCGGTTGGAAACCCTATAGATCAGGAGTTGTGGAGACTGGCCTGGCTTCTGCTGGTACCAATTCAAGTATGTGTTTCCATCGCTATACAGGAGACTCTCACTGGACTTGCAGGAGATGGAGACTGGCTCTTCAGGGTTGATGGACAGGGAGGGTGGAGTCTGTGTCATCACGATGTCTCCACAAGATCCTAAACAATGAAAGACAAGTGCAAGTTCATGTGTACAATTTTTCAGCACATTTTATAATGTTCCTCTGTTGCACATTATAAGCTAAAATAGTTATTTTTGAAATTTTGATTTAGAATTTATATTCAGTGTTAAGACAGGATGTAAGATATGCACAAAAAGGGTTTTGTCTATGCTATCTCACTCTATAGAACAATTTTTGCATTATCTAGGTTCTGATGCTCTGGATTCTTCTTCCCCCTTAGAGCTCTAAACAGCACCTGCCATCCTGATGTATGAAATCCACACACCTCACATGTGGACAGAACACACAACAGCAGCAGTGGTGCACCAGACCCCACCTGAACACCCCATCTCCTTCCTCCTCTCCTTCATCTCTCTGTGCCCTTACCAGGGATCCAGATCATCAGCAGCCCCAGGAGCTGAGCAGGGTATCTCATTTTGAGAGTCTGAAATGAGGAGTCCTGATCAGTCAACTTAGGGTGGGAGCTGGGCTTTTATCTTAGACTTAGCAAGGAGGCTCCTCCCTAGGGAGCACTATGCAAATTGTATGTTGGGTGCAGCAATGTGGAAAGACTTAAAAGGCATGGAAGGAAGCATCTTAGTTGAATCAAATAATTTGTGCCTTGGGAAGAAGCCAGAAAAGACAAATTCCATGTGCCTGCCTCAGTGGGAAGTCATTGGCCATGCAGAAATTCTGGATGTGTTGGGGGCTAAAGGAGGAAGTGATGTTCATTTGCACCAATTTCTCTAAGACACAAGAAGACCTAGTTCAATGCAGGTGTGGGAATTGGTCTCTTGGAGGGGAACCGTCACCTGTTTATCCCCTTCCCAGCTAAGAAGATAAACAAGTTTGCCCTCACTCAGTCTTTTACCATTGACAGCATAGAGTTGGCTACGCTGAAAGTTTTTTTTTTTTTTTTTTTGTGGCAAATCCTGGAATTGAACTCAGGGCCTGGGCACTGTTCCTGAGCTTTTTTTGATCAAGGCTAGCACTCTACCAGTTGAGCCACAGAACCAATTCTGGCTTTTTCTCTTTATGTGGTACTGAGGAATTGAAAAAGAACAGCTAAGGCATCTGTCATGTCTTCTCTTAGTGTAGAAGCAATTCTGTGGT
This sequence comes from Dipodomys spectabilis, assembly GCF_019054845.1. Lineage (NCBI taxonomy): Eukaryota > Metazoa > Chordata > Mammalia > Rodentia > Heteromyidae > Dipodomys > Dipodomys spectabilis. Next base: position 8,371,412 of record NW_024870814.1, read on the forward strand.
TGTCTTCATCTAGAAGATATAGAGAAGTCTCTAAACACTGTGAAAAGCAGTTATGTTTATAGTTGACTTATTTGAGTCTTAAAATCTTACTTTGTATATATCTAATTTGAATGAGTACCAGTAAAGGAATGAAAGAAAGCAAAATTTAGCTCATTGGAGTAGTGACAAAGTTCTACTTTAGTCAGAGGATAGAAGAACTTGTTAGAACTGTCTTGGGAGCATTTACTCAGTGTTCATATTCTTGGTCTTGGAAATTGGGAACTTCCCCAATCATTGTATTGGTTGTCTTTCTCCTATTGTTGCAGACACCCTAACCTTTCCTAGGTAAACTTTGAATCTCATTTGTCATTTTTTTCAACTAGCAAAAATGATTGGGGAAAATTATCTAATTAAAATAAAGTAAGAGGAGACATCTTAATGATTTAATGGAAAACTTAAAATGCATACTGAGTTGTCAATAATATTTCTGGTTTTATGCTTAAGGCTTAAGATCACTTTGACAAGAAAATACCCTGAAGTTAAGCACCAGGGACTCACACTCTGGTCCTGTCTACCCAGGAGGGTGAGACCTAGAAGGTGGAGTTTCTTTTTTGGTGGGGGGAGGAGAGAGGTCAGTTGTGGGTCTTGACTTCATGTCCTGAGCGCTGTCCCCATGACCAAAGCTTGTACTTTACCACTTTTGAGCCAATATGGCACTTTTGAAGATTGAGGTTTGAAGCCAACATGGGAACAAAAGTTTGTGACATTTGATCTCCAGAATAACCATCAAAGACTGGACTCCATGGAGGCATGGCTAAAGTGGTCAAGACTAGAGTAGCAAACATGTAGAAGAAATGTGATCCTCTGAGTTCAAACTCCACTCCACATTTGTTACTGTCTTCTTATCTTCTTATCTTCTTATCTTCTTATCTTTACCTATCCTTTCTTTGCTTCCTTCCTCTTCCTCCTCCTTCCCTTTCCCGTTCTTAAAATTTTTGTTGCTATTTCCTACCATATTATTTTGTTTCCTTCTGATTATCTGATTGAGCTAGTCTGCCTATCATTTCTGCAAAACTCTACCTATTTAATACAAATATTCAGTTTAACAGTGAAGCTCTACTTCTGTGCCATCTAGTAGCTTGTAGTTCAGGTCTTCCAGATTGATCTTAGAGCTTCTAAGTTGACTTTTATCTTTTCTAGTTGCACAATTACACTCCATTTGATGATAATTTAGGCTCTTGATTTGCACTAACTGATTTCGTAATCCACTTCTCTGCTGATTGCTTTGCATAGGCCCTCTAGACTGCTTCTCAGCTTTGATAAATGAGTCCTTTGAATTGGGAACTGAGCTTTATCTGGTGGACTGGGACAGCAACATGATGGCACTGACCCAGATCCTTGTGCTCCTGCTACTTTGGATGTCTGGTAAGATATTTAAAAATGTCACAATAAAAGTTTTTCTGCATTCCCATTTGTAGACTAATAGATCTCTAGAGGTAAATGTACTGATGTAACATTGAGGTATAGAATTTAATGAAGTATTTCAATATTTATATTCATGTTATAAAGTATGTCTACCTGTCTGTCTATGTGATCAATGTGTCTTTTTGATTGCAGTTGTTTGTGAGGACATTGTAGTTACTCAGTCTCCAAGGTCCTTGGCTGTGTCTGCAGGAGAGAGGGTCACCATCAACTGCAAGCCCAGTCAGAGTCTGTTATCAAGCAGTAGTAACTACTTGTCTTGGTATCAGCAGAAACCAGGAGAAGCTCCTAATGTATTGGGCATCCACCCGGGCATCTGAAGTTCCTGATAGGTTCAGTGGCAGTGGATCTAGGACTGATTTCACACTGACCATCAGCAGTATGCAGGCTGAAGATGTGGCAGATTATCACTCCCAACACCATTGTAACTGCTCTCCCACCATGCTTCAGCCTCGATCACAAACCTCCTCCCCATACCATGGATCAGTGAGCCTTGCTATGTGAGCAGCTGCCTTCTCACATAGCCCTGAGCTGGTATCTTTCCTGTCTGCCTGAGAGATTACATTTCAACATTTACTGCTGGTAGGATCTGCAAGGACCAGGAATCATTTAGGTACTTAGCTTTTCTGGATCCTTCTTTGTCGGAGATAATTGTAGAAAAATATAATAAGGTTGTCTCACGAACATTGTTAGGAGTTTTTGTGTGACAAGTACCTGAATGTTTCTCAGGATTATATGGATGATGCAATCAAATTAATCTTTACTCCTTAGAGATGGCTTTAGTACCTTTTCTTCTCTCCCCTCCCACCCACTCTCTGTGCTGTTCCTAGAGCTTGAACTCAGGCCTGGGCACTATTCCTGAGCTTTTTATTTTTTTTTTAACTCAAGAATTCTCCTCTACCCCTTGAGTTTTAACTCCACTTCTGCCTTTTTTGGTGGTTAATTGAAGACAAGAAATTCATGGACTTTCAGGCCCAGGCTGATTGGCTTTTAATTGCCATTCTCAGATCTCAGCCTTCTGAGTAGCTCAGATTATAAGCAGGAGCCACTGGCGTTGGTGTTTTTAGTGCTTCTGAATAGATCAATTATTCTTTTCCCCAGCCCCTTTTAGTCTTGATGTTTCTATTTTGATCTTATTCCCATTTTTCTGTTTTCTTTTACTTAAACCCATTTATTTTCTGAATTAATTTCCTCCCCAATATTAAGCCTCTGATCTCTTATTTCAATACCTAAAATATAGAAGATCATATTCCTAGTTTGTTACTTCTGTCACTATACCCTGTTTTCCAGCTGAGCTTCTGTGATCAACTTCAAGCAAAATACATCCTTGTTCTACCTCCTCACATCCTGTCCTTTTCCTCTTCCCTTCAGGTCTTTCAGTCATCCTTTGTTTCAAAGGTCATTCTTTAATTGTACAATTCAGTAACTACAAGTGTATGACAACATTTCACATTAGATTTCTTCATTATTGTATCTTTAGTCTACCCAAGTCCAATATTGTGGTAGAAAGATATTGTGGGTCTTAGATTTACTATAACTTGAGTTCCTTATGCAGTAATGCCATTAACATGGGCATTCTTAGTGTTATGGAGACAAAATGAAAAGTCATCCAAATATTATTTCTCTATCCTTATCTGAAATCTTTGTGACAATGAGATTTAATTCCTGAAAAGATATAAGTAAGCCCAAGCTATGCACTCTGAATACGTTCATACATAAAAGCTTTTCATCTGTCCTGAGGCTAGAACTCAGGGTCTGGGCACCGTCCTTCGCTAGCATACTACCACTTGAGTCACTGCTTCACTTCTGGCTTTTTGATGGTTAATTGGAGATAATAGTTTCATTTATTTTCCTGCCTGGGCTGGCTTTGAACTCATCCTTACATATAAGCTTCCTGAACAGCTAGAGTTACTGGTATGAGTTGGTACCAGGTAGAAATGACTTCTAAGTTAGGTATCAAATGGTATGATGGTTATTTTAAAAAATGTCCCCATCAGTTACCAATGTAGTAATAATTGGCTTAAACAAACTTTGTGTGTGTATGTGTGTGTGTGTGTGTGTGTGTGTGTGTGTGTGTGTGTGTGTGTAGGGCTCCAGAGGGACTTTGTATCAAAAAGGTAGGTGAAACAAGATTGAAAAATGTTAATTTGTGAAGTTGGGGGTAATTACAATATGTTCTGTATTTATATATATATATAATATATATGTATATATTATATATAAATATATATAATGTATGTATATATATAATTTATATATATACATATATATATATATATAACCTTCTGTAAAGTTTATCAATGAGAGCAATGAAAATAAAAACATTCCAAGGTCTCTTGTTGACCAAATAAATGACTTATTCTGAAGTCTTTTTCCAGTTGTAACGGATTGTCAGCAGATGGTAGAATAGTATAAGCCATGAGCCTACTCAGTTTGCTTGCCAGCTACCAAGAGCAGTGATTATATCTTTATCATCTGTCATCTATGTCTCTCTATCTTTATCTATGTCTATTTCTACATCTCTATCTCTGTAATTCTCTATCATCCAAACATATGTGCACACATGTCTACATTCACACATGTATATTTCCACCGTCTACTTTATAAAATGATTGCATTTATTTATTTATTATAAGATGTTTTCTGTCTATAACAATAAACAATGTTTCATGGTAATTAACTGTTTCCTTTCTCAGTACTATTGTGCTTTAACATATTGTGCTTTATCTAAGAGAGCTTTAAAAAATAGCTGTGGAATTTGATGTGTAGAAAATGACACAGACCCTGTCAACCAACCAGCTAAGGGGAAAAAATCCTCTCTTGTTGTAATCATGGATAAAATTATTTCTTCTGAACCCTGATTTAAATATTTAACACAGTTTATAATATGTTTATCCTAGCGAAGTCATAAAGTCTAAACTCAGTCAGTGGAAAAGTGGATGCTTCCTTCCTCAGTAGGATCTCATTACTATTAATGTGTGTCCATGTTATTTACAGAGTCACAATTCAATATCCTGGACTTGCTGTGTATGCAAAACTCAGTGGATGCTTACATGAAAATGTTATGTAGTATTTCCACCTGACATATTTACATTCTACTGTACACTTGAGATCCTCTTGGGGGAATTACTTATGATGCCTACTATAAATATTACACTAATAGGTGTTATACTCTATTGTCTGCAGTACATATTTTTTATTGTGAAAATATTGTACAGAGGGGTACAGGTTTTTAACATCTTTATATTAGCATCCATTAGTTGTACAGAGGTTATATTTTGACAAGTCCATATTTGCAAGCGTTGAATCTTGATCAGGCTTGCTCCCTCTCCCACTCTATCCCCTCCCAAACCAATCTCCACAACTTAATTGTTCCATTTTCATACACGATGATCAAATTCACTCTCCTGCACCCTCACTAATCATCCCCAATTTTGATGACTTTATTTATATTTTTAGTGTATGGTAGTCATTCAAATGGAATTAGCATATTTGCTACTTTAATGAGATTGCACCCCTTACTTCATGTCACATTTCTTAACCCTACTACCCTATTATTCCAGACTTCAGTGAGTCTCATTTTGCTCTTTTTATCCACAGATGCAATAGATTTAAATACTGGTCACTCTTTAATCTTCTCTTGTCCTCTTCCAATCCTCGCCAACAGTACCACACTTACACATATGTTTATTACATATGTCCATATATTACAGACATGTAATATTCCTTTGTGTATTTTTTTCTTTTTTGTTTTTTGGTCCGGTTATGGGGCCTGAACTCTGGGCCTGGGCGCTATGCCTCAGCTGTTCAGCTCAAGGCTAGCGCTCTACCACTTAAGCCACATCGCCACTTCTGGCTTTTTTCTTTTTGCTTATGGGGTGCTGAGGAATCGAACCCAGGGCCTCATGCAGGCAAGGGAAGCACTCTACCACTGATCCACCTTCCCAGCCCCATCCTTTGTGTACTTATAAGTATAGTTATCTTTTAGGTTTAGCAAGCACACATGGGAGAAAGCATGAGATTTTTGATATTCTGAACTTGGCTTGCTTACCATGAAGGTCCCAGATCTACCCACTTCTCTGCGAATGACTCAATTTCATGTGAAGCCAGGCCAGGCTCTATCTATGGCAAACAATTTATAAGACTTCCCAAAGGCCACTTGAGTCCCACACAGGTCAGGCATAGATTTCACTCTGGAAATCAGCAATATCCACCCCGCTAAGGATGCTGAAGTTTACTACTGCTTCCAAGGAACACAGTATCTTACCCATGTGGTACAGCCTAGAGCAAAAAATTTCCCTGTGTGTGGCAGCCCAGCTCTCCCCATGTGCTGCTTGTCTGGGGACCAACAGAGCACATTTTCTGAGCCTATGTGTGTGGGTGAGTTTGTAGATCTCAGACCATCAGCTACAGCTGAGGTCTCTGTGCCAGGGGACCACAGCTACACTGAGTTACTCAGAATATCCACCATCAAGAACACCAGCAACAACAAGTGCTGGTGGGATGTGAGGAAAATGAACAATTCTGTAGGTGAGATGATTTAACCACAGTTCTCCTGATCTCCCTCTCTAAAGTAAGGATTAGAGGCCCAAGTGACCCCACTTGGCCACATACACATATTAAACTGCATAAGATATTCTCCATGTTTTATGTGCAGCCAGTGTGAGTTTACATGTACCTATTCTTTTACACATTTCCGAATGCTTGTCTTAATATCATCCTTTCTTAGTGAGGAAGCAAAATCTTTCTATATAAGCACCACTTGCCTTGTTTTGCAAATAATATTTCTTTTTGCCTCATTTTTCTCTCCATTTTTGTGAATCATTTTCCTATAACATGGCACTGATTGCTAGTTTTATGTGCCAGAGTCTTAAACATTGAGTTCGTTCCTTGCCCTGCATTTCCTGCTGACCTTCCCACCTTGAGCCCTCCCTTCTGTGGTCCTCCTCCCCATCAGAGCTCTAAGGTCTGTCTTGAATGCCATTCGCTCCCATATCATGCACAGTATATAATGCGGGTGCAATCACCTTTGCATACTTGCTTCTGCCCTGATGAACTGGTCAAATGCAATCTGATCTAAAGTGCCTGTACCTAGGACCTTTAGTAACCATTCAATCAGTGAAGATTCAGAGGCATTCATGGTGGGCACCACTTTCCATGGAACGTCTAGAAGTCAGATGCCACCTAGAAGGGATGTCTTCATTTCTCTTGTCTTTCTCCCCCTCCCAGTACTGGGGTGTGACCTCAGGGCCTACTGCATGCTACACACTCTATCACTTGCCCCATGCTACCAATAGTCCTTTTAAGGTAAAGTCTTTCACTGTTGCTCAGAGTTGGCACAGATCCTCCTACCTACAGTCTCATACATAGCCGGAACTGCAGATGTGTGCCATCAAGCCAGATTGTTTGCCCAGATGGAGGCTTGTTAATTTTCCTTGGGTTTGGCTCTAACTGCAATCCTCTTAATCTCAGCCTCTAGAGTAGCTGGTATTACAGGTGTGAGCCACTATGAGAGACCCTCTATGAGGTTTCTAGACCTTCAGTCCAGGGGTGATGGATAGGAAGAACAGAGTCTGCAGCATCACGTTATCCCCACGGGATCCTGAAATCAGAACTACAAGATTAGGTGAAAACATTCTAAGCTGTTCTCATGATTTTCCTTGTATTACTTTTTAAAAGTGAAGTCATATTTGTGTGTTTATGATTTGGTTTATATCTCAATTTGAAGAAAGAATGGAATTGACAAAACACAAGTCCCATCTAGAAGTCGTCTATACCACCTTCCAGTTTTTGTGGGACAATCTTTGCAAGAAGACATGTTTTTAGACTTTCTGGAAGCGTCCTTTGACTATAAGTCACTTAGGGTATCTGTACATATCTGCCTGAAATGCTATGGCATCTGTTGCAGCTGACCATCAATGGGGTTTCGTTGAGTGTAGCTGAGGCCCCCATGGGACGGAGACCTCAGCTGCAGTTTGTGGCTCTGAGTTCCCCAACCTTGTCCTTGCACACAGACTCAGAGAATCTGCTCTGCTGGTCCCCAGGCAAGCAGTACATGGGCACAGCTGGGCTGCCCCATGCAGGGAGGTTTTTGCTCTGGGCTGTAGCACAGTGGTAGGGAGTTTTGTATCTTGCCCACAGTAATAAACACCTGCATCCTCAAGCTTCACCTTGCTGATTTTCAGTGTGAAATCTGTGCCTGACCCACTGCCACTGAACCTGTCTGGGACCCCAGTAAATCGGTTAGAAACCTTATAGATCAGGGTTTGTGGAGACTGGCCTGGCTTCTGCAGGTACCAATGCAAGTATGTGTTTCCATTGTTATGTAGGAGGCTCTCACTGGACTTGCAGGAGATGGAGGCTGGCTCTTCAGGGTTGATGGACAGAGTGAGTGGACTCTGCGTCATCACAACATCTCCACTAGATCCTAGAAAGAAAGAAGTTAAGTGGAGAGTCACATAAAACTTTTTAGCTGGTTTTGTAAGTTTCCTCCATTGTACTAAATTATTATTTGAAATTTTATTTGGAATGTAAAAATTCAGTTTCGAAGCAGGAAGTTAAGATTTGCACACAAGGGACTTTGTCTTTACTATCTCATTCTATAGAACAATTTTCAGCAGCATCTAGGTACAGATGCCCTGGAATCTTCTTGCCCCACATAGCTCTATGCATAACCTGCAGTCCTGAAGTATGAAATCCACACACCTCACATGTGGAGAGAACACAACAGCAAAACACCCCATCTCCTCCCTCATCTCCTTCATCTCTCTGTGCCCTTACAAGGGATCCAGAGCATTAGCAGCCCCAGGAGTTGAGCAGGGCACATCATCTTGAGAAACTGAAATGTGGAGTCCTGAACTTAGCATGTGAGATGAGCTTTTATCTTAGACTAAACAAGGAAGCTCCTCCCTAGGGAGCACTATGCAAATTGAATATTGGGTGCAGCAACGTGGTAAGCCTTAAAGGGTATAGAAGGAGGCATTTTAGTTGAGTTAAACAATTTCTGTATTGAAAAGAAACCAGCAAAGATAAATTCCATGCTGTGTGCCTCAGTGGGCAATAGGAGGCCATGTGGAATATTTGAATGTGTTTGTTGGGGCAGAAGGAGGAGAGAAGGTGCATATGGACCAACCTCTCTAAGACAGCAAAGAGACTCAGTGCAGTGCAGGTGTGGGGATTGGTCTCTTGGAGGGGAGCAGTGCCTATGTGGTTCCTTCCCAGCTAAGTAGATAAACAACTTTGTCCTCCCAAGTATTGCCCTTCAGTTTCCTACCATTGACAGCACAGACTTGAGCTATGCTGATAGTTGCCAAGTAGACAAACGTGTTAGAAAGAAAGGTTGTCAAGAGCTTTTCCTTGGACCTAGTGAATAAAACTCTGTGATGCTCATGTGAAGAGAACTTGGCAATGAGGAATATTGTGATTTCTGTTTCAGCTAAATAGTGAATTTCCCAGTTCAATACAAGAGCAAAGGTTGGAAATTATCCTGTAATAGTAAATACAAGATTTGTGGGAAGGGAGGGGGGTGCAGAAGGAGGATGGGAAGGGATAGGAAGGGGAAACAAAGGAGGAGGCTACAATGCTTGATAAGAAATGTACTCATTATCTTGCCCATGTAATTGTAACCCCTCTACAGTATTTTCACAATAAAAAAAGATTTGTGGGAAACAGATTTATAAATTGGCAAACATTCTGTCATTCTTATTTTTAGATGTATCAGATTCATAAAAATATCCCCCCTCCTCCACTATTTTGGTAGTACTTGGTTTGAGAGGATTTAAACTTGCTATGCTGACACTCTACCACTTCAGCCAGGCCTTACTTCTTGCTTTTTGCTGCTATTTTGGAGATGGAGTCTCATATAATTTTCAGCCCAGGCAGGTTTAGAATCAAAGTTCTCTGGATCTCAGCTGTATGTATAGTTAGGAGCCACTGGTACCTAACAAAAATATTTCTTATTTATTTTTAGTTATTGTGCCAGTACTGGAGCTTGAACTCAGGGCCTGGGTACTGCCTCTTAGCTTTTTCATTCATGGTTGACACTAAATCTATGGAGCTATACCTCCATTTCTGGCTTTTTCCTGGTTAATTGGAGATAAGAATCTCATGGACTTTTCTGCCTGGGCTGGCTTACAACCATATTTCTCAGATCTCAGCCTCTTGAGCAGCAAGGATTACAGGTATGAGCCACTGGTGCTTGGTCAAAAATATTTCTTAAGAGAACAACATCTTGATTTCATCAGATGTAATGAATACTTATGGCTTTTTTTCCTCCTCTGAATGAACTTAGAAAAATTCTTCCCATATGCCAGTCCTTTCCTTTGTCATGGATGTTACGCAGTTACCATCATGAGTTCAGATTTGCAAAAGAGAATCATTTTTTTTTTCTTTTTAAAAAGGTGGAATGCAGTCCTTTACTGTGTCAAGGCAATTTGTATCAAAGACTGGGCTTCCAAGATGGTCACTGTGGTGACAGTGTTGGATCAGAGCTGGGAGGACATCAATTCCTGACTTCCTGTCTTTAGAGCTGTGAGAGAGCAATTTGTGCTGTGATTTGTAGGAGAACGAACAACTATGGAGTCTGTCATATTTCCTTTTAGTATAGAAGTAACTCTGTGGATGGCTTTATCCAGAAGATACAGAAAAGTCTCTAACTCTGTGAAAAGCAGTTGTGTTTATAGCTGACATTTTGGGTTCCTAGAACTTTAGTTTGTATCTGTCTAATCTGAATGACTAATTAGAGAAGGAGTGAAAGAAAATAAAATAATGAAAAAAATAAAATTTAGCTCTTTGGAACAGTCATAAACTTACTGATGTCTAGAGGATAGAGGAACTTTTTAGAACTGTCGTGGAGCATTTACTCAGAGTTCATGTGCTTGGCCTTGAAATTGGGTACTTCTGCAATCATTGTCTCATTTGGCTTTCTTGTATAGTGGCAGGTACCCTAACCATTCCTAGGTGAACTTTGAATTTTATATTATAATTCTCTTAACACTTGAAAAAATGATTGCAGATAATATCTATTTGAAAGAAAACAAGAGGGGAGATCATAGTGATTAATTTGAAATCTTGAAATGCATGCTGAGTTGTCAATAATATTTCTGATGTTGTGCTTAATGCTTAAGATCCATTAAAGCACTTTGGAAAGCGCATACCCTGAAGCCTAGCACCAGTGGTTCACACTCCAATGCTATCTATGCAGGAGGGTAGAGGTTTGAAGCTAACATGGACAGAGACTTGATCTCCAAAATAACCATCAAAAAGCTCTACTGGAGGCATGGTTAATGTGGTAGAGCTCCTGAGGAGCAAGCATGTAGAGCAAATGTGAGCCTCTGAGTTCAAACTCCAGTTCAAATTTGTCACTTTCCCTTTGTCTTTCCCCATCCTTTCTTTGCTCAATTTTTCTTTTCTCCCTTCTTCCTACCCTTCCTCTTTGTCCTATTCTTTAATTTTTGTTGCTATTTCCTACTTGTATTTCCTAAACAAAGAACAAAATAACTCCATGTTCCTTTGTTTCCCTAGGATTATCTGATCGAGCCTGTTTGCCTACCATTTCTGTAAAACTCAACTTACATAATATAAAATTTCAATTTAACCCTGAAGCTCTACTACTTTGCCATCTAGTGGTTCTTAATTTAGGTACTTAAGATTGAGTTTAGGGCTTCTGACTTCTCTGACTTTTCTAGTTGCACAGTTATACATCATTTGATGCTATTTTAGGCTATTGATTTACATCAGATGCTTTCACAATGCACTGCTCCGGTGATTTCTTTCCTTCTATGCTGATTGCTTTGCATAGGCCCCTCTAGGCTGCTTATCAGCTTTGATAACTGAGTCCTTCTTAATTGGGAACTGAGCTGGATCATGTGGGACAGCAAGATGGTAGCATACACCCAGCTCCTTGTGCTCCTGCTACTTTGGATGTCTAATGAGACATTTGAAAATGCCACTTAGAAGTTATACTGCATTTCCATTTGTAGACTAATAGCTCTGTAGATACTTATGTATATATATGGAGAGAGAGAGAGAGAGAGAGAGAGAGAGAGAGAGTAGGTTTTGATGAACTATTTCAATATTTGTATTTATGTTATAAAATCTGTGTGTACCTATGTATGATCAGTGTGCATTCCTAATTGCAGGTGCTTACAGGGACATTGTGGTTACTCAGCCTCCAAGTTCCTTGACTATGTCCGCAGGAGAGAGGGTCATCATCAACTGCAAGTGCAGTCAGGGTCTGTTATGGAGCAAAAAAAAGAACTACTTGGCCTGGCAGCAGAAATGTGGAGAACCTCCTAAACTGCTCACGGATTGGGCATCCACTTGGGCATCTGGAGTCCCTGATTGGTTCACTGGCAGTGGGTCTGGGACTGATTTCACACTACCAGCAGCATCCAGCCTGAAGATGTGGCAAATTATTACTGTCTACAAAGTTATGAAGCAGATCTATTGTACTTCTTCTTTGAACAAAATCTCCGTTCAGAATTTGTTCAGCTGCTTGCAACCCACACAGTCCTTGACTTGCCTACTTCCTCCATATGCCTGAGAGCTTTTGTACCCTGATTTCTAGACAAAAAATCTTCCATTGCTCAACAAAAAATGAAGAAGCACAGTGCCTCTTAGATCTTTTGCATGGAAGCTTCCTATAGGAAAACTCAGTAAGAAGTCTTGTAGTGGTTTACTGTAGTAATTGACCAAGGTCTCTGTGATTTGAAGAGGGAAAAAGGGCAACCAATAGTTCTGGGGGTAGAAGTCAAAGTCAAGACTCAGTGTGCTGGCAGACTACATTCTTATTTTTAGAATGTCAGAGAGAATATGTCCCTTGACTTTTCCAGCGCCTAGAAAGTAAACTTCCTTCTTTGACAGTGTCCCTTCTATTCTATGTGTAGAGCAAGTAACCTGTCAGTTCTGACCTTCTGATTGTACACTGCCTCTGATATGCTTTCTAAATGTCACTAAGAAACCCCACTCTACATTCATGTGTAGTATGTAGGGAGGTGATTTTGTATTCCACAGACTTTGCCTTTCAGTCTTTATAGCTCCTAGCAGTTAATAAATTGTAATGCTTGGAGAAATGTGCTCCTACAAAACTATGTACTAATTTATCACACTCAAACTCTTACTTAAAATAGCAATTTAATACCTAGGCCTAGAGATATAGCAGATAACAAGAGGCTCATAAACTACGAATAACTGCTGACATCTCCTAGGAATTTTAAAGCTGTGTGCTGATAAATCAGATCTTCCTCACTTCCTTATAAGTCCACATCTATAATAGGAGTGCAGTTGTTTGAGGTGTTTCTAAAGAAGTGCACAGTGAGATTTGGATCTTGCTTACTGTATTTGTCAACTTTTAAAAAGAATAAATCCTGACAAACCACCTGAAGGAAACAGGTTACAGGAAGAAAGATTTATTGGATGTCATGGCTTTGGGTTTTCAATTCGTGGCTAACATTCTACATTGCATTTAGGTCTGTGACAAGTCAGAAACATCATGGTGGAATGGTGTGGTGGAGAAAGCTCCTCACTCACTATAGCCATGAAGCAGAGAGAAAGAGGAAGGTGCGAGGATAATATTCTCCTTTCTTTTTCTTTTTCTTTTTTGTTGGTTGAGGAGGCTGAACTCAGGTCCTGAGTGCTGTCCCTCAACTCTTCAGCTCAAGGCTAGTGCCCTACTACTTGAGTCACATTGCCACTTCCGGGTTTTTTCTGCTTATGTGATGCTGAGGAATTGAATCCTGGGCCTCATGCATGGGAGGCAAGCACTGTACCACTGAGCCAACTTCCCAACTCAATATTCTCCTTTCAAAGACACAGTAGGATAGATGTCCCTCCTCCAAACAAGGCCCTCATTTTAATGTCCATCACTTCCTAATAATGTCATCAAATTAGCAACCACGTTATGGTTTATTCTATTAGTTAAGTCAGAGCTCACTTTATCCATCCACCTCTCAATGACTGGATCTACCATCTGAGGAGAAACCCTTCAACACACAAACTTTTGGAAGGACAATTCACATGTAAACTAAGGCATCAAACATGTATGTTGGGATGGTACTAGAACTTTATCTATTATGAGGAGACATGTAGAATTTCAGCAAGCCTCAAAGAAATGGAAACTCCACTTTTCCTCGAAATACAGTATCAGTTTGACAAGCTTGTGATGTCTGGGTCAAGGGGATATTTGTACTGGGAATCAGAGCTATCTGGGGCCTAAAGCATGGTGAAAGTCTGTTTGGATGTTATCAGTACTCACCTGTCTTTTCAGAGCAGCTTTCCCATAGTTCCTTCATCTGCCCATGGAACATCTCATAAAGACAAAATGGACAGACCATGACCTTCTTCACAGTCAGCCTGTGGGGGCTCATATGTGTCATCCATGGGTTATGTAAATAAGAGGATTACAGTTCATGTCAGTCCAGGCAAAATATAAGACCTTATTAAAAATGATATTTGGAAATCTTACATCTTCAGTATACACTGTTTACAGGGTCTATGTCATGGAAATGGTGAAGATAGAAGTCTCAGGTATTTGAAAATCATATTTATTCTTGTAGTCTCTGGTATGAGTTCTAGACTAGGTGAGGTGAGTAGAACATTTTCCTTGCATTCAATATAGGTTTGTACTTGGTGAATATGCAAATGTCAGTGGAGGCTGTAGAATGGTTCATGACTATTATATCAGCACTCAGGGAGCTCTGAAATTTATGAGCACCTAAGCTATATGGTGAGTTCTGTTAAAAATAATGAAGCAAACAAAACCAACAAAAGAAAACAAGAATGCCATTCGCGAGTGTATTGTGGGTCTACGGTGTTTGACTATCATTTGATTTGAAGCTGTTTGTTTTGTTGTGTTTTTGGTTCTGTGTGTAGTTTCTGGATGACAGCTATGCCATCGGCTTGCACTGAAAACCCTAGAGTACTTGACGTGTATAACATGGCTTCTGAGAAGTCTGTGACTATAGGTGGAAGCAGGTGGTGGGATGGTGGATCCAAATGATGGGAAGAGCACTAGAAATCAAGTTTAATGAACTAGGCAAATTTTCTGAATGGACTTGTTTTATTATATGAAAATGATGGGACAGGTCCTTCACAGATTTGATACTCTGAGTTGCTGAAATCAGCTATTGTGCTAAATAACTTATGAAGGGCAAATATGCAAGGTATTTTGAAAGAGGACAGTTAAGGAACAATAATTCTCTGAACCTTAAGAAAAGGACTCAAATGGTTTTTCTTTCTTACTGTTGTTTCTAACATATTTATAAGATGATTTTTTTTGTTTCTTTGTATGTCCCTCCCCCATGGTATAACCCCTGTTTTCACTGTATTTGATGTTGGTATAATTTGGGAAGGGGAAGGGAAAAAACAAATTGGTTAAATAGGGATATAGATGGAAACATTTCAACAATGAGATGTATAAGATTTTATGTTAAAAAGGGCATTTACCCAAAGGATCACAAACAAGACCATACTAAAGCTACCAGCACAAGCATATTTATTGCAGCATTAATTACCATAGCTAAGATATGGAACCAATCCAGATGCCCCTCAGTACATGAATGGATCAAGCAAATGTGGTATATATACACAATGGAATTCTATGCCTCCATCAGAAAGAATGACATTGCTCCATTTGTTAGGAAATATAAAGACTTGGAAAAAATTACATTAAGTGAAGTTAGGAGGCCCCCCAAAACATAGGTCCCATGGTTTCCCTTATTTGCAATAACTATTATATGTCTGAGACAAGCAGAAAAGGTCAGATAAGTTGATATTAGATGAAATAAACCCAAACATAAGTATTGAAATGTGTTTTCTTTCATGGGATTGTTTCTAACATATTTATAAGATGATTTCTTTGTTGCTTTGTATGTCCCTCCCCCACAGTATAACCCCTGCTTTCACTGTATTTGATGTTGGTATAATTTTTGGAAGAGGAAGGGAAAAAACAAATTGTTTAAATAGGGATACAGGTGGACCTATTGCAAAAATGAGAAGTACAAGTTGTCATGTTGAAAAACAAACTTTACAACTTCGATGGGAGGGAGGGAGGGTGAGGGGGGAAGGTAGTTCATGAAATGTATGGGAAGGGGAAACAAAGGAGGAGGCAACAATGCTTCATAAGAAATGTACTCATTACCTTGATCATGTAATTCTAACCCCTCTGTACGGTATTTTCACAATAAAAATTAATAATAATTTTTTTTAAATGATGTTAAAAAAATTCTTCCTGGAGTTTGATGTTCATAATGCTGACCAGCAGGGGGCAGCAAGGGACAACATTCCCCCTCCACTGCTCTCTCTCCCCCTCCTGTGCTAGGGTTCAACTCAAGACCTCTTGCTGCTGCTCTTCTCTTACTTGGCTTTTCAGTTGAAGGCTGGCACTCTGCCACTTGAGCCATGCCTCCACTTCCACCTTTTTCCTGCTTTCTTCGAGATCAGTGATTTTCAGCTTAGTTTACCAGGACTGGCTCCAAACTGTACAATCTCAGCTTCCCAGGTTAAGCCACTGGTGTCTCCCCTATTTGCTTTTTTTGTTTTGTTTTGTAAAGTTTTTATTTTGTGAACCATTAACTTTCCAAAGCTTTTTAAAAAAATATTTAGAGAATAATTTATTAGTTTCTCCAATTAAACCCACGTAGATAAGACTTTACATATTTAATACAGTGTGTTTACACCTGTACAAATAACTTTCCAAATCTTTGACTTGCTCAATGAGATTGTGAACCTCTTCCTGAAAATATGTGGACCACTTAATATCAGCCTTCCATGAAACAAAAATATTCTTTATTCAACACATTAATATTACATTTCCAAACCTTCTGCAAAGGTGTTTTTCACAAACAGTGTCTTGTCTCTGGGATATCACTCAGAGTTCATTTCCTAGTTGCCCCTTCCCAGGGTTCCTGCTAGTTATTCCTTTTCTTTTTCACTTCTCAATAGTGTATAGCTTCCAAGGCCCAGCCTGCTTTCATTTATATACAATATTGTCTAATGATTGCTCTGTGTCCCAATTTTGTACCTCCAGTTCAGACTGGTTCCTTGAATTTCAGAATTGCACATTCACAGACACTTAAGGTACATTTTCAGTTGGAGGTCTCAAAATTCTAATTAAAATCCATATTCTCAGCTGTCTTTCAAATTTTCTTTCTGTTGGCTTCCCTTTCCCAGTAAACATCATTCTAAATTCTGTGTTTCCCAAGTTCAAACACATGCAGTGGTCATCTTTGCTTTTTTTCTTCTGGCACTTCATCTCTAATATGCCAGTAAATAATTGTATTTGTTCTACTTTCAAAGCATGATGAGCTCCGACTATCTTTCAGCACAGTCATCCAGGGGTTAAAAACCTGAGTAAGCAGAAGTGTTTTAATGTGGCTATGCTTTTCAGGGGAAGTAATATATATTCAAACGGGACATATATATAGTAAGCTTTTTCATAGTCCCCAAATTATTTGATAAGTATGTGGTGTCCCTGTGATGAAATCTTCACTCTCTTTCTTCCTACCCTGCATTTTAGAGGTAGTCACGGCCCTTCAAGATTTCCAGAATTAGGGAACTTGTTTTCCTACTGAAGTTTCCACATGTCATGAGGGGTGGGTTGAATTGATGACTACACTGTGTAATGCTTAAACTAGTAGATTTTCTTTTGCATGCAGAAGTCAAAGGACCAAGCAGAACATAAACCCAATAGATGCTGGAGGGTCATCATGAAGAATTATCCATATATTTGTTGGTGGATTTTTTTTCTTTTTTTGGGGGGGGGGAGGGTCTGGTCATGGGGCCTGAACTCTGGGCCTGGGCGCTGTCCTTCAGTTCTTCAGCTCAAGGCTAGCGCTCTACCACTTGAGCCACAGCGCCACTTCCGGCTTTTTCCTTTTAGTTTATGTGGTGCTGAGGAATCAAACCCAGGGCCTCATGCATGCAAGGCAAGCGCTCTACCACCGAGCCACCTTCCCAGCCCTTGTTGGTGGATTTCCATTCATTGCTGTGAGCTAAATCTCTGAGAAGAGTCCTGTCTCCTTACCACAGTAGTTATGCTAATGAATTCAGGAGTATCTTTCTTTCTTTTCAATTTTAATGAGAGTTTCATGAGCAAGACAATGAGTACATTTCTTATCCAGCATTGTCAGGAGTATCTTGATCAATAATTGTATTTCCTTGCATGTGGATGATGGGTGAGTCAGGGATCTTGTCACAAGTCACAGAAACCAGCCCCAGCAGGTGTAAATATCAAAGAAATTTGGTAGAAATATCCTGGAAAAAAGAACAGAAATGGAACTAGGTAAATGCAGTGCATGAGTGGAGAGAGATGGGCACAGTGATGAGATGGGAGACATTGACCAAAATGCACTGTTAAGCTGACATGTTAAATTGAAACTCCGTATACCACACCTGCAAGATGATAAAATAAATACAAACAGAGAGAGAAACAGAGAAGTATAGTTATACTTGTTAGTTCTCATGCTTGTTGGATTTCTGTTACAGTGACTAACACCATTTGTGAAGAGTTAAAAAGGTCTATTTTGCTCATGGTTTTGGAGGTTCCAGTTGGCTGGTTGCATGCAAGAGGGTGTTGGGAGACTGCAAACAAATGGGGAAATGACGTTCAACCCTGAAGTGATTTTCCAAGTGTATTAAATTTATATTTTCATTATTCAGTGGAAATTTTAACATATCTCATTGTCACTGGCAATACAGGGATATCATGGGAAATGGAAAAAACACACACACTTTCACTCCTTGCACACAAGTTTTGTCTTGTGCATTCATGTTTGAGGTTCTGGTAAATCATATAATTTCCTCAGATGTTATAGCTGAACACCAATGTATCTTGCTCTTGCAGCATTCTGGACAAGGAGTTGGCCACAAGTTCCAGGAATGGGGTCTGCCCAAATTTTCTTCAGGATCCAGTCAGAGTACAATAATGTTGTATTTGTGACATCTGCCAAACAAGAGCCCCTCAGGTGCTGCTAATTATCCTTCATCCCCTCCCTCTCTCCGTCCCTCCCTCCCTCCCTTCCTTCCTTCTTTCTTTTTTTCAGTCCTTCCTTCTTTTCTTTCTTTCTTTCATTTCTTTCATTCTGTGTGTGTTTCTCCTTGAATTTGAACACAGGCCTGGGCAGTATTCCTGAGCTTTTTCATTTTTTATCTCAAAGGTGGTGTTTTTCCCTTGAGTCATACCCCCACTTTTTTGGTGGTTATTGAAGATAAGAGTCTCATGGTATTTCCTGCCCAGGCTGGTTGGGTTTGAACTGCAATGCTCAGATCACTACCTTCGGAGTAGCTAGGATTATAGGCCGAATTACTGGCATTAGTGTCTTTAGTGTGTCTGGATAGATCAATTCTTCTTGTCCTCCTGACCCTCTTTAATTCTGGATGCTTCCATTTTGATCCTATTACTTACTTTTCTGGTCTCTTCCATTTTTCAGTATTAACCCCAATTATTTTCTGAATTAATTTCCATTCCAGTATTAAACCCCTGATCCCTTGTTTCAAAACCACAAACAGAGAAGTCCATATTCCTAGTTTGTCTCTCCTTTCCTGCACCCCATTCTCCAGATGCAATGGGTTTAGATACTGTTCACCCTTTAAATTCCTCTTTTCTTCCTTTCCTGCACCCCATTTTCCAGATGCAATGCGTTTAGATACTGTTCACCCTTTAAATTCCTCTTTTCTTCTTTCAATTCTCGCCAACAATCCCACACTTCCACATATACTTAGTACATATGTTCATAGATTAAAAACATGTCATGTATGTCCCATATTCCTTTGTGTGTTTACATGAATAGTTATCTTTTAGGTTTAGCAAACACATATGACTGTCCTTCTGAATATGGCTTGCTTTGCTTACTATGAAGGCCCCAGATCTGCTCACTTCTCTGCAAATGACTCAATTTCATGTGAGGTCAGGCCAGGCTCCATGGCAAATGGTTTATAAGACTTCCCAAAGGCCTTTTGAGTCCCATACAGCTCAGGCACAGATTTCACTCTGGAAATCAGCAATGTCCACACTGCTGAGGATGCTGGAGTTTACTGCTACTTCCAAGGCCCACAATATCTTACCTGTGTGGTACAGCCCAGAGCTAAAACCTCCCTGAGTGGAGTGGCCCAGCTGTCCCCATGTGTGGCTTGTCTGGGGTCAAGAAGGGCAGATGCTCTGAGCCTATGAGCGACATCCAAGTTGTAGTTGAGGTCTCTGTCTCATAGGGGCCATGGCTACTCAGTTACTCAGAATATCCACCACCAAGAATACCAGCAACAGCAAGTGCTAGTGGGAATGGAGAATGAACTCTTGCCTAGGATTCTCCTGATCTGCATCTTGAAAGACTAGGATTAGAGGCCCAAGTATCCCCACTTGGCCACATACACATCTTAAATCCTATAAGATATTCTCCATGTTTGTCTGTGCAGCCAGTTTTAGTTTACCTGTACCTATTAATTTATACATTCCAATGTGCATGTCTTAATACCTTCCTTTCTAGATGAGGAAATATAATCTTTCCATCAGCACAGCTCTCCTTATCCTTTCTTTTATATAATAGTGGAAACTGTGATTTTTGTTTTACTTTGTTTTACAAAGAGTACTTCCTTCCTTCTCTTTATTCTCTTAGGTGCTTTCCCTGTGAGAAGGTACTGATGCCATTTTATGTGCCTGGTCCTAAGCCTTGGATTCCTTTCTGGCACTATGTTTTGTTTCCTGCTGACCTTCTCAGAGTAGGAGCTGTCTTCTGTGATACTCCTCAACATCAGGGGTCTAAGGCCTGTCTTCTATGCCCTTCTCTTCCACTCCATACACAGTACATAACGAGGGACCTGTGGCCAGCTTGCTTAAGCACTCATGATGGATTGGTGACATGTGATAGGACTTGGTGATGTGCCCACTGTCTTTAGGAATCGTAGAGTCAGTGAAGATTGAGAAGCATTCATATTGGCAACCATGTCCCATGCAATGTGCAGTGATGGCCAGTGCCACCCAGAAAAGATGACTTCATTTCTGTTGTTTATTCCCTGCCTCTGACAGGTTTGAACAAAGGCCTCCCTCCTTGCAGACACTCTACCACTTGAGCCATGCCACCCCTACTCCCTTTTTGCTTTAGGTATATTTTAGGTAAAGTCTTTTATTTTTGCTCAGATTTTGCAAAGATCTTCTGACCTACAGCCTCTTGCATAGCTGGAACTGCAAATGTGTGCCCTCATACCAACTTGTTTGCTAAAATTGAGTCTTGCTAAACTTTTTCCTGTGTAGGGATTGAACTATAATTTCCATCTCAGCCTCCTGAGTAGCAGGGATTACAGGTATGAGTCAGTATGGGAGGCCTTCTGTGATTCTTTTGAGATACAGGCCAGCTCTCTAAGGGAGATGGATCAGAAGAGCAGAGTCTGCAGCATCACATGATCCCCTCTGGATCCTGAAATAAGGAGAACTGAAAAATTAAGTGCAATCATTATAAGGCATTTTCATGATTTTTCCTTTTATTACTTTTACTCAATAAGTCATATTTTGTGTTTGTGATTTAGTTTATATCTCAATCTGAAAAGGAACAGAATTGGCAAGGCACAAATCCCTTCTAGAAGTCGAGGATACCACCTTCCTGTGTCTTTGGGAAAATCTGAAAAAAAACGTATCTTCAATCTTTCTGGAAACTTCCTTGAGTTAGTTTTTTCTACTTACCCAGAAGTGCCTTAAGGCATCTGTACTTTTCTGTCACAAATGCTATGGGTGTGTGTTACAGCTGACCAGCAATGAGGTTTCATTGAGTATAGCTGAGGCCCCCATGGGACAGAGACCTCAGCTGCAGTTTATAACTCTGAGTTGCCCAACCTTGTCCTTGCACACAGACCCAGAGAATCTGCTCTGCTGGTCCCCAGGCAAGCAGCACATGGGCACAGCTGGGCTGACCCATGCAGGGAGGTTTTTGCTCTGGGCTGTAGCACAGTGGTAGGGCGTTTATTGCTTTGCCCGCAGTAATAAATCCCTGCATCCTCAGGCTTCACCTTGCTGATTTTCAGTGTGAAATCTGTGCCTGACCCACTGCCACTGAATCTGTCTGGGACCCCAGTAAATCTGTTGGAAAGCATATAGACAAGGAGTTGTGGAGACTGGCCTGGCTTCTGCAGGTATCAATGCAAGTATGTGTATCCATTGCTATTCAGGAGACTCTCACTGGACTTGCAGGAAATGGAGACTGGCTCTTCAGGGGCAACGATCAGGGAGTGTGGAGTCTGTGTCATCACAATGTCTGCACTGGATCCTAGAAAGAAGGAAGTCAAGTGGGGAGTCACATAAAAATTTTTAGCTGTTTCCATAATTTTCCTACATTGTTCTGAATTATTGGTTGAATTTTGATTTGAATTGTAAATATTCAGTTTTAAGATATGTGCCCTTAGGGTGTTCTTCTTACCATCTCACACTATAGAACAAATTTTACCAGAATCTAGATCCTGATGCCCTGGATTCTTCCTCCCCCTCAGAGCTCTAAACAGCACCTGCCATTCTGAAGTATGAGATCCACATACCTCACATGTGGACAGAACACACAACAGCAGCAGTGGTGCACTAGACCCCACCCTCACACCCCATTTCCTTCCTTCTCTCCATCTCTCTGTGCCCTTACCAGGGATCCAGAGCATCAGCAGACCCAGGAGCTGAGCAGGGCATCTCATCTTGAGAAGCTGAAAGGAGGAGTCCTGATCAGTCAACTTAGGGTGAGAGTTAAGCTTTTATCTTAGCCTTAGCAAGGAGGCTCCTCCCTAGGGAGCATTATGCAAATTGTATGCTGGGTGCAGCAATATGGAAAGACTTAAGGGGCACATAAGGAGGCATCATTGTTGCACCAAATAATTTTTGTATTGGGAAGAATCTAGTAAGGATAATTTGATGATGCCTGCCCCAATGGGCAGTAAGAGGCCATGTGGAAGGTCTGGAAGTTTTTTTTATGGCAGAAGGGGGAGGTGAGGTGCATATGGACCACCCTCTCTAAGACAGCAATGAGACCCAATGCAGTGCAGGTGTGGGGACTGGTCTCTTGGAGGGGAGCAGTGCCTATTTGGTTCCTTCCAAGCTAAGAAGATAAACAATTTTGCTCTCCCAAATATTGTCCTTCAGTTTCCTACCATTGACACAATAGACTTGAGCTATGTTGGTAGTAGCCAAGTTGACAAAGCATATTAGAAACAACACCTAGCAATGGCTTTTCCTTTGTCTTAATGAATTAAACTGTGTGATGTTCATGTGAAGAGAACTCTGAAGGGAGGGAAAAAAATTTCTGTTTTAAGTATAGAGCTAATTGTCTGCTTCAAGATAAGCGCTAAGGACTCCACATAGAGCTCCCCTATGACCCAGCAATCCCACTTTTGGGCATTTACCCAAAAGATCACAAACAAAACCATACTAAAGCTACCAGCACAACTATGTTTATTGCAGCATTATTTATCATAGCTAAGGTATGGAACCAACCCAGATGCCCCTCAGTAGATGAATGGATCAAGAAAAGGTGGTTTATATACACAATGGAATTCTATGCCTCCATCAGAAAGAATGACATTGCCCCATTTGTTAGGAAATGGAAAGACTTGGAAAAAATTATATTAAGTGAAGTAAGCCAAGCCCAAAGAAACATAGGTCCCATGGTTTCCCTTATTTGTAATATCTAGTATATGTATGAGTCAAGCAGAAAAGGTCGGATAAGGTGATGTTAGGAAAATGAACCCTAAGATATGTATTTAAATGTTTTTTTTTCTTTCTTGCATTTGTTTCTAACACATTTATAAGATTATTTCTTTGTTGCTTTGTATATCTCTCCCCCACAGTATAACCCCTGCTTTCACTGTATTTGATGTCGGTATAATTTGTGGAGGGGAAGGGGAAAACAAGTCATTTAAATAAGGATACAGGTGGACCCATTGCAACAAGAGAAGTACAAGTTGTCATGTCGAAAACGAACTTTATAACATTGGTGGGGGGGGGGGGAGGATTGGGTAGGGGAAGGGGGGGAGGCTGGGAAGGGATGGGAAGTGTAAACAAAGGAGGAGGCTACAATGCTGGATAAGAAATGTACTCACTATCTTGCCCATGTAATTGTAACTCCTCTGTACAGTATTTTCACAATAAAAAATAAAAAAAACAATTAAGATAAGCGCTAAGGTGGGAAATTACACTTTAGTAGTGTATATAAGTATCCTAGGAAATAGTTTTTAAAAACTGGTGAACATTCTGTTATTGTTGTTTCCATATATATCTTCCCTTTTTATTTTTTGGTCAGACATCGGGCTTGAACTCTGGGCTTGGGTGTTGTCCCTGCAGTCTTCATCTCAAGGCGAGCTCTCTACCACTTGAGCCACAGTGCCTCTTCCGGTTTTCTAGTGGTTTATAAGTGTCTCTCGGACTTTCCTGTCCGATGTAATATACCACCTCACAATGGACACTTGATTTGTAGAAAAGTAACAACTAAGGAGTCGGTCACGTTTTCTTTTAGTGTAAAAGGATCTCTTTGGATGTCTCTATCTAGAAGAAACAGAGAAGTCTCCACACACTGTGAAAAGTAGTTATAGCTGACTTTTTTGGGTTTCTAAAACCTTATTTTGTACTTGTCTAAACGGAATGAGCAATATTACAGGAACGAAAGAAAGCAAAATTTAACTCTTTGGAGCAGTCACAAAGCAAAATTGTAATGTTCTGCTGAAGTCTAGAGGAAAAAGTAACTTGTTAGAACTGTCTTGGGAGCATTAGTTCATATTCTTGGGCTTGAAATTGGTATCTTCCTCCATCATGGCATTTTTGGCTTTCTTGTACTGTGGCAGGCCCCCTAGCTAACAGTTTCTAGCTGAGCTTTGAATCTTTTTTTATGCTATAATATTTTTCAACTTGAGAAAATGATTGCAGAAAATTACCTTTGAAATAATGTAAGAAGGGAGATCATATTGGTTAAATGGAACACTTAACATGCACATTGAGTGGACAATGTTATTTCTGGTTTTATACTTAAGGTTTAAGATTGCTTTTGAAAGAAAATGTCCTGAAGCCAAGCACTGCTGACTTATACTCTGATCCTGGGGAGTCAGGAGGATGAGGTCTAGAAGAGTTTTGTCTTTGTTTTTGTTTGTAAGTTATGGGCTTGAACTCATGTTCTGAAGGCAGTCTCCAAGCATTTTTGCTTGAGATTAGTGCTGTACCATTGGGCCACAGCCCCATTTCTGTTGGTCGTGGGGCTTGAACTCTGGGCCTGGCCACTGTCTCTGAGCTCTTCAGTTCAAGGCTAGCTCTCTACCACTGGAGCCATAGTGCTGCTTCCATGAAGATGAGGTTTGAAGCAGATATGGGAAGAAAAGTATGTTCCACTCAATCTCGAAAATAACCCTAAAAAAGTGCACCTGAGGCATGGTAAAACTGGTACAGCTCCAGAGAAGCATAAA
Source organism: Dipodomys spectabilis (assembly GCF_019054845.1). Taxonomy (NCBI): domain Eukaryota; kingdom Metazoa; phylum Chordata; class Mammalia; order Rodentia; family Heteromyidae; genus Dipodomys; species Dipodomys spectabilis. The sequence continues at coordinate 8,396,282 of NW_024870814.1, forward strand.
TACAGAGGAAACATGAGCCTCTGACTTCAAACCGCAGACCAAATTTGTCACTTTTTTTATTGTATCTTTCCCCATCTTTTCTTTGCCCAAATTTTCCTTCCTTCCTCTTTCCTTCTCCTCCATCTCTTTTTTATTCTTGAATATTTGTTGCTTTTTTATATTATATTATTGTGTTTAACTCTATCTGTTTGAGCTAGTTTGCCTATCATTTCTGTAAAAGTCAAACTAATATTGTTTAACCCTGAAAGTCTATTACTACTCCATCTATTGGTTAGTAGTTTAGGTCTTCAGATTGAGCTTAGAGCTTGTAAATTGTCTTTGCTCTGTTTTCTAGTTGCACAATTACATTTGGGCTCTTGATTGGTATCAAGCATTTTTATAATCCACTGTTCTGGTTATTTGCTTCCTTTTATGCAGATTGCTTTGCATAAGACCCCCCAGGCTGCTTGTCAGTTTTAATAAATGAGTCCTTCTGAATTGGGACCTGAGCTGCGTCAAGTGGACTGGGACAGGAAGATGGCAGCACAGACCCAGGTCCTTGTGCTCCTTTTCCTTTGGATGTCTGGTGAGATATTTGAAAATGTCACAAAAAAGTTTATCTGCATTCCCGTTTGTAGACTAATATCTCTATAGAGATGAATATACTGATATAACATTAGGGAATATATTTTTATGGCATAGTTCAGTATTTATTTCTATGTTATAACAGCTGTTTATCTGCCTACCTGTCTTTCTGCCTAATTGTATGAATGATCATTGTGCATTCCTGGTTGCAGGTGCTTGTGCAGAAATTGTTGTTACTCAGTCTCCAAGGTCCCTGTCTGTGTCTGCAGGAGAAAGGGTCACCATCAACTGCAAGTCCAGCCAGAGTCTGTTATCAGGTGGTAATAACTACTTGGCTTGGTATCAACAGAAACCAGGAAAAGCTCCTAAGCTTCTCATGTATGGGGCATCTACCCAGGCATCTGGAGTCCCTGATAGGTTCATTGGCAGTGGGTCTGGGACTGATTTCACACTGACCATCAGTAGAATAGAGGCTGTAGATATGGCAGATTATTACTGAGGACAGCATTATAACTTATATGCCACCATGCTTCAGCCTCGTTCATAAACCTCCTCCCCAGGCCATGGATCAGTGAGCCTTGCTGTGTGAACAGCTGCCTTCTCACACAGCTCTGAACTGGCATCCTTCCTGTCTGCCTGAGAGGTTGCATTTCAACATTTAGTGCTGGTAGGGTTTCCAGGGACTAGGAAATATTCAGGGACCTGGTCTTTTTGTTTTCCTCTTTGAGGGAGATAATTTTAGAGAAATATCGTTAAGGTTATCCAAGAGACATTGTTAGGAATTTTGGTGTGACAAGTTCCTGAATATTGCTCATGTCAAGTGGCTGATGCAATGAATTTAGTCTTTATTCTTTAGAGATAGATTGATTAGTAGTTTGTGTGTGTGTGTGTGTGTGTGTGTGTGTGTGTGTGTGTGTGTGTGTGTGTGTGTGTGTGTGTGTGTGTGTGCTGTACCTGAGGCTTGAACTCAGGGCATAGGTGCTGTTCCTGAGAATTTTCTTTTCTTTTGTTGAGGCTAGTGCTCTACCCCTTGAGGCATATGTCCACTTTTTTTGTGGTTAATTGAAGAAAAGAGTCTCATAGACTTTATTGCTGGCAGGGTGGCTGGCAATTGACTTGCAATCCTTAGATCTCAGCCTTCTTAGTAGCTGGGATTATGGGCAGGAACTATTGGTACTGGTAGATCTAGTGCTTCTGAGTAGATCAATTCTTCTTCTCCCCAACCCCATTTAATCTTGGATGCATCTACTTTGGCCCTATTTCTTTATTCTGGTTCTTTACTTCCCAATATTAAAACCAAATAGGTATCTTCTGAATTTATTTCCTTCCCAATATTAAGCCTTTGATCTCTTCTTTCAAAACCTGAAACATAGAAAATCATATTCCTAGTTCATTTCTTCTGTCCCTGCACTCTGTTTTCCTGCTCAGCTTCTGTGGTCAACTTGAAACCAAATGCATTCCTGTAGTAACTCCTCACATCCTGTCCCTTTTATCTCCCTTCAGATCTTTCAGTCATCCTTTCTTTCAAAGGTCATTCTTGCTTTGTGCAATTCAATCACTAGAAAGGTGTGACAGCATTTCCCATTAGGTTTTCTCATCTTTTGTCTATTTTCTCTTTAGTTTTCCCGTGGGCAACCAAATCCAATATTTTGGTAGAAAGGTATTGTGGGTCTTAGATTTACTATAACATGCGTTCCTTCTGCAGTATGTTACTTACATGGGCATTTTCGTGTGTAAAGGCAAAGTGAAAAGTCATCTCAATATTTTTTCTCTGTCCCTATGTGAAATCTGTGTGCTAAAGAGATTTAGTTTCTGAATTGATATCAGTATCTGAAAAGATAACCCAAGGTATGCCACTCTGAATACTTTTTGTCATTAATGTTTTTTAGCCAGGAGCTGTTGGCTCATAGTTGTACTACTAGCTACTCAAGAGGCTGACATTTGAGAATCACGGTTCCAAGCCAGCATGGATGGGAAAGTGTGAGACTCTGATCTCCAATTACCCCCCCAAATCTGAAAGTGGATCTGTGACTCAGATGGTAGAATACTAACCCTGACCACATAAGCTAAGGGTCAACACTCAGGCCTTGAGTTATAGTTCTAGTATTGGCACACAAACACACAAAATTTTGTAGAGGAATGATAAATATTTAAAAATACTGATATGAAGAAAGCCATGCCATTAATTTATTCAGAATGTTTGTGGAGGATTTACTGTGTGTTGAGTGAAAAAAATACCATCTATTTATCTTTGAATAAATGCCCCAGAGTGGATTTTCTGGACCCCAGGATGTGTCTATGTTTAGTTTTTGAGGAATTGTAAAATTGCATTCCACAGTGGGTGCAGTAGTACACACCCACAGTGTGTTAGTCTTCCTTTCTTCCCACATCTGCATTGGCATCTATTGTTCTATGTGTTCTTGATGATGGCCATTCTAAGTGGGGTGAGGTGTTATCTCAGTGTTGTTTTTTATGTGCATTTTCTTTATGGCCAGAGATGCTGAGAATTTCCTCATTGTCTACTGAGCATTTTTATTTCTTTTTCTGAGATGTCCCTATTTAATTTCCTTGAGATTCTTTCATGAATTCTCCTATTTTCTATTTTCCATTTTCCCCAAAGATTTCTTTTGTTGAGACTAAGTAACTTAAAAAATTTCATAGTACATTCATTTAAATAGTACCACAAATAGGGCTAAACATTTCATAGTGCCAATGTTAATTATTGTCCTTGAGATTTACTGTTGAGGGTCACTTTTCATTATGATAGGGCACTTTACCTTTGTATTTTACCTGTTGGCTTTTTAAAACAATAGTTTGTGTCTAATAATCCAGAGGATCCATCTCAGACTGTAAGAAAGTAAGAGACACATACATCCCTTGCTATGATTATTGTTTGTAACTCAGACTAGAAAAAAAGAGGACAGATGGGAAAAGTGGCAAAATTTGAAGAGTAAATATAAATCATCTAATATAAATCTCCTGACTATAATGACCTTAGGGTGCTAATATTTTCTATATTTCTTTTTTTCTCTTTTAATTTTACTTCTTTCTTTAATTTATTGTTTATATGGTACTGAGGAATCAAACCCAGGGTCTCGTGCATGCTAGGCAAGCACTGTACCACGAAGCCACATTCCCAGCCCCAGGTGCTAATATGTTTTGAACCCATGAAGGGCATTATGAACATTTTTATAACTGAAATTATTTTAATAAAGAGGAATTCTCATATTTCCAATCTGGAACTTTCTCAGTTTTCCCTTATTCAAATCCTTTCCAAATATTTTCAAAACTTTTATTTATTTTTTTCCAGTCAATGTTTCTTTTTTGCGTGCACAATACTTTTCTGCATTTCCCAATTATTAGCCTTTACCAGGCATTGGGCTCTCATCTTCTGAGAATTACCTATTGATAACAGATATACCCACTCTCTCCTTGCTTATATTACTATCTTAGGACTTCCTATTTTTCCTCTTCATCTCTTGTCCCTTAATAATTGAGCTTCAATTTTGTGCAGGGAAATAGTATCTCAGTTAGAAAAAGAAAACTGCTCAGCACTGGATTAGCACTGCAATTAGGACCAGTGACCAACTGACATTTCTGGGTTCATGTTTTGGAATTTTCTGGGTGTTTCTGGAGAATTTTCACTTTATTTACAGCACTGATGCTTGATAAGAAATGTACTCATTACATTGCTCATGTAATTGTAACCCCTCTGTATGGTATTTTCACAATTAAAAAAAAAAGAAAATGGAATCTGGTAGAGTAGGCCTCTAGACACATTGTCAGTCATAGTGAGGAGGAGGAAGAAGAGGAAGAAGGAGTTTGGGTCCAGAGTGACTGCTTTGGAGCAAATTTCTCACGCTGGCCCCACATTAAGCTGTCCCCATGTATGGCTGGTTGGGAATCAGCAGGGAGATTGTCAGAGCTTGCATGTGAGGACAAAGTTGGTGAACTCAGAGCAAGCTGCCGCTGATGCTCTATGCCCCAGGCACCATGGCTATACTCAAGTACTCAGCATAGCCACCATCCAGAACACCAGTCACAGCAGGTGCAGGTAGGGATGTGAGGAAGATATGCCCTTTTACATTGTTGATGAGAATGAACTCTCTGCCTGGCTGTGTTGGAATCATGATTCTCCTATACTCCATGGCCAAAAGCTCAAGTAACCCCATTTGGCCACATTCACATCTTAAACCCTTTAAGATATTCTCCATGTTGTCTGTGCAGCTGGTATTAGTTTACATGCATCTATTCATTTACACATTCCAGCGTGCATATCTTCTTATTTTCTTTTCTAAGCAAGAGAACATAATATTTCCATCAGTACCACTTTCCAGTGTTTATTTTATATAATAGTGTAAATGAACTGTAAGTTTTGGTTCATTTGTTTTGTAAACAGTATTTTTTCAGTCTCATTTTCTTTTTTCTCCATTGTCTTGATCCTTTCCCTATAAAAAGGCACTGATGCCATTTTTATGAGCATGAGTCCCAAGCCTTGGGTGCCCTCCCTGCTCTGTATTTTGCTCACTGCTGAGCTTCCCAACCCAGTGCTGCCTTCTGTGGTCCTCCTTGCCAACAGAGCTCTAAGGTCTGTCTTGGATGCCATTCTGTCCTAGGTCATCCACAGTATAGAATGAGGGCACAGACACCTTTGACCAACTTGCTTATGAGCTGATGATGGATTGGTAACGTGATTGGATTTAAGGTGCCGGTGGGTAGGATCTTTAGTAATCATTGAATTAGCAAAGTTTCAGAGTTATTCATGGTGGGCACCACTTCCCATGGAATGTGCAGTGATGTCAGGCACCAACAATGAGGATGTCTTCACTAGTGTTGTCTTTTATTCCTGGGTGGTGGGTTTGATCTCAGGGCCTCTTGTTTGTTAGACACTCTACCACTTGAGCCAAGCCACCCCTTGTCATTTTTGCTTTGGTTATTTTCTAGGTAAAGTCTTTCATTTTTGATCAGATCTGACAAAGAGCCTTCTACCTACAACCTCCTGCATAGCTGGAACAACAAATGTGTGTGCCATCCAGCCAGTTTGTTTGCTCAGATGACATCTTGCTAACCCTTTCCCTGGGTTGGGCTTTAACTACAGTCCTGTTAATCTCAGCCTCCTATGTAGCAGGTATTAGAGGTATTAGAGGTGGGCGGCACTATGAGAAGCCTTTCTGAGTTTTTCTTGAGATGCAGGCCAGCTCTTTAGGGGTGATGTATAGAAGACCGATTCTACAACATCATATCCCTCTAGATCCTGAAATAATGAGAATGGAAGTGAAAACATGTTATTTTCATGATTTTCCTTTCATTACTTTTTAAAAGTGAAGTAAATTTTGTGTGTTTGTGCCTTAGTTTCTATGTCAGAAAGCACAGAATTGGCAAGGCACCAAATCTTTTGCAGAAGTCACACTTTCCTGTGTCCGTGGGAAAATATTTCCAAGAAAACAGGTCTTCAGCCCGTCTGTAAAATTCCTTCACTTAGTCCTGTCTGCTTACTCAGAAGTGACGTGTGGCATCTGCACACTTTTGACACAAATGCTTTGGGACATCTGTTGCAGCTCACCAATAATGGTTTTGTTGAGTGTAGCCGAGGCCCCCATGGGACAGAGACCTCAGCTGTAGTTTATAGCTCTGAGTTCCCCAACCTTGTCCTTGCACACAGACTCAGAGAATGTGCTCTGCTGGTCCCCAGGCAAGCAGCACATGGGCACAGCTGGGCTGCCCCACGCAGGGAGGTTTTGGCTTTGGGCTGTAGCACAGTGTTAGGGCGTTATGTATATTGCCCGCAGTAATAAACCCCCGCATCCTCAGGCTTCACCTTGCTGATTGTCAGCATGAAATCTGTGCCTGACCCACTGCCACTGAACCTGTCTGGGACCCCAGTAAATCGGTTAGAAACCTTATAGATCAGGAGTTGTGGAGACTGGCCTGGCTTCTGCAGGTACCAATGCAAGTTTTTGTTTCCATTGCTATACAGGAGGCTCTCACTGGACTTGCAGGAGATGGAGGCAGGCTCTTCAGGGTTGATGGACAGGGAGGGTGGAGTCTGTGTCATCACGATGTCTCCACAAGATGCTAAAACATGAAAGACAAGTGCCAGGTCATGTATACAATTTTTTTTAGCAGGTTTAACTATGTTCCTCTTGCACAGTATGAGCTAGAGTACTGTTGGAATTTTGATTTATAATTTATATATTCATTTTAAGACAGGATGTAAGATTTTCATCCAAAGGGCATTGCCCATACCATCTCACTCTATTTTTAGCAGAATCTAGGTCCAGATGCTCTGCAGTCTTCCTCTCCTTACAGATCTAAAGAGCATCTGCCATCCTGAAGTAAGAAATCCACACATCTGCGGTTGGGAAGGTGGCTCAGTGGTAGAGTGCTTGCCTTGCATGCATGAGGCTCTGGGTTGGATTTCTCAGCACCACATAAGCAGAACAAAAAGCCGGAAGTGGCGCTGTGCCTCAAGTGGTAGAACTCTATCCTGAGCTGAAGAGCTGAGGGACAACACCCAGGCCCAGAGTTCAGGCCCACGACCGCCCCCCCCCCAAAAAAAAAACCCATACATCTCACATGTGGACAGAACACACAACAGCAACAGTAATTCCTCCTAGGCCTCACCCTCACACCCCATCTCCTTTCTCCTCTCCTTCATCTCTCTGTGTCCTTACCAGGGATCCAGAGCATCAGCAGCCCCAGGAGCTCAGCAGGGCATCTCATCTTGAGAGACTGAAATGAGGAGTCCTGATCAGTGAACTCAGGGTGAGAAGTTAAACTTAGCAAGGAGACTCCTCCCTAGGGCGCACTATGCAAATTGTATGGTGGGTGCAGCAATGTGGCAACATTTAAAGGGCATGGAAGGAGGCATCTTAGTTGTGTCAAATAATTTCTCTATTGGACAGAAGCAAGTACAAACAAATTCCTTGCTGTTTTCCTCAGTGGGCAGTAGGAGGCCATGTGGACATTCTGGATGTATTATTGCAGAAGTGGGATTGGAAATGCTTTGGACCAACCTCTCTAAGACAGTAAGGAGACCCAGTGCAGTAGAGGTGTGGGAATTCATCTCTTGGAGGGGAACAGTTAACTATTGGTTCCTTCCCAGCTAAGATGATAAACAATTTGGCCCTCCCAGGTATGGCCTTTCAGTTTTCTATCATTGATAGCATAGAGTTCAGCTACAGGGATACTTTCTTTTTTTTAAATAAGTTTTTATTGTGAAAATACTGTACAGAGGGGTTAAAATCACATGAGCAAGGCAATAAGTACATTTCTTTTTTTTTTTTTTCGGTCCGGTCGTGGGGCCTGAACTCTGGGCCTGGGTGCTGTCCCTCAGCTCTACTGCTCTAGGCTAGTGCTCTACCATTTGAGCCATAGCACCACTTCCAGCTTATTTTCTTTTTGCTTATGTGGTGCTGAGGAATCGAACCCAGGGCCTCATGCATGTAAGGCAAGCGCTCTATCACTGAGCCACCTTCCCAGCCCAATAAATATATTTCTTATCAAGCATTGTTGCCTCACCTCCACCTTTCCCCCCTCCGGGTGTATATTGTAAAGTTCATTTTTCGACATGGCATCTTGTACATCTCATTGTTGCAATGGGTCAACCTGTATCCCTATTTAAACAATTTGTTTTTTCCCTTCTGTTTCCCAAATTAAACCAACATCAAATACAGTGAAAAGAAGAGTTATGCCTTGGGGGGGGGGGAAGGACCTACAAAGCAAAATATCACAAAAATATCACGTGGTGCCTTATAAATACATTAGAAAGAAGAGCAAGAATTATAAAAACCACTTGTTTCCTTATCTTTGGGTTCATTTTGCTTAACATCATCTTATCTGACATTTTCTGCTTGTCTCAGATATTGCAAATAAGGTAAACCATGGGACCTGTGTTTCTTTGTACCTGGTTTACTTCACTTAATATAATTTTTTTCCAAGTCTTTCCATTTCCTGAAAAATGGGGCAATGTCATTCTTTCTGTACACCGGTAGTTTCCAAGTGGACAAAGCATGTTAGAAAGAAAGCTTAGCAAGGCCTTTTCCTTGGACCTAGCAAGTTAAACTCTGTGATGCTCACGTGGAGAGAACTTGGCAGGGAGGAATACAAGAATTTATGTTTCAGCTAAAGAGTTAATTGCCCAGTTTAAAACAAATGCAAAGGTGGGAATTTTACTTTCAGTTGTGAATTCAAAATTCTTGGGAACTACAAACTAGTCCTGTGCACATTCTGTCCTACTTATTTCCAGTTATGTCAGATTCATATAAACCTCCCTCCCAGCAGCACAACTATATTTACTGCAGCATTATTCACCATAGCTAAGATATGGAACCATCCCATATGCCCCTCAGTAGATGAACGGATCAAGACAATGTATATATATGCATATATATGTGTGTATATAATACAATTCTATGCTACCATCAGAAAGAATGACACCACCCCATTTGTAAAGAAATGACAAGTCTTGGAAAAATTATATTAAGTGAAGTAAGCCAGAAACAAAGAAACACAGTTTCCTTTTTTTTCAATAACTATTATACATCTAGGATTATCTTACTAGACAAGCAGAAATGGTCAAAAGCTATGTAATATAAGATGATGTTAAGCAAAATGAACTCCAAGATATGGACACAAGAGGTTTTTTTCTTTGTTGCTGTTGTTTTTAATGTACTATGTGATTTTTAGGTTTTATTTTGTATGTTTTTCCTTCTATGGTATAACCCCTGTTGTCATTATATTTGATTTTGGTACCCTGCATCTTGTATATACATTTATCCATTTTGGGGAGGGGAAGGAGGATAACAAAATGCTGAAACAAGGATATCGGTTGACCCAATGTGACAATGAGAGATACAAGACATTATGTTGAAAACGGACTCTACAAATTTGGGGAGGGGGGAGAATGGAGGGAGGATTCAGGAACCTGGGGAGGAAAGGGATAGTAGGAGAAAAGCAAAGGAGGCGTAAACAATGATCAATAAGAAATGTATTCACAAAACTGTAACCCCTCGGTACAGTATTTTTTTTTCTTTTTGTGATCATGGGGTTTGAACTCTGGGCCTAGGCACTGTCCTTCAGCTCTTCAGCTCAAGGCAAGCACTCCACCAATTGAGCCACAGCACCACTTCCTCTGTACAGTATCTTTACAATCAAAACAAACAAAAAAATGCCTTCCTCCCTTTCCCCTTCAGGCAATACTTGGTTTGAAGTCGGATTCAACCTTGCCAGGCCTCTGGTCCTGCATTACGCTGGTATTTTTGGAGATGGAGTCTCATGGATATATCAGCCAATATTTTCAATTAAAATGGAAGCTCTAGTACTGTGCCATCTAGTAGTTTGTAGTTTAGGTCATTAAGATTAATCTTAGAGCTTCTAAGTTGACCTTACTGTCTTTTCTAGTTGCATAGTTGCACAGTTACACTTCAGTTGCTGCTCTTTGTGGCTGTTGATTTACATCAGATGATTTCACCATCCACTGCTCAGGTGTATTGCTTTTTCCTATGCTGATTGTTTTGCCTAGGCCCCTCCAGGCTGCTTCTCAGCTTTGATAAATGAGTGCTTTGAATTGGGAACTAAGCTGAATCAGGTGGACAGGGACAGCAAGATGGTGGCACAGATCTAAGTCCTTTAGCTCCTGCTACTTTGGTGTTTGGTGATATATTTGAAAATGTTGCCATAAAAGTTCTACTGTCTTTCCATTTATAGACTAATATCTGTGTAGAGATAAATATACTGACATTACAATATTGTTTTGATGAAAAACTTCACTATTTATATTCATGTTATAAAATCTGTGTGTACATAGTTAATATCAGTGTACCTTCCAGATTGTGGGTGTTTGTAGGAACATTGTGGTTACTCAGTCTCCAAGGCTGTGTCTGCAGGAGAGGGTGTCACCATCAACTGCAAGCCCAGTCAGAGTCTGTTATAGAGCAAGGATAATGAGAAGGATGTGCCTTGGTATCAGCAGAAATGGGGAGAAGTTCCTCAGCTGTTCATGTATTGCCCATCCACTCAGCCACCTGGAATCAATTAACAGTGGATCTGGGGCAGACTACACTCTCACTATCAGCAGCATGCAGGCTGAAGATGTGGCAGATTATTACTGCCAACAGAATTATAACTTCCTTTTCACAGTGCTTCAGCCTGGATCATAAACCTCCTGTCTAGCCTTGGGTCATTGAGCCTTGCTGTGTGAACAGCTGCCTTCTCACACAGCCTTGAACTGGCATCCTTCCTCCCTGTGTGAGAGGGAGCATTTCTCCATTGAGTCCTGATAGGGTTTGCAGGCACCAGGAAATCCTTCAGGTGCTTTGCCTTCTGGAAATTTCTTTGAGGGAGATAATTGTAGCAAAATATGGTAAGGTTGTCTGAGAGACATTGTTAGGAGTTTTTGTATTATAGGTACCTGAATATTTCTCATGTTCAAATAGCTGATGCCATGAAGTTAGGTTTTACTCTTTAGAGCTAGATGTAGTTGTATGTGTGTTTGTGTGTGTGTGTGCATGTGAGTGCCATTCCATAGGTTTGAACTCAGGGACTGGGTGGTATTCCTGAGCTGCTTTTTCTTTTCTTTCCTTTTCTTTTGTTGAAGGCTAGTGCTCTACTGCTTTAGTCATACTTTTGCTTTTATTTTGTTGGTTAATTGAAGATATGACTTTCATGGACTTTCTCCCAGACTGAGTCCCTTAGAAAAGCAATCCTCAGATCTTAGCCTTCTGAGTAGTTAGGATTACAGGCAGGAGCCGTTGGTGCTGGTGAGTCTAGTGCTTCTGGATAGGTCAATTCTCCTTCTCTCCCCTTCCTTTAATCCTGGAGTCTTCTATTTTGTTCCTATTCCTTATTTTTGTCTCATTTGCTTCTCAATATTAAACCCAATCATTTCCTGGATTCATTTCTTTCTCAATATTAAGTCTATGATAACTTGTATCAAAACCTCAAGCATAGAAGGCCATATACCTAGTTAATTTCCTCTGTCCCTGCACCTTGTTCACCAGCTGAATGAACTTCTGAGGTCAATTTCAAACAAACATACATCCCTATTCTACCTCCTCACATCCTGTTCACTTTTTTAGGTCTTTCAGTCATACTTTCTTTCAAAAATAATTTTTGAATTGTGCAATTTAATCACTAGAAATATGTGAGAGCATTTGCCATTTGATGTCCTCATCTTTGGTTAATTTTCTCTTTAGTTTATCCATGGGCACCTCCGTCCAATATTGTAGAAAGACAGTGAAGTTCTTAGACTTACTATATGTTGAATTCGGTATGTAGTATGTTATTAATGTGGGCATTTTACTGTAAAGAAGACAAAAGAAAAAGCCATCCTAATATTATTTTCCTACCACTATCTGAAATCTAATGAGATTGACTTCCTGAAAAGGTATCAGAAAACCCAAGGTCGGAATTCTAACTTCTTTTTATTTTATTTTATTTTTTTATTGTGAAAATACTGTACAGAGGGGTTACAATTACATGGGCAAGATAGTGAGTACATATCTTTTTTATTAATTTTTTAAATTTAATTTATTTTTTTTGTGAACATACTGTACAGAGGGTTACAATTACATGGGCAGTATAATGCGTACATTTCTTATCAAGCATTGCAACCTCCTCCTTTGTTTACCCTTCACATCCCTTCCCTACCTCCCCTACCCCCTCCACAATCCTCCCCCTCCCCCCCCCCACCCCCACCCCCCCCGCCCCCGCACAGACTTTGTAAAGCTCGTTTTCGAGATGACCTTGTACTTCTCATTGTTGCAACAGGTCCACCTGTATCCTTAAACGACTTGTTTTTCCCCATCTCCTCCACAAGTTATATTGACATCAAATATAATGAAAGCAGGGGTTATACTGTGGGGGAGGGACATACAAAGCAACAAAGAGATAATCTTATAAATGCATTAGAAACAAATGCATGAAAGAAAAAAGCATTAAAATACATATCTAAGGGTTCTTTTTCCTAACATCACATTATCTGACCTTTTCCGCTTGACTCATACATATACTAGATATTGCAAATAAGGGAAACTATGGGACCTATGTTTCTTTGGGCCTAGCTTACTTCACTTAATATAATTTTTTCCAAGTTTTTCCATTTCCTAGCAAGTGGGGCAATGTCATTCTTTCTGATGGAGGCATATAATTCCATTGTGTATATATACCACATTTTCTTGATCCATTCAGCTACTGAGGGACATCTGGGTTGGTTCCATATCTCAGCTATGGTAAATAATGCCGGCATTCTAACTTCTTTCTGACATAAAAGCCTTTCAATTGGGTACTGGTGGATGAACCAGTAGTCCTTGGTACTTACATGGCTGAGGTCTGAGAATTGTGGTTGGAAGCCCCTCCATGTTGGAATGTCTGTGAGCATCTTATCTCCATTTAATCACTAAAAAGCTAGAACTGGAGCTGTGGTTGAAGTAGTAGAGCACTTTCCTTGAATGAAATAAGCTATGAGAGACCTCACAGGTTTTGAGTTCAAGATACAGTACAGATACACACACACACACACACACACACACACACACACACACACACACACACACACGAATATGTGTTTTGATATTCTCTGTAACTATTTAAAATATGTACTCACTTTTAAGACTTTGTTAAAACTTGTACATTCATTTATTTCATTATGTCTGGGACTTGATTTAAACAATCTTAAGTATGAAAACAACCTTGAATACAGTGAAGGTAGTTTGAGTAGAAATGAGTACTAGACAATAGGAAATGGCTTTATATTTCCAGTCCTGGAACTAAAACTCAGGGCCTGGGCACTGTCTCTGGCTAGCATAATACCACTTGAGCCACAGCTTCACTTCTGGCTTTTTGACAGTTAATTAGTGATAATAGTTCCATTGATTTTCCTGCCTGGGCTGTATCTCAGCCTCTTGAGAAGCTAGAATTACAAGAATGAGATGGCATCAGATGGGAATCCCTTTTAAGTCTCTATTTGTATGGTTGTTATTTAAAAAGTCATCATCAGTTAACAAACTAGTAATAATTGGCTTAAACACTGTGCATTTGTGTGTGGGAGTGTGCAGGCATGCATGTGGTGGTGGTGGTGGTGGTTGTGGTGGTGATGTGTATGTGTGTGTAGGGTTTTAGAGGTAATTTGGATCAAACAGGTAGGTGAAATGAGGTTGGAAAACGTTAATTGGTGACATTGGGGGTAATTACACTATGTTTTGTGTTTATAGATAATTAAAGATTCTGTAAAGTATTAAAATGAAAGGAATGAAATATCTCAAGTTGACCAAATAACTTATTCTGAAGTCAGTTGCCGTTATAAAGCTTTGTCGGCAGATGGCAGAGTAGGATAAGCCACGTGCCTACTTGAGTCATAGCTCAGCTTGCTACCTACCAAGAACAGTGCGTATATCTCTACCAACCCTGTCTCTATTTCCTTATCTTCATCAATTCTACCTGTCTATCATTCTATCTCTGTAACTTTCTACCTCACAATCATCCACACACACTCTGACATCACACGTACATATATTTACACATGTATATTTCCTCCTATCCACATTTAAAATTTTTTATTTGTTCATTTATTATAAGATGTTCTTTTCTGACTATAGCAACAAGTAATGTTTCATGGCAATCAAAAGTTTTCTTTCCCAATACCATTGTGCTTGAATATGCTATCCTACGTAGCTTTAAGGAATAGCTGGGGAATTTGATGTGCAAGAAAAAACTAAAGATCTGTCATTCAGCCAGCTTAGGGTAGAATTCTTTCTTTTTGTAATCTTGGCTAACATGATTACTTCTGAAACCATTTCAATATTTAACACAGTCTGTAATATGTATATCCTAGGAAAGTCATGAAGTCTAAACTGAGCCAGTGAAAAAGGGAAAGTTTCCTTCCTCAAAAGGATCACACTACCGTAAATTTGTGTCTATGTTGTTTAGCAATGTCTACCTTGCTGTGAATGATGGAGTTTACTACAGCTTCCAAGGTACACAATCTTACCCTTGTGGTAGAGCCCAGGGCAAAACCTCCCTGTGAATGGTGGCCAAGCTGTCCCCATGTCCTTCTTCTTTTTTTTAAGTTGTAGTAAGTTTTTTTTAATTGAGAAAATACCGTGCAGTGGGGTTACAATTACGAGGGCAATGTAATGAGTGCATTTTGTATCAAGCATCGTTGCCTCCTCCTTTGTTTTCCCTTCCCTTCCCTTCCCATCCCCTTCACCTGTCCAGTCCACGCCGCCTCTCCCCGCCCAGAGCTAAGTTGTAAAGTTCATTTTTCGACATAACGTCTTGAACATCGCATTGTTGCAATTGGACAACCTGTATCCCTATTTAAATGATTTGTTTTTTCCCTTCCTCTCCACAAATTATACCAACATCAAATTCAGTGAAAACAGGGGTTATACCTTGGGGAAGGGACATACAAAGCACCAAAAAATCATCTTATACATATGTCAGAAACAATTCAAGAAAGAAAAAAACAATGGACTCCTTATCTTGGGATTCATTTCGCCTAACATCAACTTATCTGACCTTTTCTGCTTGTTTCAGACATGTGCTTCTTATCTGGGGACCAGCAGAACAGTTGTTTAGTTCAGTGTTCTGGACCAGGTGTGGATAGAATTCCAGCACGTGCTTAAATAAAAATGCAGTATTTACATTTAACATATACTCATCCTACTATATATTCAGATACTCTTTCTTATATTCAGATATTCTTGGCAATATTTATAATGCCTACTATAGAGAAGTGTTACAATAATAGGAATTTTACTCCATTGTGTACAGTACAGATTTTTTTTTTGTCGGTGTGAGGCTTGAGCTCTGGGCCTGGGTGCTGTCCCTCAGCTGTTCAGCTCAAGGCTAGTGGTCTATCACTTGAGCCACAGCACCACTTCCATTTTCTGAGTGGTTTATTGGAGATAAAAGTCTCATGTCCTTTCCTGCCCAGGCTGGCTTTCAATTGTGATCCTCAGATCTCAGCCTCCTGAGTAGCTAGGATTATAGGGGTGAGCCATTACCCAGCTACAGTACAGATCTTTTAATAATTTTTCAACATTCCTTAAAAATTGGCATCTATTAGTTGTACAGGAGGTTTTTTTTGGTGGATCCATCCCTGCAAGCAGTGGACCTTGATAGACTCTCTCCCTGCATCCCTGTCCCTCCTTGCTCCCTTCCCAAACCAATCTCTGTGTCATTGTTCCATTGTCAAACATGTGCATGAAGTATTTCCATCATATTGACTCTCATTCAGCCTCTCCATTCACCCTCCCCTCTCCCACTTGTAATTACTATTTATATTACTATCATTTAAATTTTTAGTGTATGCTAATATTTAAATGGGCTTTAACTTGATATTTTTGCATATATACTACTCCGATGGGATTGCACCTCTCACTTGGCATGTTCCCTAACCCTACTACCCTATTATTGCAGACTTCAGTGAGCCCCATTTTGCTCTCTTTATCCACAGATGAAGTAGATTTAGATATTGTTCATCCTTTAATCTTTGTTTTCCATATCTAATCCTCTCCAACAGTCCTACTACTACATGTTTATTACTTATGTTCATATATGATAAACATGTTATATGTCTCCCATATTTCTTTTGCATTTACATGCACATTTATCTTTTAGGCTTAGCAAGCACACATGAGAGAACGCATGTGAACCTGGCTTGCTTTGCTTACCATGAAGGCCCCAGATTTACCCACTTCTTTGCAAATGACACAATTTCATGTTAAGCCAGGCCAGGTGCTATGGCAAAAGAATTATAAGACTTTCCAAGGCCTCTTGAGTCCCACACAGGTCAGGCACAGATTTCATTGTGGAAATTAGCAATGTCAACCCCTCTGTGGATGCTGAGTTTACTATTATTTCCAAGGTACACAATATCTTATCCCTGCGGTACAGCCCAGGGGAAAAAAACCGGCGTGAATGGTGACCAAGCTGTCCCCATGTGCTTCTTGTCTGGGGACCAGCAGAGCAGATGCTCTGAGCTTGTGTGAGGACAAGCTTGGGGAACTCACAATATCAAGCTGCAGCTGAGTTCTCTGTCCCACAAGGGCTTTGGCTCTACTCAACCACTTAGAACAAGCCACCCTCAAGAACAGCAGCAGCAGCAATAATTTCTTAAATACTGCTCATGAAAATGAACTCTTTGCTTGTCTAACTTTTGAATCATAATTCTCCTGATCTCCATCTCTAAAGGCTAGGATTAGAGGTCCAAGTCATCCCCATTGGCCACTTACTCATTTTAAACCCCACAAGATTGTCTCCATGTTGTGTGGGCATCCAGTGTTAGTTTACAGACAACTATTCATTTACACATTAAGGTGCATGTCTTCATATCTTCCTTCCTAATTGAGGAAACACAATCTTTCCATCAGCACCACTCATATAACAATGGAAGCTGTGATTTTTATTTCATTTTGTTTTTCAAATAGTATTTTCTTCTGCCCCGTTTTATTTCTTTTCAACCTTGTGGGTCCTCTCCCTTGGACAAGGCACTGATGCTATTTTGATGTGCTTGGGTCCTAAGTCTTGAGAGCATTCCCTGCTGACCTTCCCATCTTGAGTTTTGCCTTCTGTGGTACTCCTGGCCTTCAGCACCTTAAGGTCTGTCATGCATGTCATTCTTTAACATGTCATCCACAGTGTATAATGAGGGCACAGACACCTTTTGCAAGCTTGCTTATGCCCTCATGATAGATTGGTAACATGTGATTGAATCGAAGGTGCCAGTCAGTGACGATTCAGAGGACTTGGTGGTAGGCAACCCTTCCCATGGAATGTGCAGTGATGGAAAGTACCATCTAGAAGGGAAGTCTTCACTTCTCTTGTCTTTTCTTCCTCCTTGATACTGAGTTTTGATCTCAGGGCCTGCTGCTAGCTAGACACTCTACCACTTGATCCAAACTACCCTCAAGTCCTTTTTTGCTTCTGTTAATTTTTAGGTAAAGTCTTTCATTATTGCTCAATGTTTTGGTAGATCCTCCTACTGGCAGTTCCTTCATAACTAAACTACAGATGTGTGCCTGCCAGACAGTTTGTTTGCTGATATGGAGTCTTGCTAACCTTTTGCCTGGGCTGGACTTTAACTGAAATCTTCTTAACCTCAGCCTCCAGTGTAGCTGGTATTACAGGTGTGAACCCACTCTGAGAGGCCCTCTGTGAGTTTTGTAGCGATGCAGACCAGCCCTCCAGGGGTGATGGATAGGAAGAGCAGAGTCTGTAGTGTCACATTATCCCCACTGAATCCTGAAATAATGAGAACTCTAAGTTTAAGTGCAAACATTATAACCCATTTTCATGATTTTCCTTCTGTTACTTTCCCTAAGAAAAGTCATTTGTGTGTGTTTGTGATTTAGTTTCTATTTAAATTTGGAAAAAGAACCAAATTGGCAAGGCACAAAATCCCCTCTAGAAGTCATCTGTACCACTTTCCTCTTTCTGTGAGAAAATATTCATAAGAAAAGAGGTCTTCAACCTTTCTGGAACCTTCCTTTGTATTAGTCTTGTCTATTTACTTACAAGTAACATAGAGAATGTATACATTTTTGTCACAAATGCTATGGGGAGTGTGTTGTATCTGACCATGAATGGGGCTTTGTTGAGGGTAGCTGAGGCCCCATGGGACAGAGACTTCAGCTGCAGTTTGTGTCTCTGAGTTGCCCAACCTTGTCCTTGCACACAGTCTCAGAGCATATGCTCTGCTGGTCCCCAGGCAAGCAGCACATGGGCACAGCTGGGCTGCCCCATGCAGGGAGGTTTTTGCTCTGGGCTGGAGCACAGTGTTAGGGTATTTTATACCTTGCTGGCAGTAATAAACTCCTGCATCCTCAGGCTTCACCTTGCTGATTTTCAGTGTGAAATCTGTGCCTGACCCACTGCCACTGAACCTGTCTGAGACTCCAGTATATCTGTTGGAAACCCTATAGATCAGGAGTTGTGGAGACTGGCCTGGCTTCTGCAGGTACCAATGCAAGTATGTGATTCCGTTGCTATGCAGGAGGCTCTCACTGGACTTGCAGGAGATGGAGGCTGGCTCTTCAGGGTTGATGGACAGAGTGAGAGGAGTCTGCGTCATCACAACATCTCCACTAGATTCTAGAAAGAAGAAAGTCAAGTGGGGAGTCACATAAAACTTTTTAGCTGGTTTCATAAATTTCTAAATTGTACTAAATTATTATTTGAATTTTGATTTGAATTGTAAATATTCAATTTCAAAGCAGGAAGTTAAGATTTGCACACAGAGGACTGTCTTTACTATCTCATTTTATAGAAAAATTTTCAGCAGCATCTATATCCAGATGCTCTGAAATCTTCTTGTCCCACATAGCTCTAAGCAGAACCTGCAGTCTGGAAGGATGAGATCCACACACCTCACATGTGGAGAGAACACAACAGCATCAGTGTTGTGCTCAGACTCCACTGTCAACCCCATCTCCTCCCTCATCTCTTTCATCTCTCTGTGCCCTTACCAGGGATCCAGAGCATCAGTAGCCCCAGGAGCTGAGCAGGGCACCTCATCTTGAGAAATTAGAATGTGGAGTGCTGAACTTAGCCTGAGAGCTGAGCTTTTATCTTAGACTTAACAAGGAGGCTCCTCCCTAGGGAGCACTATGCAAATTGAATATTGGGTAAAGCAATTTGGCAAGACTTAAAGGGTATGGAAAGAGGCGTCTTAGTTGAGTTAAACAGTTTCTGTAATGAAAAGAAGCTAGCAAAGATAAATCCCCAGCCAGCAAGGATAAATTCAGTGGGCAATAAGAGGCCATGTGGAACATTTGAATGTTTTTGTTGGGGCAGAAGAAGGAGAGTAGGTGCATATGGATCAACCTCTCTAAGACAGCGAAGAGACTCAGTGCAGTGCAGGTGTTGGGACTGGTCTATTGGAGGGGAGCAGTGCCTGTGTGGTTCCTTCCCAGCTAAGTAGATAAACAACTTTGCCCTCCCAAGTATTGCCCTTCAGCTTCCTACCATTTACAGCATAGACTGGAGCTATGCTGATAGTTGCCAAGTAGACAAACATGTTAGAAAGAAAGGTTGGCAAGAGCTTTTCCTTGGACCTAGTGAATAAAACTCTGTGTTGAGGAAAATAAGGATTTCTTTTTCAGCTAAATAGCCAATTTCCCAGTTCAATACAAGAGCAAAGATGTGAAATTATCCTGTAATAGTAAATACAAGATTTGTGGGAAATAGATTTACAAATTGGCAAACATTCTGTCATATTTATTTCTAGATATATCAGATTCATAAAAATATATCCCTCCAATATTTTGGTAGTACTTGGTTTGAGGGGGTTTAATCTTGCTATGCTGATACTCTACCACTTAATCCAGGCCTTACTTTCTGCTTTTTGCTGCTAGTTTGGAGATGGAGTCTCATATATTTTTCAGGCAGGAAAGACTATGAGACTCTTATCTCCAATTAACCCGGAAAAAGCCAGAAATAGAGGTATAGCTCCATGGGTTCAGTGCCAACCATGAATGAAAAAGCTAAGAGGCAGTACGCAGGCCCTGAGTTCAAGCTCCAGTACTGGCAAATTAAGTAAAAATAAATAAGAAATATTTTTGTTAGGTACAGTGGCTCCTAACTACACATAGAGCTGAGATCCTGAGAACTGTGATTGTAAACCTGCCTGGGCTGGCTTACAACCATATTCCTCAAATCTCAGCTTCCTGAGCCGCAAGAATTACAGGTATGAGCCACTGTTGCCTAGTCAGAAATATTTGTTAAGAGAACAACATGTTGATTTCATCAGATGTAATGAATACTTACAGCATTTTTCTCCTCTGAATGAACTTAGAAAAATCCTTCCCATATGCCAGTCCTTTCCATTGTCATGGATATTAGGCAGGTACCAACATGAGTCCCGATTTGAGAAAGAGAATCTTTTTTTTATTTTTAAAAATGGGGAATGCAGTCCTTTATTGTCTCAGTGCAATTTGAATTAAAGACTGGGCTTCCAAGATGGTCACTGTGGTGACAGTGTTGGGTCAGAGCTGGGAGGACATTAATTCCTGACTTCCTGCCTTTAGACCTTTGAGAGAGGAATTTGTGCTGTGATTTGTAGGAGAAGGAACAATTATGGAACAATATTTCCTTTTAGTGTAGAAGTAATTCTGTGGATGGCTTTATACAGAAGATGCAGAAAATTCTCTAAACATTGTGCAAAGCAGTTATGTTTATAGCTGACATCTGCCCCTGGAACATAGCCATAAAGACAAAATGGACAGACCATGACCATCTTCACAGTCAGCCTGTGGGGGCTCATACGTGTCATGTTAGCTGCATGGGTGGTGTAAATAAGAGGATTAAAGTTCATGTCAATCCAGGTAAAATGTAAGACCTTAATAAAAATAATATTTGGCAATCTTACATCTTCACGATATTGTTTATAGGGTCAATGTCATGGAAATGGTGAAGATCAAAGTCTCAGGTATTTGAAAATCATATTTACTCTTTTAGTCTCTGGAATGCAGTCTAGAATAGGTGAGGTGAATAGTACATTTTCCTTGCATTCAATATAGGGTTGTGCTTGATGAATAAGGAAATATCAGTGGACTCTGTAGAATGGTTCATGACTATTATATCAGCACTCACGGAGATCGGAAATTTATGAACAGCCTAAGCTACATGGTGAGTTCTGTTAAAAATAATCAAGCAAACAAAACCAACATAAGGAAAGAAAACAAGAATGTCATTCCCGCATGTATTGTGAGTCTACGGTGTTTGAACTATAATTTGATTTGAAGTCGTTTTGTTGTCTTTCTGGTACTGTGTGTAGTTTCTGGATGACAGCTATGCCATCAGCTTGCAGTGAAAACCCTAGAGTGCTTGACATGTATAACATGGCTTCTGAGAAGTCTGTGACTATAGGTGGAAGCAGGTGGTGGGATGGTGGATCCAAATGATGGGAAGAGCACTAGAAATCAAGTTTGATGAACTCGGCAAATTTTCTGAGTGGACTTGTTTTATTATATGAAATTGATGGGACAGGTCCTTCACAGATTTGATACTCTGAGTTGCTGAAATCAGCTATTGTGCTAAATAACTTATGAAGGGCAAAATATGCAAGGTATTTTGAAAGAGGACACATGAGGAACAATAATTCTCTGAACCCCAAGAAAAGGACTCAAATGGTTTTTTTTCTTGGTATTGTTTCTAAAATATTTATAAGATGATTTATTTGTTGTTTTGTATGTCCCCCCCCTATGGTATAACCCCTGTTTTCACTGTATTTGATGTTGGTATAATTTGTGGAGGGGAAAGGAAAAAACAAATCATTTAAATAGGGATACAGGTGGACTCATTGCAACAATGAGATGTACAAGTCGTTAAGGTGAAAAACGAACTTTACAACTTTGGGGGGGGGGGGCGGCAGGGGGGGAGGGGGGATGGGAAGGGGAAACAAAGGAGGAGGCAATGATGCTTGATAAGAAATGTACTCATTACCTTGCTCATGTAATTGTAACCGCTCTGTGCTGTATTTTCACAATAAAAAATCTTATTAATAATAATAATAAAAAATTCTCCCTAGTGTTTGCTGTTTATAATGCTGACCAGCAGGGGGCAGCAAGGGACAACATTCCCCTCCACTGCTCTCTCTCCCTCTTGTGCTAGGGTTCAACTCAAGACCTCTTGCTGCTGCTCTTCTCTTACTTAGCTTTTCAGTTGAGGGCTGGCATTATGCCACTTGAGCCATGCCTCCACTTCCACCTTTTTCCTGTTTTCTTGGAGATCAGTGATTTTCAGATTAGTTTACCAGGACTCCTCCAAACTGTGCATTCTCAAATCTCAGCTTCCCAGGTTAAGCCACTGGTGTCTCCCCTATTTGCTTTGTTTGTTTTGTTTTGTAAAGCTTTTATTTTGTGAACCATTAGCTTTCCAAATCTTTAAAAAATTACTTAGAGCATCCTTTATTGGTTTCTGTAATCAAACCCACATAGATAAGACCTTACCTATTTAATACAGTGTGTTTACACCTCTACAAGTAACTTTCCAAATCTTTGACTTGCTCAATGAGATTGTGAACCTTTTCCTGAAAATAAGTGGATCATTTAATATCAGCCTTCCATGAAACTAAAATTTTAATTATTCAACACATTAATATTACATTTCAAAACCTTCTGCAAAGGTGTTTTTTACAAACAGTGTCTTGTCTCTGGGACATCACTCAGAGTTCATTTCCTGTGGACTTAGTTGCCCCTTCTCAGGGTTCCTGCTAGTTGTTCCTTTTCTTTTTCACTTCTCAATAGTGTATAGCTTCCAAGGCCCAGCCTGCTTTCATTTATATACAATATTGTCTAATGATTGCTCTGTGTCCCAGTTTTGTACTCCAGTTCAGACTGGTTCCTTGAGTTTCAGAATTGCACAGTCACAGACAATTAAGGTATATTTTCAGTTGGAGATCTCTAATTAAAGTCCAGATTCTCATCTGTCCTCCAAATTTGCTTTCGGTTGGCTTCCATTTCTCAGTAAACATCATTCTAAATTCTGTGTTTTCCATGTTCAAACACATGCAGTGGTCATCTTTGATTTTTTTTCTTCAAGCACTTCATATCTAACATTCCAGTAGATAATTGTATTCATTCTACTTTCAAAGCATGATGAGCTCTGACTATATTTCAGCAAGTGATCCAGGTTAAAAGCCTGAGTAGATGTATTTTAATGTGGCTATGCTTTTCAAGGGAGGTTAAAATGGGACATATATATGTATATGTATATATATGTATATATATATATATATATAATATATATATTGAAACACAACACACGCACACACACACACACACCATACACATTAACCTTTTTCACAGTCCCTAAATTATTTGATAATTATATGGTGTCCCTGTGATGAAATCTTCACTCTCTTTCTTCCTACTCTGCATTTTAGAGGTAGTCATGGCCCTTTAAGATTTCCAGAATTAAGGAACTTCTTTTCCTACTGGAGTTTCCACATGTCATGACGGTGGGGTTGAGTTGATGACAACACTGTATAACTCTTGAACTAGTAGATTTTCTTTTGCATGCAGAAGTTAAAGGACCAAGTGAGCATAAACCCAATAGATACTGGAGAGTCATGAAGAATTATCCATATATTTATTGGTGGATTTCCATTCATTGCTGTGAGTTAAATCTCTGAGAAGAGTCCTGTCTCCTTGCCATGACAGTTATGCTATTGGATTCAGGAATATCTTTTTTTCTTTTCAATTTTAATTAGAGTTTCATAAGTAAGATAATGAGTACATTTCTTATCCAGCATTGTCAGGAGTATCTTGATCAATAATTGTATTTCCTTGCATGTGGATGATGTGTGTGTCAGGGATCTTGTCACAAGTCACAGAAACCAGCCCCAGCAGATGTAAATATCAAAGAAATTTGTGAGAAATATCCTGGAAAAAAGAACAGAAATGGAACTAGGTAAATGCAGTGCATGAGTGGAGAGAGATGGGGACAGTGATGAAATGGGAGACATTGATCAAAATGCACTGTTAAGCTGACATGTTAAATTGAAACTCCCTATACCACACCTTCAAGATGATAAAATAAATAAACAGAAACAGAGAGAGAAACAGAGAAGTATAGTTATACTTGTTAGTTCTCATGCTTGTTGGGTTTCTGTTTCAGTGACTATCATCATTTGTGAAGAGTTAAAAAGGTCTATTTTGCTCATGGTTTTGGAAGTTCCAGTTGGCTGATTGAATGCAAGAGAGTGTTGGGAGACTGCAAACAAATGGGGAAATGACGTTCAACCCTGAAGTGATTTTCCAAGTGTATTAAATTTATATTTTCATTATTCAGTGGTAACTTTAACATATCTCATTGTCACTGACAAGACAGGGATATCATGGGAAATGGAAAACACTCAGGCACTTTTCACTCCTTGCACTCAAGTTTTGTCTTGTGCATTCATGTTTGAGGTTCTGGTAAATCATATCATTTCCTCAAATGTCATAGCTTAACACCAATTCATCTTGCTCTTGCAGCATTCTGGACAAGAAATTGACCACAGGAATGGGGTCTAGGAATGGGGTCTGCCCCAAATTTTCTTCAGGATCCAGTCAGAGTACAATACTGTTGTATTTGTGACTTTTACCAAACAAGAGCCCCTCAGGTACTTCTAATTATCCTTCCTTCCTTCCTTCCTTCCTTCCTTCCTTCCTTCCTTCCTTCCTTCCTTCCTTCCTTCCTTCCTTTCTTCCTTCCTTCCTTCCTTCTTCTCTCCCTCTTGTCTCTTTATTTCCCTTTTTCTTTCTTTTCTTTTCTTTGTCTTTCTTTCTTTCTGTCTCTCTCTCTCTCATTCTTTCTCTCTTTCTCTTCTTTCTTTCTCTCTTTCTCTTCTTTCTTTCTTTTCTTTCTGTCTTTCTTTCTTTCTTTCTGTCTTTCTCTGTTTCTCTTTTGTCCTTTCTCCCTTCTTTCTTTCCTTTCCTCTCTCCTTTTCTCCTTCTTTACATTCCTCTCTACTCCCACCCTACTTCCTTCCTCCCTCCTTGTTTTATTTTTTCCAACATGATTTGTTTTTGTTAAGATTTTTAATCTGAGGAATTTGCAATTAGGATATAGAGTGATTTTTGGGATATTGAATCCATTTCAAATTCTCTGAGTAGCTTCTCACTAATTCATCTAGAAGACTATTGTGTAAAAGGTTCTAAGTTGCTCTCACAACTCTAAATTGGTGTCTGTGTGTGTTCTGGTCACACAGTTACACTGTCTGTGTTGGTATCCTTGGGATCCTGCATCAGGTCTGTTCACAGCCCACTGCCCACACAGTTGCTTCCTTACTTCCTGACAGTTTTGCATAGGCCCCTGGAGGCTTTTTTCAGCTGTGCAGGTTTTATATGTGAGACTTTGCCATGAGCAGGGAGCTGCATCAGGCAGGCAGATGCAAGAAGTTGAGCTTGAGAAGCCAGGTCCTCATCACTCTGCTTCTCTGGGTGTCTGGTGAGAAACTTACCTGCTGTGATGCATTTAGTACCTTTTGTAGAACTGAAAAATGTCTTGAATGGAAGCAAGAAGTTTTTCTTTGTTCTTGTTTCTGTTCTTTTTTCTTGTTTGTTTATCTGTCTTTGGGAGGGTAAAGGGGGACACAGAAATGGAGGGACAAAGTGTAAACAAATGCAGCAGTGATACTCATGAGATAATATGTGGAACTATTCAACTTGTGGGTGGGGATAAGAGGAAAAAACTGGGAAAGAGTGAGGGATGGGGTGACATTGTCCAGAGAGAAATGTACTTGTTATCTGATTTATGTAACTGTAACCCCTCTGTAATCACCTTTATAATTACAATACTAAATGAAAAAAATGTAATAAGAAATGACAATCTCTAGTATGGACACAATAACGTACTGACTTATAATACAATTAGAAGGCGCATTTTAGTGGTGTGTTTCAATGTATACATGATGAGGTTTGAACATGTGTGCATGTATGAATGACCATGGTCCATTTGTGATTGCAGGTGTCTGTGGGGACATCATAATGACACATCTCTACGCTATCTGGCTGTGTCAGTAGGACAAAGGGCCACTATGAACTGCAAGTCCAGTCAGAATGTGAACAACCACCTAGTCTGGTACCAGCAGAAAGCAGGGCAGGCTCCTGAAAAGCTCATTTATGGTGCATCCATTTGGCCATCTGGAATCCCTGAGGGATTCATTGGCAGTGGGTCTGGGGCAGACTACACTCTCACTATCAACAACATGCAGGCTGATGATGTGGCAGATTATTACTGTCAACAGTATTATAACCACCCTCCTACAGTGCTTCAACCTCGATCACAAACCTCCTCCCGAGTCATGGGTTATTAGGTCATACTGTCTGAACAACACCCCTGTCAGTGCTCTGTTCAGCCTCCCAGTGATTGTGCACACAGCACTACGGACACACTGACGTGATCCCTGCCTCCCTTCATTCCTCCATCCCGCCCTCCCTCTCTCCTTGTCTCTCTCTCTTTCCTTATTTCTTTCTTTCTCTCTCTCTCTTTCCTTTTTTTTCTTTCTCTCTATCTCTCTTTCTCTCTCTTTCTTTTTTCTTTCTTTCTTTTTCCTTCCTTCCTTCCTTCCTTCTTCTCTTCCTTTCTTTCATTTCTTTCTTTCTGTGTGTGTTGTTCCTTAAACTTGAACACAGGCCTGGGCACTATTCCTGAGCTTTTTCATTTTTTACCTCAAAGATGGTGTTTTCCCCTTGAGTCATATCCCTACTTTTTGGTGGTTATTGAAGATAAGAGTCTCATGGAATTTCCTGCCCAGGCTGGCTGGGTTTGAACTGCAATGCTCAGATCACTACCTTCGGAGTAGCTAGGATTATAGGAGGAATTACTGGCGTTAGTGTCTTTTTTTTGGGGGGGGGAGTTATACAAATTTATTTGCAATGGAAATTTTAGACTTTTTATGGCTGTGGTTAGTTTTGTATACATTGAATTTTGTATATATTCTGAAAGATCTCTCAAATATATTTGACCATGGAATTAATTTTTTTTAATTTTAATTTTAATTTTTTGTGAACATACTGTACAGAGGGGTTACAATTACATGGGCAAGATAATGAGTACATTTCTTACCAAGCATTGCAGCCTCCTCCTTTGTTTACCCTTCACATCCCTTCCTAGCCTCCCCCCTAGCCCTCACACACAATCCTCCTCCCCCCATCAAAGTTGTAAAGTTCGTTTTCTACATGACAACTTGTACTTCTCATTGTTGCAACAGGTCCACCTGTATCCTTAAACGACTTGTTTTTCCCCATCTCCTCCACAAATTATACCGACATCAAATACAGTGAAAGCAGGGGTTATACTGTGGGAAAGGGACATACAAAGCAGCAAAGAAATAATCTTATAAATGCGTTAGAAACAAATGCATGAAAGAAAAAACATTAAAATACATATCTAAGGGTTCATTTTCCTAACATCACATTATCTGACCTTTTCTGCTTGACTCAAACATATACTAGATATTGCAAATAAGGGAAACCATGGGACCTATGTTTCTTTGGGCTTGGCTTACTTCACTTAATATAATTTTTTCCAAGCCTTTCCATTTCCTAACAAATGGGGCAATGTCATTCATTCTGATGGAGGCATAGAATTCCATTGTGTATATATACCACATTTTCTTGATCCATTCATTACTGAGGGGCATCTGGGTTGGTTCCATATCTTAGCTATGGTAAATAATGCTGCAATAAACATAGTTGTGCTGGTAGCTTTAGTGTGGTCTTGTTTGTAAACATTTGGGTAAATGCCCAAAAGTGGGATTGCTGGGTTATAGGGGAGCTCTATGTGAAGTCTTTTGTGGAACCTCCATACTACTTTCCAAAGTTGTTGAACAAGTTTACACTCCCACCAACAATGAAGTAAGGTTCCCTTCTGTCCACATCCCCTCCAGCATCTGTTGTTGTTAGAGTTCTTGATTTTTGCCATTCTAACTGGGGTGAGGTGGTATCTCTATGTTGTTTTGATTTGCATTTCTTTTATGGCTAGGGAGGTTGAGCATTTCTTCATGTGTCTATTGGCCATCCTTCTTTCTTCTTCAGAGAAGTTTCTCCTTAAGTCGTTTGCCCACTTATTTATTGGGCAGTTGTTTCTTTGAGGATTTGTTGTTGGGGGATTTAATTTTTTGAGTTTCAAGTATATTTTAGATATGAGACCCTTGTCCGTTGTATGGCTAGTGAAGATCTTCTCCCAATTCGTGGGCTTTCTATTGATCTTGCTAGCTATGTCCATTGCCATGCAGAAGCTCTGCAACTTTATGCAATCCCATTTGTCCAACCTTTCTTTGATTTGTTGTGTTTCCGGGTCTCTATTCAGAAAATTTCGGCCTGAGCCAAGGAGACCTGGGGTTTCTCCTATTCCATCCTGTAATGTTTTCAGAGTGTCTGCTTTGACTTCGAGGTCTTTGATCCATTTGGAGTTGATTCTGGTGCAGGGTGAAATATAAGGATCTAGCTTTAGTTTTCTACATGTAGTTAACCAGTTTTGCCAGCACCATTTACTGAAGAGGCTGTCTTTCTTCCATTCTATTTTTTTTTTTTAGCTCCCTTATCAAAGATTAGATGGCTATAGATCTGTAGGTTCATTTCTGGGTTTTCAATTATATTCCATTAGTCCTGAGGTCTTTTCTTGTGCCAATACCAAGCTCTTTTGATTACTATGGCTTTATAGTAGAGTTTGAAATTTGGTATTGATATTCCTCCAGCAGTGTTCTTTCCGTTGAGGAGCGTTTTTGCTATTCGGAGTCTTTTATTGTTCCATATGAATTTTTGGATTGCCTCTTCTATTTCCTTGAAGAATGACGTTGGGGTTTTGATAGTTATCACATTGAATTTGTAGGTAGCCTTGGGAAGTATTGCCATTTTCAGATGTTAATCTTTCCAATCCGGGAGCATGGGAGGTCTTGCCATTTTCTAAGTTTTATTTTGATTTTCTTTTTCAAGATTTTAAAGTTTTCATCATAGAGGCCCTTCACTTCTTTGGTTAAGTTAATTCCTAGGTATTTTATTTTTTGTGGGGCTATTACAAATGGAGTTGCTTTCCTAATTTCAGCCCCACTTTTCTCATTGTTTGCATACAGAAAAGCCATTGATTTTTGGGGGTTAATTTTATACCCTGCTTGGCATTAGTGTCTTTAGTGTGCCTGGCTATGTCAATTCTTCTTGTCTCCCTGACCCTCTTTAATTCTGGATGCTTCCATTTTGATCCTATTACTTACTTTTCTGGTCTCTTCCATTTTTCAGTATTAACCCCAATTATTTTCTGAATTAATTTCCGTTCCAATATTAAGCCCCTGATCCCTTGTTTCAAAAGCTCAGAGAAGTCCTTATTCCTAGTTAGTCTCTACTTTCCTGCACCCCATTTTCCAGATGCAATGGGTGAGATATTGTTCACCCTTTAAATTCCTCTTTTCTTCTTTCAATCCTCGCCAACACTCCCGCACTTCTACATATGTTTATTACATATGTTCATAGATTACAAACATGTCATGTATGTCCCATATTCTTTTGTGTGTTTACATGCATAGTTATCTTTTAGGTTTAGCAAGCACACATGACAGAATATGGCTTGCTTTGCTTACTATGAAGGCCTCAGATCTGCTCACTTCTCTGCAAATGACTCAATTTCATAGGTCAGGCCAGGCTCCATGGCAAATGATTTATAAGTCTTCCCAAAGGCCTCTTGAATCCGACACAGGTCAGGCTCAGATTTCACTTTGGAAATCAGCAATGTCCACCCTGCTGAGGATGCTGGAGTTTCCTGATAATTCCAAAGTCCACAATATCTTACCTGTGTGATAGAGCCCAGAACAAAAACCTCCCTGAGTGGAGGGGCCCAGAGGTTCCCATGTGTGACTTGTCTTGGGTCCAGCAGGGCAGATGCTCTGAGCCTATGAGTGACAACAAGGTTGGAGATCTCAGACATCAAGTTGTAGTTGAGGTCTCTCTCTCATAGGGACCATGGCTACTAAGTTATTCAGAATATCCACCACCAAGAAAGCCAGCAACAGCAAGTGTAGTGAGGATAGAGAATGAACTCTTGCCTAGGATTCTCCTGCTCTCCATCTCCAAATACTAGGATTAGAGGCCTAAGAAACCCCACTTGGCCACATAGGCATCTTAAAACCTATAGGATAGTCTCCATGTTTGTCTGTGCAGCCATTTTTAGTTGACCTGTACCTATTAATTTATATATTCCAATGTGCATGTCTTATTACCTTCTTTTCTAGATGAGGAAATGTAATCTTTCCATCAGCACAGCTCTCCTTATTCTTTCTTTTATATAATATTGGAAACTGTGATTTTTGTTTTATTTTGTTTTTCAAAGAGTATTTCCTTCCTTCTCTTTATTCTCTCAGGTCCTTTCCCTGTGACAAGGTACTGATGCCATTTTATGTGCCTGGTCCTAAGCCTTGGATTCACTTCTGGCACTATGTTTTGTTTCCTGCTGACCTTCTCAGAGTGGGAGCTGTCTTCTGTGGTACTCCTCAACATCAGGGGTCTAAGGCCTGTCTTCTATGCCCTTCTCTTCCACTCCATACACAGTACATAACGAGGGACCTGTGGCCAGCTTGCTTAAGCACTCATGATGGATTGGTGACATGTGATAGGACTTGCTGACTGTGCCCAGCGTCTTTGGTAATCATTGAGTCAGTGAAGATTGAGAAGCATTCATGTCGGCAACCATGTCCCATGCAATGTGCAATGATGGCCAGTGCTACCCAGAAGAGATGACTGCACTTCTTTAATTTATTCTCTGCCTCTGACAGGTTGGAACAAGGGCCTCCCTCCTTGCAGACACTCTACCACTTGAGCCATGCCACCCTTACTACCTTTTTGTTTTAGTTATATTTTAGGTAAAGTCTTTTATTTTTGCTCAGAATTGGCAACGATCCTCTTACCTACAGTCTCCTGCATTCCTGGAACTACAGATGTGTTCCTTCATACCAGCTTGTTTACTAAAATGGAGTTTTGCTGAACTTTTTCCTGTGTAGGGATTGAACTGTAATCTCAATCTCAGCCTCATGAGTGGCAGGTATTATAGGTATGGGCCACTATGGGAGACCCTCTGTGATTTTTTTGAGATACAGGCCATCTCTCTAGGGGAGATGGATCAGAAGAGCAGAGTCTGCAGCATCACACGATCCTCACTGGATCCTGAAATGAGAACTGAAAGATT
Organism: Dipodomys spectabilis; assembly: GCF_019054845.1. Lineage (NCBI taxonomy): Eukaryota > Metazoa > Chordata > Mammalia > Rodentia > Heteromyidae > Dipodomys > Dipodomys spectabilis. The sequence goes on from NW_024870814.1 coordinate 8,427,506, forward strand.
AAATGCAATCATTATAAGCCATTTTCTTGATTTTTCCTTTTTTACTTTTACCCAATAAGTCATATTTTGTGTTTGTGATTTAGTTTATATCTCAATGTGAAAAGAAGCAGAATTGGCAAGGCACGATATCCCTTCTAGAAATCAATGATACCACCTTCCTAAGTCTGTGGGAAATTCTGAAAAAAAAAAAAACAAAAAACAAAAAACAAGTCTTCAATCTTTCTGGAAACTTCCTTGAGTTAGTTTTTTATATTTACCCAGAAGTGAGGTAGGGCATCTGTCCTTTTCTATGACAAATACTATGTGGAGTCTGTTGCAGCTGACCCAGTGGAGTTTGGTAGAGTGTAGCCAAGGCCCCCATGGGACAGAGACCTCAGCTGCAGTTTGTGGCTCTGAGTTCCCCAAACTTGTCCTTGCACACAGACTCAGAGAATCTGCTCTGCTGGTCCCCAGGCAAGCAGCACATGGGCACAGCTGAGCTGTCCCATGCTGGGAGGTTTTTGCTCTGGGCTGTAGCACTGTGTTAGGATATTTTATACCTTGCCGGCAGTAATAAACCCCTGCATCCTCAGGCTTCACCTTGCTGATTGTCAGTGTGAAATCTGTGCCTGACCCACTGCCACTGAACCTGTCTGGCACCCCTGTAAATCGGTTGGAAACCCTATAGATCAGGAGTTGTGGAGACTGGCCTGGCTTCTGCAGGTACCAGTGCAAGTATGTTTTTCCATCGCTATCCAGGAGACTCTCACTGGACTTGCAGGAGATAGAGGCTGGCTCTTCAGGGGCAACTGTCAGGGAGGGTGGAGTCTGTGTCATCATGATGTCTGCACTGGATCCTAGAAACATGAAAGTTACGTGGGGAGTCATATTAAAATTTTTAGCTGGTTCCATAATTTTCCTACATTGTACTGAATTATTATTTGAATTTTGATTGAAATATAAATATTCAGTTTCAAGATATGTGTCCATAAGTTGTTCTTCTTACCATCTCACTCTATAGAACAATTTTTTACAGAATTTAGATCCTGGTGCCCTGGATTCTTCCTCCCCCTCAGAGCTCTAAACAGCTCTAAACAGCTGCTATTCTGAAGTATGAGAACCACACACCTCACATGTGGACAGAACACACAACAGCAGCAGTGGTGCACCAGATCACCCCTGAACACCCTATCTCCTTCCTCCTCTCCTTCATCTCTTTGTGCCCTTACCAGGGATCCAGAGCATCAGCAGCCCAGGAGCTGAGCAGGGCATCTCATCTTGAGAAACTGAAATGAGGAGTCCTGATCAGTCAACTTAGGGTGAGAGTTGAGCTTTTATCTTAGCCTTAGCAAGGAGGCTCCTCCCTAGGGAGCACTATGCAAATTGTATGCTGGGTGCAGCAATATGGAAAGACTTATCCGGCAGGGAAGAAAGCATCTTAGTTGCATCAAATAATTTTCGTATTGGGAAGAATCCTGTAAGGATAATTTGATGATGCCTGCCCCAATGGGTAGTAAGAGGCCACGTGGAAAGTCTGGATGTGTTTGTTGGGGGAGAAGGGGGAGGTGAGGTGCATATGGACCCACCTCTCTAAGACAGCAAAGAGACCCAATGCAGTGCAGGTGTGGGGACTAGTCTCTTGGAGGGGAGCAGTGCCTATTTGGTTCCTTCTCAGCTTGAAGATAAACAACTTTTCTCTCCCAAATATTGCCCTTCAGTTTCCTACCATTGACAGCATAGCCTTGAGGTATGCTTGTAGTTGCCAAGTGGACAAAGCATGTTAGAAACAACAACCAGCAAAGGCTTTTCCTTTGTCTTAGTGAATTAAACTGTGTGATGCTGATGTGAAAAGCACTCTGAAGGGAGGGAAAAAAGAATTTCTGTTTTACCTAGAGAGCTAATTGTCAGATTGAAGATAAGCGCAAAGTTAGAAATTATACTTTTAGTAGTGTATATATATATCCTGTTATTTCCATACATATCTATATATATTTCCATATATATCTATACATCTATAGATAAATATCAGATTCTTGAAACACATTCCCTCCAAATTTAGTAGTGCTTGGTTTGAAATCAGGTCTCCAAACTTGTTAGGCTGGTATTTTCCCACTTGAGCCATGCATTTCAAACTATTTTATGCTTGCATTGTTGGTTATTGAATCTTATGGACTTTTTAGCTAAGCGTGGTTTATAATCACAATTCTCTGGATTTCAGCTTTCTGAGTAGATAGCTGCAACCTACTGGTACCTGAACAATATTTCTTTTTATTAAGTAATTAATTTTCATATTTTAACTTATTGTGTCAGTACTGGGGCTTCAACTTAGGGCCTGAGCAATGCCCCTTAGTATTTTTATTAAAGGTTGGTACCCTACTCCTTGAGCTATACCTGTACCTCAGGCTTTTTTTCTGGTCAATGGGAGAGGAGAGTCTCATGGGCTTTCCTGCCAGGGATGGCCTAGAACCACATTCCTTAGATCTCAGTTTCATGAGTAGCTAGGATAACAGGTGTCAACTGCTCTTCCCTGAAAGCTTTCTAAAGAGAATACTATCTTGATATCATCAGGTGTAATGAACACTTACGGAATTTTTTCCCTAAATGGTCTTAGAAAATTCCTTCCCATGTCTATTCTTTCTTGTCAAGCATATTATACAGTAACAATCATATTCCACAGTTTAGGGCTGGGAAGGTGGCTCTGAGATAGAGTGCTTGCCTCACATGCATGAGGCCCTTGGTTTGTTTCCTCAGCACCACATAAGCAGACAAAAGCTGAAAGTGGTGCTGTGGCTCAATTGGTAGGGTGCTTGCCTTGAACTGAAGAACTGAGAGACAGTGCCCAGGCCCAGAGTTCAGCCCCAACAACTGACAAAAACATTCCACAGTTTACAAAGAAATTTCATTTAGTAGAAAAGAAGGAACACAGTCTTTTACTGTCTCAGAAGAGTAAGACCAGGCTTCTCTGGGAGCTTCATCCAAAGTGGTCACTGCTGTGAGTGTGCTGGGTCAGAGCAGGGAGGACATTTATTCCAGACTTCTTACCTTTAGAGAACAATCGCTGCTATTTTCATCAACAACTTTATGGTCCTTTTACACATTGAAGCAATCTCACAATAGAAACTTAATTTGTAGAAAAGTAACAACTAAGGAGTCTGTCACGTTTTCTTTTAGTGTAAAAATCTCTGTGGCTGTCTCTATCTAGAAGAAACAGAGAAGACCCACACACTGTGAGAAGTAGTTATAGCTGACTTTTTTGGGTTTCTAAAACCTTATTTTATATTGTCTAAACAGAATGAGCCATATTACAGGAATGAATGAAAGCAAAATTTGGCTCTTTGGAACAGTCACAATGAAAAATTGCAAAGCTCTGCTGAAGTCTAGAGGGAAAAGTAACTTGTTAGAACTGTCTTGGGATCATTAGTTCATGTTCTTGGCCTTGAAATTGGTATTTTCCTCCATCATGGTATTTATGGCTTTCTTGTACTGTGGCAGGCCCCCTAGCTAACAGTTCCTAGCTGAGCTTTGAATCTTTTTTATGCTATAATGTTTTTCAACTTGGAATAATTATTGCAGAAAAATATCTTTGAAATAATGTAAGAAGGGAGATCATATTGGTTAATGGAACACTTAACATGCACATTGAGTTGTCAATAATATTTCTGGTTTTATGCTTAAGGTTTAAGATTGCTTTTGAAAGAAAATGTCCTGAAGCCAAGCACTGCTGACTTATACTCTGATCCTGGGGAGTCAAGATGATGAGGTCTAGAAGAGGAGTTTTGTTTGTCTTTTTTGTTGTTGTTGTTTGTAAGTTGTGGGCCTCGAACCCATGTCCTCAGGGCAGTTCTCAAGCATTTTGCTTGAGATTAGTGCTGTACCATTGGGCCACAGCCCCATTTCTGTTAGTTGTGGGGCTTGAACTCTGGGCCTGGCCACTGTCTCTGAGCTGTTCTGCTTAAGGCTAGCTCTGTACCACTTGAACCACAGTGCTGCTTCCATGAAGACTGAGGTTTGAAGCAGATATGGGGAGAAAATTATGTTCTACTCAGTCTCCAAAATAACTCTAAAAGAGTGGACTTGAGGCATGGTTAAACTGGTACAGCTCCAGAGAAGCATGAATACAGAGAAACTATTGGCCTCTGACTTCAAACCCCAGTCCAAATTTATCACTTTTTTTGTATCTTTCCCCATCTTTTCTTTGCCCAAATTTTTCTTCCTTCCTCTTTCCTTCTCTTCCATCCCTTTGTTGTTCTTGAATTTTTGTTGCTTTTTTAAAGCATATTATTGTGTTTAACTCTATCTGTTTGAGCTAGTTTGCCTATCATTTCTGTAAAACTCAAACTATATAACCCTGAAAGTCTACTAGTCCTCCATCTAGTGGTTAGTAGTTTAGGTCTTTGAGATTGAGCTTAGAGCTTGTAAATTGTCTTTGCTCTGTTTTCTAGTTGCACAATTACACTTGGACTCTTGATTTGCATCAGCTGCTTTCATAATCCCCTATTCTGGTTATTTGCTTCCTCCTATGCTGATTGCTTTGCATTAGCCCCTCCAGGCTGCTTGTCAGTTTTAATAAATGAGTCCTTCTGAATTGGGACCTGAGCTGCCTCAAGTGGAGTGGGACAACAAGATGGCAGCACAGACCCAGGTCCTTGTGCTCCTGTTCCTTTGGATGTCTGGTGAGATATTTGAAAATGTCACAAAAAAGTTTTTCTGCATTCCCATTTGTAGACTAATATCTCTGTAGAGATAAATATAGTGACATAACATTAGGGAGTAGATTTTTATGACCTAGTTCAATATTTATATCCATGTTATGACAGCTGTCTATCTGTCTACCTGTCTGTCTGCCTAATTGTATGAATGATCATTGTGCATTCCTGATTGCAGGTGCTTGTGCAGAAATTGTTGTTACTCAGTCTCCAAGGTCCCTGTCTGTGTCTGCAGGAGAAAGGGTCACCATCAACTGCAAGTCCAGCCAGAGTCTGTTATCAGGTGGTAATAACTACTTGGCTTGGTATCAGCAGAAGCCAGGAAAAGCTCCTAAGCTGCTCATGTATTGGGCATCCACCCGGGCATCTGGAGTCCCTGATAGGTTCATTGGCAGTGGATCTGGGACTGATTTCACACTGACTATCAGCAGCATAGAGGCTGAAGATATGGCAGATTATTTCTGCCTACAGCATTATAACTTACCTCCCACAGTGCTTCAGCCTTTGTCATAAACCTCCTCTCCTGGCCATGGATCAGTGAGCCTTGCTGTGTTAACAGCTGCCTTCTCACTCAACCCTGATATGGCATCCTGTCTGCCTGAGAGGTTGCATTTCAACATTTTGTTCCTGTAGGGTTTGCAGGGACCAGCAAATAATTCAGGGACTTGGTCTTTCTGTTTCCCTCTTTGAGGGAGATAATTGTAAAGAAAGATCATAAGGTTGTCTGAAAGATATATTTAGGTGTTTTTGTGTGACAGTTACCTGAATATTGCTCATGTTCAAGTGGCTGATGCAATGAAGTTAATGTTCACTCTTTAAAGATAGATTTATTAGTAGTAGTTTTTCGTGTGTGTGTGTGTGTGTGTGTGTGTGTGTGTGTGTGTGTGTGTGTGTGTGTGTGTGTGTGGTGTTCCTGAGGCTTGAACTAAGGGCAAAGGTGCAGTTCCTGAGCATTTTCTTTTCTTTTGTTGAGGCTAGTGCTCTACCACTTGAGTCATATGTGTACTTATTTGTGGTTAATTGAAGAGAAGAGTCTCGTAGATTTTATTGCTGGCAGGCTGGCTGGCAATTGACTTGCAATCCTTAGATCTCAGCCTTCTGATTAGCTAGGATTATGGGCAGGAACTATTAGTACTGGTAGATCTAGTGCTTCTGAATAGATCAATTCTTCTCCCCAACCCCCTTTAATCTTGGATGATCTACTTTGACCCTATTCCTTTTTTTTCTGGTTCTTTACTTCCCAATATTAAAACCAAATAGATATCTTCTGAATTTATTTCTATCCCAGTATTAAGCCCTTGATCTCTTCCTTCAAACCTTAAACATAGAAAATCATATTCCTAGTTCATTTCTTTTCTCCCTGCACCCTGTTTTCCAGCTGTGGTCAACTTCAAAGAAAATGCATTCCTGTTGTAACTCCTCACATCCTGTCCCTTTTATCTCTACAACTACACTCCCCCCACACAACACCATCCCTCCATGCCCCTCTTAAATTTTAAAGTTCATTTTTAGCCATAGGGTCTTGTACATCTCATTGTTGCAATGTGTCTACTTGTATCCCTATTTAAACCATTTGTTTTTTCACTTCTGCTCCCCAAATTATACCCACATCAAATACAGTGAAAACAGGCATTATATTGTGGAGGAAGAAACATACAAGCAACAAAAAAATCACGTGGTAGCTTATAAATATGTTAGAAACATAGCAAGAAAGGAAAAACCACTTGTGTCCTTATCTTGGGGTTCATTTTGCTTAACATCATCGTATTTGTCCTTTTCTGCTTATCTTTGATACATACTAGTTATTGCAAATAAGGGAAATCATGGGACCTATGTTTCTTTGTGCCTGGCTTACTTCACTTAACATAATTTTTTCCATGTGTTTCCATTTCCTAACAAATGGGGAAATGTCATTCTTTTTGTACACCGGTAGTTTCCAAGTGGAGAAAACATGTTAGAAAGAAAGCTTAGCAAGACGTTTTCCTAGGACCTACCAAGTTAAACTTTGTGATGCTCATGTGGAGAGAACTTGGCAGGGAGGAATACAAGAATTTTCTGCTTCAGCTAAAGAGTTAATTGCACAGTTTAAAACAAATGCAAAGGTGGGAAATTTCACTTTCAATTGTGAATACAAAGTTTCTGGGAACTACAAACGATTTCTGTGCACATTCTGTCATACTTATTTCCAGTTTTGTCAGATTCATGAAAACCTCCTTCCCAGCAGCACAAGTATATTTATTACAGCATTATTCACTGTAGCTAAGATATGGGACCACCCCATATGCCCCTCAGTAGATGAATGGATCAAGAAAATGCATATATATGTATATATGGAATTCTATGCCACCATCAGTAAGAATGACACCACCCTATTTGTTAGGCAATGGAAAGTCTTGGAAAAATTATATTAAGTGACGTAAGCCAGAAACAAAGAAACGTAAGTCCCATGGTTTTCTTTTTTTTTTTTTTTGCAATAACTGTTATATGTCTAGGATAATCTTACTAGACAAGCAGAAAAGGTCAAACGCTATGTAATATGACCATATAAGATGATGTTAAGCAAAATGAACTCCAAGATATGGACATGAGAGGTTTTTTTCTTTGTTGCTGTTATTTTTGATATACTATGTAAATTTTGGGGTTTATTTTGTATATTTTTCCTTCTGTGGTATAACCCCTGTTGTCATTATATTTGATTTTGGTACCCTGCATCTTGTATATACATTTATCCATTTGGGGGAGGGGAATGGGGATAACAAAATGCTAAAACAAGGATACAGTTTCACCCATTGTGACAATGAGATATACAGACATTATGTTGAAAATGAACTTTTTAACTTTGAGCAGGGAAGGAAGGAGGAGTCAGGGAGGTAGGGAGGGAAGGGATAGTAGGAGAAAAGCAAAGGAGGGGTAACAATGATAAAGAAGAAAGGTACTCACGTAATTGTAATGCCTTGTTACAGTATCTTTTTTTTTGATGGACGTGGGGCTTGAACTCTGGGCCTGGGCACTGTCCTTCAGCTCTTCAGATCAAGGCAAGCACCCTACCGATTGAGCCACAGTGCCACTTCCTCTGTACAGTATCTTTACAATCAAAACTAACAAACAAAATCCCTTCCTCCCTTTCCCCTTTAGGCAATATTGGTTTGAAGTTAGGTATTCAGACTAGAATACCTAACTGGTCCTGCCCTATGCTAGTACTTTTTGGAGATGGAGTCTCATGGATATTTCAGCCAATATTTTCAATTAAAACTGAAGCATGGTTTCCCTTATTTGCAATATCTAGTATATGTATGAGTCAAGCGGAAAAGGTCAGATAATGTGATGTTAGGAAAACGAACCCTTAAATATGTATTTTAATGTTTTTTTTTTCTTTCATGCATGTGTTTCTAACGCATTTATAAGATTATTTCTTTGTTGCTTTGTATATCCCTCCCCCACAATGTAACCCCCGCTTTCGCTATATTTGATGTCAGTATAACTTGTGGAGGAGATGGGGACAAACAAGTCGTTTAAGGATTCAGGTGGACCTGTTGCAACAATGAGAAGAACAAAATGTCATGTCAAAAACAAGCTTTACAATGTCGGTGTGGGGGGGGAGGGGGGAAAGGATTGGGTGGGGGGAAGGGGGGAGGCTGGGAAGGGAGGTGAAGGGTAAACAAAGGAGGAGGCTGCAATGCTTGGTAAGAAATGTATGCATTATCCTGCCCATGTAATTGTAACCCCTCTGTACAGTATGTTCTCAAATAAAATAAAATAAAATTAAAACAACAAAAAAAAAAACAAAAAAAACTGAAGCTCTGGTACTCTGCCATCTAGTGGTTTGTAGTTTAGGTCCTTAAGAATCATCTTAGAGCTTCTAAATTGACCTTACTGTTTTTCCTAGTTGTAGTTACACTTCAGTTGCTGCTCTTTTTGGCTGTTGATTTACATCAGATGATTTCACCATCCACTGCTCAGGTAAATTGCTTCCTCCTATGCTGATTGCTTTGCCTAGGCCCCTCCAAGCTGCTTCTCAGCTTTGATAAATGAGTGCTTTGAATTGGGAACTAAGCTGCTTCAGGTGGACAGGGACAGCAAGATGGTGGCACAGATCCAAGTCCTTGTGCTCCTGCTACTTTGGATGTTTCGTGAGATATTTGAAAATGTTGCCATAAAAGTTCTACTGCATTCCCTTTTATAAACTGATATCTGTGTATTGGTAAATATACTGACATAACATTACTGTGTTGATTTTTATGAAGAATTTCACTATTTATATTCATGTTATAAAGTCTGTGTGTACATAGTTATGATCAGTGTACCTTTCTCATTGCTGGTGCTTGTAGGAACATTGTGGATACTCAGTCTCCAAGGTCCTGCGCTGTGTCTGCAGGAGAGAGGGTCATCATCAACTGCAAGCCCAGTCAGAGTCTGTTATGGAGCAAGGATAATGAGAAGGACTTGCCTTGGTATCAGCAGAAATGGGGAGAAGCTCCTCAGCTGTTCATGTATTGCCCATCCACTCAGCCACCTGGAATCTATTAACAGTGGATCTGGGGCAGACTACACTCTCACTATCAGCAGCATGCAGGCTGAAGATGTGGCAGATTATTACTGCCAACAGAATTATAACTTCCCTTTCACAGTGCTTCAGCCTCGATCACAAACCTCCTGTCCAGGCCATGGGTCAGTGAGCATTGCTGTGTGAACAGCTGCCTTCTCACACAGCTTTGATCTGGCATCCTGCCTCCCTGTGTGAGAGGGAGCATTTCTCCATTGAGTCCTGGTAGGGTTTGCAGGGACCAGGAAATCTTTCAGGTGCTTTGGCTTCTGGATCTTTCTTTGAGGGAGATAATTGTAGCAAATTATGGTAAGTTTGTCTGAGAGACATTGTTAGGGGTTTTTGTATTACAGGTATCTGAATATTTCTCATGTTCAAATGGCTGATGCCATGAAATTAGTCTTTACTCTTTAGAGATAGATGTAGTTGTGTGTGTTTGTGTGTGTGTGTGTGTCTGTGTGTGTGTGTGTGTGTCTGTGTGTGTGTGAATGTGAATGCTATTCATAGCCTGGGTGGTATTCCTGAGCAGCTTTTTCTTTTCTGTTCTGTTCTATTTTGTTCTTTTTTTTGTTGTTGTTGTTGAATGCTAGTGCTCTACTGCTTGTGTCACACATTTGCTTTTATTTTGTTGGTTAATTGAAGATGTGACTTTCATTGACTTTCTCACAGATTGGGTGCCTTAGAGTTGCAATCCTCAGATCTTAGTCTTCTGAGTAGCTAGGATTGCAGACAGGAGCCGTTGGTGCTGGTGAGTCTAGTGCTTCTAGATAGATCAATTTTTCTTCTCTCCCCTTCCTTTAATCCTGGAGACTTCTATTTTGATCCTATTCCTCAATTTTTGTCTCATTTATTTCTCAATATCAAACCCAATCATTTCCTGGATTCATTTCTTTCCCAATATTAAGTCCATGATACTTTGTATCAAAACCTCAAACATAGATGACTGTATACTTAGTTTATTTCTTCTGTCCCACCAACCTGTTCTCCCGCTGAACTTCTGTGGTCAATTTCAATCAAACATACATCCCTATTCTGCCTCCTCACATCCTGATCTTGTTTCAGGTCTTTCAGTCAGACTTTCTTTCAAAAATATTTTTTTCATTGTTCAATTTAATCACTAGAAATGTGTGACAGCATTTCCCATTAGATTTCCTCATCTTTGGTCAATTTTTTCTTTAGTTTATCCATGGGCACCTCAGTCTAATATTGTAGGAAGAGAATGAGGATCTTAGACTTATTATATGTTGAATGCCTTACGTAGTGTGTCATTAATGTGGGCATTTTAGTGTAAAGAAGACAAAAGAAAAAGCCATCCTAATATTATTCCCTATTGCTCTCTAAAATCTAATGAGATTTACTTCCTGAAAAGATATCAGAAAATCTAAGGTATGTACTCTAAATTCTTTCTTACATAAAAGCTTTTCAGTTGTGTACTGGTACCTCAACTAGTAATCCTTGCTACTTACAAGGCTGAAGCCTGAGAATTGTGGTTCGAAGCCCCCCCAGGTAGGAATGTCTGTGAGAATCGTATCTCTATTTAATCACTAAAAAACTAGAACTGGAGCTGTGGCTGAAGTAGTAGAGCACTTTCCTTGAATGAAATAAGCTATGAGAGAGCTCATGTGTCCTGAGTTCAAGATACAGTACCGATAAGCACACACACACATCCCTTTTGATATCCCTGTAAATATTTAAAACATGTACTCATTTTTAAGACTTTGTTAAAACTTATACATTTATTTATTTAATTATGTCTGGGACTTGATTTAAACAATCTTAAGTGTGCGTAGAAATGGGTACTAGACAATAGGAAATGGCTATTTCCAGTCCTGGGACTAGAACTCAGGGTCTGGGCACTGTCCCTAGCTAGCGTACTACCACTTGAGCCACAGCTTCACTTCTGGATTCTTGACAGTTAATTGGAGATATAGTTCCATTGATTTTCCTACCTGGCTGTATCTCAGCCTCTTGAGCAGCTAGAATTATAAGAATGAGATGGCATCAGATGGGAATTACTTTTAAGCATCAAGTGGTATGATTGTTATTGAAAAAGTTATCATCAGTTAACAAAGTATTGATAATTGGCTTAAACACCATGTGAGTTTGTGTGTGGGAGCATGCGGGCATGCATGTGTGTGGTGTAGGGTGTGTGTGTGTGTGTGTGTGTAGGGTTTTAGAGGTAATTTGGATCAAACAGGTAGGTGAAATGAGTTTGGAAAATGTTAATTGGTGATATTGGGGGTAATTACACTATGTTCTGTGTTTATATATAATTGAACATCCTGTAAAGTATTAAAATGAAAGGAATGAAATATCTTATGTTGACCAAATAACTTATTCTGAAGTTAGTTGCAGTTATATAGCTTTGGCAGCAGACGGCAGAGTAGGATAAGCCATGTGCCTACTTGAGTCATAGCTCAGCTTGTTACCTACCAAGAACAGTGATTATATCTCTACCATCCGAGTCTCTATTTCCTAATCTGCATCTATTCTACCTCTCTATCATTCTATCTCTGTATCTTTCTTATCTTCTTATCTATAGCTATTCTCCAGCTCAATAATTTTATCTCTGTTTCTTTCTATCTCACAGTCTACCATCCACACACACACACCACACCTGTATATATTTACATATGTGTATTTCCACCTATCACATTTAGAAAATTATTGTATTTATTCATTTAGTATAAGATGTTATTTTCTGACTATAATAACAAGTAATGTTTCATGGCAATCAAATGTTTCCTTTCCCAATACCATTGTGCTTTAACATAGATATCTAAGGCAGCTTGAAGGAATAGCTGTGGAATTTGATGTGCAAGAAAAAACTAAAGATATGTCACTCCTCAAGCTTAGGGTAAAAATCTTTTCTTCTTGTAATCTTGGATAACATCACTCCTTCTGATACCATTTGAATATTTAATACAGTCTGTAATATGTATATCCTAGGAAAGTGATGAAGTCTAAGCTCAGTCAGTGGAAAAGGGAAAGTTTCCTTTCTCAAAAGGATCACACTACCCTAAAATTTGTGTCTATGTTGTTTAGTAATGTCTACCGTGCTGTGAATGATGGAGTTTACTACTGCTTCCAAGGTACACAATCTTACCCCTGTGATACAGCTCAGGGCAAAACATTTCTGTGAATGGTAGCCAAGCTCTCCCCATGTGGCTCTTGTCTGGGAACTAGCAGAACAGTTGTTTAGTTCAGTATTCTGGACCAGCTGTGGATAGAATTTTAGCATGTGCTTAAATAAAAATGTTATGTAGTATTTACATTTAACATATACTCATTCTACTATGTATTCAGATCATCTTGGAATACTTATGATACCTACTATAGAGAAGTGTTACACTAATAGGTGTTGTACTCCATTGTGTACAGTACAGATTTTTTTTTTGTCAGTCATGGGGCTTGAACTCTGGGTCTGGGTGCTGTCCCTCAGCTCTTCAGCTCAAGGCTAGTGGTCTATCACTTGAGCCACAGCACCACTTCCATTTTCTGAGTGGTTTATTGGAGATAAGAGTCTCCTGGATTTTCCTGCTTGGGCTGGCTTTCAATTGTGATCCTCAGATCTCAGCCTCCTGAGTAGGTAGGATTACAGTTGTGAGCCACTACCCGGCTACAGTACTGATCTTTAAATCATTTTTCAACATTCCTTAAAAATTGACATCTTTTAGTTGTACAGGAGGTTTTATTTGGGTGGATCCATCACTGCAAGCAGTGGACCTTGATAGATTCTCTCCCTCCATCACTGTCCCTTCCCAGATCAATCTCCGTGTCATTGTTCCATTGTCAAACATGTACACAAACTATTTCCATCATATTTACTCTCATTCTCTCTCTCCATTCACCCTCCCCTCTTCCACTTGTAATTACTATTTCTATTACTGTCATTTAAATTCTTAGTGTATGCAAATATTCAAATGGCCTTTAACCTGATATTTTTGCATATATACTACCCCGATGGGATTGCACCTCTCACTTGTCACATTCCCTAACCCTACTCCCCTATTGCAGACTTCAATGAGCTCCATTTTGCTCTCTTTATCCACAGATGAAGTAGATTTAGATATTGTTCATCCTTTACTCTTTGCTTTTCCATATCTAATCCTCTCCAACATTCCTACTATTACGTTTATTACTTATGTTCATATGATAAACATGTTATATGTCTCCCATATTTCTTCATGCATTTACATGCACGTTTATCTTTTAGGCTAAGCAAGCACCCATGAGAGAAAGCATGTGAACCTGGCTTGCTTTGCTTAACATGAAGGCCCCAGATTTACTCACTTCTGGCAAATGACACAATTTCATGTTAAGCCAGGGCAGGTTCTACAGAAATGAATTATAAGACTTCCCAAAGGCCTCCGAGTCTCACACAAGTCAGGCACAGATTTCATTCTGGAAATCAGCAATGTCTACCCCTCTGTGGATGCTGAGTTTACTACTGCTTCCAAGGTACAAAATATCTTACGCCTGTGGTACAGCCCAGGGCAAAACCTCTCTGTGAATGGTGGCCATGCTGTCCCCATGTGCTTTTGTCTGGGGAGCAACAGAGCAGATGCTCTGAGCCTGTTTGTGAGGACAAACTTGGGGAACTCACAATATCAAGCTGCAGCTGAGGTCTCTGTTCAACAAGGGCCTTGGCTATATTCAACCACTTAGAACAAGCCACCATCAAGAAGAGCAGCAGCAAGAATAATCTCTTATAAATTGCTGGTGAGAATGAACGTTTTGCCTGTCCTGTGCTTGAATCATGATTCTCCTGATCACCATCTCCAAAGGCTACGATTAGAGGTCCAAGTCATCCCCCTTGGCCACTTAAATCCCACAAGATTTTCTAGATGTTGTGTGGGCAGCTAGTGTTAGTTTACAGGCAACTATTCATTTACACATTCCAGCATGCATGTCTCCATATCTTCCTTTCTATTTGAGGAAACACAATCTTTCTATCAGCACCACTCATATAACAGTGGAAGCTATGATTTTTATTTTATTTGTTTTGCAAATAGTATTTTCTTCTTCACCATTTTCTATTCTCTTCAACCTTGTGGGTCCTCTCCCTTGTACAAGGCACTGGTGATATTTTGATGTGCTTGGGTCCTAAGTCTTGAGAGCATTCCCTGCTGACCTTCCCATCTTGAGTTTTGCCTTCTGTGGTACTCCTGGCCTTCAGGGCTGCAATGTCTGTCATGCATGTCATTCTCTAACATGTCATCCACAGTGTATGATGAGGGCACAGACACCTTTTGCAAGCTTGCTTGTGCCCTCATGATGGATTGGTAACCTGTGATTAATCTAAACTGCCAGTCAGTGACGATTCAGAGGACTTGGTGGTAGGCAACCCTTCCCATGGAATGTGCAGTGATGGAAAGTACCATCCAGAAGGGATGTCTTCACTTCTCTTGTCTTTTCTTCCTCTTTGGTACTGAGTTTTGATCTCAGGGCCTGCTGCTTGCTGGACACTCTACCATTTGATCCAAGCTACGGTCAAGTTCTTTTTAGGTAAAGTCTTTCATTATTGCTCAGACTTGTTGAAGATCCTCCTACCCTTAGTTGGCGGCATAGCTGAAACTACTGATGTGTGCCATCCAGACAGTTTGTTTGCTCAGATGGAGTCTTGCTAACCTTTTGCCTGGGTTGGACTTTAACTGCAGTCCTCTTATTCTCAGCCTCCAGTGTAGCTGGTATTATAGGTGTGATTCCTCTCTGAGGGGCCAGCCCTCCAGGGGTGATGGATAGGAAGACCAGAGTCTGTAGTGTCACATTATCCCCACTGGATCCTGAAATAATGAGAACTCTAAGTTTAAGGGCAACAATTATAAGCCATTTTCATTCTCTTATTTTCCCCAAGTAAAGTCATTTGTGTGTATTTGTGATTTAGTTTCTATTTAAATTTGAAAAAAGAACTGAATTGGCAAGGCACAAAGTCCCCTCTAGAAGTCATCTGTACCACCTTCCTATTTCTGTGAGAAAATCTTCCTAAGAAAAGAGGTCTTCAACCTTTCTGGTTCCTTCTTTTGAATTAGTCTTGTCTACTTAGAAGTACCATACAGCATGTGTCCATTTTGTCACAAATGCTATGGGGAGTGTGTTGTATCTGACCATGAATGGGGCTTTGTTGAGGGTAGCTGAGGCCCCCATGGGACAGAGACCTCAGCTGCAGTTTGTGGCTCTGAGTTCCCCAACCTTGTCCTTGCACACAGACTCAGAGAATCTGCTCTGCTGGTCCCCAGGCAAGCAGCACATGGGCACAGCTGGGCTGCCCCATGCAGGGAGGTTTTTGCTCTGGACTGTAGCACCGTGTTAGGGTCGTTTTTATTATGCCCGCAGTAATAAACTCCTGCATCCTCAGGCTTCACCTTGCTGATTTTCAGTGTGAAATCTGTGCCTGACCCACTGCCACTGAACCTGTCTGGGACCCCAGTAAATCGGTTGGAAACCCTATAGATCAGGAGTTGTGGAGACTGGCCTGGCTTCTGCAGGTACCAATGCAAGTATGTGTTTCCATTGCTATGCAGGAGGCTCTCACTGGACTTGCAGGAGATGGAGACTGGCTCTTCAGGGTTGATCGACAGGGAGAGTGGAGTCTGTGTCATCACGATGTCTCCACAAGATCCTAAAAATTAAAGACAATGCCAGGTCATGTATACAATTTTTCAGCAGGTTTCATATTGTTCCTCTTGCACATTATAGTCTAGAATACTGTTGGAATTTTGATTTACAATTTAAATATTCATTTTTAAGACAGGAGGTAAGATTTTCACCCAAAGGGCATTGCTCATACCATTTCACTCTATTTTTAGTATAATCTAGGTCCAGATACTCTGGAATCTTCCTCCCCTCACAGATCTAAACAGCACCTGCTGTCCTGAAGTATGAAATCCACACATCTCACATATGGATAGGACACACAACAGTAACAGTAATGTCCCCTACGCCTCACCCTCATACCCCATCTCCTTCCTCTTATCCTTCATCTCTCTGTGTCCTTACCAGGGATCCAGAGCATCAGCAGCCACAGGAGCTCAGCAGGGCATCTCATCTTGAGAGACTGAAATGAGGAGTCCTGATTAGTGAACTCAGGGTGAGAAGTTAAACTTAGCAAGGAGACTCCTCCCTAGGGAGCACTATGCAAATTGTATGTTGGGTACAGCAATGTGGCAAGACTTAAAGGGCATGGAAAGAGGCATCTTAGTTGTGTCAAATGATTTCTGTATTGAACGGAAGCAAGTAAAAACAAATTCCTTGCTGTCGGCCTCAGTGTGCAGTAGGAGGCCATGTGGACATTGTGGATGTATTGTTGCAGAAGTGGGAGGGAAGGGGCATTTGGACCAACATCTCTAAGACAGTAAGAAGACCCAATGCAGTAGAGGTGTGGGAATTCATCTCTTAGAAGGGAACAGTTACCTGTTGGCTCCTTCCTAGCTGAGATGATAAACAACTTGGCCCTCCCAAGTATGGCCCTTCAGTTTTCTACCGTTGACAGCAGAGTTGAGCTACACTGATAGCTTCTTTTTTGAATATAAGTTTTTTATTGTGAACATATTGTACCTAGGTGTTACAATCACATGAGCAAGGCAATGAGTACATTTCTTATCAAGCATTGTTGCCTCCTCTTTTTTTTTCACCCAACCATCCCTTCCCGCATCTCCACAACTACACTCCCTTCACAAGATACCATCCCTCCCCACTCCCTCTTAAATGGTAAAGTTAGTTTTTCCATATAGCGTCTTGTACATCTCATTGTTGCAATGGGTCAACCTCTATCCCTATTTAAACAATTTTTTCCCTTCTGTTTCACAAATTATACCAACATCAAATACAGTGAAACCAGGTATTATACTGTGGGGGGTAGGGACATACAAACAACAAAAAAATCATGTGGTAACTTATAAATATGTTAGAAACAAGAGCAAGAAATAACAAACCACTTTTGTCCTTATCTTTGGGTTCATTTTGCTTAACATCATCTTATCTGACCTTTTCTGCTTGTCTCAGATATATACTAGTTATTGCAAATAAGGGAAACCATGGGACCTATGTTTCTTAGTACCTGGCTTACTTCACTTAATATAATTTTTTCCAAGTCTTTCCATTTCCTAACAAATAGGGCAATGGCATTCTTTCTGTACTCCAGTAGTTTCCAAGTGGACAAAGCATGTTAGAAAGAAAGCTTACCAAGACCTTTTTCTTGGACTTAACAAGTTAAACTCTGTGATGCTCATGTGGAGAGATCTTGGCAGGGAGGAATACAAGAATTTTCTGTTTCAGCTAAAGAATTAATTTGCCCAGTTTAAAACAAATACAAAGGTGGGAATTTTACTTTCAGTTGTGAATTCAAAGTTCCTGAGACTACAAACTAATTCTGTGCACATTCTGTCATACTTATTTCCAGTTATGTCAGATTCATAAAACCTCCCTCCCAGCAGCACAACTATATTTATTACAGCATTATTCACCGTAGCTAAGATATGGAACCAACCCATATGCCCCTCAGTAGATGAATGGTTCAAGAATATGTATATATATATATATATATATATATATATATATATATATATATATAATGGAATTCTGTGCCACCATCAGGAAGAATGACACCACCCCATTTGTTAGGCAATGGAAAGGCTTGGAAAAATTATATTAAGTGAAGTAAAGCAGACACAAAGAAACATAAGTCCCATGGTTTTCTTTTTCTGCAATAATTATTTATATGTCTAGGATAATCTTACTAGACAAGCAGAAAAGGTCAAAAGCTATGTAATATGACCATATAAGATGATATTAAGCAAAATGAACTCCAAGCTATGGAAACAAGAGTTGTTTTCTTTGTTGCTGTTGTTTTTAATGTACTATGTGATTTTTTTGTGTTTATTTAGTATGATCTTCCTCCTATGGTATAACTCCTGTTGTCATTATATTTGATTTTGGTACCCTGCATCTTGTATATACATTTATCTATTTTGGGGAAGGGAAGGGGATAACAAAATGCTGAAACAAGGATACAGGTTGACCCATTGTGACAATGAGATGTACAAGACACTATGTTGAAAACAAACTTTACCACTTTGGGGGGAGGGAGGGACAGGGAGGGAGGAGTCAGGGTGTTGGGGAGGAAAGGGATAGTAGGTAAAAAGCAAAGGTGTGGTAACAATGATCAATAATAAATGTACTCATGAAATTGTAACCCCTTGTTACAGTGTCTGGTTTTTTTTTTGTCAGTAGTGGGGTTTGAACTCTGGAACTGGGCACTGTCCTTCACCTCTTCAGCTCAAGGCAAGCATTCTACCAATTGAGCCACAGTGCCACTTCCTCTGTATAGTATCTTTACAATCAAAACAAACAAAAAATCCCTTCCTCCCTTTGCCTTTTGGGCAATACTTGGTTTGAAATCAGGAATTCAGACTTGGGAGGCCTCTGGTTCTGTGTAATGCTGGTTTTTTTGGAGATGGAGTCTCATGGATATATCAGCCAATATTTTCAATTAAAACTGAAGCTCTAGTACTGTAACATTAGTGGTTTGTAGTTTAGTTCCTTAAGATTCTTCTTAGAGCTTCTAAGTTGACCTTACTGTCTAGTTGCATAGTTACACTTCAGTTTCTGCTCTTTCTGGCTGTTGATTTACATCAGATGATTTCACCATCCACTGCTCAGGTGAATTGCTACTGCTTATGCTGATTGCTTTGCCTAGGCCCCTCCAGGCTGTTTCTCAGCTTTGATAAATGAGTCTTTTGAAGTAGGAACTAAGCTGCATCAGGTGGACAGGGACAGCAAGATGGTGGCACAGATCCAAGTCCTTGTGCTCCTGCTACTTTGGATGTTTGGTGAGATATTTGAAAATGTTGCCATTAAAGTTCTTCTGCCTTCCCATTTATAGACTAATATCTGTGTAGAGATAAATATGCTGAAATAATATTACAATGCTGATTTTGATGAACAATTTCACTATATCCATGTTATAAAATCTGTGTGTACATAGTTAATATCAGTGTATCTTCCTGATTGTGGGTGTTTGTAGGAACATTGTGGTTACTCAGTCTCCAAGGCTGTGTCTGCAGGAGAGAGTGTCACCATCAACTGCAAGCCCAGTCAGAGTCTGTTATGGAGCAAGGATAATGAGAAGTATGTGCCTTGGCATCAGTAGAAATGGGGAGAAGCTCCTCAGCTGTTCATGTATTGTGCATCCACTCAGCCACCTGGAATCCATTAACAGTGGATCTGGGGCAGACTACACTCTCGCTATCAGCAGCATGCAGGCTGAAGATGTGGCAGATTATTACTGCCAACAGTATTATAACTTCCCTTTCACAGTGCTTCAGCCTCGATCACAAACTCCTGTCCAGGCCATGGGTCAGTGAGCATTGCTGTGTGAACAGCTGCCTTCTCACACAGCCCTGAACTGGCATCCTTCCTCCCTGTGTGAGAGGGAGCATTTCTCCATTGAGTCCTGGTAGGGTTTGCAGGGACCAGGAAATCTTTCAGGTGCTTTGGCTTCTGGATCTTTCTTTGAGGGAGATATTTGTAGCAAAATATGGTAAGATTGTCTGAGAGACATTGTTAGGAGTTCTTGTATTACAGGTATCTGAATATTTCTCATGTTCAAATGGCTGATGCCATGAAGTTAGTTTTTACTCTTTAGAGATAGTTGTAGCTGTGTGTGTGTGTGTGTGTGTGTGTGTGTGTGTGTGTGTGTGTGTGTGTGTGTGTGTGTGTGTGTGTGTGCATGTGAGTGCCATTCCATAGGCTTGAACTCAGGGACTGGGTGGTATTCCTGAGCTGCTTTTTCTTTTCTTTCCTTTACTTCTTTTCTTTTATTTTCCTTTCTTTTGTTGAAGGCTAGTGCTCTATTGCTTGAGTCATACATTTGCTTTTATTTTGTTGCTTAATTGAAAATATGAATTTCATGTACTTTCTTGAAGGTTGGGTGTCTTAGAATTGCAATCCTCAGATCTTAGCCTTCTGAGTAGCTAGGATTACAGGCATGGGCCATTGATGCTGGTGGGTCTAGTTCTTCTGGAGAGATCAATTCTTCTCTTCCCTTCCTTTAATCCTGATGGCTGCTGTTTTGATTCTATTCCTCATTGTTTTTGTCTCATTTACTTCTCAATTTTAAACCCAATCATTTCTTGGATTCGTTTCTTTCCCAATATTAAGTCCATGATAACTTGTTTCCA
Source organism: Dipodomys spectabilis (assembly GCF_019054845.1). NCBI lineage: Eukaryota > Metazoa > Chordata > Mammalia > Rodentia > Heteromyidae > Dipodomys > Dipodomys spectabilis. The sequence goes on from NW_024870814.1 coordinate 8,447,914, forward strand.
AAACTCAAACACAGAGGCCAAATACCCAGTTTATTTCTTCTGTCCCTGCACCTTGTTCACCAGCTGAATGAACTTCTGAGGTCAATTTCAAACAAACATACATCCCTATTCTGCCTCCTCACATCCTATTCTTTTTTTCAGGTCTTTCAGTCATACTTTCTTTTAAAAATAATTTTTGAATTATGCAATTTAATCATTAAAAATGTGTGACAGCATTTCCCATTAGATTTCTTCATCTTTGGTCAATTTTCTCTTTAGTTTATCCTTGGGCACCTCAGTCTAATATTGTTGTAGGAAGACAGTGAGGATCTTAGATTTACTATATGTTGAATTCCTATTGTAGTATGTCATTAACATGGGTATTTTAGTGTAAAGAAGACAAAAGACAAAGTCATCCTAATAATATTTCCCTATTGCTATCTGAAATCTAATGAGATTTACCTCCTGAAAATATATCAGTAAACCCAAGGTGGGCATTCTAAATTCTTTCTTATATAAAAGCTTTTCAGTTGGGTGCTGGTGGCTCAACCAGTAATCCTTGCTACTTACAAGGCAGAGGTCTGAGAATTGTGGTTGGAAGCCCTTCCAGATAGGAATGTCTGTGAGAATCTAATATCCATTTAATCCCCAAAAGGTAGAACTAGAGCTGTGACTCAAGTAGTAGAGCACTTTCCTTGAATGAAATAAGCTATGAGAGAGTTCTCAAGTCCTGAGTTCAAGATGCAGTATCCGTACACACACACACACACACACACACACACACACACACACACACACACACACAGACACACACACATCTCTTTTGATATTTCCTGTAAATATATAAAATATATAGTCATTGGGGTGGAGGTTTAGCCCAGTGGAAGGGCGCCTGCCTGGTGCGTGCAAGGCCCTGGGTTCAGTTCTCAGCCCTGGAAAAAATATATATATATAGTCATTTTTAAGACTTTGTTGAGACTTATACATTTATTTATTTAATTATGTCTGGGACTTGATTTAAACAACTGTAAGTATGAAAACAACCTTGAATACAATGAAGGTAGTTTGAGTAGAAATGGGTACTAGATAATAGGAAATGGTAGAACTCAGGGCCTGGGTACTGTCCCTGGTTAGTGTACTACCAGTTAAGCCACAGCTTCACTTCTGGCTTTTTGACAGTTAATTGGAGATAATAGTTACATTGATTTTCCTGCCTGGGCTGTATCTCAGCTTCCTGAGCATTTAGAATTACAAGAATGAGATGCTACTAGATGGGAATTACTTTTAAGCATCAAGTGGTATGGCTGTTATTGAAAAAATCATCATCAGTTAACAAAATAGTGATAATTGGCTTAAATTCTGTGTGTGTGTGTGTGTGTGTGTGTGTGTGTGTGTGTGTGTGTGTGTGTAGGGTTTTAGAGTCAATTTGGATCAAACAGGTAGGCAAAACGAGGTTGCAAAATGTTAATTGTTGACATTGGGGGTTATTGTACTATGTACTGTGTTTATATATAATTAAACATTCTATAAAGTATTAAAACAAAAGAAATGATATATCTCACGTTGACCAAAGAACTTGTTCTGAAGTCAGTTGCAGTTATAAAGCTTTGTCAGCAGATGGCAGAGTAGGATAAGTCATGTGCCCACTTGGGTCATAGCTCAGCTTGCTACCTACCAAGAACAGCGATTATATCGCTACCATCCAAGTACATCTATTGTACATCTCTATCATTTTATCTCTGCATCTTCCTATCTCACCATCTATCATCCACACACACACATCACACAGGCTTATTGAAAGGTATACTAAATAGGGAGGTTTCATTAAGTAGCTGATGAAGAGAATACCATGAAATATTCAGGCAGGAGTAGAAGTTTATTTACCTAACTTGTGCCCTGGCTGGGCTTGGCAGAGAGGCATGGGTGAAAAGGAAAGAGGTGGGTGGCAAACGTTCCTGGGCCAGGGCTTATCTAGGCCAGAGACAGGAAGAGGTGTGGCCAGGTGGGGGAAAGGTGTGGGATCAGGATGTGACCTCAAGGTCTAGGACCCTCCTAAGTTCAGATGGGAGGCATCTGACCAGAGGTGGCCCAGATTGTGACCTAGCAGGAGGGGAAGGTGAGTGCTTTCAGGTCTGCCAGTTACCTAGGTAGCAGATACTGGGCAGAGACTTAGCCAAGAGGTAGGGAGGTATCCCTGTGCAGACCTTACACATATATTTATATATGTATATTTCCACCTATCTACATTTAGAAAATTTTGTATTTATTCATTTAGTATAAGATGTTCTTTTCTGACTATAATAACAAGTAGTGTTTCATGGCAATCAAATATTTCCTATCCCAATACCATTGTGCTTTAACATAGATATCTAAGGTAGCTTTAAGGAATAGTTGTGGAATTTGATGTGTAAGAAAGAACTAAAGATCTATCACTCCTCGAACTTAGAGTATAATCCTTTTTTCTTGTAATCTTGGCTAACAATACTACCATTTGAATAGTTAATACAGTATGTAATATGTATAGCCTAGGATAGTCATGAAGTCTAAACTAAGTCAGTGGAAAAGGGAATGTTTCCTTTCTCAAAAGGATCACACTACCATGAAATTTGTGTCTACCCAGCTGTGAATGGTGGCGTTTACTACTCCTTCCAAGGTACACAATCTTACCCCTGTGGTATAGCCCAGAGCAAAACCTCTCTGTGAATGGAAGCCAAGATGTCCCCATGTGTTTCTTGTCTGGGAAACCAGTGGAAGAGTTGTTTAGTTCAGTATTCTGGACCAGCTGTGGATAGAATTTTAGCATGTACTTAAATGAAAATGTTATGCAGTATTTACGTTTAACATCTACTCATCCTACTATATATTCAGATCATCTTGGGATACTTATGATGCCTACTATAGAGAAGTGTTACACTGATAGGTGTTTTACTCCATTGTGTACAATACAGATTTTTTTTTGTCGATCGTGGGGTTTAAACTCTTGGCCTGGGTGCTGTCCCTAACTCTTCCTTTCAAGGCTATTGCTCTACCATTTGAGCCACAGCACCACTTCTGTTTTCTGAGTGGTTTATTGGAGATAAGAATCTCCTGGACTTTCATGCCCAGGCTGGCTTTGAACTGTGATCCTCAGATCTCAGCCTCTTGAGTAGCTAGGATTACAGGCCTGAGCCACTAAGGCTGGTTACAGCACAGATCTTTAAAATATTTTTCAGCATTTCTTGAATATTGGCATCAATTAGTTGTACAGGAGGTTTTATTTGGGTGGATCCATCACTGCAAGCAGTGGACCTTGATAGACTCTCTCCCTGCATCACTGTCCCTCCTTGCTCCCTTCCCAAATCAATCTCCATGTCATCATTCCATTGTCAAACATGTACATAAAGTATTTCCATCATATTTTCTCTCATTCAGCCTCTCCATTCACCCTCCCCTCTCCCACTTGTAATTACTATTTCTGTTACTGTCATTTAAATTCTTAGTGTATGCTAATATTCAAATGGGCTTTAACCTGATATTTTTGCATATATACTACCCTGATGGGATTGCACCTCTCACTTGTTGTCACGTTCCCTAACCCTACTACCCTATTATTCCAGACTTTAGTGAGCCCCATTTTGGTCTCTTTATCTACAGCTGAAGTAGACTTAGATATTATTCATCCTTTAATCTTTGCTTTTCCATAGCTAATCCTCTCCAACAGTCCTACTATTACATGTTTATGACATGTTCATATATTATAAACATGTTTTATGTCTCCCATATTTCTTTGTGCATTTACATGCACATTTATCTTTTAGGCTTAGCAAGAACCCATGAGAGAACGCATGTGAACCTGGCTTGCTTTGCTTAATATGAAGGCCCCAGTTTTACCCAATTCTTCGTAAATGACACAATTTCATGTTCAGCCAGGCCAAGCTCTATGGCAAACAAATTATAACACTTCCCAAAGGCCTCTTGAGTCTCACACAGGTCAGGCACAGATTTCATTCTGAAAATCAGCAATGTCTACCCCTCTGAGGATGCTGTTTACTATTGCTTCCAAAGTACAAAATATCTTACCCCTGTGGTACAGCCCAAGGCAAAACCTCCCTGTGAATGGTGTCCAAGCTGTCCCCATGTGCTTCTTGTCTGGGGACCAGCAGAGCAGATGCTCTGAGCCTGTGTGAGGACAAGCTTGGGGAACTCACAATATCAAGCTGCAGCTGAGTTCTCTGTCCCACAAAGGCCTTGGCTCTTCTCAACCACGTAGAATAAGCCACCATCAAGAAGAGCAGCAACAACAATAATCTCTTAAAAACTGCTGGTGAAAATGAACTTTTTGCCTATCCTGTGTTTGAATCATAATTCTCCTGATCTCCACCTCCAAAGGCTAGGATTAGAGGTCCAAGTCATCATAGTATTTTCTTCTGTCCCTTTTTTTTTCTCTTCAACATTGTGGGTCCTCTTCCTTGAATGAGGCACTGATGCTATTTTGATGTGCTTGGGTCCTATGTCTTGAGAGCATTCCCTGCTGACCTTCCCATCTTGAGTTTTGCCTTCTGTAGTACTCCTGGCCTTCAGCACCTTAAGGCCCTCTGTGAGTTTTCTAGTGATGCAGGCCAGCCCTCCAGGGGTGATGGATAGGAAGAGCAGGGTCTGTAGTGTCACATTATCCCCACTGGATCCTGAAATAATGAGAACTCTAAGTTTAAGGGCTTCCATTATAAGCCATTTTCATGATTTTCCTTCTCTTACTTTTCCGAAGTAATGTCATTTGTGTGTGTTTGTGATTTAGTTTCTATTTAAATTTGAAAAAAGGATGGAATTGGCAAGGCACAAAGTCCCCTCTAGAAGTCATGTATGCCACCTTCCTATTTCTGTGAGAAAGTCTTCATAAGAAAAGAGGTCTTCAACCTTTCTGGAACCTTCTTTTGAATTAGTCTTGTCTATTTACTTAGAAGTAACATATAGCATGTGTACATTTTGTCACAATGCTATGTGGAGTGTGTTGCAGCTGACCATGAATAGGGCTATGTTGAGTGTATCTGAGGCCCCCATGGGACAGAGACCTCAGCTGCAGTTTGTGGCTCTGAGTTCCCCAACCTTGTCCTTGCACACAGACTCAGAGAATCTGCTCTGCTGGTTCCCAGGCAAGGAGCACATGGGCACAGGTGGGCTACCCCATGCAGGGAGGATTTTGCTCTGGGCTGTAACACAGTGTTAGAGCATTTTGTACCTTGCTCATTGTAATAAACCCCTGCATCCTCAGGCTTCACCTCACTGCCACTGAACCTGTCTGGGACCCCAGTAAATCGGTTAGAAACCGTATAGATCAGGAGATGTGGAGAATGGCCTGGCTTCTGCAGGTACCAATTCAAGTATGTGTTTCCATTGCTATGCAGGAGGCTCTCATTGGACTTGCAGGAGATGGAGGCTGGCTCTTCAGGGTTGAAGGACAGGGAGAGTGGAGTCTGTGTCATCACAACATCTCCACTAGATCCTAGAAAGAAGGAAGTTAAGTTGGAGTCACATAAAAGTTTTTAGCTAGTTTCGTAAGTTTTCTTCATTGTACTAAATTACTATTTGAAATTTTATTTGGATTGTAAATATTCAATTTCACAGCAGGAAATTAACATTTGTAAACAGAGGTCTTTTTGTTTACTATCTCATTCTATAGAATAATTTTCAGCAGCATCTATGTCCAGATGCTCTGGACATAGCTCTAACCAGCCCACATAGCTCTAACCAGCACCTGCAGTCCTGAAGTATGAGATGCACACACTTCACATGTGGGCAGAACACAAAGCAGCAGTGATGTACCAGACCCCACCTGAAAACTGATCTCCTCCCTCCTTTCTTTCATCTCTCTGCGTCCTTACCAGGGATCCGGAGCATCAGCAGCCCCAGCAGCTGAGCAGGGCACCTCATCTTGAGACACTGAAATGAGGAGTCCTGATCAATGAACTTAGTGTGAGAAGTTAAACTTAGCAACGAGTCTCCTCCCTAGGTAGCACTATGCAAATTGTATGTTGGGTGCAGCAATATGGAAAGACTTAAGGGGCATGGAAGGAGGCATCTTAGTTGAGTTAAACAATATCTGTATTGAAAAGAGGCCAGCAAAGATAAATTGCTTGCTGTGTGCCTCAGTGGGCAATAGGAGGCCATGTGGAACATTTGGATGTGTTTGTTGGGGCAGAAGGAGGAGAGAAGGTGCATATGGATCAACCTCTCTAAGACAGCAAAGAGACCCAATGCAGTGCAGGTGTGGAGACTGGTCTCTTGGTGGGGAGCAGTGCCTGTGTGGTTCCTTCCTAGCTAAGTAGATAAGCAACTTTGCCCGCCCAAGTATTGCCCTTCAGTTTCCTACCATTGACAGCATAGACTAGAGCTCTGCTGATAGCTGCCAAGTAGACAAATATTAGAAAGAAAGGTTGGCAAGAGCTTTTCTTTGGACCTAGTGAATAGAACTCTGTGATGCTCATGTGAAGAGAACTTGGCATGAGGAAAATAGGAATTTCTGTTTCAGCTAAATAGCCAATTTCCCAGTTCAATATAAGAGCAAAGGATGAAAATTATCATGTAATAGTAAATAAAAATTAGTGGGAAATAGATTTACAAATTGGCAATCATTCTGTCATACTTATTGCTAGATATATCAGATTCATAAAAATATCCTTCCTCCCCCACTATTTTGGTAGTACATGGTTTGAGGGGATTTAAACTTGCTATGCAGACACTGTACCACTTCAGCAATGCCTTACTTCCTGCTTTATGCTCCTATTTTGGAGATGGAGTCTCATATAATTTTCAGGCCAGGCAGGTTTAGAATCACAGTTCTCTGGATCTCAGCTGTATGTGTAGTTAGGAGCCACTGATACCTAATAAAAATATTTTTACTTATTGTGCCAGTACTGGAGCTTGAACTCAGGGCCTGTGTGCTGCCTCTTAGCTTTTTCATTCATGGTTGGCACTGAACCCATGGAGCTATACCTCCATTTCTGGCTTTTTCCTGGTGAATTAGAGATAAGAGTCTCATGGACTTTGCTGCCTGGGCTGGCTTACAAGCATATTCCTCAGATATAGCTTTCTGAGAAGCAAGGATTACAGGTATGAGCCACTGGTGCCTAATTAAAAATATTTCTTAAGAGAAGAACATCTTGATTTCATCAGATGTAATGAATACTTATGGTATTTTTTCCTCCTATGAATGAACTTAGAAAAATCCTTGCCATATTCCAGTCCTTTCCATTGTCATGGATATTAGGCAGTTACCAGATTTGAAAAAGAGACTCATTTAAAAAAAAATCGTGGAATGCAGTCCTTTATTGTCTCAGGGCAATTTGAATTGAAGACTGGGCTTCCAAGATGGTCATTGTGGTGACAGTGTTGGGTCAGAGCTGGGAGGACATTAATTCCTGACTTCTTGCCTTTAGAGCTTTCAGAGAGCAGTTTGTGTTGTGATTTGTAGGAGGATGGAACAATTATGGAGTCTCATATTTCCTTTTAGTGTAGAAGTAACTCTGTGGATGGCTTTATCCAGAAGAGAAAGAAGAGTCTCTAAACATTGTGAAAAGCAGTTATGTTTATAGCTGACATCTGCCCCTGGAACATAGCCATAAAGACAAAATGGACAGACCATGACCTTCTTCACAGTCAACCTATGGGGGCTCATTTGTGTCATCTTAGCTTTATGGGTGGTGTAAATAAGAGGATTACAGTTCATATCAATCCAGGCAAAATATAAGACCTTATTAAAAATAATATTTGGAAATCTTACATCCTCAGAATACTGTTTACAGGGTCTGTGTTGTGGAAATGGTGAAGATAGAAGTCTCAGGTATTTGAAAATCATATTTACTTTTGTAGTCTCTGGTATGAGGGCTAGACTAGTTGAGGTGAGTTGTACATTTTCCTTGCATTCAATATAGGTTTGTGATTGATGAATAAGGAAATGTCAGTGGACGCTGTAGAATGGTTCATGACTATTATATCAGCATACAGGGAGATCTGAAATTCATGAGCAGCCTAAGCTATACGATGAGTTCTGTTAACAATAATCAAGTAAACAAAACCAACATAAGAAAAGAAAACAAGAATGTCATCCGCACATGTATTGTTCGTCTACGGTGTTTGAACTATAATTTGATTTGAAGCCGTTTGTTTTGTTGTGATTCTGGTACTGTGTGTAGTTTCTGGATGACAGCTATGCCATCAGCTTGCACTGAAAACCCTAGAGTACTCGACATGTATAACATGGCTTCTGAGAAGTCTGTGACTATAGGTGGAAGCAGGTGGTGGGATGGTGGATCCAAATGATGGGAAGAGCACTAGAAATCAAGTTTGATGAAGTAGGCAAATTTTCTGAGTGGACTTGTTTTATTATATGGAAATGATGGGACAGGTCCTTCACAGATTTGATACTCTGAGTTGCTGAGCTCAGTTATTGTGCTAAATAACTTATGAAGGGCAAAATATGCAAGGTATTTGAAAAAGAAAAGATGGGGAACAATAATTCTCTGAACCCCAAGATAAGAACTCAAACGGTTTTTCTTTGTTGCTATTGTTTCTAACTTATTTATAAGATGATTTTTTTTGTTGCTTTGTATGTCCCTCCCCCATGGTTTAACCCCTGTTTTCACTGTATTTGATGTTGGTATAATTTGGGGAGGGGAAGGGGAAAAAAAAATCGTTTAAATAGGGATACTGGTTGCAGCAATGATATGTGCAAGTCCTTTTGTCGAAAAACAAACTTTACAACTTTGGCAGGAGCGGGGTGGGGGGAGGGAATGGGTGGGTGGGTGAGGGGTGGTGGGGGGAGGATGGGAAGGGATGGGAAAGGAAAACAAAGGAGGAGGCAACAATGCTTGATGGGAAATGTATCTTGCTAATGTAATTTTAACCCCTCTATATGGTATTTTCTCAACAAAAAAAAAAAAAGAAAAAAGAAGGAACTTTAGAACTTTGGTGGGTTGTGGTGGTGGAGGGAGGCAGGGAGCTGGGAGGGCAGGAATGGTAATGGGAAACAAAGGAGGAGGCAACAATGCTTGATAAGCAATGTACTCATTACTTTGTTCATGTAATTGTAACGCCTCTGTACGGTATTTTTATAATAAAAAACTTATTAATAATAATAAAAAAAGAAATGATGTAAAATAAATTCTCCCTAGAGTTTGCTGTTCATAATGGTGACCAGCAGGGGGCAGCAAAGGACAACATTCCCCCTCCACTGCTCCTATTCTCCCCTCCTGTGCTAGGGTTCAACTCAAGACCTCTTGCTGCTGCTCTTCTCTTACTTGGCTTTTCAGTTGAGGGCTGGCACTGTGGCACTTGCTCCATGCCTCTATTTCCACCTTTTTCCTGTTTTCTTCGAGATCAGTGATTTTCAGATTAGTTTTCCAGGACTTGCTCCAAACTGTGCATTCTCAAATCTCAGCTTCCCAGGTTAAGCCACTGGTGTCTCCCCTATTTGCTTTTATAATTTGTTTTGTAAAGTTTTTATTTTGTGAACCATTAACTTTCCAAACCCTTTATAAATTATGTAGAAAATACTTCATTAGTTTCTCCAATCAAACCCACGTAGATAAGACCTTACCTATTTAATACAGTGTATTTACCCCTGTACAAATAACTTTCCAAATCTTGACTTGCTCAATGAGATTGTGAACCTCTTCCTGAAAATATGCGAATCATTTAATATTAGTCTTCCATGAAACAAAAATTTTCTTTATTCAACACATTAATATTACATTTCAAAACCTTCTGCAAAGGTGTTTTTTACAATCAGTGTCTTGTCTCTGGGACATCACTCAGAGTTCATTTCCTATGGAGTTAGTTGCCCCTTCCCAGGGTTCCTGCTAGTTCCTTTTTTTTTTCTTTTCACTTCTCAATAGTGTATAGCTTCCAAGGCCCAGCCTGCTTTCATTTATATACAATATTATCTAATGATTGCTCTGTGTCCCAATTCTGTACCTCCAGTTCAGACTGGTTCCTTGAATTTCAGAATTGCACATTCACAGACACTTAAGGTACATTTTCAGTTGGAGATCTCAAAATTCTAATTAAAGTCCAGATTCTCAGCCGTCTTTCAAATTTTCTTTCTGTTGGCTTCCCTCTCCCAGTAAACATCGTTCTAAATTCTGCCTTTTCCAAGTTCAAACACATGCAGTGATCATCTTTGATTTTTTTCTTCTGGCACTTCATCTCCAATATGCCAGTAAATAATTGTATTTGTTCTACTTTCAAAGCATGATGAGCTCTGGCTATCTTTCAGCACAGTCATCCTGGGGTTAAAAGCCTGAGTAGGCAGATGTATTTTAATGTGGTTATGCTTTTCAAGGGAAGTTAATATGGGACATATATATATATATTCAAATGGGACATATATATATGTATGGACATATACATATATATTAAGCTTTTTCACTGTCCCCAAATTATTTGATAAATATAAGGTGTCCCTGTGATGAAATCTTCACTCTCTGTCTTCCTACCCTGCATTTTAGAGGTAGTCATGGCCCTTCAAAATTTCCAGAATTAAGGAACTTGTTTTCCTACTGGAGTTTCCACATGTCATGAGGGTGGGGTTGAGTTGATGACTACTCTGTGTAACTCTTGAACTAGTAGATTTTCTTTTACATACAGTAGTTAAGGGTCCATGCTAGCATAAACCCAATAGATGCTGGAGAGGCATCATGAAGAATTATCTATATATTTGTTGGTGGATTTCCATTCATTGCTGGGAGGTAAATCTCTGAGAAGAGTCCTATCTCCTTGCCATGATAGTTATGCCAGTGGATTCAGGAATATCTTTTTTTCTTTTCAATTTTAATTAGAGTTTCATGAGTAAGATAATGAGTACATTTCTTATCCAGCATTGTCAGGAGTATATTGATGACCAAATTGTATTTCCTTGCATGTGGATGTTGTTTGAGTCAGGGATCTTGTCACAAGTCACAGAAACCAGCAGGTATAAATAGAAAAGAAATTTGCTAGAAATATAATGGAAAAAAGAACAGAAATGGAACTAGGTAAATGCAGTGCATGAGTGGAGAGAGATGGGGAAAAATGATGAAATAGGAGACATTAATCAAAATGCACTGTTAAGCTGACATGTTAAATTGAAACTCGCTATACCACACCTGCAAGATGATAAAATAAATAAACAGAAACAGAGAGAAACAGAGAAGTATAGATATACTTGTTAGATCTCATGCTTGATGGATTTGTGGTACAGTGACTAACACCATTTGTGAAGAGTTAAAAAGGTCTATTTTCTCATGGTTTTGGAAGTTCCAGTTGGCCGGTTGCATGCAAGAGGGTGATGGGAGACTGCAAACAAATGGGGAAATGACGTTCAACCCTGAAGTGATTTTCCAAGTTTATTAAATTTATATTTCCATTATTCAGTGGAATTTTTAACATATCTCATTGTAACTGACAAGACAGGGATATCATGGGAAATGGAAAAAACACTCACACTTTTCACTCCTTGCACTCAAGTTTTTTCTTGTGCATTCATGTTTGAGGTTGTGATAAATCATATCATTTCCTCAAATGTCATAGCTTAACACCAATGTATGTTGCTCTTGCAGCATTCTGGACAAGGAGTTGGCCACAGGTTCCAGGAATGGGGTCTGCCCAAATTTTCTTCAGGATCCAGTCAGAGTACAATAACTTTGTATTTGTGACATCTGCCAAACAAGAGCCCCTCAGGTGCTGCTAATTTTCCTTCCTTCCCTTCCTTCCTTCCTTCCTTCCTTCCTTCCTTCCTTCTTCTCTCCCTCTTCTCTCTCTCCCTCCCTTCCTCCCTCCCTCCCTCCCTCCCTTCTGCCTCTCTATTTCTCTTTCTTTCTTTCTTTCTTTCTTTCTTTCTTTCTTTCTTTCTTTCTTTCTTTCTTTCTTTCTTTCTTTCTTTCTTTCTTTCTTTCTTTCTTTCTTTCTTTCTTTCTTTCTTTCTGTCTTTCTCTTTTGCCCTTTCTCCCTTGTTTCTTTTCCTCTCCTTTTTTTCTTTCTTTACTTTCCTCCCTACTCCCGCCCTACTTCCTTCCTTCTTCCTTGTTTTATTTTTTCCAGCATGATTTGTTTTTATTAAGATTTATAAGCTGAGGAATTTAGCAATTAGGGTATTGAGTGATTTTGGAATATTGAGTCCATTTCAAATTATCTTTGAGTAGCTCCTCACTAATTCATCTAGGAGTCTAGGGTGTAAAAGGTTCTAAGTTGCTCTCACAAAGTCTAAATTGGTGTCTGTGTGTTTTCTGGTCACACAGTTACACTGTCTGTGTTGGTATCCTTGGGATCCCGCATCAGGTCTGTTCACAGCCCACTGCCCACACAGTTGCTTCCTTACTTCCTGACTGTTTTGCATGGGCGCCTGGAGGCTTGTTTCAGCTGTGCAGGTTTTATATTTATATGTGAGACGTTGCCTTGAGCAGAGAGCTGTATCAGGCAGGCAGGAGCAAGAAGATGAGCTTGATAGCCAGATCTTCAACACCCTGCTTCTCTGGGTGTCTGGTGAGAAACTTACCTGCTGGGATGCATTTAGTGCCTTTTGTAGAACTGTAAAAATGTTTTGAATGGAAGCAAGAAGTTTTTTCTTTGTTCTTGTTTCTGTTCTTTTGTCTAGTTTGTTTATCTGTCTTTGGGAAGGTAAAAGGGGACACAGAAATGAAGGGACAAAGTATAAACAAATGCAGCAGTGATACTCATGAAATAATATGTGGAACTATTCAACTTGTGTGTGGGGATGAGAGGAAGAAACTTGGAAAGAGTGAGGGACAGGGTGACATTGTCCAGAAAGAAATGTACCTGTTATCTGATTTATGTAACTGTAACCCCTCTGTAATCACCTTTATAATTACAATACTAAATGAAAAAAATGTAATAAGAAATGACAATCTCTAGTATGGACACAATAACGTACTGACTTATAGTACAATTAGAAGGTGTATGTTAGTGGTGTTTCAATGTATACATGATGAGGTTTGAGTGTGTGTGCATTTATGAAGGACCATGGTCCATTTGTGATTGCAGGTGTCTGTGGAGACATCATAATGACACAGACTTCACGTTCTCTGGCTGTGTCAATAGGAGAAAGGGCCATTATGAACTGCAAGTCCAGTCAGAATGTGAACAACCACATAGTCTGGTACCAGAAGAAAGTAGGGCAGGCTCCTAAATAGCTCATTTATGGTGCATCCACTCGTCCATCTGGAATCCCTGAGGGATTCATTGGCAGTGGGTCTGGGGCAGACTACACTCTCACTATCAGCAACATGCAGGCTGATGATGTGGCAGATTATTACTGTCCACAGTAGTATAACTACCCTCCCACAGGGCTTCAGTCTCGATCACAAACCTCCCCAGCCATGGGTCAGTAGTCCTTGCTGTGTGAACAGCTTCCTTCCAACACAATCCTGAACTGGCATCCTTAATGTCTGCCTGAGAGGTTGCATTTCAACATTTCATGGTGGTAGGGTTTGCAGGGACCAGGAATCATTCATGGACTTGGTCTTTCTGGATTTCTGTTTGTGGGAGATAATTGTAGAAAAATATGGTAAGATTGTCTGAGAGACACTGTTAGGAGTTTTTGTGTTACAGGTACCTGAATGTTAGTAATGATCTTATGGCTGATTGAATAAAGTTTCTCTTTACAGATGACTGTAGTACCTTTTCTTTCTTCTCCCTCCCTCCCTTTCTCTCTCCCTCCCTATCTTCCTCCTTCCCTCCCTCCCTCCCTCTTTCCCTCTCTTCCTTCCTTCCTTCCTTCTTTCTTCACTTCTTCATTCCTTCCTTTCTTTCATTTCCTTTTTTCTGTGTGTGTTGTTCCTAGAACTTGAATACAGGCCTGGGCAGTATTCTTAGCCTTTTCATTTTTTTTTTACCTCAAGGATGTTGTCTTCCCCACTTTTGTTTTTTTGAAGGTTAATTGAAGATAAAAGTCTCATGGAATTTCCTTGCCAGGTTGGCTGGGTTTGAACTGCAATGCTCAGATCTCTTCCTTCAGGGTAGGTAGGATTATAGGCTGAAATACTGGCATTGGTGTCTTTAGTGGGTCTGGATAGATCAATTCCTCTTGTCCCCGTGACTCTCTTTAATTCTGGATGCTTCTATTTTGATCCTATTACTTACTTTTCTGGTCTCTTTCATTTTCCAGTATTAAACCCAATTATTTTCTGAATAAATTTCTGTTCCACTATTAAGCCCCTGATCCCTTGTTTCAAAACCTCAAACACAGAAGTCCATATTCCTAGTTAATCTCTCCTTTCCTTCACCCTGTTTTCCAGATGTAATGGGTTTAGATACTGTTCACCGTAAAATTCCTCTTATCTTCCTTCAATCCTTGCCAACCATCTCGCATTTACACATATGTTTATTATATATGTTCATAGATTACAAACATCATATATGTCCCATATTCCTTTGTGTGTTTACATGCATAGTTATCTTTTAGGTTTAGCAGGGACACATGAGAGAAAGCATGTGACCGTCCTTCTGAATATGGCTTGCTTTGCTTACCATGAAGGCCCCAGATCTACCCACTTCTCTGCAAGTGACTCAATTTCATGTGAAGCCAGGCCAGGCTCCATGGCAAATGATTTATAAGACTTCCCAAAAGACTCTTGATTCCCACACAGGTCAGGCACAGATTTCACTCTGGAAATCAGCAATGTGCATCCTGCTGAGGATGCTGGAGTTTACTGCTGCTTCCAAGGTACACAATATGTTACCTGTGTGGTACAGCCCAGAGCAAAAACCTCCCTGGGTGGAGTGGCCCAGCTGTCCCCATGTGTGGCTTGTCTGGGTTCCAGCAGGGCAGATGCTCTGAGCCTCTGGGTGACATCCAAGTTGTAGTTGAGGTGTCTCTCACAGGGGCCATGGCTACTCAGTTATTCAGAATATCCACTATCAGGAACTCGAGCAAAAGCAAGTGCTAGTGGGGGTGGAGAATGAACTCTTGCCTAGGATTCTCTGCTCTGCATCTCCAAAGACTAGGATTACAGGCCCAAGTATCCCCACTTTACTACATACACATCTTAAATCCTGTAAGATATTCTCCATGTTTGTCTGTGCAGCCAGTTTTAGTTTACCTGTACCTATTAATTTATACATTGCAATGTGCATGTCTTAATACCTTCCTTTCTAGATGAGGAAATGTAATCTTTCCATCAGCACAGCTCTCCTTATTCTTTCTTTTATATAATAGTGGAAACTGTGATTTTTGTTTTACTTTGTTTTGCAGATAGTACTTTCTTCCTTCTTTTTATTCTCTCAGGTCCTTTCCCTGTGACAAGGTACTGATGCCATTTTATGTGCCTGGTCCTAAGCCTTGGATTTACTTCTGGCACTATGTTTTGTTTTCTGCTGACCTTCTCAGAGTGCAAGCTGTCTTCTTTGGTACTCCTCAACATCAGGGGTCTAAGCCCTGTCTTCTATGCCCTTCTCTCCCACTCCATACACAGTACATAACAAGGGACCTGTGGCCAGCTTGCTTGAGCACTCATGATGGATTGGTGACATGTGATAGGACTTGGTGACTATGCCCAGCGTCTTTGGTAATCATTGAGTCAATGAAGATTGAGAAGCATTCATATTGGCAACCATGTCCCATGCAATGTGCAGTGATGGCCAGTGCCACGCAGAAGAGATGACTTCACTTCTGTTGTTTATTCCCCGCCTCTGACAGTTTGAACAAGGGCTTCCCTCCTTGCAGACACTCTACCACTTGAGCCATGCCACTCTTACTCCCTTTTTGTTTTAGTTATATTTTAGGTAAAGTCTTTTATTTTTGCTCAGATTTGGCAAAGATCCTCTTACTTACAGCCCCCTGCATAGCAGGAACTACAGATGTGTGCCTTCATACCGGCTTGTTTGCTAAAATGGAGTTTTGCTAAACTTTTTCCTGTGTAGGGATTGAACTGTAATCTCAATCTCAGCCTCCTGAGTAACAGGTATTATGGGTATGGGCCACTGTGGGAGGCCCTCTGTGATTCTTCTTGAGATACAGGCCAGCTCTCTAGGGGAGATGGATCAGAAGAGCAGAGTCTGCAGCATCATATAATCCCCACTGGATCCTGAAATAAGGAGAACTGAAAGATTAAGTGCAATCATTATAAGGTATTTTCATAATTATTCTTTTTATTGCTTTTACGCAATAAGTTGTTTTATTGTGTTTGGGATTTAATTTATATCTCAATGTGAAAAGGAACAAAATTGACAAGGCACAAATCTCTTCTAGAAGTCAAGGATACCACCTTCCTGTGTCTGTTGGAAAATCTGAAAAAATATATCTTCCATCTTTCTGGAAACTTCCTTGAGTTAGTCTTTTCCACTTACCCAGAAGTGCCGTAGGGCATCTGTACTTTTCTGTCACAAATGCTATGGGTGTGTGTTGCAGGTGACCAGCAAAGGGGTTTCATTGAGTATAGCTGAGGCCCCCATGGGACAGAGACCTCAGCTGCAGTTTGTGGCTCTGAGTTCCCCAACCTTGTCCTTGCACACAGACTTAGAGAATCTGCTGGTCCCCAAGCAAGTAGCACTTGGGCACAGCTGGGGTGCCCCATACAGAAGGTTTTTGCTCTGGGCTGTAGTACAGTGTTAGGGCGTTTTGTCTCTTGCTGGCAGTAATAAACCCCTGCATCCTCAGGCTTCACTCTGCTGATTGTCAGTGTGAAATCTGTGCCTGACCCACTGCCACTGAACCTGTCAGGGACCCCAGTAAATCTGTTGGAAACCTTATAGATCAGGAGTTGTGGAGACTGGCCTGGCTTCTGCAGGTACCAATGCAAGTATGTGTTTCCATAGGTATGCAGGAGGCTCTCACTGGACTTGCAGGAAATGGAGACTGGCTCTTCAGGGGCAACCATCAGGGAGTGTGGAGTCTGTGTCATCACAATGTCTGCACTGGATCCTAGAAAGAAGGAAGTCAAGTGGGGAATCACATAAAAATTTTTAGCTGGTATTATAATTTTCCTCCATTGTGCTGAATTATTATTTGAATTTTGATTTGAATTGTAAATATTCAGTTACAAGTTGTGTACACAGAGGGTGTTCTTACCATCTCACTCTATAGAACAGTTTTTAGCAGAATCTAGATCCTGATGCCCTGGATTCTTCCTCCCCCTCAGAGCTCCAAACACCACCTGCTGTTACTTCATTGTGAAGTATAAGATATACACACCTCACACGTGAACGGAACACACAACAGCAGCACACCCCACCTGAACACCCTATCTTCTTCCTCATCCCCTTCATCTCTCTGTTCCCTTACCAGGGATCCAGAGCATCAGCAGCCCCAGGAGCTGAGCAGGGCATCTCATTTTGAGAAACTGAAAGGAGGAGTCCTGATCAGTCAACTTATGGTGAGAGCTGAGCTTTTATCTTAGCCTTAGCAAGGAGGCTCCTCCTAGGGAGCACTATGCAAATTGTATGCTGGGTGCAGCAATATGGAAAGACTTAAGGGTCATGGAAGGAGGCATCTTAGTTGCACCAAATAATTTTTGTATTGGGAAGAATCTAGTAAGGATAATTTGATGATGCCTGCCCCAATGAGCAGTCAGAGGCCATGTGGAATGTCTGGATGTGTTTGTTAGAGCAGAAAGGTAGGTGAGGTGCATATGGACCAACCTCTCTAAGACAGCAAAGAAACCCAAAGCAGTGTAGGTGTGGGGACTGGTCTCTTGGCGGTGAGCAGTGCCTATTTGGTTCCTTCCCAGCTAAGAAGATAAACAACTTTGCTCTCTCAAATATTGCTCTTCAGTTTCCTACCATTGACAACATAGACTTGAACTATGCTGGTAGTAGCCAAGTAGACAAAGCATGTTAGAAACAACACCTATCAATGGCTTTTCCTTTGTCTTAGTGAATTAAACTGTGTGATGCTCATGTGAAGAGAACTCTGAAGAGAGCGAAAAAGACTTTCTGTTTTACCTAGAAAGCTAATTGTCAGCTTGCAGATAAGCGCAAAGTTGGGAAATTACACTTTTAGTAGTGTACATAAATATCCTAGGAACTAGTTTTTATAAACTGGTGAACATTCTGTTATTGTTATTTCCATGTATATCTTCTCTTTTTTTTTTTAGTCGGTCGTCTGGCTTGAACTCTGGTCTTGGATGCTGTCTCTGCAATCTTTATCTCAAGGCTAGTGCTCTACCACTTGAGCCACTTCTGGTTTTCTAGTGGTTTATTGGAGATAAGCGTCTCTCGGACTTTCCTGTCCAAGCTGGCTTTGAACCATGATCCTCAGACCTCAGTCTCCTCAGTAGCTATAATTACAGGCGTGAGCCACTGGCACCTTACTATTTCCATCTATATCTATATCTGTACCTATATCTATATATCTATAGATAAATATCAGATTCATGAAAACATTCCCTCCAAATTTAGTAGTGTTTGGTTTGAAATCAGGTTTTCAAACTTCCTAGGCTGGTATTTTTCCATTTGAGCCATGCATTTCAAACTATTTTTTGCTTGCATTGTTGGTTGTTGAATCCTATGGACTTTTTAGCCCAGCTTAGTTTATAATCACAATTCTCTGGATTTCAGCTTTCTGAGTAGATAGCTAGAAGCCATGGTACCTGAACAATATTTCTTTTTATTAATTAATTAATTTTCATAGTTTACCTTATTGTGTCAGTCCTGGGGCTTCAACTTAGAGCCTGAGCAATGCCCCTTAGTATTTTTATTCAAGGTTGGCACCTTACTCCTTGAACTATACCTGTATTTCTGGCTTTTTTTATGGTCAATGTGAGAGAAGAGTCTTATGGGCTTTCCTGCAAGGGATGGTCTAGAACCACATTCCTTAGATCTCAGTCTCATGAGTAGCTAGGATAACAGGTGTGATCCACTCTTGCCTGGCCAAAAGCATTCTAAAGAGGATACTATCTTGATTTCATCAGGTGTAGTGAACACTTATGGAATTTTTTTCCCTGAATGGTCTTACAAAATTCCTTCCCATGTCTATTCTTTCTGGTCAAGCATATTATGCAGTCACAATCATAATTCCACAGTTTAAAGCTGGGAAGGTGGCTCTGTGATAGAGTACTTGCCTCACATGCATGAGGCCCTGGGTTTGATTCCTCAGCACCACATAAGCAGACAAATGCCGGAAGTGCCTCTGTGGCTCAAGTAGTAGGGCACTAGCCTTGAGCTGAAGAGCTGAGGGACAGCGCCTGGGACCAGAGTTCAGCCCCCACAACCGACAAAAAAAAATTCCACAGTTTACAAAGAAATTTCATTTATTAGAAAAGAAGGAATGCAGTCTTTTACTGTCTCAGGAGAGTAAGACTGGACTTCTCTGAGGCTTCATCCAAATTGGTCACTGCCATGAATGTATTGAGTCAGAGCCAGAAGGACATTAATTCCAGACTTCTTACCTTTAGAGATCAATCTGTGCTGTTTTCATCAACAATTTTATGGTCCTTTTACACATTGAAGAAATATAATATACCACCTCACAATGGACACATGATTTGTAGAAAAGTAACAACTAAGGCGTCTGTCACGTTTTCTTTTAGTGTAAAAGAAGTCTCCACACACTGTGAAAAGTAGTTATAGCTGATTTTTTGGGTTTCTAAAACCTTATTTTGTACTTGTCTAAATGGAATGAGCAATATTACAGGAACGAAAGAAAGCAAAATTTAACTCTTTGGAGCAGTCACAAAGCAAAATTGTAATGTTCTGCTGAAGTCTAGAGGAAAAAGTAACTTGTTAGAACTGTCTTGGGAGCATTAGTTCATGTTCTTGGCCTTGAAATTGGCATCTTCCTCCATCATGGTATTTTTGGCTTTCTTGTACTGTGGCAGGCTCCCTAGCTAACAGTTCCTAGCCGAGCTTTGAATCTTTTTTTATGCTATAATGTTTTTCAGCTTGAAAAAAATGATTGCCGTAAATTACCTTTAAAATAATGTAAAGAGGGAGATCATATCTGTTAAATGGAACACTTAACATGCACATTGAGTTGTCAATGTTATTTCTGGTTTTATGCTTAAGGTTTAAGATTGCTTTTGAAAGAAAATGTCCTGAAGCCAAGCACTGCTGAAAAGTCATCTCAATATTTTTTCTCTGTCCCTATGTGAAATCTGTGTGCTAATGAGATTTAGTTTCTGAATAGATATCAATATCTGAAAAGATAACCCAAGGTATGCCACTCTGAATACTTTTTGACATTAAAGTTTTTTAGCCAGGAGCTGTTGGCTCATAGTTGTACTACTAGCTACTCAAGAGGCTGACATTTGAGAATCATGGTTCCAAGCCAGCATGGGTGGGAAAATCTGTGAGACTCTGATCTCCAATTACCTTCCCCCCCAAATCTGAAAGTGGATCTGTGACTCAGATGGTAGAATGCTAGCTCTGATCACATAAGCTAAGGATCAGCACACAGGCCTTGAGTTATAGTTCTAGTATTGGCACACAAACTCACAAAAGTTTTGTACATGAATGATAATTATTTAAAATGCTGATATGAAGAAAGCCATGCCATTTGTTTATTCAGAATGTTTATGGAGTAGTTACTGTGTGTTGAGTGAAAAAATACTAAATTTTTATCTTTGAATAAATGCCCCAGGATGTGCCTATGTTTAGTTTCTGAGGAATCCTCAAAGCGCATTCCACAGTGGGTGCACCAGTATCCACCCACAGTGTGTTAGTCTTCCTTTCTTCCCACATCTGCATTGGCATCTATTGTTCTTTGTGTTCTTGATGATGGCCATTCTAAGTGGGGTGAGGTGTTATCTCAGTGTTGTTTTTATGTGCATTTTCTTTATGGCCAGAGATGCTGAGAATTTCCTCATTTGTGTATTGACCATTTTTATTTCTTTTTCTGAGATGTCCCTATTTAATTTCCTTGAGATTCTTTCATGAATTCTCATATTTTTTTTTCCAATTTCCCCTAAGATTTCTTTATTGAGGCTAAGTAACTCATAAATATCATAGTACATTTATTTGAATAGTACCACAAATAGAGCTAATCAAATTAATAGTGAAAATGTTAACTATTGTCCCTGAGATTTACTGTTGAGGGTCACATTTCATTAGGATAGGGAATATTAAGTTTGTAATTTACCTCTTAGCTTTTTATAAACCAGAGGAACAATCTCAATCTGGAAGGAAATAAGAGACACATAAATCCCTTCCTATGATTCTTGTTTGTAACTCAGACTAGAAAAAAAGAGGTCAGATAGGAAAAGTGACAAAATTTGCGGAGTAAATATAAATCATCTAGTATGAATCTCCTGACTATAATGACCTTAAGGTGCTAATATTTTCAATGTTACTTTTTCCTGTTTTAATTTTCTTTGATTTGTTTTTTGTTTATATGGAACTGAGGAATCAAACCCAGGATCTCATGCATGCCAGGCAAGCACTCTACGACTATGCCACATTCCCAGCCCCAGGTGCTAATATGTTTTGAACCCATGAAGGGCATTATGAACATTTTTATAACTGAAATTATTTTAATAAAGAGGAATTCTCATATTTCCAATCTGGAACCCCCTCTATTTTCCCTTATTCACATCCTTTCCAAATATTTTCAAAACTTTCATTTTATTTTTTCCAGTCAATGTTTCATTTTGGGTGCACAATACTTTTCTGCATTTCCTGATTATTAGCCTTTACCAGGCATTGGGTTCTCATCGTCTGAGAATTACCTATTGATAACAGATATACCCACTCTCTACTTGCTTATATTACTATCTTAGGACTTCCTATTTTTCCTCTTCATCTCTTATCCCTTAATAATTGAGCCTCAATTTTGTGCAGGGAAATAGTATCTCAGTTCGAAAAAGAAAACTGGTCAGCACTGGATTAGCACTGCAATTAGGACCAGTGACCAACTGACATTTCTGGGTTCATGTTTTGGAATTTTCTGGGTGTTTCTGAAGACTTTTCACTTTATTTACAGCACTGATGCTTGATAAGAAATGTACTCATTACATTGCTCATGTAATTGTAACCCATCTGTATGGTATTTTAACAATTAAAAAAAAGGAAAATGGACTCTGGTAGAGGAGACCTCTGGACACATTGTCAGTCATAGTGAGGAGGAGGAGGAAGAGGAAGAAGGAGTTTGGGTCCAGAGTGACTGCTTTGGAGCAAATTTCTCTCCCTGCCCCACATTAAGCTGTTCTTATATATGGCTTGTTGGGGATCAGCAGAGAGATTCTCTGAGCTTGTGTGTGAGGACAAAGTTGGAGAACTTGGAGCAAGCTCCTGCTGATGCTCTGTGCCCCAGGCACCATGGCTATACTTACGTACTCAGCATAGCCACCATCCAGTACACCAGCCACAGAAGGTGCTGGTAGGGTTGTGAGGAAGATATACCCTTCTAAACTGTTGATGAGAATGAACTCTCTGCCTGGCTGTGTTGGACTCATGAGTCTCCTATACTCCATGGCCAAAAGCTCAAGTAACTCCACTTGGCCACATTCACATCTTAAACCCTTTAAGAGAGTCTCCTTGTTGTCTGTGCAGCTGGTGATAGTTTACATGCGTCTATTCATTTACATATTCCAGCGTGCATGTCTTATTTTCTTTTCTAAGCAAGAAAACATAATATTTCCACCAGCACCACTTTCCACAGTGTTTATTTTATATAATAGTGTAAACCAACTGCAAGTTTTGGTTCATTTGTTTTGTAAACAGTATTTTTTCACTCCCACTTTCTTTTTTCTCCATTGTCTTGATCCTTTCCATATAAAAAGGCACTGATGCCATTTTTATGAGCATGAGTCTCAAGCCTGGGGTGCCCTCCCTGCTCTGTATTTTGCTCACTGCTGACCTTCCGACCCCAGTGCTGCCTTCTGTGGACCTCCTTGCCAACAGAGCTCTAAGGTCTGTCTTGAATGCCATTCTGTCCTATGTCATCCACAGTATAAAATGACGGCACAGGCACCTTTGACCAACTTGCTTATGAGCTGATGATGGATTGGTAACATGTGGTTGGATTTAAGGTGCTTATGGGCAGGATCTTTAGTAATCATTGAATTAGCAAAGTTTCAGAGTTATTCATGGTGGGAACCACTTCCCATGGAATGTGCAATGATGTCAGGTACCAACAAGAAAGGATGTCTTCACTAGTGTTGTCTTTTATTCCTGGGTTCTGGGTTTCATCTCAGGGCCCCTTGTTTGTTAGACACTCTACCACTTGAGCCGAGCCACCCCTAGTCATTTTTGCTTTGGTTAATTTCTAGGTAAAGTCTTTCATTTTTGATCAGATCCGACAAAGAGCCTTCTACCTATAACCTCCTGCATAGCTGGAACAATAAATGTGTGTGCCATCCAGCCAGTATGTTTGCTCAGATGACATCTTGCTAACCCTTTCCCTGGGTTGGGCTTTAACTACAGTCCTCTTAATCTCAGCATCCTGAGTGGCGGGTATTAGAGGTGTGCGGCACTATGAGAAGCCTTTCTGAGTTTTTCTTGAGATGCAGACCAGCTCTTTAAGGGTGATGTATAGAAGACCGATTCTACAACATCATATCCTCTCTAGATCCTGAAATAATGAGAATGGAAGTGAAAAGAACATGTCATTTTCATGATTTTCCTTTTATTACTTTTTAAAAGTGAAGTAATTTTTGTGTGTTTGTGACTTAGTTTCTATTTCAAAAAGAACAAAATTGGCAAGGCACCAAATCTTTTGCAGAAGTCACACGTTCATTTGTCCGTGGGAAAATCTTCCCAAGAAAACAGGTCTTCAGCCTGTCTGTAAAATTCCTTCACTTAGTCCTGTGTGCTTACTCAGAAGTGACTTGTGGCATCTGTACACTTTTGACACAAATGCTTTGGGACATCTGTTGCAGCTCACCAATAATGGTTTTGTTGAGTGTAGCCGAGGCCCCCATGGGACACAGACCTCAGCTGCAGTTTATAGCTCTGAGTTTCCCAACCTTGTCCTTGCACACAGACTCAGAGAATCTGCTCTGCTGGTCCCCAGGCAAGCAGCACATGGGCACAGCTGGGCTGCCCCATGCAGGGAGGTTTTTGCTCTGGGCTGTAGCACAGTGGTAGGGCATTTTGTATCTTCCCCCAGCAATAAACTCCTGCATCCTCAGGCTTCACCTTGCTGATTGTCAGTTTGAAATCTGTGCCTGACCCCCTGCCACTGAACCTGTCTGGGACCCCAGTAAATCAGTTAGAAACCTTATAGATCAAGAGTTGTATAGACTGGCCTGGCTTCTGCAGGTACCAATGCAAGTATGTGTTTCCATCGCTATACAGGAGGCTCTCACTGGACTTGCAGGAGATGGAGTCTGGCTCTTCAGGGTTGATGGACAGGGAGAGTGGAGTCTGTGTCATCACGATGTCTCCACAAGATGCTAAAACATGAAAGACAAGTGCCAGGTCATGTATACAATTTTTTTGGCAGGTTTCACTATGTTCCTCTTGCACAGTATAAGCTAGAGTACTGTTGGAATTTTAATTTATAATTTATATATTCATTTTAAGACAGGATGTAAGATTTTCATCCAAAGGGCATTGCCCATACCATCTCACTCTATTTTTAGCAGAATCTAGGTCCAGATGCTCTGGAATCTTCCTCTCCTCACAGATCTAAAGAGCATCTGCATTCCTGAAGGATGAAATCCACATCTCCGGTTGGGAAGGTGGCTCAGTGGTAGAGTGCTTGCCTTGCATGCATGAGGCCATGGGTTCGATTCCTCAGCACCACATAAGCAGAAAAAAAAGCCGGAAGTGGCGCTGTGGCTCAAGTGGTATATCACTATCCTGAGGTGAAGAGCTGAGGGACAACACCCAGGCCCAGAGTTCAGGCCCACGACCGGACCCCCCCCCCCCTAAAAAAAACCACATACATCATACATGTGGATAGAACACACAACAGCAACAGTAATTCTCCCTAGGCGTCACCCTCACACCCTATCTCCTTTCTCCTCTCCTTCATCTCTCTGTGTCCTTACCAGGGATCCAGAGCATCAGCAGCCCCAGGAGCTCAGCAGGGCATCTCATCTTGAGGAGTTAAACTTAGCAAGGAGACTCCTCCCTAGGGCGCACTATGCAAATGGTATGGTGGGTGCAACAATGTGGCAACACTTAAAGGGCATGGAAGGAAGCATCTTAGTTGTGTCAAATAATTTCTCTATTGGATGGAAGCAAGTACAAACAAATTCCTTGCTGTTTTCCTCAGTGGGCAGTAGGAGGCCATGTGGACATTCTGGATGTATTATTGCAGAAGTGGGATTGGAGATGCATTTGGACCAACCTCTCTAAGACAGTAAGGAGACCCAGTGCAGTAGAGGTGTGGCAATTCATCTCTTGGAGGGGAACCTATTGGCTCCTTCCCAGCTAAGAGATTAACAACGTGGCCCTCCCAAGTATGGCCTTTCAGTTTTCTATCATTGACAGCATAGAGTTCAGCTACAGGGATACTTTCTTTTTTTTAAATAAGTTTTTATTGTGAAAATACTGTACAGAGGGGTTAAAATCACATGAGCAAGGCAATAAGTACATTTCTTTTTTTTTTTTTTCCGGTCCAGTTGTGGGGCCTGAACTCTGGGCCTGGGAACTGTCCCTCAGCTCTTCAGCTCAAGGCTAGTGTTCTACCACTTGAGTCACAGCACCACTTCCAGCTTATTTTCTTTTTGCTCATGTGGTGCTGAGGAATCGAACCCAGGGCCTCATGCATGTAAGGCAAGTACTCAATCACTGAGCCACCTTCCCAGCCCAATAAGTACATTTCTTATCAAGCATTGTTGCCTCCGCTCCTCCTTTCCCCCCCTCCCGGTCTATATTTTAAAGTTCATTTTTCAACATGGCATCTTGTACATCTCATTGTTGCAATGGGTCAACCTGTATCCCTATTTAAACAATTTTTTCCCTTCTGTTCCCCAAATTAAACTAACATCAAATACAGTGAAATGAAGAGTTATACCTTGGGAGGAAGGACCTACAAAGCAACAAAATATCACATGGTGCCTTATTAATACATTAGAATGAAGAGCAAGAAAGCAAAAAACCACTTGATTCCTTATCTTGGGGTTCTTTTTGCTTACCATCATCTTATCTGACCTTTTCTGCTTGTCTCAGATATTGCAAATAAGGGAAACCATGGGACCTATGTTTCTTTGTACCTGGCTTACTTCACTTAATATAATTTTTTTCCAAGTCTTTCCATTTCCTAACAAATGGGGCAATGTCATTCTTTCTGTACTCTGTACATAAAGTACTCTGTACTCTTTCTGTAGTTTCCAAGTGGACAAAGCATGTTAGAAAGAAAGCTTAGCAAGACCTTTTCCTTGGACCTAGCAAGTTAAACTCTGTGATGCTCATGTGGAGAGAACTTGGCAGGGAGGAATACAAGAATTTATGTTTCAGCTAAAGAGTTAATTGCCCAGTTTAAAACAAATGCAAAGGTGGGAATTTTACTTTCAGTTGTGAATTCAAAGTTCTTGGGAACTACAAACTAGTTCTGTGCACATTCTGTCATACTTATTTCCAGTTATGTCAGATTCATATAAACCTCCCTCCCAGCAGCACAACTATATTTACTGCAGCATTATTCACCATAGCTAAGATATGGAACCATCCCATATGCCCCTCATTAGATGAATGGATCAAGATAATGTATATATATATGCATATATATGTGTGTATATAATACAGTTCTATGCCACCATCAGAAAGAATGACACTAGCCCATTTGTAAAGAAATGACAAGTCTTGGAAAAATTATATTAAGTGAAGTAAGCCAGAAACAAAGAAACACAGTTTCCTTTTTTTTCAATAAGTACTATACATCTCAGATAATCTTACTAGACAAGCAGAAATGGTCAAAAGCTATGTAATATAAGATGATGTTAAGCAAAATGAACTCCAAGATATGGACACAAGAGGTTTTTTTCTTTGTTGCTGTTGTTTTTAATGTACTATGTGATTTTTAGGTTCTATTTTGTATGTTTTTCCTTCTTTGGTATAACCCCTGTTGTCATTATATTTGATTTTGGTACCCTGCATCTTGTATATACATTTATCTATTTTGGGGAGGGGAAGGGGGATAACAAAATGCTGAAACAAGGATACAGGTTGACCCAATGTGCCAATGAGAGATACAAGATATTATGTTGAAAACGGACTCTACAAATTTGGGGAGGGGGGAGAATGGAGGGAGGATTCAGGAACCTGGGGAGGGAAGGGATAGTAGGAGAAAAGCAAAGGAGGCGCAACAATGATCAACAAGAAATGTATTCACAAAACTGTAACCCCTCGGTACAGTATTTTTTTTTTTTTTCATGATCATGGGGTTTGAACTCTGGGCCTAGGCACTGTCCTTCAACTCTTCAGCTCAAGGCAAGCACTTTGGTGTTTGGTGAGATATTTGAAAATGTTGCCATAAAAGTTCTACTGTCTTCCCATTTATAGACTAGTATCTGTGTAGAGATAAATATACTGACATTACAATGTTGTTTTGATGAAAATCTTCACTATTTATATTCATGTTATAAAATCTGTGTGTACATAGTTATGATCAGTGTGGCTTTCTGAATGCTGGTGCTTGTAGGAACATTGTGGTTACTCAGTCTCCAAGGTCCTTGGCTGTATCTGCTGGGGAGAGGGTCACCATCAACTGTAAGCCCAGTCAGAGTCTGTTATGGAGCAAGGATAATGAGAAGGACGTGCCTTGGTATCAGCAGAAATGGGGAGAAGCTCCTCAGCTGTTCATGTATTGCGCATCCACTCAGCCACCTGGAATCCATTAACAGTGGATCTGGGGCAGACTACACTTTCGTTATCAGCAGCATGCAGGCTGAAATTGTGGCAGATTATTACTGCCAACAGAATTATAACTTCCCTTTCACAGTGCTTCAGCCTCGATCACAAACCTCCTGTCCAGGCCATGGGTCAGTGAGCCTTGCTGTGTGCACAGCTGCCTTCTCCCACAGCCCTGAACTGGCATCCTTCCTCCCTGTGTGGGAGGGAGCATTTCTCCATTGAGCCCTGGTAGGGTTTGCAGGGACCAGGAGATCTTTCAGGTGCTTTGGCTTCTGGAACTTTCTTTGAGGGAGATAATTGTAGCAAAATATGGTAAGGTTGTCTGAGAGACATTGTTAGGAGTTCTTGTATTACAAGTATCTGAATATTTCTCATGTTTAAATGGCTGATGCCATGAAGTTAGTTTTTACTCTTTAGAGATAGATGTAGTTGTGTGTGTATGTGTGTGTGTGTGTGTGTGTGTTTGTGTGTGTGCATGTGAGTGCCATTCCATAGGTTTGAACTCAGTGCCTGGGTGGTATTCCTGAGCTGCTTTTTCTTTCCTTTCCTTTCCTTTTGTTGAAGGCTAGTGCTCTACTGCTTGAGTCATACATTTGCTTTTATTTTGTTGGTTAATTGAAGATATGAGTTTCATGGACTTTCTCGCAGACTGAGTCCCTTAGGAAAGCAATCCTCAGATCTTAGTCTTCTGAGTAGCTAGGATTACAGGCAGGAGCCGTTGGTGCTGGTGAGTCTAGTGCTTCTGGATAGGTCAATTCTCCTTCTCTCCCCTTCCTTTAATCCTGGAGTCTTCTATTTTGTTCCTATTCCTTATTTTTGTCTCATTTACTTCTCAGTATTAAACCCAATCATTTCCTGGATTTATTTCTTTCCCAATATTAAGTCCATGATACCTTATTTCAAAACCTCAAGCATAGAAGGCCATATACCTAGTTTATTTCTTCTGTCCTTCCACCTTGTTCACCAGCTGAATGAACTTCTGTGGTCAATTTCAAACAAACATACATCCCTATTCTACCTCCTCACATCCTGTTCTTTTCAGGTCTGTCAGTCATACTTTGTTTCAAAAATAATTTTTGAATTTTGCAATTTAATCACTAGAAATGTGTGACAACATATGCCATTTGATGTCCTCATCTTTGGTTAATTTTCTCTTTAGTTTATCCATGGGCACCTCCATCCAATATTGTTGTAGAAAGACAGTGAAGATCTTAGACGTACTATATGTTGAATTCCTTATGTAGTATATCATTAATGTGGGCATTTTACTGTAAAGAAGACAAAAGAGAAAGCTATCCTAATATTATTTTCCTATCACTATCTGAAATCTAATGAGGTTTACTTCCTGAAAAGGTATCAGAAAACCCAAGGTGGGCATTCTAAATTCTTTCTTACATAAAAGCCTTTCAATTGGGTACTGGATGAACCAATAATCCTTGCTACTTACATGGCTGAGGTCTGAGAATTGTGGTTGGAAGCCCCTCCATGTAGGAATGTCTGTGAGAATCTTATCTCCATTTAATCACTAAAAAAGTAGACCTGGAGCTGTGACTGAAGTAGTAGAGCACTTTCCTTGAATGAAAGAAGCTATGAGAGACCTCACATGTTTTGAGTTCAAGATACAGTACCCATACACACACACACACACACACACACACACACACACACACACACACACACACACACCCCACACACAAACGAATATGTTTTTTGATATTCTCTGTAACTATTTAAAATATGTACTCATTTTTTTTATTGTAAAGATACTATACAGAGGGTTACAGTTGCATGAGTGAGGTAATGAGTACACTTCCTCTTGAACATTGTTACCCCCTCCATTGTTTTCCCCCTACCATCCCCTCCCTCCCTCCCTTCCCCGAGGTTCTTTTTTTTTTTTTTGATTGTGATTAAGTGATTACATAATTTCCGGAAATTCACAGTATTGTGGAATAATGATGTTCATTTAAAGTCACAAGTTCATTCTAACTTTCCTGGAGCAAATTGTCTATCACAGTCTGTAATATATAACGGTGTTCACATGTTATATACCATATATGTGATCAGCAGCATGGGGATATTTAGTAGTGGTTCAACCAGATGAGTGGGAGTTCTTTGTTTCTTAAGTCCTGTTAGTTTTGTCATATCACCTAACATTTTGGCTTTAGCATCCACTTATCAGGGAGACCATGTACCATTTGTCTCTTTGCTCTTGGCTTACCTCGCTCAACATGATTCCTTCTAGCTCCATCCATTTCCCTGCAAATGCCATTATTTTGTCATTTCTAATGGCTGCATAATATTCCATTGTGTATAGATACCACAATTTTTGGATCCATTCATTTGTGGTGGGGCATCTAGGTTGTTTCCATATCCTAGCTATTGTGAACAGTGCTGCAATAAACATGGAGGTGCACGTGTCCTTGTATATTGGTTCCTGTTGTTCAGGGTAGATGCCTAGAAGTGGTATGACTGGGTCGTAAGGGAGGTCAATCTTTAGCTTTCTAAGGACCCTCCAGACTGCTTTCCAAAGTGGTTGTATAAGTGTACATTCCCACCAGCAGTGTAATAGGGTTCCTCTTTCTCCACATCCCCTCCAGCATTTGTCGTTGGCTGATTTGTGGATGTGGGACATTCAGACTGGGGTAAGGTGGTATCTCAGGGTTGTCTTTATTTGCATTTCCTTCACCACCAGGGATGATGAACATTTCCTCATGTGTTTCTTTGCCATTTTTATTTCTTCATTTGAGAAGTCCCTCTTTAGTTCCCTTGCCCATTTAGTAATTGGTTTGTTAGGTTTGGGAGGGATTAGTTTCTTGAGTTCCCTGTATATACAGGATGTTAACCCCTTGTCTGATATATTGCTGGTAAATATTTTTTCCCAATTAGTTGGTTGTCTTTCTAGCTTAGTTGCGATAGATTTAGCTGTGCAGAAGCTTTTTATTTTAAGGTAGTCCCATTTGTCGAGTCTCTCTCCAACTTGTTGTGACCCTGGGACTCTGTTCAGGAAGTTCCTTCCTGTGCCTATTAGTTCAAGTGTCTCTCCTACTCTGTCCTGCAGTAGTTTCAGAGATTCAGGTTTAATGTTAAGGTCTTTAATCCATTTTGAGTTGATGTTGGTGCATGGTGATAGGCTGGGGTCCACTTTTAGTTTTCTGCATGTGGCTGCCCAGTTTTCCCAGCACCAGCGGTTGAAGAGGCTGTGTTTCTTCCATCGTATGTCTTCGGCTTCTTTGTCAAATATCAGCTGGCTGTAGGCCTGTGGATTTATATCTGGATCTTCTATTCTGTTCCATTGGTCTTCGGGTCTGTTTTTGTGCCAGTACCATGCTGTCTTTGTTATTATAGCTCTGTAGTAGAGTTTGAAGTTCGGCATGGATAGCCCTCCCATATTGTCTTTATCCCCTAGAATTGTTTTGGCTATTCTAGGTCTTTTGTTGTTCCATATGAATTTTTGGACTGTTTTCTGTATTTCAGTGACATATGTCATTGGGATTTTAATAGGAATTGCATTGAATTTGTATATTAGTTTTGGAAGTATTACCATCTTTACTATATTAAGTCGGCCTATCCAGGAGCATGGGAGGTCTTTCCATTTCCTAGTGTCTTCTGCAATTTCTTTCTTTAACTTTTTATAGTTCTCATTAAATAGTTCTTTTACATCTTTGGTTAGGTTAATTCCTAAATATTTTATTTTTTGGGAGGTTATTGTGAATGGGGTTGCTCCCTTTATTTCCCTCTCTTCCTGTACATTATCAGTGTATAGGAAGGCAACTGATTTTTGTGGGTTTATTTTGTATCCTGCTATTTTGCCAAAGAGATTTATGATTTCTAAGAGTTTGGGGATGGAGTTTTTGGGGGGGTCTGTCTCCATTCTCTTGATGTGGGCGCTGAGGGCAATAAATTTGCCCCTCAGGACTGCTTTGCGAGGTGTTTTCATTTTCATTGAGTTGTAGGAAATGTTCTATTTTTTCTCTGATCTCTTCCATTACCCAGGCATTGCTAAGGAGTGTGCTGTTCAATTTCCATGTATTAGAGAAATTTCTGCGGTATGCTTTGTTATTGAGAACTAGCTTGATTCCACTGAGGTCAGATAGGATACAGGGGATTATGTGGATCCCTTTGTATTTGCTTAAGTTCCTTGCATGAACTATGATATGGTCTATTTAGGAGAAAGTTCCATGAGCTGCTGAGAAGAATGTGTGCTGTGTTGTTTTAGGGTGAAATACTCGGTAGATGTCAGTTAATTCCACTTGAAGTATGGCCTCATTTAATTCGGTAGCTTCTTTGCCAATCCTCTGGTTGGTAGACCTGTCCTTTGGTGAGAGTGGTGTGTTAAAGTCTCCTAGTATTATCGTATTGGGATCTATTTTATTCTGTAAGTCTGAGAGTATTTGTTTAACATATCTGGGTGCACCAATATTTGGGGCATATAAGTTGATGATGGTAATATCCTCCTCTTGGATTGTTCCCTGTATTAATATGTAGTGTCCATCCTTGTCTTTCTGTACTGATTTTAATGAAAAGTTTATTTTGTCAGATATCAACATAGCTACACCTGCTTTCTTACCTGGGACATTTGATTGGTAGATCCTTTTCCAACCCTTCACTCTGAATTTGTTTGTATGTTTGGCTGAGAGGTGGGTCTCCTGAAGGCAACAGATGGAGGGTCATGTTTTCTGATCCAGTCTGCAGTTCTTTTTCTTTTGATTGGCCAATTAAGCCCATTAATATTAAGAGATAGTATAGAGAGATGCATTGTTGTCCCTGTCATTCCCTGTTTTCCTGAGTTTTTCTTCTTTTCTTTCCTCCTGTGCTTGCTCAGTTAGACTTTGATTAATGCCTGTCTGGGTGCAGGTCCCAGTTCCTGGTTGCTTTCTTCAGGTTGTGTCCCCCTGTTAGTATTCTTTGTATTGCTGGCTTAGTGTTTATGTATTCATTTAATTTTTCTTTGCTATTAAAAATTTTCAGTTCTCCATCAAATGTAAATGCTAACTTTGCTGGGTATATCAGTCTGGGTTGGCAGTTATTGGCTTGGTTCTCCGCGCACACGGTATCCGGTGACTCTAAGAGGCCCTGAGCATAGAATCAACACAGTTTTTATAGAATTGAACAAATAACTTTAAGGAACTTTTACATAAGAAATTACATGATTGGTTAACATTTACATTTAAAGCAAGCCAAGACTGGCAAGTTATGATTGGTTGACCTTTACAGAAAAATGTCCTTGGTCCATAGCTTGACCGAAAAATGGTTATGAGTCACACCCAGACCAACAGAATGCATGGCATGTCTCGCCCTGGGCTCTGAAGAACTTGTTGGTTAGAAACTCTTAGTCCTAGGTGGCTGAGGGGCAACACCACTTGGGGGCTAACACCTGCCTTAAGCAAACACCGTCTATGGCTCCAAGAATTGTGCATGGCTTTCTATCAAAAATTCCTAGCATTGAAGCTAAAGTGGATCACGAGTCAAGTCGCAGAACTGAGATGGAGTGTTAAACAAAAATGGAGTTGCTTAGGTTTGTTTAAACATTATATTTCTTCCCTAGGGCCTTACTGCCCCGGCCTCTGGGAAGGATGTTGCAGCTGTGGGGATAATTCTGAGGACTTTGCGCCCTTGGTCAAGGCTGTAAACCCTTTGAAGTCTTTTACTAAGCAACTCTAGGCTCCCAGGCTGACATTCCACTACTGAGTAACTAAAACCAGTCACAGTTAAAATCATACAAAAACCATAAAATCATCTAGCATAAAGCAATTCCTACAGAAGCAAAAATAAACAGTTAGTAATCATAACTTCTAATTTCTATTACATTAAGCATTAATGTTACTCCATACCTTTTAATAAATTCCTTTATGGGGTGCTTGCCTACTTTGAGGGCAGTCCAGTTTTCTGCCTCTTTCACTCCACTCCTCAA
Source organism: Dipodomys spectabilis (assembly GCF_019054845.1). Taxonomy (NCBI): domain Eukaryota; kingdom Metazoa; phylum Chordata; class Mammalia; order Rodentia; family Heteromyidae; genus Dipodomys; species Dipodomys spectabilis. Next base: position 8,481,506 of record NW_024870814.1, read on the forward strand.
GGTTTTAGCAGAGTTTTTAGCAAGCAAAGGTACAGAAGCGAAAATGGCTGTTAGGTGCTGTCTATATATTTTTACGTTCTTCAGAATGAGATGGTACCAGATGGGAATCCCTTTTAAGTCTCTATTAGTATGGTTGTTATTTAAAAAGTCATCATCAGTTAACAAACTAGTGATAATTGGCTTAAACACTGTGCATTTGTGTGTGGGAGTGTGCGGGCATGCATGTGGTGGTGGTGGTGGTGGTGGTGGTGGTAGTGGTGGTGGTGGTGGTGGTGGTGCTGTGTGTGTGTGTAGGGTTTTAGAGGTAATTTGGATCAAACAGGTAGGCAAAATGAGGTTGGAAAACATTAATTGGTGACATTGGGGGTAATTACACTGTTATGTGTTTATATATAATTAAAGATTCTGTAAAGTATTAAAATGAAAGGAATGAAATATCTCATTTTGACCAAATAACTTATTCTGAAGTCAGTTGCCGTTATAAAGCTTAGTCGGCAGATGGCAGAGTAGGATAAGCCACGTGCCTACTTGAATCATAGCTCAGCTTGCTACCTACCAAGAACAGTGCGTATATCTCTACCAACCCTGTCTCTATTTCCTTATCTTCATTTATTCTACCTGTCTATCATTCTATCTCTGTAACTTTCTATCTCACAGTCATCCACACACATTCTGACCTCACACGCACATATATTTACATATGTATATTTTTACCTATCCACATTTAAATTTTTTAATTTATCCATTTATTATAAGATATTCTTTTCTGACTATAATAACAAGTAATGTTTCATGGCAATCAAAAGTTTTCTTTTCCCAATACCATTGTGCTTGAATATGCTATCCTACGTAGCTTTAAGGAATAGCTGTGGAATTTGATGTGTAGAAAAAACTAAAGATCTGTCATTCAGCCAGCTTAGGGTAGAATCCTTTCTTTTTGTAATCTTGGCTAACATTACTATTTCTGAAACCATTTCAACCCTTTAACAAAGTCTGTAATATGTATATCCTAGGAAAGTCATGAAGTCTAAACTCAGCCAGTGAAAAAGGGAAAGTTTCCTTCCTCAAAAGGATCACACTACTGTAAAATTTGTGTCTATATTGTTTAGCAGTGTCTACCTGTTGTGAATGATGGAATTTACTACAGCTTCCAAGTTACACAATCTTACTCCTGTGGTAAAGGCCAGGACAAAACCTCCCTGTGAATGGTAGCCAAGCTGTCCCCATGTCCTTCTTCTTCTTCTTTTTTTAAGTTGTAGCAAGTTTTTTTTAAATTTAATTGTGAAAATACCGTGCAGAGGGGTTACAATTATGTGGGCAAGGTAATGAGTGCATTTTGTATCAAGAATTGCTGCCTCCTCCTTTGTTTTCCCTTCCCTTCCCTTCCCATCCCCCTCACTTGTCCAGTCCACCCCCCCCTCTCCCCGCCCAGGCCTAAGTTGTAAACTTCGTTTTTCAACATAATGTCTTGAACATAGCATTGTTGCTATTGGTGTACCTGTATCCCTATTTAAACGATTTGTTTTTTCCCTTCCCCTCCACAAATTATACCAACATCAAATACAGTGAAAACAGGGGTTATACCTTGGGGAAGGGACATACAAAGCAACAAGGAAATCATCTTATACATATGTCAGAAACAATTGCAAGAAAGAAAAAAACATTGGACTCCTTATCTTGGGATTCATTTCGCCTAACGTCAACTTATCTGACCTTTTCTGCTTGTTTCAGACGTGTGCTTCTTATCTGGGGCCCAGCAGAGAGTTGTTTAGTTCAGTAATCTCGACCAGCTGTGGATAGAATTCCAGCACGTGCTTAAATAAAAATGCAGTATTTACATTTAGCATATATTCATCCTACTATATATTTAGATATTCTTTTTTATATTCAGATAGTCTTGGCAACACTTATAATGCCTACTATAGAGAAATGTTACAATAATAGGAGTTTTACTCCATTGTGTACAGTACAGATTTTTTTTTGGTCGGTTGTGGGGCTTGAACTCTGGGCCTGGGTGCTGTCCCTCAGCTGTTCAGCTCAAGGCTAGTGGTCTATCACTTGAGCCACAGCACCACTTCCATTTTCTGAGTGGTTTATTGGAGATAAAATTCTCTCATTCTTTCTTGCCCAGGCTGGCTTTCAATTGTGATCCTCAGATCTCAGCCTTCTGAGTAGCTATGATTACAGCCATGAGCCATTACCCAGCTACAGTACAGATCTTTAAATAATTTTTCAACATTCCTTAACAGTGGGCATCAATTAGTTGTACAGGAGGTTTTATTTGGGTGGATCCATCATTGCAAGCAGTGTACCTTGATAGATTCTCTCCCTGCATCACTGTCCCTCCTTGCTCCCTTCCCAAATCAATCTCCATGTCATTGCTCCATTGTCAAACATGTGCATAAATTATCTCCATCATATTTACTCTCATTCAGCCTCTCCATTCACCCTCCCCTCTCCCACTTGTAATTACTATTTCTATTACTGTCATTTACATTCTTAGTGTATGGTAATATTCAAATGGGCTTTAACCTGATATTTTTGCATATATACTACCCTGATGGGATTGCACCTCCCGCTTGTTGTCCCGTTCCCTAACCCTACTACCCTATTATTGCAGACTTCAGTGAGCCCCATTTTGCTCTCTTTATCCACAGATGATGTAGATTTAGATATTGTTCATCCTTTAATCTTTTCTTTTCCATATCTAATCCTCTTCAACAGTTCTACTATGACATGTTTATTACTTATGTTCATATATGATAAACATGTTATATGTCTCCATATTTCTTTGTACATTTACATGCACATTTCTCTTTTAGGCTTAGCAATCACGCAGGAGAGAAAGCATGTGAACCTGGCTTGCTTTGCTTTACGTGAAGGTGCCAGATTTACCTATTTCTTTGCAAATGACACAATTTCATGTTAAGCCAAGCCAGGCTGTATGGAAAATGAATTATAAGACTTTCCAAAGGCTTCATGTCAGGCACAGATTTCATCCTGGAAATCAGCTATGTGTACCCCTCTGTGGATGCTGAGTTTACTATTGCTTCCAGGTACACAATATCTTACCGCTATGGTACAGCCCAGGGCAAAACCTGTGTGTGAATGGTGGCCATGCTGTCCCCATCTGTTTCTTGTCTGGGAACAGGCAGAGCAGATTCTCTGAGCCTGTGTATGAGGACAAGGTTGAGGAACTCACAATATCAAGCTGCAGCTGAGTTCTCTGTCCCACAAGGGCTTTGGCTCTATTCAATCACTTAGAACAAGCCACCATCAAGAACACCAGCAGCAGCAACAATAATCTCTTATAAACTGCTGGTGAGAATGAACTTTTGCTTGTCCTGTGTTTGAATCATGATTCTCCTGACCTCCAGCTCCAAAGGCTAGGATTAGAGGCCCAAGTCAACCCATTGGCCACATATACATCTTAAACCCCCAAGATATTCTCTATGTTGTCTGGGCATCCAGTGTTAGTTTACAGGCAACTATTCATGTACACATTCCAACTGCATGTCTCCATATTTGTTGGGAGCTGACAGTAAAGCTCTAAGGTCATCTGGACCCCTGTGCTCACTTTGAGGCATGTACAAGGAGCTGGCGTACTTAAAAAACACCAAGTGCCCGGGATTGCTTTGCTATGTCTGCAGAGTTTGTTTTACTTTCTACCAGTTGACCTTGTCTTGTTTTACTGCACTTTGTTTTTACTGAAAATTTCCTTGTTTTTCTGGACTATTGTAACCTTATGTTACCTCTTGACTTCTAATAGTATATATTAGGGAAAGTTAAAAATAAACGGTGCTGTAGTCTTGAGCTGCAGATCTCCCGACCCCATCCTTTGTCTTATGTCTTTATTTTTCCATCCTTGCCCCTAATTCAGGATTCCCTTTCGATGCCGGCAGGCTCTGGCACATATTTTCCTTTCTAATTGAGGAAACACAATTTTTCCATCAGCACCACTCATATAACAGTGGAAGCTGTGATTTTTATTTTATTTTGTTTACCAAATAGTATTTTCTTCTGCCCCATTTTCTTTTCTCTTCAACATTATGTGTCCTCTCCCTTGAACAAGGCACTGATCTATTTTTATGTGCTTGGGTTCTAAGTCTTGAGAACATTCCCTTTTTTAGTGACCTTCTCATCTTGAGTTTTGCCTTCTGTAGTACTCCTGGCCATCAGGGCCGCAAGATCTGTCATGCATGTCATTCTCTAACATGTCATCCACATTGTATGATGAGGGCACAGACACCTTTTGCAAGCTTGCTTATGCCCTCATGATGGATTTGTAACCTGTGATTGAATCCAAGGTGACAGTCAGTGACAATTCAGAGGACTTGGTGGTAGGCAACCCTTCCCATGGAATGTGTAGTGATGGAAAGTACCATCCAGAAGGGATGTCTTCACTTCTCTTGTCTTTTCTTCCTCCTTGGTACTGAGTTTTGATCTGAGAGCCTGCTGCTTGCTAGATACTCTATCACTTGGTCCAAGCTTCCCTCAAGTCCTTTTTAGGAAACGTCTTTCATTATTGCTCAGAGTTGTCCAAGATCCTCATACCGACAGCTTGCTGCATAGCTGGAAGTTCAGATATGTGCCATCCAGCCAGTTTGTTTGCTCAGATGGAGTCTTGCTAACCTCTTCCCTGGGCTGGACTTTAAATGCATTCCTGTTAATCTCAGCCTCCAGTGTAGCTGGTATTACGGGTGTGAACCTACTTTGAGAGGCCCTCTGTGAGTTTTCTAGCGATGCAGGCCAGCCCTCCAAGGGATAGGAAGAACAGAGTGTGTAGTGTCACATTATCCCCACTGGATTCTGAAATAATGAGAACTGTAAGTTTAAGGGCAAACATTATAAGCCATTTTCATAACTTTCCTTCTGTTACTTTCCTCAAGTAAAGTCATTTGTGTGTGTTTGTGGTTTAGTTTCTATTTAAATTTGAAAAAGAACCGAATTGGCAAGGTGCAAAGTCCCATCTAGAAGTCATCTATACCACCTTCCTATTTCTGTGAGAAAGTCTACATAAGAAAACAGGTCTTCAACCTTTCTGGAACCTTCCTTTGAATTAGTCTTGTCTATTGACTTAGAAGTACCATACAGCATGTGTACATTTTTGTCACAAATGCTATGGAAAGTGTGTTGCAGCTGACCATGAATGGGGCTTTGTTGAGTATAGCTGAGGCCCCCATGGGACAGAGACCTCAGCTGCAGTTTGTGTCTCTGAGTTGCCCAACCCTGTTCTTGCACACAGACTCACAGCATCTGCTCTGCTGGTCCCCAGGCAAGGAGCACTTGGGCATAGCTGGGCTGCCCCAGGCAGGGAGGTTTTTGCTCTGGGCTGTAGCACAGTGTTCGGGTCTTTTGTACCTTGCTGGCAGTAATAAATCCCTGCATCCTCTGGCTTCACCATGCTGATTTTCAGTGTGAAATCTGTGCCTGACCCACTGCCACTGAACCTGTCTGGGACCCCAGTAAATCGTTTAGAAACCATATAGATCAGAAGTTGTGGAGACTGGCCTGGCTTCTGCAGGTACCAATGCAAGTATGTGTTTCCATTGCTATGCAGGAGGCTCTCACTGGACTTGCAGGAGATGGAGGCTGGCTCTTCAGGCTTGATGGACAGAGTGAGTGGAGTCTGCGTCATCACAACATCTCCACTAGATCCTAGAAAGAAGAAAGTCAAGTGGGGAGTCACATAAAACTTTTTAGCTGGTTTCATAAATTTCCTCCATTGTTCTAAATTATTATTTGAATTTTGATTTGAATTGTAAATATTCAATTTCAAAGCAGGAAGTTAAGATTTGCACACAGAGGACTGTCTTTACTATCTCATTTTATAGAAAACTTTTCAGCAGCATCTATGTCCAGATGCTCTGCAATCTTCTTGTCCCACATAGCCCTATGCAGAACCTGCAATCCAGAACTATGAGATCCATACACTTCACATATGGACAGAGCACACAATAGCATCAGTTTTGTAACCAGACTCCACCCTCAACCCCATCTCCTCCCTCATTTCCTTCATCTCTCTGTGCCCTTACCAGGGATCCAGAGCATCAGTAGCCCCAGGAGTTGAGCAGGGCACTTCATCTTGAGAAATTAAAATGTGGAGTGCTGAACTTAGCCTGAGAGCTGAGCTTTTATCTTAGACTTAACAAGGAGGCTCCTTCCTAGTGCGCACTATGCAAATTGAATATTGGGTGCAGCAATGTGGTAAGACATAAAGGTCACGGAAGGAGGCATTTTATTTTGAGTCAAACAATTTCTATAATGAAAAGAAGCTAGCAAAGATAAATCCCCAGCCAACAAGGATAAATTCAGTGGGCAATAAGAGGCCATGTGGAACATCTGGATGTGTTTGTTGGGGCAGGAGGAGAGAAGGTGCATATGGACCTACCTCTCTAAGACAGCAAGGAGACTCAGTACAGTGCAGGTGTAGGGACTGGTTTCTGGAGGGGAGCAGTGCCTGTGTGGTTCCTTCCCAGCTAAGCAGATAAACAACTTTGCCCTCCTATGTATTGCCCTTCAGTTTCCTACCATTGACAGCACAGGCTTGAGCTATGCTGATAGTTGCCAAGTAGACAAACATGTTAGAAAGAAAGGTTGGAAAGAGCTTTTCCTTGGACCTAGTAAATAAAACTCTGTGATGCTCCTGTGAAGAGAACTTGGCAGTGAGGAAAATAGATATTTTTGTTTCAGCTAAATAGCCAATTTCCCAGTTCAATACAAGAGCAAAGTTTGGAAATTATCCTGTAATAGTAAACACAATTTGTGGGAAATAGATTTACAAATTGGCAAACATTGTCATACTTATTTCTAGATATATCAAATTCATAAAAATATCCCCCCCCCCAATATTTTGGTAGTACTTGGTTTGAGGGGATTTAAACTTGCTATGCTGAATTTTACCACTTCATCCAGGCCTTACTTCCTGCTTTTTGCTGCTAGTTTGGAGATGGAGTCTCATATAATTTTCAGCCCAGGTAGGTTTATCACAGTTCTCTGGATCTCAGCTGTATGTGTACTTAGGAGCCACTGTACCTAACAAAAATATTTCTTATTTATTTTAACTTATTGTGCCAGTAGTGGAGCTTGAACTCAGGGTCTCTGTCCTGCCTCTTAGCTTTTACATTCATGGTTGGCACTGAACCCATGGAGCTATACCTCCATTTCTGGCTTTTCCTGGTTAATTGGAGATGAGAGTCTCATAGTCTTTCCTGGCTGGGCTGGCTGACAACCGTATTCCTCAAATCTCAGCCTCCTAAGCAGCAAGGATTATAGGTATGAGCCACTGGTGCCTGGTTAGAAATATTTGTTAAGAGAAGAACATGTTGATTTCATCAGATGCAATGAATACTTATGGCATTTTTTTTTCTCCTCTGAATGAACTTAGAAATATCCTTCCATATGCCAGTCCTTTCCATTGTCATGGATATTTGGCAGTTACCATCATGAGTCCAGATTTGAGAAAGAGACTCATTTTGTTAAAAAAATGTGGAATACAGTCCTTTATTGTCTCAGGGCAATTTGAATCAAGGACTGGGCTTCCAAGATGATTCCTGTGGTGACAGTGTTGGGTCAGAGCTGGGAGGACATTAATTCTGACCATCCTGCCTTTAGAGCTGTGAGAGAGCAATTTGTGCTGTGATTTGTAGGAGAAGGAACAATTATGGAGTCTGTTGTTTCCTTTTAGTGAAGAAGTAATTCTGTGGATAGCTTTATACAGAAGATACAGAAAAGTCTCTAAACATTGTGAAAAGCAGTTGGAACATAGCCACAAAGACAAAATGGACAGACCATGACCTTCTTCACAGTCAACCTGTGGGGACTCATATGTGTCATGTTAGCTACATAGGTGGTGTAAATAAGAGGATTGCAGGTCATGTCAATCCAGGTAAAATGTATGATCTTATTAAAAATAATATTTGGAAATCTTACATCTTCAGGATACTGTTTACAGGGTCAATGTCATGGATATGTTGAAGATCAAAATCTCAGGTATTTGAAAATCATATTTACTCTTTTCTGGTATGAGGTCTAGACTACGTGAGGTGAGTTGTACATTTTCCTTGCATTCAATATAGGGTTGTGCTTGGTGAATAAGGAAATGTCAGTGGACGCTGTAGAATGGTTCATGATTATTATATCAGCACTCAGGGAGATCTGAAATTCATGGGAGGCCTAAGCTATGTGGTGAGTTCTGTTAAAAATAATCAAGCAAACAAAGCCAACATAAGAAAAGAAAACAAGAATGTCATTTGCACGTTTTTTGTGGGTCTACAGTGTTTGAACTATAGTTTGATTTGAAGCCATTTGTTTTGTTGTGATTCTGGTACTGTGTGTAGTTTCTGGATGACAGCTATGCCATCAGCTTGCAGTGAAAACCCTAGAGTACTCGACATGTATAACATGGCTTCTGAGAAGTCTGTGACTATAGGTGGAAGCAGGTGGTGGGATGGTGGATCCAAATGAAGGGAAGAGCACTAGGAACCAAGTTTGATGAACTAGGCAAATTTTCTGAGTGGACTTGTTTTATTATATGTAAATGATGGGACAGGTCCTTCACAGATTTGATACTCTGAGTTGCTGAAATCAGTTATTGTGCTAAATAACTTATGAAGGGCAAAATATGCAAGGTATTTTGAAAGAGGACAGATGAGGAACAATAATTCACTGAACCCCAAGAAAAGGACTCAAATGGTTTTTCTTTCTTGTTATTGTTTCTAACATATTTATAAGATGATTTTTTGTTGTTTTGTATGTCCCTCCTCCACAGTATAACCCCTGTTTTCACTGTATTTGATGTTGGTATAATTTGTGGAGGGAAGGGAAAAAACAAATTGTTTAAATAGGGATACAGGTGGACCCATTGCAACAATGAGATGTATAAGACTTTATGTTGAAAAAGGGCATTTACGCTAATGATCTCAAACAAGACCATACTAAAGCTTCCAGTACCACCATATTTATTGCAGCATTATTTGCCATAGCTAAGATATGGAAGCAACCCAGATGCCCCTCAGTAGATGAATGGATCAAGCAAATGTGGTATATATACTTAATGGAATTCTATGCCTCCATCAGAAAGAATGACATTGCCCCATTTGTTAGGAAATGGAAAGACTTAGAAACAATTATATTAAGTGAAGTAAGGAGACTCAAAGGAACATAGGTCCCATGGTTTCCCTTATTTGCAATAACTAGTATATGTCTGAGACAAGCAAAAATGTTCAGATAAGTTGATGTTAGGTGAAATGAACCCCAATATAAATATTCAAATGTTTTTTCTTTCATGCTATTGTTTCTAACATATTTATAAGATGATTTCTTTGTTGCTTTGTATGTCCCTCCTCCACAGCATAACCCTGTTTCATTGTATTTGATGTCGGTATAATTTGTGGAGGGGAATGAAAAAAACAAATCGTTTAAATAAGAAAGGTACCCATTATCTTGCCCATGTAATTGTCACCCCTCTGTATGGTATTTTCACAATTAAAAAAAAAAAAGAAAAAGAACTTTAGAACTTTTCCAGGGAGGTGGGGAGGTGAAGGGGGACAGGGAGATGGAAGGGCAGGGATGGTAAAGGGAAACAAAGGAGGAGGCAACAATGCTTGATAAGAAATGTACTCATTACCTTGCTCATGTAGTTCTAACCCCTCTGTACAATATTTTCACAATAAAAAACTTATTAATAATAATTAAAAAAGAAATGATGTTAAAATTCTACTTTACAGTTATTTTATTCACCAGCAGACTTAGTTCAGTGTGTATTTTCAAATAATGATTAGATGTAATTATAAAGGATCTATATTAAATCCAGAGATTGAATTTTGATTCAAGTGCTTGATATAAAATATATCATAAAATAAACATACTTTAAAATTAAAAAATTCTCCCTAGGGTTTGATATTCATAATGCTGACCAGCAGGGAGCAGCAAGGCACAACATTCCCCTCCACTGCTCCCTCTTCCCCATCTTGTGCTGGGGTACAACTCAAGACCTCTTGCTGCTGCTCTTCTCTTACTTGGCTTTTCAGTTGAGGGCTGGCACTGTGCCACTTGAGCCATGCCTCCACTTCCACCTTTTTCCTGTTTTCTTCGAGATCAGTGATTTTCAGATTAGTTTTCCAGGACTGGCTCAAAACTGTGCATTCTCAAATCTCAGCTTCCCAGGTTAAGCCACTGGTGTCTCCCCTATTTGCTTTTTAAATTTTTTGTAAAGTTTTTATTTTGTGAACCAGTAACTTTCCAAACTTTTAAAAAATTAGAGAAGTTTATTAGTTTCTCTAATCAAACCAAGGTAGATAAGAGCTTACCTATTTAATACACTGTGTTTATTCCTGTACAAATAACTTTCCAAATCTTTGACTTGTTCAATGAGATTGTGAACCTCTTCCTGAAAATATGTGAACCATTTAATATCACCTTCCATGAAACAAAAATTTTCTTTACTCAACACATTCATATTTCATTTCAAAACCTTCTGCAAAAGTGTTTTTTACAAACAGTGTCTTGTCTCTGGGACATAAGTCAGAGTTCACTTCCTGTGGAGTTAGTTGCCCCTTCTCAGGGTTCCTGCTAGTTGTTCCTTTTCTTTTTCACTTCTCAATAGTGTATAGCTTCCAAGGCCCAGCCTGCTTTCATTTATATACAATATTGTCTAATGATTGCTCTGTGTCCCAGTTTTGTACTCCAGTCAGACTGGTTCCTTGAATTTCAGAATTGCACATTCACTGACACTTAAGGTACATTTTCAGTTGGAGGTCTCAAAAATCTAATTAAAGTCCAGATTCAGCTGTCTTCCAAATTTTCTTTCTGTTGGCTTCCCTTTCCCAGTAAACATCATTCTAAATTCTGTGTTTTCCAAGTTCAAACACATGCAGTGGTCATCTTTGATTTTTTTCTTCTGGCACTTCATCTCTAATATGCCAGTAAATAATTGTATTTGTTCTACTTTCAAAGCATGATGAGCTCTATCTTTCAGCACAGTCTCCACGGGTTAAAAGCCTGAGTAGGCAGATGTATTTTAATGTGGCTATGCTTTTCAAGGGAAGTAAATATGGGACGTGTGTGTGTGCGTGTGTGTGTGTGTGTGTGTGTGTGTGTGTGTGTGTGTATATTCAAATGGGACACACCCCCCCACACAAACACGAAACTTTTTCACAGTCCCCAAATTATTTGATAATTATATGGTGTCCCTGTGATGAAATCTTCACTCCTTGTCTTCCTACCTTGCATTTTAGAGGTAGTCATGGTACTTCATGATTTCCAGAATTAAGGAACTTGTTTTCCTACTGAAGTTTCCACATGTCATGAGGGTGGGGTTGAGTTAATGACTACTCTGTGTTACTCTTGAACTAGTTGATTTTCTTTTGCATGTGGAAGTCAAAGGACCAAGCGGAGCATAAACTCAATATGCTGGAGAGTCATCATGAAGAATTATCCATATATTAATTGGTGGATTTTCATTCACTCCTATGAGTTAAATCTCTGAAAAGATTCCTGTCTCCTTACCATGGTAGTTATGTTAGTAGATTCAGGAATATCTTTCTTTTCCTTTTTAATTTTAATTACAGTTATATGAACAAGATAATGAGTACATTTCTGTTTTTATTGTGAAAATACTGTACAGAGGGGTTACAGTTACATGGGCAAGATAATGAGTACATTTCTTATCAAGCATTGTAGCCTCCTCCTTTGTTTCCCCTTCCCATCCCTTCCTATTCTCCCCCCCTCGCCTCCCCCAATCCGACCCCCGCCCCTTAACGACTTGTACATCTCATTGTTGCAATGGGTCCACCTGTATCTCTATTTGATTTTGTTTTTCCCCTTCCTCTCCACAAATTATAGCGATAGCGATATGAAATACAGTGAAAGCAGGGGTTATACTGTGAGGGAGGGACATCTAAAGCAATAAAGAAATATTATAAATGTGTTAGAAACAATTGCATGAAAGAAAAAAAAACATTTGAATACATACCTTAGGGTTCATTTCCCTAACATCACCTTATCTGACCTTTTCTGCTTGACTCAGACATATACTAGATATTACAAATAAGGGAAACCATGGGACCTATGTTTCTTTAGGCCTGACTTACTTCACTTAATATAATTTTTTCCAAGTGTTTCATTTTTCGACATAACAACTTGTACATCTCATTGTTGCAATGGGTCCACCTGTAATGAGTACATTTTTTATCCAACATTTTCAGGAGTATTTTGATCACCAAATTGTATTTCCTTGCATGTGGAAAATGTGTGAGTCAGGGATCTTGTCACAAGTCACAGAAAGCAGCAGGCGTAAATACAAATTTGCTAGAAATATAATGGAAAAAAGAACAGAAATGGAACTAGGTAAATGGAGTGCATGAGTGGAGAGAGATGGGGAAAAATGATGAAATAGGAGACATTGATCAAAATGCACTGTTAAGCTGATATGTTAAATTGGAACTCCCTATACAACACCTTCAAGATGATAAAATAAATAAACAGAAACAGAGAGAGAAACAGAGAAGTATAGTTATACTTGTTAGTTCTCATGATTGATGGATTTGTGTTACAGTGACTAACACCATTTGTGAAGAGTTAAAAAGGTCTATTTTCTCATGGTTTTGGAAGTTCCAGTTGGCTGGTTGCATGCAAGAGGGTGTTGGGAGACTGCAAACAAATGGGGAAATGACGTTCAACCCTGAAGTGATTTTCCAAGTGTATTAAATTTATATTTTCATTATTCAGTGGGAATTTTAACATATCTCATTGTCACTGACAAGACAGGGATATCATGGGAAATGGAAAACACTCAGGCACTTTTCACTCCTTGCACTCAAGTTTTGTCTTGTGCATTCATGTTTGAGGTTCTGGTAAATCATATCATTTCCTCAAATGTCATAGCTTAACACCAATTCATTTTGCTCTTGCAGCATTCTGGACAAGAAATTGACCACAGGAATGGGGTCTAGGAATGGGGTCTGCCCCAAATTTTCTTCAGGATCCAGTCAGAGTACAATAATGTTGTATTTGTGACATCTACCAAACAAGAGCCCCTCAGGTGCTTCTAATTATCCTTCCTTCCTTCCTTCCTTCCTTCCTTCCTTCCTTCCTTTCTTTCTTTCTTTCTTTGTTTCTTTCTTTCTCTCTCTCTTTCTTTTTTCTTTCTTTCTCGCTTTCTCTTTTGCCCTTTCTCCCTTCTTTCTTTCTTCTCCTCTCTCCTTTTTTCCTTCTTTACTTTCGTCCCTACTCCCACCCTACTTCCTTCCTTTTATTTTTTTCCAGCATGATTTTTTTTTAAATTTATAATCTGAGGAATTTAGTAATTAGGATTGCATAGGTCCCTGGAGGATTGTTCCAACTGTGCAGGTTTTATACGTGAGACTTTGCCATAGCAGAGAGCTGCATTCGGCAGGCAGGAGCAAGAAGATGAGCTTGAGAAGCCATGTCCTCATCCCCCTGCTTCTCTGGGTGCCTGGTGAGAAACTTACCTGCTGTGATGTATTTAGTACCTTTTGTAGAACCGAAAAATGTCTTGAATGAGAGCAAGAAGTTTTTCTTTGTTCTTGTTTCTGTTCTTTTTTCTTGTTTGTTTATCTGTCTTTGGGAGGGTAAAGAGGGACACAGAAACGGAGGGACAAAATGTAAACAAATGCAGCAGTGATACTCATGAGATAATATGTGGGACTATTCAACTTGTGGGTGGGGATGAGAGGAAAAAACTGGGAAAGAGTGAGGGACGGGGTGACATTGTCCAGAGAGAAATGTACCTGTTATCTGATTTATGTAACTGTAACCCTCCCTGTAGTCACCTTCATAATTATAATACTAAATGAAAAAAATGTAATAAGAACTGGCAATCTCCAGTATGGAAACAATAGCATACTGACTTTTAATACAATTAGAAGGTGCATTTTAGTGGTGTTTCAATGTATATCTGATGAGCTTTGCCTGTGCGTGCATGTATGAATGACCATGGTCCATTTGTGATTGCAGGTGTCTGTGGGGGACATCATAATGACACAGTCTCCATACTCTCTGGCTGTGTCAGTAGGAGAAAGGGCCACTATGAACTGCAAGTCCAGTCAGAATGTGAACAACCACATAGTCTGGTACCAGCAGAATGTAGGGCAGGCTCCTGAACAGCTCATTTATGGTGCATCCATTTGGCCATCTGGTATCCCTGAGCGATTCATTGGCAGTGGGTCTGGGGCAGACTACACTCTCACTGTCAGCAACATGGAGACTGATGATGTGCCAGATTATTACTGTCAACAGTAGTATAACTACCCTCCCACAGGGCTTCAGTCTCAATCAAAAACCTCCCCAGCCATGGGTCAGTAGTCCTTGCTGTGTGAACAGCTTCCTTCCAACACAATCCTGAACTAGCATCCTTCCTGTCTACCTGAGAGGTTGCATTTCAACAATTCACGCTGGTAGGGTTTGCAAGGACCAGGAATCATTCAGGGAATTGGCCTTACTGGATTTCTGTTTGTGGGAGGTAATTGTAGAAAAATATGGTAAGATTGTTTGAGAGACACTGTTAGGAGTTTTTGTGTTACAGGTACCTGAATGTTTGTACTGATCATATGGCTGATTGAATAAAGTTTCTCTTTACAATTGACTGTAGTACCATTTCTTTTCTTCTCCCTCGCTCCCTAGGTTGCTCCCTCCTCACTCACCTTACTCCCTCTCTCCCTCCCTCCCTCCGTCTCTTTCTCCCTTCCTCCCTTCCTCCTTCCCTCCCTCCCTCTGTCCTTCCTTCCTTCCTTTCTTCATTCCTTCCTTCTTTTTTTCCTTTCTTTCATTTCTTTCTTTTTGTGTGTGTTGTTCCTAGAACTTCAATACAGGCCTGCGCAGTATTCTTGAGCTTTTTCATTTTTACCTCAAAGATGGTGTTTTCCCCTCAAGTCATACCCCCACTTTTGTTATTTTGGTGGTTAATTGAAGATAAGAGTCTCATGGAATTTCTTGCCCAGGCTGGCTGGGTTTGAACTGCAATGTTCAGATCTCTTCCTTTGGGGTAGCTAGGATTATAGGTCAAATTACTGGTGTTGGTGTCTTTAGTGTGTCTGGATAGATCAATTCCTCTTGTCCCCCTGACCCTCTTTAATTCTGGATGCTTCTATTTTGATCCTATTACTTACTTTTCTGGTCTCTTTCATTTTCCAATATTAAACCCAATTATTTTCTGAATTTTTTAATTTCTGTTCCACTATTAGGCCCCTAATCCCTTTCTTCAAAATCTCAAACACAGAAGTCCATATTCCTAGTTGGATCTCCTTTCCTGCACACTGTTTTCCAAGCTGAAATGGGTTTAGATACTGTTCACCTTTAAGTTACTCTTTTCTTCCTTCAATCCTCGCCAACAGTCCCACACTTACACATATGTTTAGTATATATGTTCATATATTACAAACATGTCATGTATGTCCCATATTCCTTTGTGTGTTTACATGCATAGTTAACTTTTAGGTTTAGCAAGCACACATGACAGTAAGCATGTGACTGTCCTTCTGAATATGGCTTGCTTTGCTTACCATGAAGGCCCCAGATCTACCCACTTATCTGCAAATGACTCAATTTCATGTGAGGTCAGGCCAGGCTCCATGGCAAATGATTTATAACTTCCCAAAGGACTCTTGAGTCCCACACTGGTCAGGAACAGATTTCACTCTGGAAATCAGCAGTGTCCACCCTGCTGAGGATGCTGGAATTTACTTTGCTTCCAAGGTCCACAATATGTTTCCTGTGTAGTACAGCCCATAGCAAAACCCTCCCTGAGTGGACTGGCCCAGCTGTCCCAATGTGTGGCTTGTCTGGGGACCAACAGGGCAGATGCTCTGAGCCTATGAGCAACAGCAAGGTTGGAGATCTCAGACATCAAGTTGTAGTTGAGGTCTCTGTCTCATGGGGCCATGGCTACTCAGTTATTCAGATACCCACCACCAAGAGCTCCAGCAAGAACTCTTGCCTAGGATTCTGCTGATCTCTATCTCCAAAGACTAGGATTAGAGGCCCAAGTAACCCCACTTGGCCACATACACATCTTAAATCCTATAAGATATTCTCCATGTTTGTCTGTGCAGCCAGTTTTAGTTTACCTATACCTACTAATTTATACATTCCAATGTGCATGTCTTAATACCTGCCTTTCTAGATGAGGAAATGTAATCTTTTGATCAGCACAGCTCTCCTTATTCTTTCTTTTATATAATAGTCGATACTGTGATTTTGTTTTACTTTGTTTTGCAAATAGTACTTCCTTCCTTCTCTTTATTCTTTTAGGTGCTTTCCCTGTGACAAGGTACTGATGCCATTTTCTGTGCCTGGTCCTAAGACTTGGATTCATTTCTGGCACTATGTTGTGTTTCCTGCTGACCTTCTCAGAGTGGGAGCTGTCTTCTGTGGTACTCCTCAACATCAGGGGTCTAAGGTTTGTCTTCTATACCCTTCTCTCCCACTCCATACACAGTACATAACGAGGGTCCTGTGGCCAGCTTGCTTAAGCACTCATGATCAATTGGTGACATGTGAATAGACTTGCTGACTCTGCCTAGCGTCTTTAGCAATCATTGAGTCAGTGAAGATTGAGAAGCATTCATATTGGCAACCATATCCCATGCAATGTGCAGTGATGTCCAGTGCCACCCAGAAGAGATGACTTCACTTCTGTTGTTTATTCCCTGCTTTGACAGGTTTGAACAAAGGCCTCCCTCCTTGCAGACACTATACCACTTGAGCCATGCCACCCCTACTCCCTTTTTGTTTTAGTTATATTTTAGGTAAAGTCTTTGATTTTTGCTCAGAAATGGCAAAGATCGTCTTACCTACAGCCTCCTGCATAGCTGGAACTGCAGCTGTGTGCCTTCATACCAGCTTCATTGCTAAACCGGAGGGTTTTCCCTGTGTAGGGATTTAACTGTAATCTCAATCTCAGCCTCCTGAGTAGCAGGGACTACAGGTATGAGCCACTATGGGAGGCCCTCTGTGATTCTTTTGAGGTACAGGCCAGCTCTGTAGGGGAGATGGATCAGAAGAGCAGAGTCTGCAGCATCACATGATCCCCTCTGGATCCTGGAATAAGGAGAACTGAAAGACTAAGTGCAATCATTATAAGCCATTTTCATTATTTTTCCTTTTATTACTTTTACCCAGTAAGTCATATTTTATGTTTGTGATTTAGTTTAAATCTCAATGTGAAAAGGAACAGACAAATTGGCAAGGCACAAAATTCTTTCTAGATATCAATGATAGCACCTTCCTAAGTCTGTGGGAAATTCTGAAAAAAAAAAAAAAAAAAACCAAGTCTTCAATCTTTCTGTAAACTTCCTTAATTTAGTGTTTTATATTTACCCAGAAGTGACGTAGGACATCTGTACTTTTCTGTGACAAATACTATGTGGAGTCTGTTGCAGCTGATCCAGTGGGGTTTGGTAGAGTGTAGCCAAGGCCCCCATGGGACAGAGACCTCAGCTGCAGTTTGTGACTCTGAGTTCCCCAACCTTGTCTTGTACACAGATTCAGAGAATCTGCTCTGCTGGTCCCCAGGCAAGCAGCACATGGGCACAGCTGGGCTGCCCCATGCAGGGAGGTTTTTGCTCTGGGCTGTAGCACAGTGCTAGGGTATTTTCTACCCTGCTGGCAGTAATAAACCCCTGCATCCTCAGGCTTCACCTTGCTGATTGTCAGTGTGAAATCTGTGCCTGACCCACTGCCACTGAACCTGTCTGGGACCCCAGTAAATCGGTTGGAAACCCTATAGATCAGGAGTTGTGGAGACTGGCCTGGCTTCTGCAGGTACCAGTGCAAGTATGTTTTTCCATTGCTACCCAGGAGACTCTCACTGGACTTGCAGGAGATAGAGGCTGGCTCTTCAGGGGCAACTATCAGGGAGGGTGGAGTCTGTGTCATCATGATGTCTGCACTGGATCCTAGAAACATGAAAGTTAAGTGCGGAGTTGCATAAAAATTTTTAGCTGGTTCCATAATTTTCCTCCATTGTACTGAATTATTATTTGCATTTTGATTTGAAATATAAATATTCAGTTTCAAGATATGTACCCAGAGGGTGTCGTCCTTACCTTTTCACCCTATAGAACAATTTTAACAGAATCTAGATCCTGATGCCCTGGATTCTTCCTCCCCCTCAGAGCTCTAAACAGCTCTAAACAGCTGCCATTCTGAAGTATAAGAACCACACACCTCACATGTGGACAGAACACACAACAGCAGCAGTGGTGCACCAAACCCCATCTGAACACCCCATCTCCTTCCTACTCTCCTTCATCTCTCTGTGTCCTTACCAGGGATCCAGAGCATCAGCAGCCCCAGGAGCTGAGCAGGGCATCTCATTTTGAGAAACTGAAAGGAGGAGTCCTGATCAGTCAACATAGGGTGAGAGCTGAGCTTTTATCTTAGCCTTAGCAAGGAGGCTCCTCCCTAGGGAGCACTATGCAAATTGTATGCTGGGTGCAGCAATATGGAAAGACTTAAGGGGCACGGAAGGAGGCATCTTAGTTGCACCAAATAATTTTTGTATTGGGAAGAATCCAGTAAGTATAATGTGATGATGTCTGCCCCAATGGGCTGTAAGAGGCCACGTGGAAGGTCTGGATGTGTTTGTTGGGGCAGAAGGGGGAGGTTCATATTGACCCACCACTCTAAGACAGCAAAGAGACCCAATGCAGTGCAGGTGTGGGGACTGGTCTCTTGGAGGTGAGCAGTGCCTATTTGGTTCCTTCCCAGCTAAGAAGATAAACAACTTTGCTCTCCCAAATATTTCCCTTCAGTTTCCTACCATTGACAACATAGACTTGAGCTATGCTTGTAGTAGCCAAGTGGACAAAGCATGTTAGAAACAACACCTAGCAATGGCTTTTCCTTTGTCTTTGTTTTAGTGAATTAAATTGTGTGATGCTCATTTGAAGAGAACTCTGAAGGGAGGGAAAAAGAATTTCAGTTTTAAGTAGAGAGCTAATTGTCAGCTTGAAGATAAATGCAAAGGTGGGAAATTACACTTTTAGTACTGTATATAAGTATCCTAGGAACTAGTTTTTATAAATTGGGAATATTCTGTTATTGTTGTTTCCATATATTTCATCTCTCTCTCTTTTTTTTTTTTGGTCGGTCGATGGGCTTGAACTCTGGGCTTGGGTGCTGTTCCTGCAGTCTTCATCTCAAGGCAAGCGTTCTACCACTTGAGCCACAGTGCCACTTCCGGTTTTCTAGTGGTTTATTGGAGATAAGCGTCTCTTGGACTTTCCTCTCTGAGCTGGCTTTGAACCGTGATCCTTAAACCTCAGCCTCCTGAGTAGCTAGGATTACAGGAGTGTGCCCCTGGCACCTGACTATTTCCATATATATCTATATATCTACAGATGAATATCAGATTCATGAAAACATTCCCTCCAAATTTAGTAGAGTTTGGTTTGAAATCAGGTTTTCAAACTTACCAGGCTGGTATTTTTCCAGTTGAGCCATGAATTTCAAACTATTTTTTGCTTTTGCCTTGTTGGTTGTTGAATCTTATGGACTTTTTAGCCCAACTTGGTTTATAATCACAATTCTCTGGATTTCAGCTTTCTGAGTAGATAGCTAGAAGCCATTGGTACCTGAACAATATTTCTTTTTATTAATTAATTAATTTTAACTTATTGTGCCAGTACTTGGGCTCCAACTTAGGGCCTGAGCAATGCCCCTTAGTATTTTTATTCAAAGTTGGAAACCTACTCCTTGAGCTATGCCTGTATTTCTGGCTTTTTTCTGGTCAATGGGAGAGAAGAGTCTTATGGGCTTTCCTGCCAGGGATGGCCTAGAATCACATTCCTTAGATCTCAGTCTCATGAGTAGCTAAGATAACAGGTGTGATCCATTCTTGCCTGGCCAAAAGCATTCTAAAGAGGATACTATCTTGATATCATCAGGTGTAATGAACACTTATGGAAATTTTTTCCCTGAATGGTCTTAGAAAATTCCTTCCCATGTCTATTCTTTCTTGTCAAGCATTTTATGATGTCAAAATAATAATTCCACAGTTTAGGGCTGGGAAGTTGGCTCTGTGATACAGTGCTTGCTTCACATGCATGAGGCCCTGGGTTTGATTCCTCAGTACCATATACGCAGACAAAAGCTGGAAGTGGCGCTGTGGCTCAAGTGGTAGGGAGCTAGCCTTGAGCTGAAGAGCTGAGGGATAGTGCCCAGGACCAGAGTTCAGCCCCCACAACCGTCATAAAAAATTCCACAGTTTACAAAGAAATTTCATTTATTAGAAAAGAAGGAATGCAGTCTTTTACTGTCTCAGGAGAGTAAGACTGGACTTCTCTGAGGCTTCATCCAAATTGGTCACTGCCATGAGTGTATTGAGTCAGAGCCGGGAGGACATTAATTCCAGACTTCTTATCTTCAGAGATCAATCTGCGCTGTTTTCATCAACAGATTTATGGTCCTTTTACACATTGAAGCAATGTAATATACCACCTCACAATGGACACTTGATTTGTAGAAAAGTAACAACTAAGGAGTCTGTCATGTTTTCTTTTAGTGTAAAAGGATCTCTGTGGATGTCTCTATCTAGAAGAAACAGAGAAGTCTCCACACACTGTGAAAAGTAGTTATAGCTGACTTTTTTGGGTTTCTAAAATCTTATTTTGTACTTGTCTAAACGGAATGAGCAATATTACAGGAACGAAAGAAAGCAAAATTTAACTCTTTGGAGCAGTCACAAAGCAAATTGTAATGTTCTGCTGAAGTCTAAAGGAAAAAGTAACTTGTTAGAACTGTCTTGGGATCATTAGTTCATGTTCTTGGCCTTGAAATTGGGATCTTCCTCCATCATGGTATTTTTGGCTTTCTTGTACTGTGGCAGCCGCCCTAACTAACAGTTCCTAGCTGAGCTTTGAATCTTTTTTTATGCTATAATATTTTTCAACTTGAGAAAATGATTGCAGAAAATTACCTTTAAAATAATGTAAGAAGGGAGATCATATTGATTAAATGGAACACTTAACATGCACATTGAGTTGTCAATGTTATTTCTGGTTTTATGCTTAAGGTTTAAGATTGCTTTTGAAAGATAATGTCCTGAAGCCAAGCACTGCTGACTTATACTCTGATCTTGGGGAGTCAGGAGGATGAGGTCTAGAAGAAGATTTTGGTTGTCTTTGTTTTTGTTTGTAAGTTATGGGGCTTGAACTCATTTTCTGAAGGCAGTACCCATTCATTTTTGCTTGAGATTAGTGCTCTACCATTGGGCCACAGCCCCATTTCTGTTGGTCATAGGGCTTGAATTCTGGGCCTGGCCACTGTCTCTGAGCTTTTCAGCTCAAGGCTAGCTCTCTACCACTCGAGCCATGGTGCTGCTTCTATGAAGATGAGGTTTCAAGCAGATATGGGAAGAAAAGTATGTTCCACTCAATCTTGAAAATAACCCTAAAAATGTGCACTTGAGGCATGTTTAAATTGGTACAGCTCCAGAGAAGCATAAATACAGAGGAGACATGAGCCTCTGACTTCAAACCGCAGACCAAATTTGTCACTTTTTCTCGTGTCTTTCCCCATCTTTTCTTTGCCCAAATTTTCCTTCCTTCCTTTTTCCTTCTCCTCCATCTCTTTTTTATTCTTGAATATTTGTTGTTTTTTATAACATATTATTGTGTCTAACTCTATCTGTTTGAGCTAGTTTGCCTATCATTTCTGTAAAACTCAAACTATATAATATGGTTTAACCCTGAAAGTCTACTACTACTCCATCTAGTGGTTAGTAGTTATGGTCGTTGAGACTTTGCTTAGAGCTTGTAAATTGTCTTTGCTCTGTTTTCTAGTTGCACAATTACACTTGGAGTTTTGATTGGCATCAACTGCTTTCATAATCCACTGTTCTGGTTATTTGCTTCCTCCTATGCTGATTGCTTTGCATAAGCCCCTCCAGGCTGCTTGTCAGTTTTAATAAATGAGTCCTTCTGAATTGGGACCTGAGCTGCCTCAAGTGGAGTGGGACAGCAAGATGGCAGCACAGACCCAGGTCCTTGTGCTCCTGTTCCTTTGGATGTCTGGTGAGATATTTGAAAATGTCACAATAAAAGTTTTTCTGCATTCCCGTTTGTAGACTAATATCTCTGTAGAGACAAATATAGTGACATAACATTAGGGAGTAGATTTTAATGACATAGGGCCCTGTCTGTGTCTGCAGGAGAAAAGGTCACCATCAACTGCAAGTCCAGCCAGAGTCTGTTTTCATTTGGTCATGGCTACTTGGCTTGGTACCAGCAGAAACCAGGAAAAGCTCCTAAGCTGCTCATGTATGGGGCATCCACCTAGGTATCTGGAGTCCCTGATAGGTTCATTGGCAGCGGGTCTGGGACTGATTTCACCCTCACCATCAGCAGCATAGAGGCTGAAGATATGGCAGATTATCACTGCCAACAGTATGATAGCTACCCTCCCACAGTGCTTCAGCCTTGATCATAAACCTCCTCCCTAGGCCATGGGTCAGTGAACATTGCTGTGTGAACAGCTGCCTTCTCACACAACCCTGAACTGGCATCCTTCCTGTCTGCCTGAGAGGTTGCATTTCATTTAGTGCTGGTAGGGTTTGCAGGGGCCAGGAAATCATTCAGGGACTTGGTCTTTCTGTTTCCCTCTTGAGGGAGATAATTGTAGAGAAAGGTTGTCTGAGTGACATTGTTAGGAGTTTCTGTGTGACAGGTACCTGAATATCGCTCATGTTCAAGTGGCTCATGCAATGAAGTTAGTGTTTACTCTTTAGAGGTAGATTTATTACTAGTAGTTTTTCGTGTGTGTGTGTGTGTGTGTGTGTGTGTGTGTGTGTGTGTGTGTGTGTGTGTGTGTGTGTGTGCTATTCCTGAGGCTTGAATTCAGGGCATAGGTACTGTTTCTGAGCATTTTCTTTTCTTTTGTTGGGGCTAGTGCTCTACCACTTGAGTCGTATGTCTACTTATTTGTGGTTAATTGAAGAGAAGAGTCTCATAGACTTTATTGCTGGCAGGCAGGCTATAATTGACCTGCAAGCCTTAGATCTCACCCTTCTAATTATGTGCAGGAACTATTGGTACTGGTAGACCTAGTGCTTCTGAATAGATCAATTCTTCTTCTCCCCAAACCCCTTTAATCTTGGATGCATCTACTTTGACCCTATTCCTTTTATGCTGGTCCTTTACTTCCCAATATTAAAATCAAATAAGTATCTTCTGAATTTATTTCCTTCCCAATATTAAGCCTTTGATCTCTTCTTTCAATACCTGAAGTATAGAAAATCATCTTCCTAGTTTATTTCTTCGGTCTCTGCACCCTGTTTTCCTGTTGAGCTTCTGTGGTCAACTTCAATCAAAATGCATCCGTGTAGTAACTCCTCACATCCTGTCCCTTTTATCTCCCTTCAGTTCTTTCAGTCATCCTTTCTTTCAAAGGTCATTCTTGCATTGTGCAATTCAATCACTAGAAAGGTGTGACAGCATTTCCCATTAGGTTTTCTCATCTTTTGTCAATTTTCTCTTTAGTTTATCCATAGGCACCCAAGTCCAATATTGTGGTAGAAAGATATTGTGGGTCTTAGGTTTAGTATAACTTGGGTTCCTTATGCAGTATGTCATTAACTTGGGCATTTTAGTGTTGTAGAGGCAAAGTGAAAAGTCATCCCAATATTACTTCTCTGTCCCTATCTGAAATCTGTGTGCTAATGAGATTTAGTTTCTGAATAGATATCAGTATCTGAAAAGATAACCCAATCCATGTCACTCTGAATACTTTTTTTTTTGGTTGGCCGTGGGGCTTGAACTCTGGGCTTGGGCAATGTCCCTGTGCTATTTAACTCAAGGTATGCACTCTACCACTTGAGCCACATTGCCACTTCTGCTTTTCTAGTGGTTTATTGGAGATAAAAGTCTCACAGACTTTTCTGCCCAGGCTGGCTTTGAACTGTCATCCTCAGATCTCAGCCTCCTAAGTAGCTAGGATTATAGGCATGAGCCACCAGCACCCGGCTCTGAATACTTTTTGACATTAAAGTTTTTTAGCCAGGAGCTGTTGGCTCATAGTTTTACTACTAGCTACTCAAGAGGCTGACATTTGAGAATCATGGTTCAAAGACAGCATGGGTGGGAAAGTGTGTGAGACTCTGATCTCCAAATACCCCCCAAAAGCAGAAAGTGGATCTGTGACTCAGATGGTAGAATGCTAGCTCTGATCACATAAGCTAAGGATCAGCACTCAGGCCTTGAGTTATAGTTCTAGTATTGGCACACAAACTCACAAAAGTTTTGTACATGAATGACAATTATTTAAAATGCTGATATGAAGAAAGCCATGCCATTTGTTTATTCAGAATGTTTATGGAGTAGTTACTGTGTGTTGAGTGAAAAAATACTAAATTTTTATCTTTGAATAAATGCCCCAGGATGTGCCTATGTTTAGTTTCTGAGGAATCCTCAAAGCGCATTCCACAGTGGGTGCACCAGTATCCACCCACAGTGTGTTAGTGTTCCTTTCTTCCCACATCTGCATTGGCATCCATTGTTCTATGTGTTCTTGATGATGGCCATTCTAAGTGGGGTGAGGTGGTATCTCAGTGTTGTTTTGATTTGCATTTTCTTTATGGCCAGAGATGCTGAGAATTTCCTCATATGTCTATTGAGCATGTTTATTTCTTTTTTTTTTAATTTTTATTTTATTTTATTTTTTTGGGTCTGGTCTTGGGGCCTGAACTCTGGGCCTGGGCGCTGTCCCTCAGCTCTTCAGCTCAAGGCTAGCGCTCTACCACTTGAGCCAGAGTGCCACTTCCGGCTTTTTTCTTTTTGCTTATGTGGTGCTGAGGAATCAAACCCAGAGCCTCAGGCATGCAAGGCAAGCGCTCTACCACTGTGCCACCTTCCCAGCCCAGCATTTTTATTTCTTTTACTGAGATGTCCCTATTTAATTTCCTTGAGATTCTTTCATAAATCTCATATTTTCTTTTTTCCATTTTCCCCAAAGATTTCTTTATTTGAGACTAAGTAACTTCATAAATTTCATAGTACATTTATTTGAATAGTACCACAAATAGGGCTAAACAAATTCATAGTGCAAATGTTAATTATTATCATTGAGATTTACTGTTGAGGGTAACATTTCATTATGATAGGGCACTTTATGTTTGTATTTTACGTGTTGGCTTTTTAAAAAAATAGTTTGAATCTAATAATCCAGAGGAAATATCTCAGACTGGAAGAAAGTAAGAGACACATAAATCCCTTGCTAAGATTCTTGCTTGTAACTCAGACTAGAAACAAAGAGGACAGATGGGAAAAGTGGCAAAATTTGCAGAGGAAATATAAATCATCTAGTATGAATCTCCTGACTATAATGACCTTAAGGTGCTAATATTTTCAATGTTACTTTTTCTGTTTTAATTTTACTTCTTTGTTTTATTTTTTGTTTACATGGTACTGAGGAATCAAACCCAGGGTCTCGTGCATGCCAGGCAAGCACTCTACCACGAAGCCACATTCCCAGCCCCAGACACTAATATGTTTTGAAGCCTATAAAGGGCATTATGAACATTTTTATAACTGAAAGTATTTTAATAAAGAGGAATTCTCATATTTCCAATGAGGAATCCCCTTGGTTTTCCTTTATTCACATCTTTTCCAAGTATTTTCAAAACTTTTATTACCTTTTTACAGTCAGTGTTTCATTTTTGATTCACAATACCTTTCTGCATTATCTGATTATTAGCATTTACCAGGCATTGGGGTTTCATCTGCTGAGAATTACCTACTGAGAACAGATATACCCATTCTCTAGTTGTTTATATTAGTATCTTAGGACTTTTTATTTTTCCTCTTCATCTCTTATCCCTTAATAATTGAGCCTCAATTTTGTGCAGGGAAATATTAACTTAGTTAGAAAAAGAAAACTGCTCAGCACTGGATTAGCACTGCAATTAGGACCAGTGACAAACTCTGCCATTTCTGGGTTCATTTTTGGAATTTTCTGGGTGTCTCTGGAGAATTTTCACTTTATTTACACCACTGATGATTTTCCCTTTTTCTTGGAACAAGACCAAGCTAGAGGAGGAGAGGAAGGTGAGGATAATTTGGGGAGGGGAGGGGAAGTGAAAAAACAAATTCTTTAAATAGGGACATTGGTGGATCCATTGCAACTTTGAGATGTCCAAGACCTTGTGTAGGAAAAAAGAACTTTACAACGTTGGTGTAGGGGTCGGGGGAGGGGGCGGTGGGATAGGATTAGGGGTTGGAGGGGGATGGGATGGAATAAGGGGAAACAAAGGAGGAGGCAACAGTGCTTGATAAGAAATGTACTCATTACCTTGCTCATGTACTTGTAACCCCTCTGTATGGTATTTTCACAATTAAAAAAAAAGAAAATGGAATCTGGTAGAGGAGACCTCTGGACACATTGTCAGTCATAGTGAGGAGGAGGAAGAAGAGGAAGAAGGAGTTTGGGTCCAGAGTGACTGCTTTGGAGCAAATTTCTCACGCTGGCCCCACATTAAGCTGTTCCCATGTATGGCTTGTTGGGGACCAGCAGGGAGATTCTCTGAGCTTGTGTTTGAGGACAAAGTTGGAGAGCTTGGAGCAAGCTGCCGCTGATGCTCTGTGCCCCAGGCACCATGGCTATACTCAAGTACTCAGCATAGCCACCATCCAGAACACCAGCCACAGCAGGTGCAGGTAGGGATGTGAGGAAGATATACCCTTCTACATTGTTGATGAGAATGAACTCTCTGCCTGGCTGTGTTGAACTCATGATTCTCCTGTACTCCATGGCCAAAAGCTCAAGTAACCCCACGTGGCCACATTCACATCTTAAACCCTTTAAGATAGTCTACATGTTGTCTGTGCAGCTGGTGTTAGTTTACATGCATCTATTCATTTACACATGGCAGCATACATGTCTGCATATTTTCCTTTCAAAGCGAGAAAACATAGTATTTCCATCAGCACCACTTTCCACAGTGTTTATTTTATATAATAGTGTAAACCAACTGTAAGTTTTGGTTCATTTGTTTTGTAAACAGTATTTTTTCAGTCCCATTTTCTTTTTTCTCCATTGTCTTGATCCTTTCCATATAAAAAGGCACTGATGCCATTTTTATGAGCATGAGTCCTAAGCCTTGGGTGCCCTCCCTGCTCTGTATTTTGCTTACTGCTGACCTTCTCACCCTACTGCTGCCTTCTGTGGTCCTCCTTGCCAACAGAGCTCTAAGGTCTGTCTTGAATGCCATTCTGTCCTAGGTCATCCACAGTGTAGAATGAGGGCACAGACACCTTTGACCAACTTGCTTATGAGCTGATGATGGATTGGTAACATGTAATTGGATTTAAGGTGCCGGTGGGTAGGATCTTTAGTAATCATTGAATTAGCAATGTTTCAGAGGCCTTCATGGTGGGTACCACTTCCCATGGAATGTGCAGTGATGTCCGGCACAAACAATGAGGATGTCTTCACTAGTGTTGTCTTTTATTCCTGGGTGCTGTGTTTGATCTCAGGGCCTCTTGTTTGTTAGACACTCTCCCACTTGAGCCAAGCCACCCCTTGTCATTTTTGCTTTGGTTATTTTCTAGGTAAAGTCTTTCATTTTTGATCAGATCTGACAAAGAGCCTTCTACTTACAACCTCCTGCACAGCTGGAACAACAAATGTGTGTGCCATCCAGCCAGTTTGTTTGCTCAGATGACATTTTGCTAACCCTTTCCCTGGGTTGGGCTTTAACTACAGTCCTCTTAATCTCAGGCTCCTGAGTAGCAGTATTAGAGGTGTAAGGCACTATCAGAAGCCTTTCTGAGTTTTTCTTGAGATGCAGGCCAGCTCTTTAGGGGTGAAGCATACAAGACCGATTCTACAACATCATATCCCCTCTAGATCCTGAAATAATGAGAAATGGAAGTGAAAACAACATGTCATTTTCATTTTTTTCCTTGTATTACTTTTTAAAAGTGAAGTAATTTTTGTGTGTTTGCGACTTAGTTTGTATCTCAAAAAGAACAGCATTGGCAAGGCATCAAATCTTTTGCAGAAGTCACACATTCCTGTGCCTGTGGGAAAATCTTTCCAAGAAAACAGGTCTTCAGCCTGTCTGTAAAGTTCCTTGACTTAGTCCTGTCTGCTTACTCAGAAGTGACTTGTGGCATCTGTACACTTTTGACACAAATGCTTTGGGGCATCTTTTGCAGCTCACCATTAATGGGATTCGTTGAGTGTGGCCAAGGCTCCTGGGAGGGATACCTCAGCTGCAGTTTGTGTCTCTGAGTTCCCCAACCTTGTCCTTGCACACAGAGAATCTGCTCTGTTGGACCCCAGGCAAGCAGCACACGGGCACAGCTGGGCTGCCTCATGCAGGGAGGTTTTTGCTCAGGGCTGTAGCACAGTGCTAGGGTATTTTCTACCCTGCTGGCAGTAATAAACCCCTGCATCCTCAGGCTTCACAGTGCTGATTGTCAGTGTGAAATCTGTGCCTGACCCACTGCCACTGAACCTGTCTGGGACCCCAGTAAATCGGTTAGAAACCGTATAGATCAGGAGTTGTGGAGACTGGCCTGGCTTCTGCAGGTACCAGTACAAGTATGTGTTTCCATCGCTATGCAGGAGGCTCTCACTGGACTTGCAGGAGATGGAGGCTGGCTCTTCAGGTTTGATAGACAGGGAGGGTGGAGTCTGTGTCATCACGATGTCTCCACAAGATGCTAAAACATGAAAGACAAGTGCCAGGTCATGTATACAATTTTTTAGCAGGTTTAATAATGTTCCTCTTGCATAGTATAGGCTAGAGTACTGTTTCAATTTTGACTTATAATTTAAATATTCATTTTTAAGACAGTATGTAAGATTTTCATCCAAACAGCATTGCACATACCAACTCACTCTATTTTTAACAGAAGCTAGGTCCAGATGCCCTGGAATCTTCCCCCCACCCCCATCACAGATCTAAACAGCATCTGCCATCCTGAAGTATGAAATCCACACATGTCAGGTTGGGAGGTGGCTCAGTGGTAGAGCGCTTGACTTGCATGCATGAGGCCCTGGGCTCAATTCCTCAGCACAACATAAGCAGAAAAAAAGCCAGAAGCGGTGCTGTGGCTCAAGTGGTAGGGCACTAGCCTGAGTTGAAGTGGTGAGGGACAGCACCCAGGCCCAGAGTTCAGGCCCACAACCGGATCCCCCCTCCAAAATAAAAGGAAACCACACATCTCACTTGTGGAGAGAACACACAACAGCAACAGTAATTCCCCCTACGCCTCACCCTTACACCCCATCTCCTTCCTCCTCTCCTTCATCTCTCTGTGTCTTTACCAGGGATCCAGAGCATCAGCAGTCCCAGGAGCTCAGCAGGGCATCTCATCTTGAGAGACTGAAATGAGGAGTCCTGATCAGTGTACTCAGGGTGAGAAGTTAAACTTAGCAAGGAGACTCCTCCCTATGGCGCACTATGCAAATTGTATGGTGGGTGCAGCAATGTGTCAAGACTTAAAGGGCATGGAAGGAGGCATCTTAGTTGTGTCAAATAATTTCTGTATTGGATGGAAGCAAGTACAAACAAATTCCTTGCTGTTTTCCTCAGTGGGCAGTAGGAGGCCATGTGGACATTCTGGATGTCTTATTGCAGAAGTGGGATTGGAAATGCTCTGGACCAACCTCTCTAAGACAGTAAGGAGACCCAGT
The DNA here is from genome assembly GCF_019054845.1 of Dipodomys spectabilis. NCBI lineage: Eukaryota > Metazoa > Chordata > Mammalia > Rodentia > Heteromyidae > Dipodomys > Dipodomys spectabilis. Next base: position 8,511,164 of record NW_024870814.1, read on the forward strand.
GCAGTAGAGGTGTGGGAATTCATCTCTTGGAGGGGAACAGTCACCTATTGGCTCCTTCCCAGCTAAGATGATAAACAACTTGGACCTCCTACTCTGGAGTATGGCCCTTCAGCTTTCTTTTCTTTTTTTTTTTGGGTCGTGTCGTGGGGCCTGAACTCTGGGCCTGGGCGCTGTCCCTCAGCTCTTCAGCTCAAGGCTAGCACTCTACCACTTGAACCACAGTACCACTTATGGCTTTTTTCTTTTTGCTTATGTGGTGCTGAGGAATCGAACCCAGGGCCTCAGGCATGCAAGGCAAGCGCTCTTCCACTGAGCTACCTTCCCAGCCTGGCCCTTCAGTTTTTTAGCATTAACAGCATAGAGTTCAGCTACAGGGACACTTTCTTCTTCTTCTTCTTCTTTTTTTTTTTTTATAAGTTTTTATTGTGAAAATACTGTACAGAGGGGTTAAAATCACATGAGCAAGACAATGAGTACATTTCTTATCAAGCAATGTTGCCTTTACCCTTGTTTCCCTCCTCCCCATCTATATTGTAAAGTTCGTTTTTTGACATGGCGTGTTGTACATCTCATTGTTGCAATGGATCAACCTGTATCCCTATTTAAACGATTGTTTTTTCCCTTCTGCTTTCCAAATTAAACCAACATTAATTACAGTGAAAAGAAGAGATATATCTTGGGGGGATGGACCTACGCAGCAACAAAAAATCACGTGGTGCCTTATAAATACATTAGAAAGAAGAGCAAGAAAGAAAAAATCCACTTGTTTCCTCATCTGGGGGTTCATTTTGCTTAACATCATCTTATCTGACCTTTCTGCCTGTCTCAGATATTGCTAATAAGGGAAACCATGGGACCTATGTTTCTTTGTGCCTTGCTTACTTCACTTAATATAATTTTTTCCAAGTCTTACCATTTCCTAACAAATAGGGCAATGTCATTCTTCCTGTACACCGGTAGTTTCCAAGTGGACAAAGCATGTTAGAAAGAAAGCTTAGCAAGACCTTTTCCTTGGACCTAGCAAGTAAAATTCTGTGATGCTCATGTGGAGAGAACTTGGCAGGGAGGAATACAAGAATTTATGTTTCAGCTAAAGAGTTAATTGCCCAGTTCAAAACAAATGAAAAGGTGGGAAATTTCACTTTCATTCATGAATACAAAGTTCTTGGGAATTACAAACTAGTTTGTGCACATTCTGTCATACTTGTTACCAGTTATGTCAGATTCATATAAACCTCCTCCCAGCAACACAACTATATTTATTACACCATTATTCACCATAGCTAAGATATGGAACCGACACCAATGCCCCTCAGTAGATGAATGGATCAAGATAATGTATATTTATATATGTATATAATGCAATTCTATGCCACCATCAGAAAGAATGATACCACCCCATTTGTAAGGAAATGGGAAGTCTTGGAAAAATTCTATTAAGTGAAGTAAGCCAGACACAAAGAAACATGGTTTCTTTTTTTTTTTTTTTGCAATAACTACTGTATATCTAGGATAATCTTACTAGACAAGCAAAATGGTCAAAAGCTATGTAATACAAGATGATGTTAAGCAAAATGAACTCCAAGATATGGACACAATAGGTTTTTTTCTTTGTTGCTGTTGTTTTTAATGTACTATGTGTATTTGGGTTTATTTTGTATGTTCTTCCTTCTATGGTATAACCTCTGTTGTCATTATATTTGATTTTGGTACCCTGCATCTTGTGTGTACATTTATCTATTTTGGGGAGGGGAAGGGGATAATAAAATGCTAAAACAAGGATACAGGATGACCCATTGTGACAATGATATGTACAAGACACTATGTTGAAAATGGACTTTACAAATTCGGGGAGGGGGGTGAATGGACAGAGGAGTCAGGGACCTGGGGAGGGAAAGGATAATAGGAGAAAAGCAAAGGAGGGGTAACAATGATCAATAAGAAATATTCTCATGAACCCCTTGGTACAGTATATACATATATATGTATATACTGTATATATATATATACTGTATTTATATATGTGTGTGTGTATACATACATATATATGTGTGTGTGTGTATATATATATATATATATAATTTTTTGTGATCATGGGGCTTGACTTCTGGGCCTGGGCGCTGTCCTTCAGCTCTTCAGCTCAAGGGAAGTGCTCTACCAATTGAGCCACAGTGCCACTTCGTCTGTACAGTATTTGTACAATCAAAACAAACAGAAATCCCTTCCTCCCTTTCCCCTTTAGGCAATACTTGGTTTGAAGTCCAGGAGTCAAACTTGGGATGCTTCTGGTCCTGCATTATGCTGGTATTTTTGGAGATGGAGTCACATGGATATTTCAGCCAATATTTTCAATTAAAACTGAAGCTCTTGTACTGTGCCATCCAGTGGTTTGTAGTTTAGGTCTATACGATCCATCTTAGAGCTTCTATGTTGACTTTACTATCTTTTCTCATTGCACAGTTACACTTCAGTTGCTGCTGTTTTTGGCTGTTGATTTACATCAGATGATTTCACCATCCACTGCTCAGGTGAATTGCTTCCTCCTATGCTGATTGCTTTGCCTAGGCCCCTCCAGGCTGCTTCTCAGCTTTGATAAATGAGCCCTTTGAATTGGGAACTGAGCTGCATCAGGTGGACTGGGACAGCAAGGTGGTGGCACAGATCCAAGTCCCTGCGCTCCTGCTACTTTGGATGTTTGGTGAGATATTTGAAAATGTTGCCGTAGAAGTTCTACTGCCTTCCCATTTATAGACTAATATCTGTGTAGAGATAAATATACTGACATTACAGTGTTGATTTTGATGAAGTACTTCACTATTTATATTCATGTTATAAAGTCTGTGTGTACATAGATATGATCACTGTACTTTTCTAATTGTGGGTGTTTGTAGGAACATTGTGGTTACTCAGTCTCCAAGGTCCTGGGTTGTGTCTGCAGGAGAGAGGGTCACCATCAACTGCAAGCCCAGTCAGAGTCTGTTATGGAGCAAAGATAATGAGAAGCACGTGCCTTATTATCAGCAGAAATGGGGAGAAGCTCCTCATCTGTTTATGTATTCTGTGTCCACTCACCATCTGAATTCCATTAACAGTGGATCTGAGGCAGACTACACTCTCAGTATCAGCAGCATGCAGGCTGAAGTTGTGGCAGACTATTACTGCCAACAGAATTATAACTTCCCTTTCACAGTGCTTCAGCCTCGACCACAACCTCCTGTCCAGGCCATGGGTCAGTGAGCCTTGCTGTGTGCACAGCTGCCTTCTCACAAAGCCCTGAACTGGCATCCTTCCTCCCTGTGAGAGGAAGCATTTCTCCATTGAGTCCTGGTAAGGTTTGCAGGGACCAGGAAATCTTTCAGGTGCTTTGGCTTCTGGATTTTTCTTTGAGGGAGATAATTATGGCAAATTATGGTAAGGTTGTCTGAGAGACATTGTTAGTAGTTTTTGTATTACAGGTACCTGAATATTTCTCATGTTCAAATGGCTGATGCCATGAAGTTAGTCTTTACTCTTTAGAGATAGATGTAGTTGTGTGTGTGTGTGTGTGTGTGTGTGTGTGTGTGTGTGTGCATGTGTGTGCATGTGAGTGCTATTCCTTAGGCTTGAACTCAGGACCTTGGTGGTATTCCCAAGCTGATTTTTCTTTTCCTTTATTTTCTTTTCTGTTCTTTTCTTTTGTTGAAGGGTAGTGCTATACTGCTTGAGTCATCCATTTGCTTTTATTTTTTTGGTTAATTGAAGATATGTGTTTCTGGGGCTTTCTTGCAAGCTGTGTGCCTTTCAAAAGCAATTCTCAGATCTTAGCCTTCTGAGTAGCTGGGATTACAGGCAGGAGCCATTGGTGCTGGTGAGTCTAGTGCTTCTGGATAGATCAATTCCACTTCTCTCCCCTTCCTTTTATCCTGGAGTCTCCTATTTTGTTCCTATTCCTTATTTTTGTCTCATTTAGTTCTTAATATTAAACCCAATCATTTCCTGGATTCATTTCTTTCCCAATGTTAAGCCCATGATACCTTGTATGAAAACCTCAATACCCAATTTATTTCTTCTGTCCCTGCACCTTGTTCACCAGCTGAATGAACTCCTGTGGTCAATTTCAAACAAAAATACACCCCTATTCTACCTCCTCACATCCTGTTCTTTTTTTCAGGTCTTTCAATCATACTTTCTTTCAAAATTAATTTTTTGAATTTTGCAAGTTAGTCACTAGAAATGTGTGACAGCATTTCCCATTAGATTTCCTCATCTTTGGTTAATTTTCTCTCTAGTTTATCCATGAGCACCTCCGTCCAATATTGTTGTAGAAAGACAGTGAAGATCTTAGACTTACTATATGTTGAATTCCTTATGTAGTATGTCATTAATGTGGGCATTTTGGTGTAAAGAAGACAAAAGAAAAAGTCATCCTAATATTATTTCCCTATTCCTTTCTGAAATCTAATGAGATTTACTTCCTGTAAAGGTATCAGAAAACCCAAGGTAGGTACTCTAAATTCGTTCGTACATAAAAGCCTTTCAGTTGGGGACTGGTGGCTGAACCAACCTTGCTACTTACAAGGCTGAGGTCTGAGAATTGTGTTTGGAAGCCCCTCCATGTAGGAATGTCTGTGAGAATCTTATCTGCATTTAATCACTAAAAAGTAAGAACTGGAGTTGTGGCTGAAGTAGTAGAGCACTTTCCTTGAATGAAATAAGCTATGAGAGAGCTCATAGGTTCTGAATTCAAGATAGAGTACCGATAAACACGTGTGTGTGTGCGCGCACACACACACACACACACACACACACACACACACACACACACACAAGAATATCTCTTTTTATATTCCCTATAAATATTTAAAATATGCACTCATTTTTAAGACTTTATTAAAACTTATACATTTATTTATTTAATTATGTCTGGGACTTGATTTAAACAATCTTAAGTACGAAAACAACTTTGAATACAATGAAGGTAGTTTGAGTTGAAATGGGTACTAGATAATAGGAAATGACTTTATATTTCCAGTCCTGGGGCTAGAACTCAGGGCCTAGGCACTCTCCCTGGATATTGTACGACCACTTGAGCCACAGCTTCACTTCTGGCTTTTTGACAGTTAATTGGAGATAATAGTTCCATTCATTTTCCTGCCTGGGCTCTATCTCAGCCTCCTGAGCAGCTAGAATTACAAGAATGAGATGGCACCAGATGGGAATTCCTTTTAAGTCTCTATAGTATGGTTGTTATTTAAAAAGTCATCATCAGTTAACAAAGTAGTGATAATTGGCTTAAACACTGTGTGCATTTGTGTGTGGGAGTGTGGGGGCATGCATGTGGTGGTGGGATGTGTGTGTGTGTGGGGTGTGTGTGTGTGTGTGTGTGTGTGTGTGTGTGTGTGTGTGTAGGGTTTTAGAGGTAATTTGGATCAAACAAGTAGGTGAAATGAGGTTGGAAAATGTTAATTGGTGACACTATGTTCTGTGTTTATATATAATTAAACATTTTGTAAAGTATTAAAGGTGAAAGGAATGAAATATGTTGACCAAATAACTTATTCTCAAGTCAGTTACAGTTATATAGCTTTGGCAGCAGATGGCAGATAAGGATAAGCCATGTGCCTACTTGAGTCATAGCTCAGTTTGCTACCTACCAAGAACAGTCATTATATCTCTATCATCTGAATCATCTGAATCTCTATTTCCTAATCTGCATCTGTTCTACCTCTCTATCATTCTATCTCTCTATCTTTCTATCTTCTTAGCTGTAGCTTTACTCCAGCTCAATCATTTTATCTCTGTTTCTTTTTATCTTACAGTCTACCATCCACACACACACACCACACCTGCATATATTTACATATGTATATATCCACCTATTTACATTTAGAAAATTATTGTATTTATTCATTTAGTATAAGATGTTATTTTCTGACTATAATAACAAGTAGTGTTTCATGGCAATCAAATGTTTCCTTTCCAAATACCATTGTGCTTTAACATAGATATCTAAGGTAGATTGAAGGAATAGCTGTGGAATTTGATGTGCAAGAAAAAACTAAAGATATGTCACTCCTCCAGCTTAGGGTGAAATCCTTTCTTCTTGTAATCTTGGATAACATTACTACCTCTGATGCCATTTGAATATTTAATACAGTCTGCAATATGTAGAGCCTAGAAAAGTCATGAAGTCTAAACTCAGTCAGTGGAAAAGGGAAAGTTTCCTTCCTCAAAAGGATCACACTACCCTAAAATTTGTGTCTATGTTGTTTAGCAATGTCTACCCTGCTGTGAATGATGGAGTTTACTACAGCTTCCAAGGTACACAATCTTACCCCTGTGGTACAGCCCAGGGCAAAATCTCCCTGTTAATGGTAGCCAAGCTCTCCCCATGTGCCTCTTATCTTGGGACCAGCAGAACATTTGTTTAGTTCAGTATTCTGGACCAGCTGTGGATAGAATTTTAGCATGTGCTTAAATAAAAATGTTATGCAGTATTTACATTTAACATATATTTATCATACTATATATTCAGATCATCTTGGGATACTTATGATGCCTACTATACAGAAGTGTTACACTAATAGGTGTCTTACTCCATTGTGTACAGTACAGATTATTTTTTGTCAGTCATGGGGCTTGAACTCTGTGCCTGGGGGCTGTACCTCAGCTCTTCAGCTCAAGGCCAGTGGTCTATCACTTGAGCCACAGTGCCACTTCCATTTTCTAAGTGGTTTAGTGGAAATAAAATTCTCGTGTCCTTTCCTGCCCAGCCTGGCTTTCAATTGTGATCCTCAGATCTCAGCCTCCTCAATAGGCAGGATCACAGGTGTGAGCCACTACTCGGCTACAGTACAGATCTTTAAACTATTTTTCCACATTTCTTATAAATTGGCATTAATTAGTTGTACAGGAGGTTTTATTTGGGTGGATCCATCACTGCAAACAGTGGACCTTGATAGACTCTCTCCCTGCATCACTGTCCCTCCTTGCTCCCTTCCCAAATCAAATCTCTGTGTCATTGTTCCATTGTCAAACATGTACATAAAGTATTTCCATCATATTGACTCTCATTCAGCCTCTCCATTCACCCTCCTCTCTCCCACTTGTAATTACTATTTCTATTACTGTCATTTAAATTCTTAGTGTATGCTAATATTCAAATGGGCTTTAACCTGATATTTTTGCATATATACTACCCTGATGGGATTGCACCTCTCACTTGTTGTCACATTCCCTAACCCTATTACCCTATTATTCCAGACTTCAGTGAGCCCCATTTTGCTCTCTTTATCCACAGCTGAAGTAGACTTAGATATTGTTCATCCTTTAACCCTTGCTTTTGCATATCTAATCCTCTCCAAGAGTCCTACTATGACATGTTTATAACTTGTTCATTTATTATAAACATGTTATATGTCTCCCATATTTCTTTGTGCATTTACATGCACATTTATCTTTTAGGCTTAGCAAGCACACATGAGAGAAAGCATGTGAACCTGGCTTGCTTTGTTTAACATGAAGGCCTCAGATTTACCCACTTCTTTGCAAATGACACAATTTCATGTTCAGCCTGGCCAGGCTGTATGGCAAAAGAATTATAAGACTTCCCAAAGGCCTCTTGAGTCCCACACAGGTTAGGCACAGATTTCATTCTGGAAATCATAAATGTCTACCACTCTGTGGATACTGAGTTTACTATTGCTTCCAAGGTACACAATATCTTATGCCTGTGGTACAGCCCAGGGCAAAACCTCCCGGTGAATGGTGACCAAGCAGTCCCCACCTGCTTCTTGTCTGGGGACCAGCAGAGCAGATGTTCGGAGCCTTTGTGAGGACAAGCTTGGGGAACTCAAAATATCAAACTGCAGCTGAGTTCTGTCCCACAAGGGCCTTGGCTCTCTATTCAATCACTTAGAATGATCCAACATCAAGAACAGCAGTAACAACAATAATTTCTTAAAAACTGCTGGTGAGAATGAACTTTTTGTCTGTCCTGTGTTTGAACATGATTCTCCTGATCTCTACCTCCAAAGGCTAGGCTTAGAGGCCCAAGTCAACCCCTTTGGCCCCATATTCATCTTATACCTCACAAGATAATCTCCATGTTGTCTGGGCAGCCAGTGTTAGTTTACAGGCAACCATTCATTTACACATTCCAGTGTGCATGTCTCCATATTGTTATGCCAAAGTCACAGGACCCCCACAAGAAGACCACCGAGAATCAGACTCTACTGCTGTTTCATTTAAAGGGGCTGCAGCTCGGTTCTTGTCCTACACTCCAACACAGCAGAACCTAGAGGGAGAGCCCCAAGCTAAGGATTTGCAGGTCTTATAAAGGCACACAATCAACCAGGTGTTTGGATTACCACCACATGTTGCTTTGCTAGACAGAAACAAGCAACAAGTGGACATTGCCACTAACTTAAACCTTTCATCCTTCACCTTGACTTATGGTCCTGAGCCACAATCTTGTGGCTTTGGCCCCAAACTAAACTCCAACAGCTCTTGATCTTGAATGAGTATACCAATAACAATCAGTCCATTTTTCTTTTCTTGAGGTGTATGCAGAGTGGTTGGGTAGGATGCTTGGAGACTTCCCATGTTTCCCAACGGTCATCCAGGGCAAAGGGGTCAGACGGTCTGGCATGGGAGCAGTGGATCCAAGCAGTAATACCATCCACCTTAAGGGCAGTAGGTGTAGCCAGTAGCACCATGTAAGGTCCCTTCCACCATGGTTCCAGAGATCTCAAGTTGTGCCTTCGAACAAACACCCAGTCCCCTGGTTTAAACAAATGGGGGGCAGGAATAGAAGCAGAATCATATAATGCTCTAAGCTGGGGCCACATACTCTTATGTACCAGCTGTTAATAGTCAAGCTTACACAGAAATTCAGTATCATCCAAATCAGCAAGCAGTCTGAAGGCTAGGGATAATGGGTGGAGGGTGTCCATACATTATTTCAAAAGGAGTAAAGCCAAGCTGATAGGGTGAATTTCTTATTCTAAACAAGGCAAAAGGAAGGAGTGATACCCAGTCTGCACCAGTCTCCAAGGTCAATTTAGTTAAGGTCTCTTTTAGAGTCCGATTCATTCTTTCTACCTGCCCAGAACTCTGGGGTCTATAAGCACAGTGCAATTTCCAATCTGTCCCCAGTGCCACGGCTATTCCCTGAGATGAAGGCCGGTCCATTTTCCGACCCGATGGTGGATGGGAAGCCATACCTGGGTAGGATTATTTCTAGGATCTTCTTAGCCATGATGTTCCCGGTCTCATGCTTTGTTGGGTAGGCTTCAACCCATCCTGAAATCATGTCTACAAAAAGTAGCAAATATTTATATCCAAATTTCCCAGTTTTAATTTCTGTGAAGTCTACTTCCCAATCCATACCTGGCCTATCTCCACGGAGGCGAGCTCCTTTGTAACCAGTTGATTGGGGGCATTGGTGAGCTGACAGGCTTTACAATTTTTAACAATGTCCTCAATGAGTTGATTTCCTTGCCTAATTTTTACTTCTGAGTGTTGGAGCAAGTCCTGTATTCTTCAGGTTCCCATGTGAGAGACCCGATGGATTCTCTTAAGAATCCCCTTGCCCAACCTTTGTGGCAAGATAAGTTTCCCCTCACCAGTTTTCCACCAGTCTTTGTTTCCTTCTCTGTCCAGAAGTTTATAGGCCATTGGAATTTTCTTTATCCACTCCAAGTCTTCTTGGGATACTGAGGCTCAGGAGGCAAAGCTCGTGGCCCTGGGTCTACTAGAGTCCGTACTTCTGCTCTGGGCTGGAGGGCTGCCTCCTTAGCTGCCTGATTGGCCAAGTTATTTCCTTTGGTTATAGAATCAGTTCCCTTTTGATGGCCAGGGCAGTGCATAATGGCAATATTTGCTGGTTCCCATATGGCCTGGATTTCTTGTTTGTTTTTAATAGTCTTTCCCTCAGCTGTCAGCAGCCCCCTCTCTTGGTAAACGGCTCCATGGACATGCACGGTGGCAAAAGCATACGGACTGTCCATGTAAATGGTTAGTCTCTTCCCTTTTCTCATTTGTAGGGCTTTTGTTAGTGCTACTAGTTCTGCTCTTTATGCAGACGTTCCCTGGGGGAGTGCTTCTGCCCACACTATCTCATTGTCCGTGGTGACTGCTGCTCCCACGTACCTTTTTCCATCATGAATGAAACTGCTGCCATCTGTGAACTAGGTATGCTCACCATGTGAGTCCAACAAGTCTGGCCTCTTTTCCTTGGCCCAGTCTCTCTTTTCAAGCTCAATTTGTCCTTCCTTTTCTGTCTTTGCTCCTCTGTCTCTCTCTTTTTGTAAACCTTTTCTGCCATGGCTACTAGATCCCTAATAGACTTTTCACCAAGTTTGTCTATAGCCTGTAACTTTCGCTTTATGTCTGGGGCAGCTTGATTTATATAGGCAAACATAATCATCTGAGCTGACTCCTGGGTCTCAAGATCATATGGGGTATATTGACTAAAAACTTCCATGAGCCGTTCCCGATAGGCTGCCAGATTTTCACTTTGTCCCTGTCTTACATCATAACCCTTAGCCCTATTAGTAGGTCAGTGAGCCACCGCCTTGAGACCTGCCAACAGAGCCTGGCGATAGACAAGGAGTTGCTCCCTACCTTCAACCATATTGTAGTCCCATGTTGGTCGGATCTCAGGAAAATAAGCAGCGATCAGGGCAGGATCCGTGATGGGTGCTCCTGTGGGGCCAGGTAAGTGTTTCCGGGCTCCCTCTCGGATACGGTCTCTCTCTTCAGTGGTAAAACGGTCCTGTAAAAGCTGATGAGTGGGCTGATGAGTAAAGAGAATAGTTTCAAGCAAACGAATTAAATCCTGGGGTTTCTCAGAAAAGGGGACATTTTGGGTATGTCAATTGTATAGATTACTGGTAGAAAATGGCCAATATTGGAGTTGCTGTTGACCATCTGCATCCACAGGACCTAAGGCGCGTAAGGGAAAAACAGCTACATTAGAAGGAGGGTTGATCCCATGGCATTGTCCAGTGACTGGCCCCTCAGAAACTTTAAGGGCAGGTGCCGAGGGTTCTATAGCTCCCTCCTTCTCTTGATCATTCTCAGGTTCTGCAAAAGGAACCTGGGAAGGGGAGTATTGGGGAGGAAACATTTCTTCTTCCAAGTTATCTCCCTGAAAAACCGGGGTGTACATTTTCTTTTCTTCTTTCTCAGTTTCTTTTTGTAAGTCTAGGGGGCTAGATGGAGTGGTGCCCATGGTTTCCAGTCCCATCAGTCATACAGTCCAAAAAAAAATGAAACAATAAACAATACAAACAAAACACACCCAGGCCTAAAAAAAAAAAGCTTCACATGGCAGGGTTCCAAGGATCCCCCCCCCCCCCCCCCCCCCCGCCTGCCCCCCCTGCCCAGCTCCACATGGCCAGGTTCCAAGGACCCCTGTTCCACATGGCAGGGTTACCTCTGCCCCACAAGAGGATATGGGATGTCTCCCAGTTCCTCCAGAGTTGTGGTACAAGTGCATATGCTTTGACAACACTTTACGAATTGGAGCAGCCCTCCTCACAAGGGAAAACAAAAGTAAAACAGACAAACAACAGGACAAGACAAATTAACAAAGACAGCTCTGTTTTACCTTTGGACTCTGAGGTCTCGGGGGTCTTTGGGGGGGAATCACAGCCGAGTACCCACTAATATGTTATGCCAAGTTCACAGGCCCGCCCCGCAAGAAGACCACTGAGCGTCAGACTCTACTGACTGTTTTATTTAAACGGGCTGCAGCTCGTGCCTTGGTCTACACTCCGACACAGTGGAGCCTAGGAGGAGAGCCCCAAGGTAAGGATTTGCAGGTCTTATAATAGGCACACAATCAACCAGGTGTTTGGATTACCACCACATGTTGCTTTGCTAGATAGAAACAAGCAACAAGTGGTCACTGCCTCAAACTTTAACCTTTCACATATCTTCCTTTCTAATTGAGGAAACACAATCTTTCCATCAGCACTACTCATATAACAATGGAAGCTGTGATTTTTATTTTGTTTTGTTTAGCAAATAGTATTTTCCTCTGCCCCGTTTTATTTCTGTTCAACCTTGTGGGTCCTCTCCCTTGGACAAGGCACTGATGCTATTTTGATGTGCTTGGGTCCTAAGTCTTGAGAGCATTCCTTGCTGACCTTCCCATCTTGAGTTTTGCCTTCTGTGGTACTCCTGGCCTTCAGGGCCGCAAGGTCTGTCATGCATGTCATTCTCTAACATGTCATCCACAGTGTATGATGAGGGCACACACACCTTTTGCAAGCTTGCTTATGCCCTCATGATGGATTAATAACCTGTGATTGAATCTAAGGTGCAAGCCAATGATGATTCAGAAGACTTGGTGGTAGACAACACTTCCCGTGGAATGTGCAGTGATGGAAAGTACCATCCAGAAAGGATGTCTTCACTTCTCTTGTCTTTTCTTCCTCCTTGGTACTGAGTTTTGATCTCAGGGCTTGCTGCTTGCTAGACACTATACCCTCAAGTCCTTTTTTGCTTCCATTAATTTTTAGGTAAATTCTTTCATTATTGCTCAGAGTTGTCAAAGATCCTGCTACCTCTATTTCCTGCATAGCTGGAACTACAGATGTGTGCTAGCCAGACAGTTTGTTTGCTGATATGGAGTCTTGCTAACCTTTTGCCTGGGCTGGACTTTAACTGCAATTCTCTTAACCTTAGCCTCCAGTGTAGCTGGTATTACAGGTGTGAACCCACTCTGAGAGACCCTCTGTGAGTTTTCTAATGATGCAGGCCAGCCCTCCAGGGGGGATGGATAGGAAGACCAGAGTCTGTAATGTCACATTATCCCCACTGGATCCTAAAATAATGAGAACTGTAAGTTTAACTGCAACCATTATAAGCCATTATCATGATTTTCCTTCTCTTACTTTCCCCAAGTAAAGTCATTTGTGTGTGCTTGTGATTTAGATTCTATTTAAATTTTAAAAAAGGACTGAGTTGGCAAGGTACAAAGTCCCCTCTAGAAGTCATCTGTATCACCTTCCTATTTCTGTGAGAAAGTCTTCATAAGAAAAGAGGTCTTCAACTTTTCTGGAACCTTCCTTTGAATTAGTCTTGTCACAAATGGTATGGGGATTGTGTTGTAGCTGACCATGAATGGGGCTTTGTTGAGTATACTGGAGCTTGAACTCAGGGCCTGGATACTGCCTCTTAGCTTTTTCATTCATGGTTGGCACTGAACCCATGGAGCTATACCTCCATTTCTGGCTTTTTCCTGGTTAATTGGAGATAAGAGTCTCATGGACTTTCCTGCCTGGGCTGGCTTACAACCATATTCCTCAGATCTCAGCCTCCTGAGCAGCCAGGGTTAAAGGTATGAGCCACTGGTGCCTAATCAAAAATATTTCTTAAGAGAAGAGCATCTTGCTTTCATCAGATGTAATGAATACTTATGACATGTTCTCCTCATCTGAATGAACTTAAAAAAATCCTTGCCATATTCCAGTCCTTTCCATTGTCATGGATATTAGGCAGTTACCAGATTTGAGAAAGAGCTCATTTAAAAAAAATCGTGGATTTTCCTAACATCACATTATCTGACCTTTTCCGCTTGACTCATACATAAATGAACCCTTAGATATGTATTTTAATGTTTTTTTCTTTCATGCATGTGTTTCTAATGCATTTATAAGATTATTTCTTTGTTGCTTTGTATGTCCCTCCCCCACAGTATAACCCCTGCTTTCACTATATTTGATGTCAGTATAACTTGTGGAGGAGATGGGGAAAAACAAGTTGTTTAAGGATACAGGTGGACCTGTTGCAACAATGAGAAGTACAAGTTGTCATGTCCAAAACGAGCTTTACAATGTCGGTGGGG